>NC_088801.1:9459823-10077323 GCF_011386835.1 Chrysemys picta bellii | reverse complement strand
TGTTTTATAGACAGAGAATTTTAGGGTTGTCAATTACAGCATATTTCCAGCATAGTGAATTCACTTAATGTCACAGCATAATTACCTGACCTTTGTAATTCTGCATTTTCTGGTGCGATTATTTCTGTCCCAATGCTTTAAAAGCTACATGAATACAGGCTTGAAACAACAGCCAACTGAAAATGCTGAAATGTGAAACACTTCTATATTCAACATATATGGTGATTCAGTAAGAGAAGCCTCTTCTTTTCCCATCCCCTAATGGTATTCAGCCCTCACCTCAATGTTTGGCAGCGTTATTGTCACCTGTTCACCTTTGCCAACTTCAAGGTCTCCTTCAGAGGATGTATCAATAGATGCAGGCTTGAAGTCATCTACAAATTAAAAAAACACCGATTTTCATGAGTCCCTTAAATACTGACACACATTTCATAAAATCTAAAGGTGGTGAGTTTGGGGGGCATTTAAAATCAATGACATAGTATCTTTGCTAGTGCAGAATCCACCATTCCCTTAGCAGATTTTTCCATAAGCCATAGAGCTCATAGTGAAGGTGGTTTTCCTGATATTCAACCTAAATTTCATCAAGTTTTGGTGTTGGAGCTCTTCAAAAAAAGTTGAAAGATTTTGTTTAATAAGGAAAGTTTCTCCTGTTCATCTCACGTTCAAAAAATGGCCAAACTAGTTTGCTAATACTTAAAGAAAAACCCTCCAAAAAAGCCACAGAATTACTTTTGGGTTGAGACCAACCCTGGAAAACTTCAGCCCAAAAAATGGAAGTTGCATACAGCTGTGACTAAAAACAGGAGAGTAGACTGGAAATACATATGCAGCCCTAACTATAGCATGCTCTTACTGTATTAACAGCATCAAAGGCAAAACCATATGGACTAGCAAGGTTGTGATGGTTGTTTTTATTTTTAAGTACATATATTTCTCTCTAAAATGGAATTGTTAAAAGCCACCATCATATACTTATTTTATTTTAATCTCCTTTATTAGCAGTCATTCTTAGAAACCTAACAATGTCTCCATTTGTGCAGATATGGATTTCCCCTCTTTGCATGTTTCAAAGAGCTGGACAATTAGAGATGAACATTAGTTTGTTTCATCAGAGTTGTCAGCCCTGCCAACAAGGTCTGCTAATGATTGTTACCAAACTAGCATAATTTATTTCCAAGGTCCTAAACAAGCGCCAACGGTCTCAAGCTCCTGTTAGCAGCACCTTACAGAGCTAAGCACCACAGTTCTGGTCCTTCTTGTGGTAAGAATGAGATTATGCCGGTCTGCAGTTGGTGCTGCTGGGTAATTAGCATTTTGGCCAATCTTTTCAGAAATGGCTAACTAAATAAATGTCCAGTTTACCTACTCGCAAGAAGTGTACAAGCTAAGATTACAATAACAAAGGTTAGAGAAAATATGGCTTTTCTGTTTATTTTGTGCATTTGATAGCACTGTCAGTTTTGCTGATTTCCTTGTGTCTTTCTTCGCAGAGTGTCAGGAAAGAAAAACATTTTGAAACAGAAAAAAGAGATTGTAAAACCACAAAAGTCAGCAGGAAAACTTAAAGGCAGGTGTAGTACTAGAGCCTATTTTTACTACTACTTTTTTTATATATATACTGAACTGATTGCAAGTTACAGCACCCCTTTAAATACACTCACAGCTTTTAGGTTCCTCTCACACCTTCCTCCTCAAAGATGTGGCCAACTTTATTAAATATGATTCCACTTGCTCACAGAATATACATTATCTATCTCATCTCACTGTATGAGAGCACACAGGATAATCTCCAGAGAACATGTGAGACACGGAACCTTGGGGATCATTCTATAAATAATGAGACAGCAGAACAAAAGCTGCAGCCCTAAATTATCAGAACCATAATCCTAACAGCATTTGTTTCCTAGATACCTTCAGAATCTGTGAGAACACACCTCCCAGGATAGTAGTTATTATGTACTCAGGAAGGGCACACTAGCTTTGAGAGCAATATTGCCTTTAATCTTTGACTGTTGAGAGCCCTGCCAAGGCGAAGGGCAGAGCTTCACCCCAAACTCAGATTTTTGTAGCATTGTGCCAAGACATTATTGTTTCCCAAAATATACCTTAATGCATGGTACATGAATTTAGTATACATAAAAGGAAGAACTAGATGAAGAAGGCAGGCACTGTGTGAACTTTACCCCAAACTTTACCAGCAACACATCTGCTCATTAGTCTAGCTCGGAGTCTCTCATGAGCAATAACTGCAACCTGCTGTGAACTGTATGGTTTTGTATTCAAGACACTGGATTTGGATTTGAGACACCTAGGTTCAATTCCCAGCTCTGCCACAGACTCCCTGTATAACCTCAGGAAAGTCTCTTCATTTTTCTGTGCCTCAGTTCTACATCTCATGGTTCTATGTTAAATCCCTTTCTCTTATTCTTTCTGTTTGGACTGTCAGCTCTGCTGGGTAGGAACGGTTTCTTACCAAATGTCTGTACAGCGTCTACCTCAATGGGGCCCTGATGTTAGTCAGAGGCTCTAGGTGTTACCATAATACAAACAAAGAGTGCAGTAGCTTTGCCACATTTGATTCCTATCCAAAGCCCTCACTCTGTGCCCTCCTCGCTCTCCATGCTGCATTATGCCAACTTTTTCAAAAGCAAGTTCGAAAAGATCCAACATGCTCTCCTTCTGCCCCATCACCATTTTCTCTTTCTCCCAGTCACCAACAGCAGCCTGTTCCCCTACTCTAACTCCACCCATCAGCCCCAATGACTTCATCTCCTCAACTCCTGATCTACCCTACCATCACTCTCAACCTCACAACAGGAAAATGCCAGGGTAAGGGAGATTAACCCCCGCTCCCCGCATCTGCCTCTCCATCTACTGCCCCATCTCTCAACCCAAAGAAGGAGCCATCTGCAACTACTATCAAATTCATCTCCTTCGACTCCATCTGCCAGCATAGAGGGCACTTATACAACATAGACAGACAAGTGTAGAAGTTACAGGGGTGTCGGGAGGGGTTCTGATTTCCACTGAGGTATGACCAGCCAGGCAGTGCCATGTCTGTGGGGAGTTATAAGGGTGCCAAGAGGGGGGTCCTGATTTTCCCTGGAGTATGGCCAGCTAGCCAGTGACATACCCATGGGGGGGTGGGGAATCACAGGGGTGCTGGGGGGATGCTGACCTCCCCTGGGGTGTGACCAGCCAGGTAATTACATGCCCAGGGAAGGGAGGTTACAGAGGTGCTGGGGGTGTGACCAGCCAGGTGATGCCATGCCCCGGGGGAGAGGGGATTACAGGGGTGCTGGGGGTAGACCAGCCACGTGTTCCCATACCCCAGGGGAGGGCGCACAGGGATGCCAGGGGGATTCAGATCTCCCCTGGAGTGTGACCAGCCAGACGGGGCCATGCCCCAGGAGGAGTCATAGAGGCACTGGGGGAATTCTGATCTCCCCTGGGGTGTGACCAGCCAGGCGGTGCCATGCCCCAGGAGGAGTCATAGAGGTGCTGGGGGAATTCGGATCTCCCCTGGGGCGTGACCAGCCAGGCAATGCCATGCCGGGGGGGGGGGGGTTTACAGGGGTGCTGGGGGTATGGCCAGCCAGGTGGTGCCATGCCAGGGGGGGTGTTACAGGGGTGCTGGGGGTCTGGCCAGCCAGGTGTTGCCATGCCAGGGGGGGGGTGTTACAGGGGTGCTGGGGGTATGGCCAGCCAGGTGGTGCCATGCCAGGGGGGGTGTTACAGGGGTGCTGGGGGTCTGGCCAGCCAGGTGTTGCCATGCCAGGGGGGGGTGTTACAGGGGTGCTGGGGGTATGGCCAGCCAGGTGGTGCCATGCCGGGGGGGGGTGTTACAGGGGTGCTGGGGGTATGGCCAGCCAGGCGGTGCCATGCCGGGGGGGAGGGGGTGTTACAGGGGTGCTGGGGGTATGACCAGCCAGGCGGTGCCATGCCGGGGGGGAGGGGGTGTTACAGGGGTGCTGGGGGTATGGCCAGCCAGGTGGTGCCATGCCGGGGGGGAGGGGGTGTTACAGGGGTGCTGGGGGTATGGCCAGCCAGACGGTGCCATGCCGGGGGGGGGTGTTACAGGGGTGCTGGGGGTATGGCCAGCCAGACGGTGCCATGCTGGGGGGGAGGGGGTGTTACAGGGGTGCTGGGGGTATGACCAGCCAGGCGGTGCCATGCCGGGGGGGGGGGTGTTACGGGGGGCTGGGGGTATGGCCAGCCAGGCGGTGCCATGCCCCTAGGGGAGGGGGGTCACAGGGGTGCCAGGAGGACTCTGAGCTCCCCAGGGTGTAACTAGCCAGGCGGTGTTAGGCCCGAGGGGATTGCACGGGGGGTGCTGATCTCCCCCAGATACGACCAGTCAGGCGGGGGGAGGGGGATGCTGACCTCCCCTGGGAAATATGACCAGCCAGGCCCACGGGCGTGGGGGAGGTGATTCACTCCGAGAGGGTCAAGCACCTAGCGCCCAGACCCGCCCCCGCTGCCCCCCCGACCAGCGCGACGGGAGACCCCCTGACTCACAGCGGACGGTGTGGAAGGCGCAGCGCGGCTGCTTCTCGAAGCTCTCGCCCAGCTTCAGCACACGCTCCTTGGGGTCAAAGAGCTGAGGGGCCGCCCCGTTCATAGCGGCTCCCCGAGCCGCCTCACAGCATCGGGACCCCGCGCAGCCCCCGCCGCCGCGGAACATCCCCTCACCGCCGGGGGGCGGGGCACCGCCTAGCACCGGCCACGCCCACCCAGCCTCCTTACTGGAGGCTGCTTTCCCTGGCTCCGCCCCCTCCGAGGGGAGGGCTCGAGCCTGGAACGGGTAACGCCCACCCAGTCCCCCTACTGGCTGCTGCTTCTTAGCTCCGCCCTTCTCATGCTTTCGTCACTCGTGGGGCAGAAGCTACTACGGCACGGTCGTGACCCGGCGCGAGGCATCCGTATGCAGATTTCACAGAGGGACGGTTAGGGTGGGAGTAGGTCTGGCGGCTCCTTTCTCCGCGCGGTTGGGCTCAGGACGCGGATATGCAAATTACAGTCGCAGGGGTACGCTGCGGTTGGCTAAAGACCGCTGTGACCTCATAGCTGGGGGGGGGAGGGGAGCGGCTCACGACCGGTCCACGACCGGTCGTTACAACCCTCTGGCCTCGGTTTTGGCAGAGTCGGGCGGGGGAGGCAGCGCGCCCAGGTGCGTGCTCGCGACGCGCCGCCTTGGGGGCGTAGGTTCGAATCCCGGAGGCGGGGAGAAGCCCAGAATCGCGCGACGCGGGGCCTGTAACTTTAATGGGATAGGGCCGTTTAGGGCTCCCCCTCTCCTGGAGGGAGGGGCTATCTAGGGCTCTTGCCATCCTGGGGGAGGGGCAGGGCCCCGCGCATCCTCGGGTGCGGGGAGGGTACATGAGTCCCTAGCTGGGGCTCTTGGTTGTACGGCACGATGCTCACTCATGCCAAGCACCCGCCCTTGGGAATCTCCCTATTCTCCCCTGGGCCTTGTCACAAGGGAGCTTGATGAGGAGCTGCCTCCTTGTCTAATCCTGCTGCTGGGGGGGGAAGGGGGGTTGGATCCTCAGGTGTCTCCCTCTTTGGGTTCAGCATCTTCAGGCCAAGCTGCGTCTGATCCCAGGGTAGGGGTTGGTGGAGATTTCACCTCGGGCCCCTCCATTGGGAGCCTGGCCGCAGGAGTTGTGAGAGCCAAGCCATCCATTGGAGTTGCCCTCGCCTAAGGCGGGCTGACACCGACATGCCCCACTGGTTGTCTATTGAAAGGTGAAGGTGGAAATGTGCTGCCGACATAGGAGCGTTTCTAAAGACTTAGGGCCAGATCATTAAAGGTAGTTAGGAGCCTAACTTTGAGGAATTGAGCCGTAGGCACCTAAATACCTTTGAGGATCTCAGCCTTACATGCGTTCCTGACTTGAGACATTATCTTATTTTTAGTTTTCCCCACAATAAACCTGCAATGCTAAAGGTTCCTTTTTAAAATTTTATTTCTGTAGAATCATTGTTTTGCCAGTTACCGCTTTTTTTTAATGTAATGAGTTGGCTAAGTGTGCGTGTGTCACCACTGTTTTGTATGGAATAGAGCCAAAATTGTCCAAATGTGTGTCCTAGACAACTACCCAGTTGCTGGCAGTAAGGCAGATTCTCATTCATATTTTTGGATAAGGATGATCTGAGTTCTGTTCCCACAGTTGCCAGGAACTTTCTTTTTCTTTTTTTCTAGTACAGACATGATAAAGAAGAGGGTGGATTTTATTTGTTTTTTTCCTCAGGGAGAGATGTTTGTTTGGAGCAAGGTGCTGAAAGGAGACAGAAGCCATTTTGCTTGTTTCTTTGAGATGTGTTCCTACCTCTAATGTATTTATAAAGCCAGTTTTTCATGGAACAAAGCCATACCTCTCAATGACCGCAGCCCCAAAATAACAGGACATTTATTTTAAAAAAGTGCAAGAGGCTTAACCTAACATTAATCTAATCCACATTTTCCTTGCATCAGAACAGTCATTATTTTTATTACAGTAGTGCTTCAAGACCCCACACATCTCCAGGCCCCAAATGTGCTCGACATTGTACAAACACATATTAAGAGACAGTCCATGCACCAAAGAGGCTTGCAGCCTAAGCTAATGCAGTTCTCTCTATCTAAATAAAATAGATAAAGGGTGGGAGAAAGGAAGTATTCATCCTGTTTTATAGCTGGGAACTGAGACACAGAGAGATTAAATTATTTGCTGAAAGTTACACAGGACCTCTCTCGCAGAGCTAGGAATTCTCAGATCCCCTGAATCCCCACTCAGTTCCTTAACCGTAAGATTGTCCTCCTTCACTTAATTTTTTTATGGACAAGTGCCAATATTCATCCATTTTAAGAGAACAAATTCTTAAGTAGCACCTGTCCCCATTTGTGCCACTCAGTCCCCATGATGAAGGAAGGGCAAGCTGTGCTGAAAGTTACTGTGAACTTAACCGTGTCCCAAACAGTTTTAACATTCTCATTTTATTGCATTGTCTTGGGAGTCCGTTGTGTTCTATAACATAACTGCTATCAATAATAATGAACTATGCATGTGTAGACATAGCCTGTTAGAAGCTCAGAATACATTTGCTTTTCCCAGTGATTTTTGTCCTCCTTCAAATATGTCAAAGTTTGATTAGCAGGACAGTCTTAGGAGGATGAGATAAAAGCTCAATCTTGTTTCTTCGTTGTTCCTGTTCTCCACCATGCCCCTGCCCAAAAATCCTATAAGAACCCCTGTGAATCAAATATGCCCTGTGTGCATACATACCAAATGCAGATTTACTAGTACCTCGTCTGTGCACAATGTCATTACTGATCCTCCCTTTGGTAAACAACTCTAGGTATGATATATATTAGCTACAAAGCACTGCATGTTAAAAAGTTTTGTGCTTAGCTGCTTTTGTTTACTGACTTCTTTTATTAAAATATAGCTGACCCATATAAAATGAAGCCAGCAGCTGTGGATTCCAGAATTTTGGCACTGGCCGCTCAGGTCACTGAAAGCTCTGATCGGGATGTTCCTGTGTTGCTGTTGAAGTTAAAAGGTAAATAATTGATTCTTAAGGTATAAATAGGGAATGCAGAAGTGTAGACAGTCATTTTCATGAACCTATGTAACTGACAGTCAAATTGTTCCCTCCTTTGAGTATATCCACCAGGGCCTCCATAAGATCAGTAACATAGAACTGCCTGTAAATCTTCCTAAAGTGACTATTTACTTGGGAACCACACATGAGGCTGGGATCTGAACGGAAGAGAACCCTCAGGCCAGTAGAGGATTAACCCCTATGGACTTTTTCTCTGCCTATCCCCTGCTGCCAGTACAGTTTCTGCAAAAGCCATGCTACTGTGGGCAGGAACACTGCACCTGGTTAAAATCCCTTCTGTGAGGGTTTGTGGGCACAGAGTTAGTGGGGTTGGGAATGATTGTCTGGAAGTGACATAAAAAAAGCCGAACATTCACTTATTTATTTATTTTCTCTCTCTCTCTCTCTCTCTCTCTCTCTCTCTCCACACACACACCCACCCACCCACCACCACCAAGATTTACCCTGGCGGTGTTCCTTCTGCACATGGGCGGTGGGTAGGGTGTGTGAGCTAGGTCCAGCTCTGAAATTTGACTGTTATTATAATCAAGTTAATAAGGGTTTTCACAATGGATTTTCATCATGGTTTTATATGGACTAGCAAATTCATACATATGGGCTACCTGCCAGATCATACATATACTCTTGCTGCACTCTTCTAAATCTGTAACTAGAAAGCAGGAATATGATCTTTAATTAGATATAGTATCTGTAACCATACAAGTTAACAAATTATAGTCATTTAAAGTATGTTTTACATTATTGTTACTGGGCTTTTTTTTTAACAACACTGATCTCAGATGTATATTTATACTCAGCCTTTTATGTTTTGAAAAATAACTTTCTTATGGATCAGAAACATATGCACAATTTTTTCCTCTTTCTTCCCCCCCAGAAATTTTAAATAGTACATCTTTGGGAAGTAAAGAATCACAGAAAGTTAAACAGGACCTCTACTATTATAATCTTGTTCAATACTGTATGTTGGTCCTTAAACAAGATTACTCTCGACTGCCCGGGGGCTGGGCTACTGCTGCCCAGCTATCAGAGATACTAAGGTAAAATGAAAAGCAGCGGTAAAGTTTTATTTTTGTTCTCCTTCACATCTTTCCTCTCACTTTTTTCTTTTCAAGCTGTTCTACACTGACTCACATCCAAAACAAGGCTTGTTGCGCAGAAAATGTCAGGGTGAGAGTGCAGGGAGCGGTCAAGGGCAGAGAGAGGTCAGGCAAAGCCTAACTGATTTGCATTGTGTTTCAACGTGCTAGGCGGATTATTCGGTGGGAACAAATATGTCACATTTACCCTTGTTTGTTTATAAATTGTCCTCAAGTAGATCATGATATCTACCAATGTACTGCTTATTCAGAATTGTTCACATGCTCTTGCAATCAAATGTCAGTCTCTGGGTCATTGACAAATCGTTCTTTATTTATTTTAGATGTGTAGAAATGCTTTAAAAATGGATGTTATCCATACACTCTAAGTACCCTGGGCATCACATAAAAATATACCACAAATGCAATAATCCTACCTAGTATAAAATCACCACCAATGAGCCAGACAACTTAAAACTCAAATCGCCTTCAAACAATCTCTACCCACCTCACCCCCAAACTTTTAAATTCTGAGTCAAATGATAAGTCTTGCAAATTACCCTGAAGTGGGGTCCTTAGATCAGCTTTGTCTCTCTAATACCATTTCCTAGGTCTGAGTTTTTGATATTAGAAATTTGCTAGAAGCTTCAAGATCAGGCACCAAAGCCACATGATATTGTTTCTGTTTCCAACTGCATGATCCAACCTTTATAAACTGATTCTGCTTCCAGACAAAATTAATTAATTTTGTAACAAAACAAGTCTTCTTGTAACTAAATGAATCTAAGTGGTTCACCTGGCATTGGCTTTCCGTGCACGGTTCAGATTAACTACACTCATTTGCACAAATATTCATGGAAAGCTAACAAAAAGGGTTTGCACACAAGAAGGTGGAGGTGCATTTCAAAGCAAAATTCACAAAATGGTCATGAATAATTTTCCTCTGTTTGCCCAGCTCTAGTGCAGAGCATGGACTAAAAAAAATGCCCACTTGTGTGACTATATGACAGTAATTATTTCTAAAAAGATTCCTCCAAAGATGCCCAAAACAGTAATACTGGATGAGGGTTAAAGTGTAGACCTGTAATACTGATTCCTAGCTCACCCACAGTCTTAAAAAAGAGGAAGGTTGCAGAAAGTATCCTCCCAGTTATTTGTGAATTTGTGCTTTTATTTGCATGGTATTTTTTGGTTTACAAAACTTGCCTCCAGTTCCAGATTGATTTTAATCTGTCTGTCTGTCCTGGTTTTTTAATGGTATCATAGTATCTTAGCATTGCATTGAGGGTATATAGAACAGATCAGAACAGGTCCCAGAAAGCTAATGGGCAATGTGACCCAGATATGGTTTTGGCCAAGACACGCTGTCATAGATAACAAATTCTCTCTCTCCAACAGCCTAATTATTCTTTTCCTTTGAGGTAGATATCTTGGAGCTAGTTGCAATAGTTGTCTATCTTTCAGTCTCTGATGGCATTTATTCACTTGCTTTTGTCCAACAGACTCTGCAAGGTTCAGATCTGTGTGCTCTTTCTTTTCAGTCAGTGTTGTGTGGGACTGGAGGTGAAAGAAGATCCTGAAGAATTTTACAATAAATTACTTCCTTCAGCTGTCGATAACCTCCTGTTTTTGGGAAGACGTCTGCAAGCACGGTTTATCCGAGCAATAAAGGTATTTCAATTGTTTGGTTAAGAGAGCACCATGAACATTTTGTAACCAATTGAGAATGTTTCCAAGCACTTCTACCAGGAAGGATTTGATTTAAATCACTAGTCAGGAAGATTCGATTTAATCATGGTTTTCTACATAAAAGTGCATTCTTGTTGGTTTTATAACCTTAATACATATTCTTCACAATCATAGATAGATGTATTTTTCATTTTTAGAAGGTACACACTATACATTTTTAAACGGTGATTTATTTTGAAAACTTTTCAGATTAGTTTTACAGCTATATCAGAAAATGAATGATTGCTTGATTATTTCATTTAACAAAGGTAAATGAAGCGGATATTATGAAGTCACTGGGAGGTGAACTATCTCCAATTCAACAGGTTAATCATTAATATTTGGAGGATTTTCTTGCCATGCTGTATTAGGAGGAGAACATCACCAGACAGACATTTAAATTGTTGTATTTAACTAAAACAACAACGTTAAGTATTCTGGATTTTTTTCTTCAACAGCAAACATATAATATTTTAACAAAATAAGCATATGTCCCTCGCTTCTCACATTTTATCTCCAGACTTCTTCTCTTTGTCCAGATCTATTCTGCCCCCAACAATCTTCTATTTATTGAACTTTTTGAAACTTTGCACTTTTAGAGAGAGGTAAGGGATTGACTTGGTGTACGCATATTTGCAGAGGGACAACAGAGTTGAGGTCTGTTATTTCTCACCTTTATATATTATTTATTTAAAAACATTTTTGCTGTTAACAAGCATATTACCTCTGGAGACACAAATCCACAGTTTAAGAACTGCAAAACTAAGCATCTCTGAGGTATCTTCTAGACTGAGCACTGAGTCCCATTGGGTATATAGAAAGATTAACCTAAATAATCTATACAGAAGCATGTGGAACCCCATAAGATTAGGCCTCTAATCCATGAACTAGTGGAACTCAGTTACAAAACTTTTCTTAAACATTACATGAATATATTGTCTCACACTATAGAATTAGAATTTATAATCCCTATTCCACGATGAGATACCTTTGAACTGTAATGTATCTTATCTAAAACTATCTTTAGATACCGTATATATTCGTTCATAAGCCGAATATTTTTGGTAAAAAAGTGACGCATCAAAGAACTGGGGTTGGCTTATAAACGGGTCTACACCAAAATTTGATGATTTTAAACTCTATGGAATCATTGAATTGAATATCTAATACATTGCCACTTCCCGCAGCTCCCATTGGCCGGGAATGGCGAACCGTGGCCACAGGGAGCTGAGAGGCTCCGTGCCTGCAGACACTCCAAGTAAACAAAATGTCCCAACCCGCCAGCGGCTTACCCTGATGGGCCGGGAGCCAAAGTTTTCCAATCCCTGAAATATAGGGTCGGCTTATGAAAGAGTCATACAGTTTTTGCTACATTTACCTATCCATTCTGGGGGGGGTTGGCTTATAAACGAACGGGCTAATGAACGAGTATATACGGTAGGTTTTTTTCCTCAAAAAGCATTTTATCAAAAAAATCCAATTTAAATTTAAAAAATCATTTTTTTTTAATCATTGATTTTTATCCACCCTGTCATCTACTGAATTAGAAGGGTTCTGCTACAGATACACCATAATATAAAAGGATGTTTTTCAGAACTGACTTTTTACTCATGGCTGTTAATAACTGACCTTTGGAGTTTTGAAACTGGAATGACTTTCCTCACAGAATATTTCTTCCATCCTGTGTGTGCATGGACTAGTTTGTTACTGCAGGGTTGCTGTGAAGAGCTTGGCTGCTGAGAGTGGGTTGTTCCTGAGAACAAAGCAATAATAAATGAGAAGCAAAAACAGCTCAACAAAACTGGGCAATCACATTTGGGGTCTGCCAATCATGAGAGTTACCTTTTATCTTCACAAATGACTAAATCTGACTTGGCAACGGCTCTGTTCGTAGTGCTTTATTCAGATTTTCAGAAGAGGAAGTTACCATTTGGAAAGATGGTCCGGAGTCTCTTCTGCCATATACTTTCTAAATGAACTTGGCCAAAATGTCCCAAAGTGTCCACTGATTCTGACATGGCACCTAAAATTGAGAAACTCCAAATCAGTGGGCAGTTCTGAAAGTGTTGCTTTGTCCCATTTTAGAGGGTAACCACTATTTAGCAACTTCAAAGGGGTATATCATGGCAAAATTCCCTACTGTTTTAGGAGCACTCTGAGACCCTAGGATCAGTACAAATAGTATAATTTGAATAACCAACCACATGGATGCTGATGGGTTCCCTGAATAGAACTTTCCCCCTAAATATTACACTTCTTTTTGACTGACTCACTCCTTGCACTTAGTCAAAGTTTTCATACGCTGTACAGTATTATGTTGGAAACTACATACTTGCTGAGTATGATTATATATCAGCAGTATGACATATTCTGTTTGCTCAATTCTTTTAAGTGAATTTAGAGCTTGTGAAAGGTTCCTGATTGACATCCGTGGAGTCTTCTGTCTACCCACAGTGTGTAATTTTGTCCACACGTTCTTATTATATGCCACAACCCACATGCTACGGAATCACCCACTTCTGTGCAGGCTTTATTGTTGAGTGCAAGCACAAGCTATCCCATAGGTCAGTACTTTAACTTCCAGTCATATTGTCCAGAGGTAACTGAGCATCCAGCCTTGACCACACACTCTGAAAGGGTTTAGCAAGCCTCAATCCACCAAGCATAGACAACTCATGACTAAGTGACCCTTCCAGTCCCTCTCATAGACCTGAGACCCTCATTGTTTGCATGTTCCTTACAGTCATTAGATTGAATGGCAGGGTCCAGTATGAATTCTTGCAGCATCTGGTGTCGGGGATGGAGGAGGAAGCCGGGAGTTGATGTGGACCCTCTTGAGGAGGGGTATGGACGTGGGATCCAGCATTTTACTTCACTTGGGACCTGCCCTATGAGATTCCAGCATCCTTTGTCACAGTGCTTATTATGAGTTATTTTGCCTTGAATTTGACTGCCATACTGAGAACTCAAACAGTTTCTACTATTTATGTACCAGCCCCTTAATGCCAAGATCAAGGTCGGGGCTCTTAAAGATATTCAGATACTTAATATTGTGTAAGTTGTACGGGCTGGCTGTACGCGGTCTGATTCTGAGCTTACACCACTGTAAATAAGGTCAGAATCAGGCGTACTCTCTACGTAAGCCTCATTAAACTGAATGAATTGCTGCAATATCCAGCATTCACAAATCAACATATTAGCTAATAATATTATGGATTAGCTTGTTAGTATAACTTGCATCTCCCATGGTCAGTAAGGATCAAATACAGAGCAACATCCTGATTGAGAGTTGTGGATATAGCACAAAATAGAGGCCTAAGATTGGGATTATATGCGACCACGTTTATAATTTATTAATTTATTTTGTTCAGGATGAAGAAAAAAGTGAATTTTTACGGTGTTTCCGGACAGTAACTGATGCCATCTGCTGGCTGTTTGGTGGGCATATTCAGCTAACGGAGTGTGGTAAGAGAAGGGGTTGGAAATTCATTGCATCCTAAAATAACTGAAAAATTTTGAATTTTAATATAACTACAATGACTAGTGAAGGGTTCAGAAGTGATTCTGAAACCAGTCTGTGTCCTGGTTTTATCCAGTTATCATGTACTTTTAAATGAGCTCTTGAAATAACCCATTGTACCAGTGGTTCTCAACCATGGTTCTCAACCGGGGGGCCGCCAAAATAAACCAGAGACCAGGGCCAGCGTTAGAGTCGCTGGGGCCCAGCGAAGAAAGCTGAAGCCCCACCACGCAGGTCTGAAGCTGAAGCCCAAACCCTGCCACATAGGGCTGAAGACCAAGCCCAAGCAATGTAGCTTCGCATGGCCTCCTGTGGCGTGGGGCCCTGGGCAATTGCCCTACTTGCTACCCCCTGTCGCCGGCCCTGGCTTTTAATCTACTGGCTATGCAGAAAAGCAGTTGTGGCACAGGCAGGCCATGGAGTGTTTATAGCATGTTGGGGCGGGGGAGGGGGTCAGAAAGAAAAAGGTTGAGAACCTCTGCATTATGCAATGGAAGCATAAGCATATGAAACAGGCAATCTAGGCCATTCAAAAAGCAAAAATAAAAGAAAGAGGCCACTTTCCGTTTTGAAGTTGTTGATTTGGACATGTTTTTTCCTGCAGCTTCCATTTTTAATTATAGATATTAACAAAAATCAGAGTTTTTCCTAATATAAATGCATAGTTGAAACTTTCACGCTTCTGTCCTAAAATGAGCTGTATATGGGCTCAAGAGATTGCCTAGACAGAGTTCACAAAAACCAACCAAACAAAAAGCTTTATAGTGTATTACTTCATTTTACTGCAATACTGGTAAATTTACAAACGTCTGAGAAATTGGCCTATACTCGGTCAAAAATCAGTTCTCGGTTATAACTGTATAAATTCCATTGACTTCAGAATGTAACAGAGAGATTTTGCCCAGTATTTGACATTTAAAAAAAAAAATAACAAAAATTTCAGCACATGGGTTTAAAAAATACAAATGACTGGATAATTATTAAATAAAAACAGTGGGTCTGAATCTCTAGTATGTTGCCTCTATTTCACTCCATTGTAACTTAATTGAAGTCAATGAAGTTATCCTGACATAAAATTGGTATAAGAGAGTGAAGGTTCAGGAGTCCTCTCCACTGGAAACTTTTGCACCATGCTTCTGCCCCACTGTAAAAAGACTTGTGCCCGTGTGACTTACCCTACTTTGAAACTTTTCACACCACTTCTGCACTAGTACACAGGAGGTTTCCACCCGTGCGGAAAAACCCCAGTATAGACAAGTCCTTGGGCTCATTCCCTTTTCCCAGTCTGTCTCTCTGTAAAAGTTAGAAAGGCAAAGAATATTTAATAAAAAAAACAGTGACCCTCGTTTCACTTGCTTGGAAATGTGTTTTATAGGTCTGTTTGGTAAACTACAAATGAACTGGCATTAAATCCCTGGTTTTGATTATTTCTTGATTTTGTTTCCTTTTCCTTTGTTGCAGTGCTGCAGAGTAACCATTTCCTGCAGTTGCTAATCACGGATGATGTCGAAACTGCAACTGCAATGATGTCTATGTTACAGAATATTTTGAGGGCCAACAGGTTTGCTGCTTTTAAAGAATTCAATTGATTTTCCTTTATTTATTTATTTTAGATTTAAAGATCAGTTTGGTACTGGGTTTGTAAAAGCAAAGTCTCTGCATGCCTAAGATATCTTATACCAGGCTCTGCTGGAGAAGTCTTAAAATGGGCAGTTTTCTCTATCCTTAAATTGCTTTGTTTATTGTGAATATAATTTTTTTTAGTTCCTGGAACAGCACTAGATTCCAGTGGACTGGAATATCTCCCAAGTTGTAGTACTGGCTCTGCCACTGAGGCAGTAAAATACCCAAGACAGGCCTGAGTCTGCTTACTTGGGCTTGCGGGGGTATAAAACGGCAGTGTAGATGTTTGGGCCTGGCCTGGAGTCCAGGCTCTGCGACCTTTCCCCCTCGCTGGGCCTTAGAGCCCAGGCTGCAGCTCAAGCCCAGCCTACACTGCAATTTAATAGCCCCACAGCTTGAGTCCTGCAAGCCCGGCCAGCCGCAGGTGTTTTATTGCAGTGTAGACATGCCCTGAATTACTTGGGCTCTTGGGCAAGTCAGTAACATCTGCTTCTCAGTTTACCCTTCTGTAAAAGGCTGATAATACTTAAACCAACTATGGAGGGGTATTGTGAGGATTAGCTAAATTTGCATAGTGTTTCAAACATGTAAACTGCTATTCTGGGTTAGGCTAAAAGGGGTAAAAAACAAGGGAGATGTCAAGCTAGGAGACTACTACAGGCCACCTAACCAGGTGAAAGAGGTGGATGAGGCTTTTTTTAAGCAATTAACAAAATCATCCAAAGCCCAAGATTTGATGGTGATGGGGGACTTCAACTATCCGGATAAATGTTGGGAAAATAACACAGCGGGGCATAGACTATCCAACAAATTCTTGGACTGCATTGCAGACAACTTTTTATTTCAGAAGGTTGAAAAAGCTACTGGGGGGGAAGCTGTTCTAGACTTGATTTTAATAAATAGGGAGGAACTCGTTGAGAATTTGAAAGTAGAAGGCAGCTTGGGTGAAAATGATCATGAAATCATAGCGTTTGCAATTCTAAGGAAGGGTAGAAGGGAGAACAGCAAAATAGAGACAATGGATTTCAGGAAGGCAGATTTTGGTAAGCTCAGAGAGCTGATAGGTAAGGTCCCATGGGAATCAAGACTGAGGGGAAAAACAACTGAGGAGAGTTGGCAGTTTTTCAAAGGGACACTATTAAGGGCCCAAAAGCAAGCTATTCCACTGGTTAGGAAAGATAGAAAAGGTGGCAAAAGACCACGTTGGCTTAACCACGAGATCTTGCATGATCTAAAAAATAAAAAGGAGTCATATAAAAAATGGAAACTAGGACAGATTACAAAGGATGAATATAGGCAAACAACACAGGAATGCAGGGGCAAGATTAGAAAGGCAAAGGCACAAAATGAGCTCAAATTAGCTACAGGAATAAAGGGAAACAAGAAGACTTTTTATCAATACATTAGAAGTAAGAGGAAGACCAAAGACAGGGTAGTCCCACTGCTTAGTGAAGAGGGAGAAACAGTAACAGGAAACTTGGAAATGGCAGAGATGCTTAATGACTTCTTTGTTTCGGTCTTCACCGAGAAGTCTGAAGGAATGCCTAACATAGTGAATGCTAATGGGAAGGGGGTAGGTTTAGCAGATAAAATAAAAAAAGAACAAGTTAAAAATCACTTAGAAAAGTTAGATGCCTGCAAGTCACCAGGGCCTGATGAAATGCATCCTAGAATACTCAAGGAGCTAATAGAGGAGGTATCTGAGCCTCTAGCTATTATCTTTGGAAAATCATGGGAGATGGGAGAGATTCCAGAAGACTGGAAAAGGGCAAATATAGTGCCCATCTATAAAAAGGGAAATAAAAACAACCCAGGAAACTACAGACCAGTTAGTTTAACTTCTGTGCCAGGGAAGATAATGGAGCAAGTAATTAAGGAAATCATCTGCAAACACTTGGAAGGTGGTAAGGTGATAGGGAACAGCCAGCATGGATTTGTGAAGAACAAATCATGTCAAACCAATCTGATAGCTTTCTTTGATAGGATAACGAGCATTGTGGATAAGGGTGAAGCTGTGGATGTGGTATACCTAGACTTTAGTAAGGCATTTGATATGGTCTCGCATTATATTCTTATTGATAAACTAGGCAAATACAATTTAGATGGGGCTACTATAAGGTGGGTGCATAACTGGCTGGATAACCGTACTCAGAGAGTTGTTATTAATGGTTCCCAATCCTGCTGGAAAGGCATAACGAGTGGGGTACCGCAGGGGTCTGTTTTGGGACCGGCTCTGTTCAATATCTTCATCAACGACTTAGATATTGGCATAGAAAGTACGCTTATTAAGTTTGCGGATGATACCAAACTGGGAGGGATTGCAACTGCTTTGGAAGACAGGGTCATAATTCAAAATGATCTGGACAAATTGGAGAAATGGTCTGAGTTAAACAGGATGAAGTTTAACAAAGACAAATGCAAAGTGCTCCACTTAGGAAGAAAAAATCAGTTTCACACATACAGAATGGGAAGAGACTGTCTAGGAAGGAGTACGGCAGAAAGGGATCTAGGGGTTATAGTGGACCACAAGCTAAATATGAGTCAACAGTGTGATGCTGTTGCAAAAAAAGCAAACATGATTCTGGGATGTATTATCAGGTGTGTTGTGAGCAAGACACGAGAAGTCATTCTTCCGCTCTACTCTGCTCTGGTTAGGCCTCAGCTGGAGTATTGTGTCCAGTTCTGGGCATCGCATTTTAAAAAAGATGTGGAGAAATTGGAAAGGGTCCAGAGAAGAGCAACAAGAATGATTAAAGGTCTTGAGAACATGACCTCTGAAGGAAGGCTGAAAGAATTGGGTTTGTTTAGTTTGGAAAAGAGAAGACTGATAGGGGACATGATAGCAGTTTTCAGGTATTTAAAAGGGTGTCATAAGGAGGAGGGAGAAAACTTGTTCACCTTAGCCTCTAAGGATAGAACAAGAAGCAATGGGTTTAAACTTCAGCAAGGGAGGTCTAGGTTGAACATTAGGAAAAAGTTCCTAACTGTCAGGGTGGTTAAACACTGGAATAAATTGCCTAGGGAGGTTGTGGAATCTCCATCTCTGGAGATATTTAAGAGTAGGTTAGATAAATGTCTATCAGGGATGGTCTAGACAGTATTTGGTCCTGCCATGCGGGCAGGGGACTGGACTCGATGACCTCTCGAGGTCCCTTCCAGTCCTAGAATCTGTGAATCTATATAAATGCCCATTTCTGCCCTCAGACATGTAAATACAGCTTCCATTGACAATAGGAGTGGGAGCAGTTCAGCTGAGGATAGAATTGTCTGTAGGGGCTCAATCCTGCAAGGTCCTAAGCACTCTGGTCTCGCTGGTTCAGTGTATGTATAATCCCACTCAAATCGATTAGAATAGTTACATGCTTATAGTAGTGAATGGCGTGTGAATAAGTGTAGTGCTGGATTGGAGCTAGAATGCCCAACACCTTCTAGGGATCAACCCCTAGGAATTGTTTTAGTCTTAAATACAAAAATGTCTGTTTCATTCTTGGATCAAAGCCATAATTAAAGGAGATTTAAACCTTACATGAGCTAGAGTTACATTTTAATCTAAACACATAGCTGGAAAAGGCCCAGTAGGTCATCCAGTCCCCTCGGCTCCCATAGTGGGTTGGGCCATTGGTCAAGTGAGTCATGTATCCCGCCTTGCCTTGTGCCCAATGCTTCAGAAGAAGAAAGCCATTGTTGAAATATGCATCCCTCAGTAACGTTCCTGCTTTTGTCTCTTTTTGTTAGTTCTGTGTTACTCCATGTGGATGAAAAGATCCTTCACTCTGTTTTAGATGAACTTGTTTATAAACTTTCATCTACCACCAATCCTGTCACAGGAAATGCTGCTACAAAAGTGTTGCTGTCAGTGGCAGAATCTCACCCCCAACTTGTGGAGTTACTCAGTACCCGCTACAAAGGTAGTGTACTTCTCTCCACTTCTTGTCGCAGGGAAGAAAAATTCAAGAATAATGTGAGTGGTTAGTGACAGGTCCTGAAAGAGCCAGTTTCACTGTGGTGAACATGAAAGCACTTGTAATAAAACCTAACATTTATGTAGTGCTTTAGATCTTCAAAGTACTTTACAGAGATTAGCTGATCAGACACAAAAAACGTAACTTATCTGCCTGTCACATAGATGTGTCTGTAGATAGTCAATGACTTGTACCTACAAAGCTATAACTATTGTATAACATTTTGCAGTGATGTCTATACCATCAGCTCTTCATGAAAACCATTTGATATTGAAACTTAAAGGTAACTGCCTGTACTCATATTTAGCTCTGATTTAATGTCCCTTTCCAAAGCTCATCGCACGTACAATCAGATTTGATTGTCTGATATTCAGCTTTATGTTTGCTAGTTTGAAATCTGTTTGGTAAGCAAGCGAATGAAAAATTAACTCTAACAATGTAACATGCTTATTTTTTTTCTCTCTCACCTAGGACTGAGAACTCTGCTAAGTAAGCAATGGGCTGGCAAAGGATTTGACAGGAATCTCAATCAACTTTCAGACCTTCTTTACTCAGAATCCTGCAGGAAAGGAGAAATGCAGGTGCTGAATGTTTAATGAGACTTTTCTCTTTGGTGGATTTATATTTGATTATATTGGGTTTACTCTTGTCCCACCTCTCAAACGCCCCAAACAGTATTTGCTCAGACATGTCTTTTTTTTTTTTAAATTACCCCCCTTTTTATTTTCTACTCTACCACTTCTAAGTTAGCCAGCAGTAAAGATATATGCCCATCAAGAAATAGAGAGAGAATGATCTCATGGTTAAGATCTGGACGGGACTCAGGAGATCTGGGTTCATATAGCAACTCTGCTACAGATTTCCTGGGTGACCTTGAGAAAGTCACTTAATGTCTTTCTACTTGAGTTCAGCCCTCTCTAAACTAGGGAAAATAATACTTCCCTACCTCACAGAGATGTGTAAAGAATGTACAGATCTAACCTAGGAGAGACTTGCATACTTCAGAGATGGGGGCCATGTAAATGCCTAGGTAAAAGAAGTGACCAATAAGAGATGCTCTTTAGTGGAGACGAGTGTAAGTACATGTTTTATCCACCTGGACAACAAGAGTCACACATTCAGATCTCTGAGATGTTATTCCAAGGGCTACAACTGTACAAGGATTGTTTTAATCGTAAAGCGCAGTTCTAGTCTGAAAAGTAGTTGAGTAAAAATATAGTTGAAGAAGAAGGTGATAGATTGTTCTGTTTAACCACTGAGGACAGGACAAAAAGCAATGGGCTTAAATTGCAGCAAGGTAGATTTAGGTTAGACTTTAGGAAAAATTCCTAATTGTAAGGGTAATTAAGCACTGGAACAAATTGCCTACAGAGGTTGTAGATTCTCCATCATTGGAGGTTTTTAAGAACAGGTTAGACAAACACCTGTCATGTATGGTATAGATAATACTTAGTCCCGCCTTATTTCAAGGGACGGGACAAGGTGACCTATCGAGATCCTATCCGGTTCTATGACTCAAACATTAGCTGGATTATTTTTCCCAGCTGCCTTCCACTTATAAAAAAAAAAAGACTTTTAGCTGATGAGTTTGCTTTGTGAAGTCCTTTATGTAGTACATATAGAAAATTGAACCAGATGAACTGAGCAGCTGCCCTGGTAACAAATATAGGGTTCATGCTAGTAATTTATTTATGGGAGTGTAAATCTACCCAAGTATTTGGAAACAGTGAACTGCAGGGCATGTGAAAACTGAAGTCAGTTTTGATCAAACACTGAGTTTATGCCAAATGAGCAAGTAGCAATAAAACGTTTTATATATGTTGAGAATATATTCTGTCAACTGGTTTGTTAATTTCAGAGACTGCATCAAGCAGCTTGTTTAATCCAGGCTGTGTGGAGGGGATTTCTGACCAGGAAAAGATTAAAGACGCTTCCTATAGCAGTGACTGCCTTACAAAGAAGTTTCAGGTAAAAAAACATCCCTTTGTAAGCAGGACTCCGGAAAACAGGGTTTCTACTCTCAGAAACTGCTATGCAGGACACTGTATATTAACAAACAAAATAGATTTTTCTACATAACAAAATTGCACACAATATTGTTCTTAACTGTATTTAAAGATGTATAAATCAGTTATGAATTATACAAACTGCAACACATAGTAGCAACATATGGAATGTCCACAATGTCAGAGTTTTCTCTGTCTTTTTGAGCACTAGATTACCTCATTGGGTTGGATTATTTAGTCTTCACCATCCATTTCTAGTTGCAGTAAGTACATCTCCTTGGGCTTAATGAACATCCAGATATTTAAAAAAAAACCCACAAAGCACTGTAAGTTCCTATACACATTTTGTATAATATGCCTGACATCTCTCAGATGGAAAAAAAGAAACAATAAGGGTAACAAACTGACTTGCTAAGGGCTGTATCTCAGGTTCCTCCAGCAAACCATAGAATGAGATCTAGGACATTTAATATATGGAGATATACCTATCTCATAGAACTGGAAGGGACCCTGAAAGGTCATCGAGTACAGCCCCCTGCCTTCACTAGCAGAACCAAGTACTAATTTTTTGCCCCAGATCCTTAAGTGGCCCCCTCAAGGATGGAACTCACAATCCTGGGTTTAGTAGGCCTAATGCTCAAGCCATTGAGCTATCCCTCCCCACACTGGTTTCTTGTTTCTGCTCACAAAGAATGAAGCTCAAATCAATGTCATTCTTATCTGGCTAGATCGGGATTTAAGGTGTGATGTTCGCTTATGGTAGGTAATACATTCTTACTGACACATCTGAAAAGTCTAGTGTAGACAAGGCTGCATCGACTGTAACATGCTAAAGTGATCGAATTAAAACTGAGGTTCCCCACTAGGCTTTAATTCAACCAGTTTAGCATGTTTTAAAGTCTATGCTAGACTTTTGAAATGTGTTAGCTACCACATTCTAACAACACTCCTTAAATCCTAGACAAGGTGTGAAAACAGAGTCTCCGATTTGCCATTTCATCTGGGTTGGAAGGTATTTACCTCTGCCCTCAACTGTGTGGCTGTCCCAAAGTTTGTGGGGAAATAACACAAGAACTAGGGGTCACCAAATGAAATTAATAGGCAGCAGGTTTAAAACAAACAGAAGGAAGTATTTCTTCACACAACGCACAGTCAGCCTGTGGATCTCTTTGCCAGAGGATGTGGTTGGTGAAGGCCAAGATTATAACAGGGTTCAAAAAAGAACTAGACAAATTCATGGAGGATGGTGTCCCTAGCCTTTGTTTGCCAGAAGCTGGGAATGGGTGACAGAGGATGGATCACTTGATGATGACCTGTTCTGTTCATTCCCTCTGGGACACCTGGCATTGGCCACTGTCAGAATACAGGATACTGGACTAGATGGATCTTTGGTCTGACCCCGTATGGCCATTCTTATGAAATCACAGATAACAAGGCATCTGTGGAGGGCCACCCACTTTACACTGCTTCTCGGTGACACCCCCCCCCCACACACACACACACACATCCTGCCTGTCAGCACAGCTCCCTCACACTATCACTTCCTCCACACCTGAGCCAAAACCACCTTTTGAGGAAGGAGAGGAACCCACAAGAGTTTATACTGATGGAAGCTACATAAATTCTCATGGGTATTTGCCTGTGGATTAGTTGAGGGGTTATGCCACAGAGAGCTGCTTTGTTAGTTCTGCTTCTGCCCAGCCAGACCGCCAAAACCCATGGAACCCGAGTCTTCTCTATGGCCTCACTGGAGATGGAATGCTTCTGGTTATGTTGGCTCCCTCACTTACTCCCACCAAGTACTTACTGGCCACTTTGGGCCAGTATTCATGAACAAATCAGGCACCCGACCCCCAAAAGCCTACAGTCTGAGTTTAGCCCTAACTTGAAGGGAGGCCAAGGGGAACGATGGGATCTCTAGCTGCCTACATTTGTTGTGCAAGCATTTTAGTAGTTGTAAATATTAATTTAGGTCATTTGTTGAAGCCGTTTCTCGGTTTTGTGTGTGTTAGTTTCAGATCAGAAGGGATGGTAATTATTTCTATTCTGGTAGCGCATAGAGGCCCTGATCAGGGACCAAGTGTGCTAGGCACAGCATAATAAAAATACAATCCTTCCGCACAATGTTTACAGTCTAATTCAAAACGATAGCTAGAGTGTTATGCCAAAGAGTAAGAATACTGCTTAGAATCCTGTCAGCATCGTTGGTGGAAAGCATCCTAGAATGTCGATATAGCATACTTGAGGTGCTTCAGCAGTCAGCAGCTGTGGCTGTGAATTCAGGGCTTAACTATATTTATGGAGTTTTATGAAAGCTCTGATCTCAGGAAATCTGGTTAAATTTAGTTGGGGCTGAAACTCATAGCTTGAGTGTGGTTCGCATGCAATAGCAGTTGGGTATCTTAAAATCTGCCAGCTGTATGCTTCTGAAAACGGTATGGTTTCAGAAACATTAAAACTGAAAAATCTATCTTTAAAAAAATGCTAATCTGCCTTAAAAGTTGGTTAGGCTGTCACGTAACCAACTCATCTTACATTTGTTACAATGAAGTAATTCCGTGTTAATGGTGCCTACATCAGTATCTATCGATACCTTTATTATTGATCAGAAGGGAGTTCTTTTCAATCATGCCCAGTAAGAGGAAGCTTAGGTTTCAGTCTGTGGGTGTTTTTTCCTGTGAGAGGTGCTCTTGTGTAACCTAGATGTGGCTTTTCATTCTATATCCCTCTGAATGATGAAGAGCCAGCATTCTGCAAAACACATCGTAATACAAAAGGGGAGAGTCACTATAATAGAAACCTATCAAATGCATAACATACAACAGTGACAGTGTAACAGGCATACATTGGAGGAATCCATCAGAGGGCAGACTTTACACTCGTGTGGCTTCCCAACTAGTGGAGTTGATAAGGATTTCTAGAAAAAGAGCATGGATAAGATTTTGTCAGAAGAAGGCCATGAGTCCCTTTTTATCCTGAGATTTCACACTGTTCAGACATGAAATAACGTGTGCTTTCCTGGATCAGAAACACAAAGAGACCGTTTAAAGCAGAGATACATGGGATTGGAAACCTCAGTGGACAGTCTGATTGCAGCCTTTCTTGAAACCATTTTGCTACATACAGTAAAGTTACAAATATCATATTGAATGTAAGTAGGGGTGTAATAGCAATGTGGCCCTTTAACTCATGATGGGGAAAGGAGGCGGCCTTGAGCAGTTACTGTCAGGGTTCTGAGCTTTAAATCCAGGGCCTCGCTCTCTTAGAGAATGCCCTCCTCTCCACAGGACTGTGCTGGAGGGGAAAATGAGGATTGCTAGTCCCTCCGGTTAAACTTTTAGGGTCTCATTAGGGAGCTGTCAGTGCAGCGTCCTCCTCTGTGATGTCCCTTACAACTTGTGATCAAGAAGAATCAGAGCCTTGCTGCTCTTAAGGCACAGTGTAAGATACCACTGTGTCCTAGACTTCCATCAGTAATGTTGATGCAGAAGAACGACCTGTCAGCATTTCTCCTGGAAGTCAATCACCAAAAGTTATCCAATTTAAGAAAATCAGCCTTAAAGAGAAGGAGGGGGGAATTCTTTTGCAGAGACAGTAAAGGCACTAATCTTGTTTTGTACAGTGTATGGCACCTGCTAGATAGTGATGGGCAACTTTGAAATGCATAGCTAGTTTTATAGGTGGCCAATTCTTAATATGTGTGTCTATTGCAGAGCTAAACGAAAACAGGAATTGCAGCATTTAAAGAGGCTGAAAGAAGACGAGACCCTCAGACAACAATTGCAGCTTCAGAGACAAAGGGCCATGAGGCTCTTTCATGAACGGCAACTGACTTTACTGGAAAT
Source organism: Chrysemys picta bellii (assembly GCF_011386835.1). NCBI lineage: Eukaryota > Metazoa > Chordata > Testudines > Emydidae > Chrysemys > Chrysemys picta. The sequence goes on along the minus strand of NC_088801.1, from coordinate 10,051,952 downwards.
AGTCCATGCTGGTAGGATTTATATTGAACTGTATCAAAAGCATTAAGGGCTCAGGTTTCCTTAAAACCATCTTTCATACAAACAAAGGGGGGGAGGGATAGTTCAGTGGTTTGAGCATTGGCCTGCTAATCCCAGGGTTGTGAGTTCAATCCTTGAGGGGGCCACTTAGGGATCTGGGGCAAAATCAGTACTTGGTCCTGCTAGTGAAGGCAGGGGGCTGGACTTGATGATCTTTCAAGGTCCCTTCCAGTTCTAGGAGATAGGATATCTCCATTAATTTAAATTTAAATTTAAAAGTATTTCTCAGTCTCGCATGTCCATCTCTTTTTATGACCGAAGTGCCTGGTGGAGAACAGCCTAAACTCTTCAAATTCTCGGTAATCAAAAGATGTGGTGGCTTGAAATCGCTTCTCTTTGCAGAGGTGTGAGGTAAAAGGGAGATCCTGTCCCTTTGGGTTCATTAAAGATCCCACAGCAGTGGTATGTCTATGCTGAGACCTGTACCTCCAGTAGCCCAGTGTCCGTGATTAGTGTACTGAGGTTTTGGTTCAGAAGAAAGAGTGCCACCTACTGTTCCACCAATGCTACTTACTGCAATGCCTGGCTTTTCAGTGGTGGTTTCTCCTCCAAGGACTGAAAAGCCAAACCTTGTTGTGCTTGTGAAATCACAGCCACAGTTGTATAACTATGAATTTCTGTCACCTCCTTAGGTCAGGTAGACAGGTACATTCAGGAAATGGAGGGGAAGGCAGCATTAACTATCCAGAGACACTGGAGGGGATATAGGACAAGGAGAAAAGTTCATCAACAAAGACAATCTCTTAAGCAGCATAAGGCGGCTGTCACCATTCAGAGAGCAGTAAGTATCTGAACTCGGTACTGGTGTTAGACAAGAGTGACTGGATTACTGCAATTCCTTATGAGGCTCAACGTGTTTACTTCTAGAAATGACAACTTGGCCAGAATTTAGCAACCAAATATTAAAATAGTCAAAAATCAGGCAACTCAAAGCAGAGCCCCAAACTTCATCAGCTGTTAAGAACCCTGTGTAAACTGCAACATGCAGTGCAGTCCATGTGGAAAAGTGAGGAGAGCTGTTACTTTGGAACGAAGGCGGATTCTCTATGCAGCTCGTATAAGCAGTAACACTGACAATAAGTTATTGGCGTATGTCAGATCATGCCCTCTCGTACTGCCTCTGCACTGTGAAATCGAAAGCTGCGCCTTACTAGCTGCAGTGCTGAGACATTTTTCTTTGGAGGTTTTTTAAAAAGATGCATGAAAACAAGCCCCTAACCTGTAAATGGCATACTCTGATACCTTCTTTCATGCAGGCTCATAAATTCCTGGGGAAATGTCAAAGGAAACGGAAGGCTTTCTCCCCCTGGAAGGAAGCCCAGGAACTCACCAGTGCACAGAAACTAGCATTGCAGCAAAAGCTGGAGGACTACATCAGACTGTACCCGGTGTGTCTCTTTTGTAGCTCTGCATTTCCCCACCCACCGTAGTGCATTAGGATTAAATATATGCGGTAATGTATGGAGTGCTCAGGATAACCCATGTGAGCTGCGTGCATATTAAACCTGCTTATTTGTCTTAGAGTAATATACTAGGATCATTTTTTTTACCATTAATGTAATAAAACAGGTTAAGTAAAGCCTAATTGGAAAACTGTATCTGCTTGACGATGGATCACTTTGCAGAGAAAACTTAGAAGGAAGCAGAATTATTAAATTTACAAATAGATGAGGAACGCAAGTGTTGTTCTGTGGACAATTAATCTGCCCACAAAGGATTTAAAATGATAACCGTTCCTTAACAGTGACAGATGTTCTTTTCCTCCAGGCTTCCCAAATGGCAGAAGAAATGAGTAAGGAACTACATCGGCAGGCCCAGGAAAAGCTGGCACAGTACCTGCTCAGAAGCAGTCTGGATCGCAGAGCAGAACAGCGCAGAGAGGCGTTACTGGCTCAGGTCAACACCGACATGGAGCTGTTGATGAGTATGTGCCTGTCTCTAGGTTCATTCCTTTGGTCACTACATGGATGAAACTTGCCAAGCTATCCTGCCGTGGCTCAAGAGCGTGGGTACCAAACTAAGGGCAGACTGTTAGGAAACAGGGCACAAATCCCAAACTGATTGTGAGTTGTGGGATTTCGTGTAGATTTCACTGACCAATTATCAATGTAAACTCCTCATATACTCCAACAGCCTTTATCATGGAGTCACAGACTGGCCCCTTGACTCCAATCTATCTTGCCACCTAGGTAAGCTTACCTTTGTGATAGATGGTCCCTTATACACAAGGCCACAGCAATATTCAGGTTACTCCCAGTCCCAAAGGACCAGTCACTTACCCCAGGTCAATTGCACCTTAGATCTCACACCAAGGACACTTGTAGCCAATCCTATAATAAACTATCTAAAGATTTATTATATAGGAAAAGGAAATAAGAGAGTTATTTACAAGGTTAAAGCAGGTAAACATATATACACACACACAAATGAGTTCCAATCTTAAGTTTCAAAAAGTAAGGCTGTGTCTACACCGCCACTTTCAGTGAAAAACTTTTGTCGTTGAGGGGTGTGAAAAAACACCCCCGAGTGACAAAAGTTTTAGTGCTGAAAAGCACCAGTATACACAGCGCTTCGGCTCCCAGCGTTATCACCCCTCATTCGAGGTGTTTTTTTAATCACCGGGCGAGTGCTCCCCCAGCGATAAAGTGTGTCTACACTGCCCACATCACAGCACTGCTGTGGCCACACTGTAACGTGGGTAGTGTAGACATACCCTAATAGAAGCTTGTATAATAAGCAAGCTCTGTATATCCCTTAGGGTTAACCCAGGCTAACAGCTGAGGATTCCTTGCTTAAGCCTAGAAATCTTGAGCTCAGGAGTCCAAGAATAGAGATACAGTTCCTCGTTGGGGGGTTTTATGCCTTCCCCGCTGCTGCATCGAGTAGCAAATTCGGCTCGTGGCAGAAATTTACTTGCGCATATTCTCTTCATGCAGCAGTGGGAAGAGCAGTCAAATTCCTTTGTCCTCTGATGTTCCACTATACAGTTTGTCTGTTATTGATGGGCCTTCTTTGTTAGGTAGGACCTAACACCTTTTTTTGGAGACTAGTATTTCACACTAGTTAATGTGTCTCTCCTGTCTGGTGATTTACACAGTTACCGAAGCTTACAATGCAAATGCTAAGATATTACCTTATGATATGGGATACGGAAGTCATAAGTGAGATTAATGCAGGGGCAGTCAATTATTTTTTGTCAAGGTCCAAATTTCTTGGTCAAGGTATAGTCAAGGTCTATATTTTTACACCTCAATAACAAGAACGATAACGGTCCGTTCAAAAGCATCTGGCGGTCCAGATTTAGCCCATCGTCCGCCTGTTGACTACCCCTGGATTAATGCATGCAGCATCTTACAAGCATTCAAAAAGTCTAAACACTAAGTACATTCTTATAATTCTAATACCTATTTTAACAATACTAACACACAGGTGAACCAGACTGATCCCAGCTATGTGTTCGTCAGTATTCAAGTGAGGCCTGAGGGCCTTGACCTAAGCTGGCACCTGGTTTGCCAGCGTCACAAAACTAATGTAGAGAAAATTAGGATTATACCATGAATAATGGTGAAAGCACATTTCAAAACTGAAATCTCCGATATATACAAGTAGTATATTTTTAGATGTCCCTATGGGTTAAGTACATTGACATGCATTACTAGAAGTACATTGACATGCCCTATCCTTCTGTTCATAATGCTGATGTCTAACATATTTGTAATAAGGCTTTACTTTGTTATTTTATGACAGCCCTTTCACAGAGCCATCTCTGTTGCTTTTAAGTCACCAAGGATGAGGATCTTTGCATAGTCATCTTCCCTGCAGAACTGGGGATGACTTTGTTTTTCCTCATTCTGTTTGTCAAAAATGGACTGATGGTGGAAGCATCCCCATCCCTACTGGTGAGGCGCTTTAGAGGCTGAAAACTTTGAACTAGGGCCATTCTGGGATGGGAAGGTGTCATGCGTTGGGCAAGGAGGGTAGGCTCACCTGAATGAGAACAAGTAGGATTTTTCTTCTGTCCTGGTGTGGCCCAGGAAGGCAATCTGGGATCAAAGGGTTAGAATAATACAGTCTAGACACCACTTAGCACCCAGGTGGAGCAAAATTTAGTAAGTTATTGAACAATATTGCTAGATCTGCCTCCTACTCTGTAACTGTAGAATAGTACTATACAAGCAAGGAAACCAGCAACTGTTGTATGCACAGAGATTTAGTTTGTGGTGGGACCAACAGGAAGAGATGATGCAGGTATTGGGGTGCACTGAAAGCACTGCAGTAGAGGTCACCCTGTGCACCAAGGAGCACAGAGCCAAGAATAATGACCTACGCTAGCCTTTCCTTTTCCACAGATAGAATTACACCAGTTTTCCTCTTTGTTACAGGTGCTCCAAGTCTCATGGAGGCCACAGAAAAAGATCTTGATGTCTTTATGAGTCGCTCAGTCCCTGTAGCATGCAAAGCCAGACAATCCCATAATACCATGCTGAAATATACTCGCTGGCCGTGGTGGAAGAAGCTTGGAGATGAATTCATGGATGATGATATGATTCCTGATGATGTTCTCAATACTGAATTTGGAACTCTCTTTATTGGTGGAAGTAAATCCTCTTAGTTAGCAGGCAGAAGAAATTGTAATTCAGTGACCCAGACTCATATGCCATACTGTGCAGTCATGTTGAGTATGTACTGTATGGAAAGAAAACATTCCAGCCTGTGCATGAGGTAGGATCAAAAGGCATTTTAATTTTAGTGGGTTTGTTATTCTTAATAAAAAAAAACTTCATAGGAATCTCCTTTTGCAGAAGAACCTGATATCTACGCTGTCTTCAAGGTAAAATTATATCCAGTTTGTTGCTAGAATCAGGATTAAAGTACAGTAATTGTAAATATGTATTTATGTGCCTGATGTATTTTTTAACTTTTTAAAAATAAATGTATGAACTGTGGCTTTTCAGTGATTATTCACTAAAGTTTTGTATAAAAAAAGAAAATCACATCTCTGCAAAACTCTGGGTTTTAGAATCTCAACTCTTCATTAAGCAAATGAAAGTACTTGGAAGTCAAGAGTAGGTTCACAGAACAAATGCTTGGGGGAAACTTCTGTTTATTTTTCAATTGCAGGAGTGCCCAAAATGAGCTAGGTGCTTTCCAAAGACAGCCCCTGTCCCCACAGCACATTGTCGTTTTTAGACTAAGACAGAGCCGGGGGTTGAGTTGGTGGGAGGGGGAGAGAGAGAGAGAGCATACAAGCAAAGTGAACAGATCGGTGATAGACAGAAGCCCAGTTAAAAGTTGGGGGTGCTTTTGTTTCCTCCCTTTCCTGCCCCCTCTCCCCAGCCATACAAGTCAATGGGATTTATGCATCTGGTTAAGCCCCCAATTCAGGAAACCATCCCAATTCTGGACAGACCTTAAAACACATTAATTTTGTGCACATGCTTTGGTACTGAGTTGGTTCCATGGGTTTTTATTACCATGTAGACGTACCCCTAGTCACTTTGGGTTTGTCTACACATGGACATTCATGAAAATGAATCTGAATTAGCTAAAGGTGTGAATTTGAAACTGGATTTATTAAACCACATTAAGCCCCTGGGAAAACACTCTCATTCAGAATTGAAGTGGCCTCAAGTTGGTTTATCTTAATTCACTTTTGAATTAAGATAAGCCAAATTAAGGCCACTTTAATTCTAAATTAGGGTGTTTGCACAAAACCTAATGCAGTTGAACAAATCCACTTCAAAAATTCACACCTTTAGTTAATTCAGATTAACTTTCCTGAATGTCCACATGTAGACAAGACTCATTTCTAATAGAGTGCATTGAAAAATCATCCCATTTAGAAATTAGCATTGAAATCCCATTTAGAAACAAGGCACATAGATAAGGCTACGTAATAGTAACAGGTATTTTTAGTAAAAGTCATGGACAGGTCACGGGCAGTAAACAAAAATTCATGGCCCATGACCCGTCCATGACTTGTACTATATACCCCTGACTAAATTTTGGGAGTGCCGCAAGTGCTCATGGGGGGGCTGTGAGTGCTGCGGGGGGGATGGCCCAGGGGGCTCTGGGGGTGCCATGGGGGACAAGTGCTCAGGGGGGTGGCCCAGAGGGCACCATGGGTGCTAGGGGGAGCTGCAGGTGCTGAGTGGGCGGTCTGAGGGGCATCGCGAGTGCTCGGGTGGGAGCAGCCCGGGACCCCCACTGGTGCTGGGCAGGGTGGGGGAGTTGGCAGGGCTGGCAGGCTCCCTACCCAGCTTCTCAGAAGTGGCAACATCCCTCCCTAAGCTCCTAGCTCCACACGCTGCCAGCACCGCAGCTCCCGTTGGCTGGGAACCGTGGCCAATGGGAGCTGCGAGGGCAGTGCCTGCGGGCAGAGGCAGCGCACGGAGCTAGGAGCTGAGGGAGGGAGGGACATGTTGCTGCTTCCAGGGAGCCTCCCCCTCAAGTTAAGCACTGCCCAGAGCCCTCACCTCCTCCTCTACCCCAACCCCCAGGCCTGAGCCCCCACACACACCCCCAAACTCCTCCTGCTGCTATTGGGGGGCGAGGGCAGTGGCCTGCGATTGTCCCAGCAGATGCATTGACCGCTGCAAAAATCACAAGAGGTCACAGAAAGTCATGGAATCCATGACCTCTCTGACAGACTCGCAGCTTTACACATAATGCCCTCTCTGCTGTGAAGGCTATGAGAGTTCCTAGGGGAGAGAGTTCATTGCCTCTAGATACTAGGGTGTTGGGAGCTCTAGAAATACCTTCAATAGTGTAACTATACCCAGGTAAAAGACACTCAGAAGGGGAGAAGCATTTCCTGGTCCTGAACCCTTTTAAGGCACTAAACAAACTCTGCAGCCTTGGAGTCAAATACCTGCATCGTCTGTCCCAAGGGACACTCTAGCACCATTAAGTGATTCTTCAACTCCTTCACAGAGCTTGATGCAGTCCGTTTTCTTGAGGCAGGAACCTGTCCTGCATGCACACTAGGCCTTACGTCAAAGATACTTCGAAGCCTAAATCTAACACACAGCATGGGGTGGGCTTTGTAAGTGCTAGCCAGCCAGAGTGTCATGCTAGCAAAGGGGGCTGCTCAGGGCAACTAAAACTCTCCGCTTGTCCCAGAACCCGGGCACAACAATGCTAAAGCCTGCAGAGCTGCTGCAGGGAAGTCACCCCAGTTTAGAGAGAACCTCCGGAGCCATAAAGCAGGTGTAGCAGTTTCTCCCTCTCCCTGCTGCTAGTGGAGGGAGCATGGCTGATGAAGAGAGAGAATGGTCAAGGCTTCCCTGAGCCCCTTGTAGCTGTTGGAAGCTGGCACAAGTTCGAGCAGTCGTCAGGGGATGATCCTGGGATAGCAGCGGGGTTGGAAGTGGGTGAAGAGAGATTGTACGCGGAGGCTGGTGACAATAGAATGAGGGTAGGCAAAACTGCCACAGAGCTAAGCTGATTGACAGCAGGGAGCAGAGATCCTACTGGATCAGCCTCCAGTCAGCACAGGCAAAGGCTAACATGAGCTGCCTTAACCAGCCTCTTGTGCAGATGCAGATTAAAAACCCTTTTAAGTGACTGCTCACAGTTCAGCTCCAGGGCAGGTAAATGGGAGAGAACGCGTGACTTAGGTGTATCAACCCCTGGATGCTACTCTGCTGATCACTTCGGCCTTGTGGGATGGAAGCCCATTAAATTGTGGATGCTGCTTAGCAGAGCTCAGTCTGCCTTTTGACACTTCAAAGCCCTTTGCAATGCTGAAGAACAAGCTATATATTGAAAAAAAGTTGCATTTATGGAAAGCAGATTTTAAACAACAAACCCCAGACGTACGGCTCCTAATAAAGGCAACAAATCCTATTCACTCTAATGGGAGCAGGAATGTGCCCTTTTTATGAGCAAGGGAAAGGATCTTTAAAAAGTTTTGGATCAAATGTTACTTTAAAAGAAAAAAAAGATTAGTCTTATCCCATCCAGTATGAGGCAGCATTACACAGTAGGTACCAGTCAAAAAAACAATTCCATGGGAAACAACATCAATTCAGCATGGTCCCCCCCCACACACACACACACAATTCAGAAGGTTCTCATTAAGTTTTAATGTTGGTAGAAATGAGCAGAAACAAAATGGTGCAGAAACCCAAGACACAATCCAGTTAGCGATGCAAAAATCGCCAGCAGCACACTAATATTCATTCTTAGCCAATACTCAACTTGAAGCTGGAATTGATTTTTAACAATAATTCTGGTTTGGAGGCCAATAAGCGGGCTGGTTTAGTCCCATCCTTACTAGATGCAATCTATTAAAACATTCACCAATGCACTGATTCATTCCTCTTGAATAACATTAGTTCTGAACAGCATTGTTATTACTTTAACGTAGTGCCTACAGCGTGCTGGGTGATCTCGAAACAGCCATAAGGAAAAGAGAGAAATCAGCAGTAGCTCCCAGAATGGGAAATCCACTCACAGCTACTGTTCCTCCCACCCCCAGCCATGCTTCCCCAGACCTACAGAGCTCTGAGAGAGGGGGTGTCCCTGTGGTCTGGAGTTGAAATGCAGTGGACCAGCTGTTTTCTCCCCCCAAAATAGAAATTTAGAGGCTTCCTGAGTACGTTGTTGAACCTTCTGCACTGTGCAGCCCGTGACCCAAGGCGTAGTGAGTTGCTGCTGCAGTGCAGTAATTTCTGCTGTATGTTTAACTCCTCCTAATTATCCTCATTATAACAGCCCTTTATCACAGATATGGGCAGGAAGGTGCTCCATCTAATGTATTTTATGTACAGAGATGAGCTCCCTGGCCAGTGTTAAACACCAAGTGAATTATAGAGCTGTCTCACCAAAAAGCCATTTATTGTAATGCTAATGGTCTCTGCCACTCACTGCCATTGAAGTGGATCATGCGGCCCTCCTTTGGAATATGCAATTTGCTGGATAATGGATTTTTTTCAGAGTGTTTAGTGCCTGGGGGAAGGTGCTGCATTGTCAGAGGAATTCAGCCTGCGGGGTTATATAGCAACAGGCCCCGTACAGCAATGCAAACCTCCCCACCCCACCAGTGCAATAAGTAACGTTAAAACCTAATGCTTATTATCTCAAAGCACTTTACAAAGGAAGGTTGGTGTCATTATTCCTGATTTACAGATAGGCAAACTGAGGCATAGAGAGCTGAAACAACTTGCCCAAGGTCTCCCACCAAGCCAATGACAGAACCAGGAACGGAACCCAAGTCTTCTAAATCCCAGTGCAGTGGTCTATCCGCTGGCCACATTGCCTTCCAGCATAATGTAATCTCCAAGGCCTATTCAGCCTCTTCACAGAGACAGCCAACCAGGAGCCCAGGTGGCAGTAACCATTACAATGTTTTGGAAGGTATCATAGACTATCAGGGTTGGAAGGCACCTCAGGAGGTCATCTAGTCCAACCCCCTGCTCAAAGCAGGACCAATCCCCAACTACATCATCCCAGCCAGGGCTTTGTCAAGCCGGGCCTTAAAAACCTCTAAGGAAGGAGATTCCACCACCTCCCTAGGTAACCCATTCCAGTGCTTCACCACCCTCCTAGAGAAAAAGTTTTTCCTAATATCCAACCTAAACCTCCCCCACTGCAACTTGAGACCAACTTGAGGAGAGGTATGGACACTTGTCTACTAGTTACTAGACTAACACCAACAATTCATTTTCCATACAACACTGACCAGCTGCTAAGTGTTAACTGCTGGCTACTACTGGCCTGAACTAGCTTTGACCCTGTGACCTAGAGGGGAAAAGCCACCTAGCCCCAGTATTAGTATGGGGAGCAACCTAGCCCTATTCCCCCAGTGCTGGCTGGAATGGCTTTGGAAGCTCCTGGCTCAATCTCATTTCTTTCAGGGTCTCCTGCTGCCTGCACCATGTTTTGATAAAAGCAAGACTAAGTCAGAATGAAACTCAGCAGAAAGCAACCAGGAAAATCCAGTCCAACCAACAGCTAGAGACTTTTGGGGGTTGCAACAGCCAAGATATGGGCTGGAAACTAGAACTGGTTTCACTCCAAGCCTCCGGATGCCTCAGGGCTGAATTTAGGCAAGTACCTGCAGCTCACACGGACTTCAAATCATTGTGGGTGCTCAGCCGTCCTCAAAAACCAACCCAAAGTGTCTCAAGTGAGCCCCTAAACGGAGTCGCCATTTTGAAAACCAGAGGAGTAAGTCACTTAGAAACAGCCAAGTTGCCCAACTATTTGGACCTATAGTAGATTCTGCGCGTTGCTGAGCTGTCTTCTGGACTGTTTGGAGAGGGAGGAATTCTAATGGCAGTATTACATTTACAGTTTTTAGAATACATTTGTACAAGGCCTGTTGGCTCTTACTTTATGGGGTTTCTTGGTCACGACTCTGGCAAGGGTTGAGGAGAGGAAAGAAAAGAGGGGGACACAGGTCATCTGAATGCTGCATGGATTCTAGACACTAGTTCGGTGGCTTTTGGGAAACTGGAGCTGAGGTGAAGTGATGTGCCCACCTACCTCTTGAGCATGACTAAGGAGTTAACATTTGTAACACACTTTAAGGATGTAACAGGCAGTGTATGCAACAGGCAAGGCATGTTATGAGGTAAGAAAGGGAGAGGACGCTGTGAAGGAGTCAGAGATCTGGTCATCATTAAATATTGACGTGGGCTAAGCTGGCCTGTGGGGGCATTTTAGCTGACTTGCAGGTTTCCGTTGCTGTGATAAATTGGAACAATTCGTCATGTGGGTTTGTTTTCCTCCTATTAAGTAAAGCATTATGGGTGCATTATTGTTACGGCTTAGACAGCAACAAAAATACTTTACCTCTGAAGAATACAAATTAGTGGGATAATAAACAGTGCCCATTCATCTGCGGAAGGTGCCTCAGGTGAGCAACAGAGCAGGGATATAGTCACAAAAGTAGACAGAGATGCACATGGATCTCTTCACCAGCCAAGGCAAAGAGACACACGCCACGGGCTCCTGTAATGGAGAAGGATCACTGTTTACACAAACAGCTGAATTCTTGTTTGGCTGCAGCTTGTGCTATAATTGAACTTTGCAAACAACAGGAGGCTTGGCTCCAAGGGAGACATGGGCAATGGCTCAAGGTGTTTCCATTCAGTCGAGCGGAGTCTCCTGGCCTTTTCAGTCCTGCTGTAATTGGAGCACGGTACTGATAAAGGGCTCCCAAGAGAGGAGGTAACCAATGTACTCAGCTATTTTGCCTCTTTGTGGTTTGATCCTTCTCATGCCGATTTCTGTAAGAGTAGGATCTGGCTCAAATATCCAATCTTGGCTCACACAGTATCAAATACACCAGCCTCAAGGAGGAAGAAATGTTTGTTCCAGATAGCGGAATCAGGGTTATTTATAAATAATCATGAATGAGACAGAGAGGCAATCCAGTAGTTAAAGAACATGACAGTTCTCTGTACTGAGAACTGTTTAGACCAGGGTGCTGAAAGGACATTTGTAATAGCTTTTCGAGTTCTCTTACAATTATTATTAATACCACAATATCTCTGGGTCAACCAGGCATAATTATGAGTACAATAGAACACTCTTAATGAAGAATTTTAGTGGGTATCAGAGCAGGGCTGTATAGCAACTTCCAGTGAAGGATCTCAAAGCGCTCTACCAACACTAATGAATTGTCATAGATCTGCACAACTTCATTCTAAGAGAGGGAGGATGGTCTTCTGGTTAAAGATCTAGGGGAAGGGAGTCAGGACCCTTGGGTTCTTTCCCTAGCTCTGCTAGAGAATTTATATATCAAGTCACTTAACCTTTCTCTGCCTCAGTTTCCTCATCTATAAAATGGGACTAATACCGCGTATCTCACAGGAGGTTATGAAAAGTGACGGTATCTCCCAAACATCACCCCATTTGTGGCACCAGAATGCGACTCCATAAATTGTGTAGGTCTGTGACAATTCATTAGTGTGTTTGTAAAGTGTTTTGAGATCCTTCATTGGAAGTTGTATACAGGCCTGATCCCAGTCCCATTGAAAAAATCACTGGCAGTCTTTCCATTGACTTCAAATAAGAGTTGGACAGACCATTAAGAGCAAAGAATTACTAAAATCAGATTTGCAATGCACTGAAACAACTCAAGACTGTCACTACATACTGTAAGTGCAGCTTTGCTGTACTGGAGTTCCACTTTATTCAGTTAACTCTATAGACAGATGTAGTTTCTTTACAGGTCCTTGATGGTTTAAAACCCATAAGAGAAAGCAACTCTGATTAGGGAAACTGGACTTCATTTCTGGGACCACACATGGAGCTTGCATTTTCATACCAGGATGGACATATGGTAAGACTGGGTCTAAATGGATATCAAAGTTTTAGAGCCAGTGAATTGCATCACTCTATCCTAGAAACAACTGAAGTAATAATTAAACTCTCCAAATGCTTGGTGTCTAATTGGAGAATCTCATTCTGGCAATATTAGCCCTAAAATTAGTCGTGATTTCTTAACAAACCCAGTGGGGGACAAATACCAAGTGCTGCTCAGATGATATCTCCAGGGACAGGATGAGATTCAGGAAGAACATTCAGAATCTTAGTTTCGATCATGTAAAGACAACCTACACGTATGTGTAAGTCTTTGCAGGATCAGGACTTTAGACAGTAAGGTACTTATTGGCATTAATCACCAGAGCCATTCTTGGACCAGTTAACAACCATGCTGTGATCAAATAAAATTAAGATGTAAAGAACTTCAAACCTACTGTAGAGAACCTGCTTCAGCACGGAAATAAACCCCCCCTCAAACTGCAACCCCCTAGTTGTCACCTACCATCCCACATTATGACCCGCATCGGGTATCATTAAGTAATTACAACCCATGCTCAATGGGGATCACATACTGAAAGAAATCTGTTCTGAACCCCTTCTTCAGGCCTTCAAACAACAACCACCCCAACCTCTCCAAGCTCATCATCAGAAGTAAGCTCCTCACAGACCAGGGCACACCAACCCAAAGCTGCACCAGACCTTGCCAGATCAGCAGATGCAAAAACTGCAGACATATCTCCACTGCTATGATGATCAACACCCCACAACACATCTTTCAAGATCCATGGGCCCTACACATGCCTGTCACAATGTGTGGTGTACATCCAGTGAGTCAAATGCCTCAACAACAGCTATGTGGGTGAAACCAGACAATCACTACACTGAACTCACAAAGGAAAATGATAAAAAGACAAAAACATCCTGTCACCTGTGGGTGAACACTTTTCACAAAGCGATCATTCCCTGTCTGACCTCTCAGTCCTCATCCTCAAAGGAAACCTGCACAACACCTTCAAAAGACAAACCTGGGAGCTTAAATTCATAACTTTGCTAGACTCTAAAAATCATGGACTGAATAGAGACATTGGATTGATGGCTTATTACAGCCATCTGTAACCCACTAACAGGCCACTTCACCTCAAATGACCCTTTGAAATAGGGGTTAATTACTTATGCTAAACAAACTGTTCTTTATATATAAACAATCTTATATTTAGCTGTGGCATTCTGAGTGTATTTCCCAGACCTGAAGAAGCATTCTATGTAAGCTCATAAGCTTGTCTCTTTCACCAACAGAAGCTGGTCCAATAAAAGATATTACCTTGCCAAACTTGTCTCTCTAATATCCTGGGACAAAGACAGCTACAATAACACTGCGTGCTACCTAATAAAGACACCTCAGAAAGGATCACCATTGAAGGATCCCATCAATTGAGAGAGAAAAGTGAGGACTACCCAACAACGTTGGCTCTCTTATTTAATGTTACAGATTTTCCAAAGATCAGGGGTTGGATTGGGATCTGGGAAAGGTGGTGGTCAGTCTACTTAAATTGACAAAATGAGACACTCTGTCCATAGTGTATTGCACAGAAATTCAAAGCGTGATCATGCGGCCCGATGAGCTCTACTTGGCTCCCCTTCATTGGGTCTTGACTGCCCATGGGCTCTGCTAGGCTCCTGGGGCTTGTCTCCTTCTTGACTGGGGTGAGAGCGGTGGTGCATCCTCAGATGCCACCCATTTGTAGCACAAGAATGACGTTCATTCCAGCAATGCAAGTAAGTTGGTACGGTCAGGTGTGCTGTAACGGAAAGACATTTTCAAGAATGAATTGTAGAGTCCTGTGCGGATTGTATACCCACGGATGTGGATACCCGCGGATAGAAATCAGTATCCGCTGAACCGCAGGGCTCTCCTGGGAACCGCAGTGGCGAAAGGCGCAGAACATGGGGCCACTGCTCCCAGGAGCCAGTGCCCTGCGCTGTCAGCTCCTCCAGCACTGCTGTACCACTCTCAGCCCTTCCATGCAGCTGTGTCTCCTGTCTGGGATCTGTACAGCCCCGACGGAGGACAGAGTTGGGAGCGATACAGCCACACCGGAGGAGCTGCCTGGGAGCGGCAGCCCCACATCCTGCTCCTTTCGCCGCTGTGGTTCCCAGGAGAGCCCTGTGGTTCAGCAGATACTGATTTCTATCCGCGGGTATCCACATCCGTGGGTATACATTTGTATCCGCACAGGGCTCTAGTCACAGAACATTTTTTGTGAGAGGAGGCAGGGTCAGGGGGTCGATACCGTACTGGTAAGACTTAAAATCTACTTGCACCACTGGTTCACTCACAGTAAATGGTGTAGATCTGTGATGACCCTCCCTCTATTTCCGAGCACGAGGAAGGAAGTAGTTAACAATGTTGACATTCAAATGATCTTTCCTGGGCATTTGGGGTCGCACCTCCCTGAAGTGACTGAGTCAGTTCCTTCCCACTTGGAGCTATTGGTCCAGGCTCTTTGTAGATCCAGGGAAACATAAGACCACATGAACAGCCAAAATGGGTCAGACCAATGGGTTCATCTAGCCTAGTATCCTTTCTTCTGACAGTTGGTCACATGCTTCAGAGGGAACGTAAAGAACAGGGCAATTCTAGACACTCATTTGGTGGTTTTGGGGAAAGTGGAGCTCAGATGAAGTGATGTGCCCATCTAGTTCTCAAGAGTGACTAAGGATTTAATGTTCATACTACAAGGTGGGTGCATAACTGGTTGTAAAACTGTTCCCAAACAGTAGTTATCAGTGGTTCACATCAAGCTGGAAGGGCATATCGAGTTGAGTCCCACAGAGATTGGTCCAGGTCTGGTTTTGTTCAATAATCTTCATACATGATTTGAATAATGGCATAGAGAGCACACTTATAAAGTTTGAGGACAATACCAAGCTGGGAGGGGTTGCAAGTGCTTTGGAGGATAGGATTAAAATTCACAGTGATCTGGACACACTGGAGAAATAGCCTGAAGTAAACAGGATGAAATTCAATAAGGACACATGCAAAATACTCCACTTAGGAAGGAAAAATTAATTGCACACATAGAAAATGGGAAATGACTGCCTAGGGAGGAGTACTGCAGAAAGGGATCTGGTGGTCATAGTGGATCATAAGCCAAACATGAATCAGTGTTACACTGTTGCAAAAAAAAAAAAAAGCAAACATCAAGAGTTGTAAGCAAGACACAAGAAGTAATTCTTCCATTCTACTCCACACTAATAAGGCCTGAGCTGGAGTATTGTGTCCTGTTATAGGCACCGCATTTCAGAAAAGATGTGGACACATTGGAGAAAGACCAGAGGAGGGCAAACAAAAATGATTAAAAGGTCTAGAAAACATGACCTATGAGAGAAGATTGAAAAAATTGGGTTTGTTTAGTTTGGAGAAGAGAAGACTGAAGGGGGGCATGATAACAGTTTTCAAATACATAAAAGGCTGTTACAAGGAGGAGAATAAAAATTGTTCTCCTTAACCTCTGACTCAGGATAGGACAAGAAGCAATGGGCTTAAATTGCAGCCAGGGAAGTTTAGGTTGGACATTAGGAAAAACTTCCTAACTGTCAGGGTGGTTAAGCACTGGAACAAATTGCCTAGAGAGGTTCTGGAATCTTCATCCTTGGAGATTTTTAAGAACAGGTTAGATAAACACCCATCAGGGATGGTCTAGTTATTACATAATCCTGCCTTCAGGGGACTGGGCTAGATTAACTCTGGAGGTCCCTTCCAGTCCTACAATTCTATGATTATCTGCAGCAAAGACCAGTGCAAAGAATTTATCTAGCTTTTCAGAAACAGCCTTGTCTTCCTTGAGTGTTTGGCAAATTTCCGGCTTCAAATGTACTTAAAAACTAACAGCAATTTTGTTGTTGTGTCTATTGCTAATCGGTCTTCAAATTCTTTTTTGGCCTGCCTAATTGTACTTTTACACTTGACTTGCCAGAGTTTATATTCCTATTTTCCTCAGTAGGACTTGACTTCCAATTTTTTTAAAAGATGTCTTTTTGTCTCCAACTACCTCTTTTACTCTATTGTTTAGCCATGGTGGCATATTTTTGGTCCTCTTCCTGTTTTTTATTAATTAATTTTTATTATTATTTGGGGTATACATAGAGTTTGAGCCTCCACTATGTGTTTTTTTAAAGTTTCCATGCAGTTTGCAGGCATTTCACTCTTGTGACTGTTCCTTTTAATTTCCACTTAACTAGCTTCCTCATTTTTGTGTAGTTCCTCTTTTTGAAGTTAAATGCTACTATGGTGTGTTTCTTGGGTATTTTCCCTCCTATAAGGAAGAGTTAGCATATCCTGACACTCAAAATAAATGAGGTTGGGAATTGTCCTGCAGTTCTGGGAGTATGAAACAGACCTATGAAAATTGGGAGTTGCCTGGCAAATGTGGAGTGAGTGTCCACATTACCCAATATATTGGGACTGGGGAGTTCTGTGGTGTTTTTCTCGCTAAGGAAAGGAGAACTTGAATTATTCAACAATTAATTTCTTCTGTTCACACATACATAACTCTAGCAAAAGAAACCAGGGCTGCCTGTTCTACCCTGCAGTCCAAAACCCTGACTTCTAGTATGGAGGGTAGAACAGGCATGAGAGTGTGACAAGAATGAAATCACTTGGTTACTCGGTAACATGGGAGGGAAGGAACCCCCCTGCTGTGTTTTTCCGTACCATTAATAGGCTTCTGAATGAAAGGAGAGTAGCTGAGGGGTAGTTTTACTCCTTTACATAATGACCTTTACTGGGGCTCAGACTGTGTCACAAGAGAACAGCATCTCTCTCGAGGAGCTATGTTCTTCTCCACGATCTCTGCTTTCATTTAAAAACAAAAAAAATCTTTCTAGCCATTATGGTTGGAAGTGGGAGGGGACACTACAAATGTGAACTGAGCATAACAATTACAGAGATGTCTACAAAGTGATGGGGTCTAAATGAGATGTTACCACTCAAGAAAGAGATTTTGGAGTCATCATGGACAGCTCCCTGAAAACATCTGCGCAGCGTGCAGCAGCAGTAAAAAATGCTAACAGAATGTTAGGCACCATTAGACAAAGGAGAGATAAGAAGACAGAAAATAGCATAATGTCACTATATAAAATCCATGGTATGCCCATCTCTTGAATACTGTGTGCAGTTCTGGTTGCCCCATCTCAAAAAAAGATGTATTAGAATTGGAAAATGTACAAGAAGGGTAATAAAAATGATTTTGGGCATGCCACGGCTTCCATCTGAGGAGAGATTAAAAAGACTGGCACTTCTCAGCTAAGAAAAGAGACAACTAACGGAGGATGCGATGGAGTCTACAAAAGCATGAATGGTGTGGAGAAAAAGTGTTATTTACCCCATCACATAACACAAGAATCAGGAGTCAACCAATGAAATTAATAGGCAGCAGGTTTAGAAGAAACAAGTACTTCTTCACGAAATGCACAGTCAACCTGTGGAACTGGTTGCCATGGGAAGTTGTGAAGGCCAAATGTATAACTGGGTTTAAAAAAGATGTGTGCTAGAATGGCCACGTTATATTCTTAACATTGCATCACCTTCTATTGAAGACAATGCCATGACATGAAAATGTACATGGGTAGGAGTGGATTTGGGAGCAAGTACCGAGCTTAACTTCAAAGTCTCCTTCCACTCAAATAACTCAACATGATTCAAGAGTATCTCGGTTAGGATGTAATGTCCTGGCTTTGTGTGGATGAGCATGTGATATTGTCCTCTTGTGGCTGGATACACAAAGAACATATGGGACCGGCTGCTAAAGGACCAGGGTTCTAATTAGAGTTTCCAGTGTACATGCGCTTATGGCAATAACTGTAGCTTGTGTGCAGCCCATTACTTCATTACAAAGACATAAGAAATCCTTGTCCATTTTTATATTCATGTGATCTGCTCAGTCTACTTATCCCAGGCCCCAAATTTCCCTGCTCCAGCCAATACAACCCCATTTCCTCTCTTAATGCCCCACCACCAAAGAACCTGCAAGTTCCTTGTTGAGATGTTAGCTTGCAAATGCATCTGGCCAATTGCTAGTCTGGGAATTGTATGCTTATCCCATTATGATACACCCAGGGTGACCAGATGTCCCGGTTTTATAGGGACAGTCCCGATTTGGGGGTCTTTTTCTTATATAGGCTCCTATTACACCACACCCCCATCCCGATTTTTCACACTTGCTGTCTGGTCACCCTAGATACACCCAACTGTTGCCAAGGAAATGCCCAGCATTTGATACATAAGTCAACTAGATAAACCTCAGGGAAACCACATGCTCCAAACAGCCAACCCCACCTTTGTTGTCTCCTTCCCTTTCTGAGGACGCATGCAGGAGACTCCCGTGGCATCAGGATTAAGCTTCTTATCACTTTCCTGGCCCTCCACAGCTCTGCTCCTCTTATCTGCCCATCCCTCTTACCTCACCTGCCACCCTGCCTGTGCTGCCAGCCTCAATGTCCCATTCCCCCACAGCCATCTCCTGTCCATCCCCTCCATGTGGAGCCTGGCTGGGGGTCACAACCCTTTCCACCATCAAATCCTGCCCTCACTCAGCTCTGCCATAGTCCTATAAGGGGGCATCTAGGTAACGCCAGGCAGAAAGCAGTGGGCGACAGGTCCACACACACACACACAAGCCATGGCACGGATAAGCCACATGCCTCGCATCCCCCGGGTCACTTGCCCCCATCCCGGCCCTTTAGGCTGCAAGCTCTGTGCCTCCGCCTGGGGGCTACGGGGACATAGGCAGCAGCAAAGCTTTAACTCTGCCCGGTATCTCCGCGGGAACCGGCCTCCCATCGGCTCGCGGAGCGGCTGCCTGGCCCAGCGGTACCCCGCGCCGTGCTGCAGCCGGAGGCCGCTCCGCTCTGCCCATGAAAGGGCCGCCCCCCCTCCCCCCCCAGCCTGACAGAGGCTCCTGCTACCCAATCAGCTCCGCACGCGCCGCTCTCGCGCCCCCCTTCCCCGGGGTTGCCGTGGAGACGCACTAAACCAGGGGCTGACAACCGCTTGCAAAAGCCCAGTGGGGGTGGGGGATGCATCAGGCTTATTCTCCAGGCCAGGCAAGGTGCCGCTGCTGCTGCTGCTGGAGCCGGGGCAGAGCGCGCACAACAAAGGCACAAGGCGAAGCATCCCAGGGAGACACTGCAGCCGCCAGGTAAATAAAGCCCGCGCGCCGCAGGAGGGGAGGGGACCAAAGCCGCATGTACAAAGGAGGGAGGAAAAGCGGATTTGCAAAAGCTGACGGGGTCTTGCAGGGGTTGCAGGCGGTGGAGGGGGGTGTCACTCCGGTTTCCTTTCTGTGTTCAGTGAGAAAAGCAGCTGCTTTGTGCGCCAGCCACGCCAGTGATGTATCCCCCACCCCGGCTCCCGCCCGACCTGCCGATTGTGCGGTAGCCGCCCCCTGAGCCGGGCTGGGGGCCGGGAGCGTGCAGAGAAGCGATCAAAGGCACAAAGTTGGGATTTGAGTTTCTCCCGAGCGTGGCGGGGAAAGGGGAGAAGGGGGCTGGGTTGGAAGGAAAAGCGCAGCTGGGCTGTTTGGGAGTGAAAATGCCCCAGAGGCTGAACGCCTCTCCTGGGTTTCCCCGAAATTGGCTGGGGGGCTTTGCCAAGGCGGAAGGACTGGATGTGCCTTTCCCGGACTCCTTGATTACGAAGTTGCGATGCTAGTTTCCGTTAAATGCGTGAGCTCATCAAGCTATAAGCGAGGGGAGAAAACTGACAGCTGCCCACAGCAATTAGTGACCAAGCCATGAATCTACTTGCAAGTCTGTCACTTGCAAGTCTCTTTCCTCCCTGCTGGGTAAGTCCTCCTCCTCCCACGGTATTTTCTCCTTGCCTGCCTGACAGGACTTGCAGGGGGTTCTGGGGGCGGATGGGTTAATGCCTTGTAACCTCCCTTCCTTTTCTGGGGTCTCTTCTCCTCAACCCCAGTGGGGCTGATCTAGAAAGGATTGTTAAAAAGAGCCTCTAGATTTGTACAGATTCTGGTTTAAAATGGTCTGATTTTGAAAGACACCCAGCATTTCATAGACAATCCATCTTCCCCATTCAGTGCTGTTTTATTGACCATGCCCTGCTTGATGGTTGAGGCAGAAAAATGCACCTTGCTAGGAGAAGATCTGCAACAAAGGCGAATGGCTGCATGGGGGTGATATAGAGAGCTACAAGACAGGAGCATCCTTCACTGCCCTAGTCATTTGTCTGGCTTGAAATAGCAAATGGTAGGAGAGGTGGTGGCTTTTTTTTTAATTAATTTACATTTCTGCTTTCCATTGCCACTAGCTGTGCTTCCCCCTCCTCCGTTTTGGTCTCTCTCAGTTGCTCTTGGGTGAAATAGCCATTACCAGCTACTTCTGCATCCAGCTCCTGGATTGTTTCACTGGGGGGGGGGGGGCGGGTACCTCTTCCAAAACACATTCACCTCTTTGCTGGCAAGCATCTGATGCGCCAATAGCTGTCTCCTACCTGGGGAACCTGCATGCCAATTATGTACTTACTAGCTCTTTGTGACTGACAGTTAATATCCGTTCCCATTGATGAATTCAAATGCATTGGTCTGGGAAGACTTTTCTCACGCCACTCCTTTTCTGAAAGCTGATGCTGCATAACGATTTAAATGAACCCTCATCACCGTTTTCTGATTGTATTGGTTGTTTAATAGCAATAGTGGAGACAACTTTAAGAATTCACACATCAGCGGGGTAGAGAACACGTCCAATTATAGAGGAATTGGTTCTGTATGGACTAGATTATTTCTGCCATATATGTGTAGTAGTTTTATTGTTAAAAAAGAAGGCTGAATAGCTGCCATCTAGCTCTTTAAATCTGCAGGATGCAAGTGAGTCATTTTTAATTAAATTTGCCATTCTGATTCATAATAGCCTCATCTTCAGAATGCTTTATTTCTGTGTAATGATGTCATACCCAAGCACCATTGACAAGGTTGTGCGTTTGAGTCCATTCAGGTTGAAGTTCCAGTGGATTATTGAAAAATGTCAGGTGCAACAAAATTCCCAAGAGGTTCTGTCAACAAAACAGGCAAAACCAGTCCTCCCACTGTTAGTTACACTGCAGCAATTCACAGCTCTTCCTGAGGACTTGCTCCATTTCTCAGTTATACTTTCTCCCAAAAGCGTTACAAATAACAGCACAAAATATTCTTTAGTTGTATTAGAATAGTGTCTGCAGGCCCGTATAGTGATTTCTTCCACTGAATGCTTTCAGCCTGCTTTACAAACACTAAAGCTCAGAGTACCCATGTGCACCAGGAAAGTATTATTGTTCCCATTCTACAGATAGAAAAACTGAAGTACAGGCAGCTTAAATGACTTGCAGAGAAAGAGGCAGACCAGAAATAGAGCCCAGAGGGCTAGGCTCCCTAATTCGGTGGTTTAGCCACTTGCCCCACTCCCTGCCATTGCTTCCTAAAGTAACTAGCCACAGTGATATCGGTGGTTGCTATCAGTGCTGTATGCTTGGAGCATTTTGGGGAAATGTTGCCACACACGTAGAGGACAGGGTTTTTTTTTTGTTTTAGTGTGATAAGTGAGAAGGGTGGTTTTGCAATTAAGACAGGACTGGGGCTCAAGAGATTAGTATTGAGGTGGGAGCTAGGAAGGAGCCCCCCTCATGGAAGAGGCACTGTACAGCCACCAAATAAATCAGGGGTCCCTGCACTGGAGGCTTAACAGCGCAGGTAGCAATAAGGTGGGTCCCAAACCCAGCTCTACCCCAAACTTCCTGGGTGACATGAATTGCCAAAGGTGCTCAGCTCCCATTTTAAAAGGCTAGATTTTGCCAAGTGCTCGGCCCCCAATAACTCCTACCGCGACACTTGCGGCTAGCTACTCTCAAGAGCGTCCCCCACCGCCTCTTGGGAACTTTCAAGAGTCCGACCCTTTGTTTTGCAGCTCAAGTGGGAGCTTAGCTTGTTTGAAAAATCTGGTCCCGGATTGCAGGTGCTGAACTTCTTTTATATATGTCCCCAAGTTACTCTGCGACTCAGTGCCCTCTCCGTAAAAATAAGGATGCAGAACTGCTTCTTTTCTCTGGTGGGGTGTTTATCTTGTCCACTTAGACTCAAATGAGTCTATTTGATCAGCATTCCTTCCACCATTTGTCTTGCACACACTCCTTCCTCTCCCCCTCCCCCTTGTATTCAGCTGTCATTGTCTCATCATGAGAAACACTCTTTGGGCCAGCCCTGGCTTTTAGTGTGTGCGTACAGCACCGAGCACCATGGAGTCCTGCTCCCTCATTAGGGCTTGTAGGCAGTAGCATAATATAAAATAAAGTATTCTTGCTCTGTGAACATAGAGTGCCGAGCACCATGAGGTGCCAATTGAGATCACAGCCTCTAGATTCTTCTGTTATACGGCAATAACTTCTAACAAGTGATACGTTTCATCTTATCTCTCTTATTTAGAGCATAGGAGCCTGGCCCAGCTCGCACTCACGCTGGTGTAAAACTGGAGTAGGCATAGGTCTACTCTATGCTGCAATCAGGGGGTAGGTGCAACAGGCGGTATATCTGAGCTAGCTTTCCTAGAACTAGTTCAGGTACCAATCACAATGAAATCACAGCAGCACACGCTTCAGCATGAACTGTACAAGCCCATCTGGAGCCCTGGGTACTCAGCATAGGCCCAGGGTAAAGTCTGTGCCGCTTCACTGCTAAGGGCACCTGTGCTAGCTAGATTTACAGCTAGCTCAGGTATGTATGTCCACATGTGCTGCAATCACACCTCTCATTGTGATGTAGACATACCCTAAGTCAGGGGTAATCAATTATTTTTTGCCAAGGTCCAGATTTCTTCATCAAGGAATAGTCAAGGTCCAGATGCCAGAGAAAATACAAACAATAACAACAACACTAATAATAAGTAAATAAAAAAGATGTTGTGGTTTGTTCAAATGTAATTAGCAGTCTGGATTTGGCCCTTGGACCACCTATTGACTACGCCTGCCCTAAGTCATCTGAAGTCAATGGAATTGCACTGGAGTAAGACTGGTGTAAAATGGGGGGTGGGTGGGAGGGAAATCAAGCCCCAGACCTAGAAGACAAAGTTTCTAGGTTCTGCGCTGGCTCGGTCACCAACTTGTTGTCTGATCTTGGACAAGGCTCTAAACTTCTTGGCGTCAGTTTCCCCAGCTCTAAAACGGTGATAGCAAATCTCCACTTGCCTGTGTAGCCTGCTTGGAGATCAATGGTTACGTGCAAATGAGCACGATACACGTGTTTGCCGGCAGTGGAATGCTATTTTATTAGTAGCAGTATCGCAGTAGCACCCGAGTGCCAGTTGTGGGCCACAGCCCCATTGTGCTAGGTGCTGGACAAACAAAACAAGGGGATGTTTGCCCAAAGGGCTTGCAGTCCAGAAGACAAGAAACAACAGGTGGAGACAGATGAGGGAGCCCAACAAAGAAATGAGACAGAATTGGTCAGGCAGTATTGGAACACGGACCAAATTCTCTCCTTGACTTAGGGAGAAAATCCAGAGTAACTTCATTGACTACAGCTGAATTGCACCACTATAACTGAGGAGAGAATTGGCCCCTACCTGAGATGAAAGGAATGTGTTCCCTTGCTTCCCTTCCCTAGGAAGTACTGTACGACATTTGGCACTTAGGGAAAGGTTTCCTGCTCACTAGTCTCTCTGCATGATCAGGCTGGTGCTTTCCCTTACGAGTCTCGTTTTCCTAATAGGTGGAGGGGCTCTGCAGCTAGTTTGACAGAAAGTTCATATTTTGCAGCTAACTGGAACAACCCACTGTCCCCTGCATGACTAATGGGGCCCCAGTTCTGCCACGTGACCCTCCCAAGCTTCTGCACAAAGAGAAAACAAGGGGCTGACCACACAGTCTTACACCAGCAGAGCACCATTGAGGACCTGACTTAGCTGGGTGAGGATAAGATTGCTATGAGCTGCTAAAGTGTAACTTGGGAGAAAAATGTTTGGCAGTCCTGTGATCATGTGTTGCCTGAGCTAGCGGGCAAGCAGGGGGGAGAGAGAGTGGGTTGGCCAATGGTGGGTGTATTGGGAAAACTGACCACTGTACAGAGAGCGGCATAAAGTACCACTTCAGTAGTGTATAGCTCTTGTTCCAAACCTTTGCATGGGGAGTGAGGGGTGAATTTCACCCATTTTGCATTAAACCAGCATAAGTGACCCCTGACAGATGCACCAGCATCTCTCACTTTGTCAAACACTCCACTGTTAGCAGGATAACTATGTAACACTAGGGAGATACCACTGAGCTAGAGATCACCGGGATCCTGCAGGAGTACTAGCAAGAGTGGTGTGTACCGCAAGCAGCTTTTAAGAGGATAGTTTAGAGATGCCCAACACATAGAAGGGACGGACATGTGGTTTAATCAATTTACATTTGGAAAATTACACCTTGTGAATTACAGTATGTGGTAGGATCAGGAATAAGTCTATTGTTTTAATTTCTGCATCATTGCACAAGTCATGAGATTGTGTCCCTGCTTTGGAGTATGGGTTAGTTGCCAAGTGGCTTGGGGCTACCCAGAATTCACATGTTATCTCACGCTACTCTTCCATGCAGTAGTCTCTTACACACACACACACACACACTCTCTCTCTCTTTTCTAGGCTGTATCATTTTCACATCTGCAACACAACATTGAACTATTGGGTCAGCATCGAGTCCAGGAGAATAGAAACAGGTCATTTTCCATAAAACCTTTAGCAGTCCCCTGTGAAGGGGGTTGGCACCAAAGATTAGTTATACAGGTACTAGGTGGAAAGCAATGAAACTAAAGGAAAGTTGAGGTGGAATCTGTCAAAGCTTCCTGAAAGCGCAGTGTGTATCTGGCTACAGAAGTCCATCCAGGACCGTGGTGGAACACCATAGCTTAGTGTTTTCAAAGTTAGACTGAACAAAGAGTGAGAAGTGTAGGGTAGGGTAGGATCCTGCCCTTGCAGGAGGGTTTTATAAGTTACTTCTCGCTCCTATGAATCCAAGGAGCATGTGTCCTAAAAATGAGCTGCTGGGCCCTAGGAGTTCAAAGCATCCGTCATTGCTATCTTTTCTCAGCTCAAGCCATCTTCTCCACAGTGCTGAAAGCGGTCCTGGAACCGTACAGAGCAAGCTTAGCTGTAGGGCTTCTATCATTGAGCATTAGCCAATTGCTGTCAGATCGGATTAGTTCAGTGTCACATTAGCACTCATTTATGTTAATGCAAATGCAGCATGACTGCCCCCTAACACTGATTGAATGATTGTGTTTACAGCCCCATCCTCGGGATAATTAAAAGGGAGGTTCTGATTATGAAACCATGGACTTCCCCAAGGTGACTCCTCTTGCTCTGGTTGCTGCTGCTGAAGAGTCTAACTGGGAATTTTTTGTCCATTTGGGGTTTGGGCAGCAGGGGAAGAAAGATGGAGGGGGTTTGGTTTCAGTACAGTTATATGTAGTTAGCACTGATGTAGCTATGTGATTGTCCTCTATTGCACCACAGAGCGTGTACAGTATGGGTAGCAACAGTGCAAGCTTCCCACACTTTGCCCCTCCCAATTCACCCCAACCCCGGCCAGAATAGCTCTCTCCATAGAGAGTTCTTGGCCTCTGAGGAGACTTCACACAAGGGTATCATTTCCGGGGACCCTGGTCCAGTAGGGAGCTGGACTGAGACTCACCCAACCCATTCCACAGATACAGGGGAGGTTAAAAAAAAAATTATGCAGAGAATCTTATATACACATGGCCCAGTGTGTGACATGAGCGTATTGATGACACTAAGATGGCATGATGCAGCCCGAAATGCTTATGCAAGCTAACACACACAAGTTCTGTTCAACAGCTCCATGCTGCCTGTTTTTCCTTAGGGTATCTGCAGATTTGAAGAGGAAAGTGTCTGTGCCCAGGATTCAAAAGTTACATTGGTCCACGGGCTGTGATGTGTTAGAACAGGTCTTTGCTTAGGGTCAAGACAGCTCTGCTGCTCAGAGGAATCAGCGACTGTGGCAAGGTCTGATGGTTCATGAGCCAGCAATGGAAAGCTAGGAACCTCAGAAGTTGTGTGTAGCGGACATTCAGCACCCTTGACAAGTTAGGCAACAGCCATGCTTTAGTGATCCATACTCAGTGAGCGGTCACTGCGGGAGTCACTTTGACAGAACAGAGCTACACTTTCAAGGCCAGGAAAGGTTTCTGTCCCTAAGCTTGGAGCGGTGATCAGAAACAAGCAGCTTTTAGGCCAAGTGCATCCATACCAAGCTTAACTTTAAAAGGGGGGTGGGGGGGCGGAGAAAGGAGGGAGGTCTTTTCTCATGACTAACTCAAGTCATGGCTGGAGCATTAATTGGCTATTTGATGAATGTAACAAATTAGAGATAGAAGAGACCAACTGGCTAGAAGACCTCATTGGGGGGACAGTATATTTAGTCCAGTCCAGGTTTGATTCCACTATAGAGCTTTATTCCAATAAACTACTAAAATTGCTTCTCTTTCCCCAAAGGTAACTCAACAAAGCCTTTTAGTCGCATGTTGTGTATTTACATTTTGCAAATGAATCTTTCCGGGATTGAAAATGTGTCTAGCACCTAGATTTCCAAGCTCCCTGCATGCTTACGGAGCTGTCTGCCCTTCAGGAGACACGTGCAACTGCAGCAGATGCTAGTGGGAGTTCCACATATGTATTGAGGGAAGAACCTGACCCTTTGGAACTGCCTTTTGAAGTGAATAGCAGTGGTGCCAATATGCAGAACACATGGTTAGAGCCATGCCAGGGAATGACACACTCATCTCTTGGCTTTTCAAGGATCCATGAGCAATTTTGGCTGAGCATCACATCAGGAGCCATTTGTTCACCAAACATTGACAAAGTGGAGTCGCTTCGTAATATAAAGACATTTAGCAATCCAAATAGTCAATCGTTAGGCAAAAGCTGATGATAGTTTTGACTGCAAGCGAATCATGTGATCATCAAGGCCGAACTCTTGCTGAGCTCACTTCCATTCAGGGTGCCAGGTTCTTCCTTCGGGGAGAGAGGATGTTTGGGAGAAGGTTATTTGTGGAACTTAGTGTCTTTGAGCTAATGTATCAATCACTCAGTAGAGATGATTTCAGTGAGCCAACATAGCAGAAGATCCTCTGGCATAGCTCCCGTTTCCTAGACACTGGTTGTATGTTTGCAGTGTTGTTGGACCCAGGACATGAGAGACAAGGTGGTGAGGTAATGCAGAGCTCTGTGTAAGCTCGAAAGCTTGTCTCTTTCATCAACAGAAGTTGGTCCAATAAAAGGGATTACTTCACTCATTGTCTCATTAGTTGAGAGTGTCATATCCAGTCAGTAGATCTGTTGTGACAGATTTAGTCACAGAATTCATAGTCTGATTTATTAAAGACAAGGTGGGTGAGGTAATATCTTTTATTGGACCAATTTCTGTTGATGAAACAATCTCTCTCTCTCTCACCAACAGAAGTTGGTCCAATAAAAGATATTGCCTCACCCACCTTGTCTCTCTAATAGCCTAGGACCAGTACAGCTACAGCTACACTGAATAGCCTGATTTATGAAAAACCAACAGCCAGAACTTGGTGGGGGAGGTCTTCAATCTCCCCACATTACAGCATGGCTTTGTAGAGAGGTGTGCCTGAGAAATGGCCCATGAGTAAGATGGCTGGGATTAGAAATGTGACAAAAGTACTGATTGAGGAATATTTTCAACCAGACTTGTGCAGATGGCCCAGAGCAGAGCTAGCCCCATCCCAGATGGGGAAGGCAGACTCATAGGAGTTATATATAGTACATGGAACAGCTGGATTTTGTAGCAAGATTAAGGCTGGGTCCTTGAAATTCAGATAGCAGTGAATCAGTGACCAGACATCACAGCATACGGCTGATTGATAGCGTTCCCCTCATACTTGGCTTAGGCACTGCCCCGAAGAGGTCTCCTCCTCCTCTCCCCACTGGCACTTGGTAGAATGTTGATCTTGACCCTCAAAATACTTTATGTTCTTGCTTTGATGGTGCCAGAGTTACGTCAGGGGGCAAAGGAGGAGTACAAATACTTTTCCAACAGAAAACAAGCAAGCAAATATTTTACACACACCACTTGAATCACTAATTACATCTGGTGGTTAATCAGGGTGTGGGAAGAACACAGCAGCGGCAGATTTGTTCTCAAATTGTACGTCTCTAGACAGAAATTTTCACAGGCACCAAGTATGTGTGCTGTACAAAGATCAGCACCTGCAAAGCAAGGTGTAGCCCAGTGAAGAGTGCCCTGGCTTATTCCCTTTGCTTCTGCAAATGGAGGGGACTGAGATCTGGCAGACTGCCCTTGGGGAACAGGGAGTGGAGTAGAACCTAGGCTCTGTAGCATCATCTCCTTCCCTCCTCCTAGGAGCCTGCAGAAATCCCTCCACTTGAGCTCTGAACGAAGCAAAGTGACTCCACAGAGCGTGAGGGAGGCTGGAGCCATGGACCATCCATTCTCTGCAGCATCATTCTCTGCTCAACTCCCAGATTAGACTGTGCTACTCTGGCTCCAAGGAAAGAGGCCACAGAATGGTGCAGAGTGGCTGAGCTTTCCTTACAGACACCCCCATGATTCTTTGGCTTTTCCCTACCAATCTGCAACACTGGGAGGCCTCACCCCCAGCTCACCCACCTGAGGGGACTCTATCAGGTGAGAATTGTTAGGCTCTGTTCCAGCAGATTATCCTTCCTAAATCCCTCTGTCACTCAGAGCTCTGCCGCATACAGACCTCCTGCTATTTCCCTGTTCCATCAACTCAAGGAGAAAGCAGCAGCCTTCTGATGCAGAGTTCAAACCTCCTGCACACAAGTGCAGGGTGCTGCCTGCGACAGGGAGATTTTTCCATTGCTAGGGCACTGCTTGTAATTAGCAATGCTATTAGCAGATAGTTGTCAATATCGTAGTACCATTGGGGCCGTGTTTGTCTTTGCCCCAGGAAACAATCTGAACGCTTGGCATGTCAAGATACCAAAAAAAAAAAAGTAATGTATCTCCACTGTTATTTTTGCTGTTGTAGTTTTAACCTTAATTGGCATGGCCATGAATTGAATAATAATAATATAATATAAGGAGATATTCCTATCTCATAGAACTGGAAGGGACCCTGAAAGGTCATCGAGTACAGCCCCCTGCGTTCACTAGCTGGGCCAAGTACTGATTTTTGCCCCAGATCCCTATGTGTCCCCCTCAAGGATCAAACTCACAACCCTGGGTTTAGCAGGCCAATGCTCAAACCACTGACCTATCCCTTGATTGTAAACAAATCTGGAAGATAGCCTTTAGCTTTCCATACTGCTCCCGGAGATCCACAGTGGAATCTTCATTGCTCATTTTGCATGAATCTGCCCTGGTTATACCCACAATCCTGTTCAGTTGTACACTGCTAGAGTGCGGTCAAGGATTTGTGGGTCTTTTTTGATAGAGCAGTACTAGTCATAGAAGCTGTGTACTAGAACGCAGCATTGCTTGTGGAAGCCGTTTAAGGCTGGACCATATTTTTGGAAATAGTTGCTTTATGCTCTGAGGAATCAGATGCCCTCACAGCTTACTTTATGTCTGAAAGATTAGGAAAGTGTCTTTAGGCAGACTGATGCATGTAAGCAAAAATACAGGGAGGCAGGGATGCTGGAACCATTTGTATAGTGAGGGTGCTGAGAGCCACTGAACCAAACTGTAAACCCCGTATATAATGGAAACCACTTCAAGCCAGGGGGTGCAGCAGCTCCCCCAGAACTCCTACTTCAATCCCAGGCGTGTCAGCCAAGATGGTCACTGTCACACCCCCCAAAAGAAAGGTTAACATCCAGCACCCGACCTTTTGCCTAGGGTTGGTAAAACACAGAGTCCTTCAGGATGACTTTCTAAAGCCAACTTCATCTTTGCCAGAGGTCCACTGAGCCATATTCAGAAGTATGAGTAGCAGCTTGAGGGCACTCCAGGTTTATACAGGTGTAACAGCAATGGCTCACCAGTAGCCAATGGAGTCCCTCCAGATTTACAGCAGTGTAACAGAGCAGAAGGTAGCTCGTGACTTTATGACAGTTATAAGGGAGGAATTTAGGTCCCCGGAGTTCATTTGGGTGTTCCTGGGAAGAGAAGAGCCCAGGGAAGGCTTGTTCAGCAATCAGCTCCTTATTACACTCCTTGGGATGGGATGGGGGAGGGAAAGCTCTTACTCAAGACAGTTTAGTAAGGAGGATGAAGTCCACTATGAGCACATGCAGGTTGTGAACAAGGATGCCAAGTGGCAGGTGCTAGAGAAAGCTTGTGTATTAAGAGGGTCTCTTTGGCAGGACAGCAGGAAGGGGACAGGAAGGTTTCAGCACCTCTGTATAGATGTCTGGGCAAAACACAGGCTATTTCCTTGGGGCAGAGGGGAGGGGAAGAGAGGGACACCTAAAGCCTTGGTGCAAGACATCAACCAGGGCTGGTTTTAACTGGTGAGGGGCAGGTAGGATTTTTGTGAGGAAGCTGTTCTCAAAGTTACTGATTATGTACCTGTCTGAGACAAGGCCGTATTGCATAAAAGAAAATAAAGACACCCTAACC
This sequence comes from Chrysemys picta bellii, assembly GCF_011386835.1. Lineage (NCBI taxonomy): Eukaryota > Metazoa > Chordata > Testudines > Emydidae > Chrysemys > Chrysemys picta. Next base: position 10,020,991 of record NC_088801.1, on the reverse strand, counting down.
CTCATTATACCCACAGCAGCCTGCACAGGTAAATAATCCCACACCTTTGTGTTGTTACCATCTGCCAATTTGTTTCCAGAGCTTTCAGTGGGAGAATCCTGCTCGCTCAACATTGTCAAACAGCCTCCTCATTGACTGCCATGAGTTTGGCCTCTCAGATGCAGTTGGCCAGGTTCAATCTTACTCTTAGGAAGTCATTTGGACACCTGGATATCAAAGCTGGCTATGTAACACCTCTCCTAGAGGATGGGAGAGCAGCGTACAGCATTAGGGCTTGTCTTCAGTGCAGCACCCATTGCTAGTTAGCACCGAGCTAGCCTAGTGCGAGTGAGTACTTGCATCAGCACCCCTCCCCCTGGGCCAGCTAGCTCAAGTTTAAAGCACCACATAACTCCAGCTGGAGATTGCATGCGGCTAACAGTCAGGTTAGGGGAAACACTCCCATAAACACAGCAGCAAAGACAAGCGCTATCAAATAATAACTCACTGTAGCACTTTCATCTGTAGATCCCAAAATGCTGCAGAAAGGAGGACAAAGTATATGCAAAATAACACAATGCTGTACACAGATAGTGTCCCCACCCTGCTCTGAGCACACACACACAGAACATATTGCTAAACTTACCCCCTTCCTAGGATGCAGATTTATCAGCTACTAAAACAACAATCACACCCAGTTGGCTATTTCTAGAGCGTCCCACAGCCCTGCCTTCATATTTGTTCTCCAAGCCCTTCTGATTCTCTCGTTGGTGCTAAGTGAATACACCTGCTTGTATAAGTGAGCAGCAGTTTACCTTGCACCTTCATGTGGAGTTCAAGTAGCTGGTAAAGGGGTTTCACAGCAGACTCCTGCCTCTCTCTGCAGAGACACAATCTGCTGCCCTGTGATATCTGCACACAGGGGTTAGCTCTTGGTGTGCTGGAGGATGGGCCTAGCTGGTACCACCAGACTCAGAGACCTCCTGGTCTATGATCAGAGGGACTGGGTAAACCCCACAGGGCTCAGCCAGAGCATGGGGCTGCCTGCCCTGCACGTCCCCGTTGTGTGCTCCAGGCAGTAAGGGCAGCCTTCCCTCCTGCTTCTCTTGCTGTCCTCAAGTGGGTCCTGCAGGAGGATGCACCCCACCCATCCCTCAACCCTGGCCCTCCAGTCACTGGACCCCTGTCCCCCGAGCCTCCCTGGCTACCCCTGTCATGCCACCTGAGCCTGCGCCACAACCATGCCCACCTCAGAACCATGCCCTCAGAACATCTGTACGCGCTTGTGTTTCATATCATCCACTTCTTCACCCTCGCGTCCTGCCCCGAGACCAAGTGGTAGGACCTGTGACCACCTGAGGAGGGCAAGGAACCCCAGTGGGCCAGCCTGTACTCCACTCTGGTTCCAAGGCTGGCTGTGGATATTAGCTGGTGGCTCCTGTGCAGAGCCGAGTACAGGTGTGTACCTAGTGCAGTTCACGAACCCTTGTAAACACCAGGTTGCAGCCCCTCTTCCCGCTTCTCTAGAACCTCTTACTGAGGGTCTGGCTGCACATCTCCCTGCACCTCCTGATTTATGCACACCCCATTCATGGCCCACAAAGTCACAGGACCTCCTCGTCAACCTCCTCTTGGCGCTGGCCAAGATGGCCGTCTATCACTCCAGGAGGAAGAAGCTGGAACGGCGGATGGGTGTGTGTGTGCTCTGCAGCTGTGGGCCTATTTCTGGTCCCTTGTCCACTCACGTCTCCAGGCAAAGTTCCTTATGGCAGTGTCCGCTTACTTCTTAGATGCCTCTGAGGAGGCATAGATGCTGTCTGGGGTTCTCTGCTCAGTGTCCCTCTCGGGTTCCCTCATTTTTAATCTTTGACTTCACTCCCAATCCTATTTTCTCTTTTGTTGTCCCAAGTATTCACTTGTGTCCTGGACTTAGTGGGTCCATTAGTTGAGGGAGTGGGCCTTTTGTTATGGGTGGGCCTAGACCTGCCTGTCCCCGTACTTGCAAATAGTACGAAGGGGTCAACGTTCCAAGTGCATCGCCCCCATAATGGGTTAGAGTATCAAAAGAGCTCAGCTGCCATCGAAACAGGGCCCAGGTTTCCAAAGCCCCAAACACACTGAGCTGTTTTGAAAATCCTGGCCTCTTATTTTGGTGTTGAAATAGGAGCAGAGCTTTTCTGAAAATGTGGCCCCAGTTGTGGGTGCTGAGCCCTTTTGAGAATCTGGCTCATGGAGCTATTTGGTGGAGGATCTCAAAGTGCTTTCCAGAGGTATTATTAGACCTTGTTCTATCAAGAGAAACTGAGGCACAGTGAAGTCAAGTAACTGCCAAATGCTACAGAGCACGACAGGGGCAGAACCGGAACCCATGTCTGCTGACTCCCAGTCCTAGGACTGGACTCTATTTCCTCTCATATGTAATTATGCAGTAAAAATAACATAGATAATCTTCATTAGATTATCTACATATGAAAACATATACATTGTGTTATAAATTATGCTAATGTGTAAAAATTCCCAGTAACAAAGTACATCCATGCACTGGCGTTTGCCACATACAAAATTTAACAGCTGTCTAATTCCATTGACGTCAGTAGGAGTGCCACAGATGGAAGAAGTGCAGAATGTGTAATAAGAGATGCACAGGGCGGATTAGAGAGAATTGAGTACAGAGAATGGCTGGAACCTAAATTCATCCTTAAAATAGAAGACCTCTTATTTTACCCATGTGCAATTTACAGATGTCCAGCAATTCTGACCTACGTAAAAACAGCCAGTTATAACCTGAAAGTTGAGAAAAGGAGGGGTCCTAAAAGACTGGGCACTTAAAGGGCTGCTGTCACCACAGTATTGGAGCACGTCAGACTCTTTAACATGTCTTCCCCACAGCCCTGGGAGTTAGGGCTATGCTACTATCTCCATTTTATAGATGGGAAACTGAGGCACAGAGAGACTTGCCCAAGGTCATATGGAAATCTGTAGTAGAGCAGGGATTTGAACCCACATCTCCCCAATCCTAGGCTAGTCACATAATCACTGGACTGGATTGTCCTTCCACTTGTTGATGGGGGGGGAGATGCATCCCTACCTGGCTTTTTGTGGGGAGGGTTGGGCAATATAATCACCCAGGGGAGGTGGGACTCCCCAGCACTGCCACATTCTCGCTTTGCAACACATCGTACTCCCGCTGAAGTCTCTGGCCAGACTTGCTTCGATTTCCCGGAAGGCTGGATCAGACCCTATATTACTATAGTAAGACACAGCACCTCCCAGTGCCTCCGTTTACCCCTCTGTAAGCAACACTGGAAATCCCCCCTGAAGCTGCCACGGGGTGGGGATTACAGGCTAGGGGGCCCACCCCCAACTAGACAACTGCAGGGAGGGGAGGGGGCCTTCATGGGTACTGGTGGCTCAGCGGCATCCTTCTTGAGGCCAGTTAGTCCCATTAAGATCATGTAAAATCACCCAGGGTGCACATGCATTTCCCACCTCTCCCACTGCTGAGGCGGCTCCCAGTCTTCACAGTACTGGCCCAGGCAGGAACATGGAGCTGGTGGCAGCTCAAGGTTGGGGTGGGAACGAGAGGTGAGCGCCCAAGTCCTGCCTGCTGATATGGCTCCAGGTGGAGGCATCTGAAATAGAAAACTTGCCCTTCACCTCCCAGAGCCATTTGTTTGTATCAGGCCTTCTACACACACCCACACACCCCTCAGTGCCGTAGTGGGCCCTGGAGGCCCCGCTGCATCCTCCCTGCTGTTTAATGGTGGAAGGAGGCAGCTCCTCCATCTCACTTGCCCCGTCTTATCTGCAGTGCTGTCCTGCCCTCTTCCCCTCTCCCCGTCTGCTGTACCCCTCGCCTTCAGCCCAGGCCTCTACATTCCTCTCACCAGAAGCGACTTGTGGGGAGGCATGTGGGGTCATGTGACCCTCCCGCCCCCCGATTTCTGCCTTCCATTTAGCACAGAGGTTTTCAAACTGTGGGGCGCACCCCCCTAGTTTGAAAACCATCGCCTCCTGCCAGGAGCTGGCGGATCAGAAGCTGGGTGGAGCCGTCCGGCCCAGTCGGGGCCCTGGCTCTCCGTGCTGTGGGAGCTGGAGCACTGCCTGGCTGCCCAGCAGCCCTCCCTGCCCTGCTCCCCAAGCCAGGCCACCTCTGCACAGCTGGGCGCTCCCCGGGCAGGGCAGGCAGCACTGCTCCGAGCTGCACCCCGATGCGCTCTTGCCTTTCCCCTGAAGGAGCGCAGTGCCGGCTGGCGATGCCCCCGCAGCCAGCCCCTGCCCGCCGAGCCCAGCTGCCATGAGATGCTCCCTGAGGTGCTCGCTCGCCGCTGCCCTGGCGCTCCTGGCTCTGCTGCTGTTCCTCAGCCCAGAGGCGACACGTAGGGCAGTCACGTGCCCTGCTTTAAATTGTGCCCCCCCCCACCATCAAGAGTTACGCGTCATCTCTGCCTCTCACCTCCTCTCTGTGCCTGTGTTCGCTCATTAATCACCTCCCCAGGTACCCGTCCTGCGGCTACGCTCTCATCCCATGTCGGCGTGGCTGATTAGCTGGACACGGGGCCACCCGCAGTGAAGAAGGATGTGCTGTCTGTGCTTGACACAGCACTTCCTCTGTCTGATTGGAGGGCACCTCTGAGCCCAGCTGAGCTGCTTCAGAGCGCGGTGTTGGCACCTCAGAGGAAGGCCTGGCACGGAGGCAGGTGTTTCTGAGTAATGACTGTTCCTGAAAGAGGTGCCCAAGTCCAGCCCTACTGTGAGTCAGGTATCACACCTAAACAGCCAGACCCATGCGAGGTTACTCTCCAGGAGCGTCTGTGGGCAGCAGTGGAGACTAACCCTTACCCACCCATTGTGTTTTTGGCAGGCGCTGGTCTTTTCGTGGCCTGTTCCCTTGCGGGTGTGTAGCAGGGTCTGGGGGCAGGTGCGTTTGTAGGAGCAGAGCAGAGAGCACGCTGAAGGGGCGGGTGTGTAGCACAGAGGGGAAGGTAGTGTACAGCAGAGGTGAGTGAGAGGTGCGTTGTGGGGTTTATAGCAGAGGGGGAGGCTGGCAGAGGTTCCGCAGCCCCAAAGAACTGGTGATGGCAAGAGCGTGTGCTTTGCTCAGAAAGGGCAAATGGATTCCACAAGTGCTCCCGGGTGACCAGCGGAGGGGCCCTGCATATAAATGCCGGGAGCTTTTGAGACTGGCACAGGGAGCACAAAAGCAGCAGGCCAGCGGCACCATTGCGTGTGACAAAGAGTCAGGAAGAAAAAGCCTCACCCCTAAATAGATTTTTCCCCTCTTTGTTGTGGCTGCGGCTATTCGTTGCCATGGCACCACAATTATTAGAAGGGGCCAATGGGTTTAACTGCCCTGGCTTCAGTGGAGTTATGCCAGGGTTGAATTTGGCCCATAGATTTTAATTACCATCCACTAAGGACAAGATCCGATGGGACTGCACTGATTTTATTTTCTCTTCATTTATTACAGTGCTCTGGGTGCAGACTAACTTTTCCGGCTCAATGTTTATTATTGATTCACTTTGCCTTGCAACAGGAAGAGCGAGCGCCATGATAAACAGACTGCGGGGGCGGCAGGTGTCAGTGCAGCTGGCGTCCTACGCCGGCACGTTGGGTCTGATTCTCCTCTCGCTCACGCTAGGGTGACTTCATTGACTTCAGCAGTTATTTACACCCGGGGAAGTGAGAGGAGAATCCCGGCCCAGTGTGCTGCAGCTGCTTACGGAAGCCTCCCACTGTTATCCTTAGACGCCTTGCAGCAGCAGCAGTACACGCTGCCTTTCCTCCCTCTCCATTATCCCTGGGCGCAACGCTGTGAAGAGTGCAGGCAAGACAGAGGCTCGTGCGGCCAGGATTCCAGCAGCTCCTGAACCAGATGTGGAGCCTTAGCAATAAAAGGAACCAGAGGGTTTGGTGAGTATCCCATCTGTCGTGGGATATTTGCCATGCAGCCTTCAGTTCCTGCGTGTTGCTTTGGGCCGTTATACAGGGCAACAGGCCAGCTGTCAGGTCTGGATCTGCACACCCACAAGGCCTGGGCATGCTCCGATCTGGAGGCTTTGGCCCCACCTCTAATTCATACACTTACTTGGATCCAGGGGCCTCCTTCACCTTCTTACATCTGCAGCAGGAATTCTATTGGCCCATGGGACTGGCTTTTAGCCAGCTGAGTGGGGTGGCCACTTGATGATCGTACTTGCCTTGTCCCCTGCCCAGCCCCAGCCTTGGTTTGCTAGAGCATAGGCGGCTAGGAAAGCAATTTATTTTCAGTTGTTACCTTAAGCCAGCTCTGAGCCAGAGCAGCCATGACCCTTGGCCTAGCCCTTTTAATTACAGGCATGGGAGCTAAGGAGACTAAGAAAGATGAGATGGAGCATCCCAGCAGAACTGCAGGGCAGTTCTGCACAAGGACCATTAATGAAACGTCTTTGTTGCTGTGTCATGCTCTGTTATGGGTCCATAAAACTCAAGAGAATCTGTTGCTATGTTTCTGTGCCACTCACACGGATCAGGTGCTGGTGTCATATCAGTTTACAGTGGCTGTTGGTGCATCACTGTTAAATCAATGGGCTCTCCACCAGCAGAGCCATGGGCCTCTCTGCTTCTCTTGCCAGTCATATGCCAAACTAGGACGCCTCAGCAGCGGGGGAGAGAGAGAGATGACAACCATAAACTCTTCTGACAGACAAAGGGTCACCTTTACTCCAGGTGCAAAAGGGTAACACTCCATTGAAATCAATATCAGTGTCCATTTGCCTCAGTAGAGAATTTGGCCCCAAAAGCGCATGCTCTGTTGGTAATGGTAATGCAAGAACTCTTCTAAGAGCCAGGACGCCCAATAAAAGGCTTGCAGGGCAGAGAATTGCACTGTAGCGCTAGCAGCAATGTGCAGAGCACATTTCATCATGAAAAATCACAGAATGGATCATTCCCCCAGCGCCGAAAAGTGGCTGCCTCCGTGGAATAGGAACAGGCACCAGCAGAGAACTGGAGATGATAGAGCTGAGTTCTCATTATTTGGGACTGCAAATAATCCCCCCTCACATTCTCCCCCATTTCCTTCTTTCAAATAGGCCCTAGACTGCAAAGAGGCCTTTCGTATCTTTCACCAATACCATTTCATAGGCCCCCTCCTCTTGAAGGCCAAGGAAGATTGGATGGAAGACCAACCGACTGAATTGGAGACCATCAATGCTGTCCCTTTAGGGTCTAGAGAGGTCGCTGTTTCATGACCCAGCACATTCTACTCCATCCACTCCACTCCTGCATATCAAGGCAGAGCTTTCACAGCCCCTGGGCCAGCCCTTTCATCGTATGACGCATGGGTTACTTTCGTAACCGAGGTGGGTTCCTTCTAACTAATGTGATTACAGCAGAATGTAGTTTGTGGGGAAATGGAGGAGGTGACAGCCCTCTTGCCGAGCAGAAGTGTTTCCACGGTTGCCTGTCCTCATCATTGCAGGGCTTGCTGTCTTAGGAACCCAGCCAGGAGAAACCAGGGAGTGCAGGTCACTGGACCTCTCTGGGTCTCTCAATCAATTGCTATAAAATGGGGATAACAGGGCTTTCCCACCCTTGTGAGGTGCCTTGAGATTCTTGAATGAACATTGCTGTAGTATGCAAAGTAGCACGGTGGGGGGGGGGGGGGTCCCAGCTGGGTCTAACTGCTTTGTTAGGGAGGGAAGTGATGAATTGTAATAAGGGAGAGCATTGCTACATTACTCCTCTCTCTTAGAGGGCTCTGGAGTGCTGTGATGTTGCTCCAGCTGGGCCAGTGGCAGACTCTGGCTGTGAAAACCCTTTTTCGCTTCCTTGAACTCTGACTGCGAGTGGTCCTTTTGTTTGTTTGGGATTTGGGCTCTGGAAGCTTTGGGGTTCAACCCAGACCAATAAGGGGCTGCGTCACTGCCTGCCCTGCAACTCTCAATGCCTTAAATGCTGTGCTGCTGTGCATCACAGCCCTGACACCAATGGCCACCATGCAAACATGCAGGTGACACCTGGCTTCCACTGCCCAGTTACTCTTTGCAGGGGTCGCCCAACACCGCACCATCCTGAATTTCCCCCAAACTGCCTGTCCTGTAGTGTCCAGCCCTCTCACTGAACACTTACAGAAGTTATTAAGGTCCCTCCGTCTTTAAAGAGACAGTACCCACCAGCTTACTACCTTCACTGGGGTTAACAAACCCTCTGTTTTAATCAAAGCACTGAATTGGTTTATAGTAAAAGTCAAACAAGTTTAGTAAACAAGAAGTTGTAGGTATAAGTAATACCAAGTATAAGGAATAAAGAGAGAAGGGGTTGCAAGCAAAGAAAAGTAAGACTAAAACCTGATTTAACAAACTAGAGTCTCTTGTTCAAAGGGGTATTTCTCACCAAGTCTCTTTTCCAGCATGGCTGACCAGACTCTCTGCCTTCACAGATCCTAAAGTGCTCGGTTCCTTTGTCTCCTCAAGTGAAGAAAGCCAAAATGGTTTTTTCTCTCTCCTTATGTCTTTCTAAGTTGATTGCTCCTGCTTCAAGAGGCAGGAAGGCTTCCTGGGGTACTGTCTCCATCCCCCATCGAGATGGTTAAGTGATCACCTTTCCCCACTTGCTCTCCTGACGGCTTTGTTTACCTGGCATGTTTGTTTTTGGGCACGCGTTGCATAATTTACATCGGAGACACACGCAAGCTGGGGGAACCACGTTCCTTTGTCTGGAACAGGCCTTACTTACGCACTGCTTGCCAAATACATTTTAAGAATATATTTCTAGCATGTATCTATGAAGTCCTTTGTACATACATCACACACGAATATTAATGCTCGGTGAGTTTTCCAGTGATATATTACATGCCACCTTTTGGGTACATACCGCGACAACAGTGTGCCAGGCAGCATTGGGGTGCTCTTATACTCACAACAGCCCTCTGGTCCTACATTCGTGGGCTATTCCTCATTTGCTTGGCTCTACCCAGGCTCAAATTCCCATTTTTTCGGTACATTTTATTACTTTGCTGAAAGCTGTTGCTGAATATATCCGAGTGATCACTGCAAGCTTACATGGCTGGCTATCTCTGAAAAAAGACTCTTTTCTAAATGGTGAGACGCGAGAAGTGACGAGTCCATTGCAACCGTCTGGCTAGCAAAGGTGCCGGCACTTCATACCTCATTGACTGGGAAATCTTTCTTTGACACCAGGGTTGTAAACAAAGAGACAGGGAGGAGACCGAATCTACAGGGTTTGCAGGGAGAAACATACAGGAGTAAATCACAGCAGCCTGTAGGACTCTCAGAGCTCCAAATGACTGAGGATTAGGGAGGGGCCGATCCAGAGCCTACTGAAATCAGTGGAAAGACTCGGGTTCACTTCAGTGGGGTTTGGATCACGTCCTGAAAGAAGCAGCTGCAGCCACCTGTGCAGTGATAAAGGAAACCAAACAAAGAGAAGAAAAAGGAGAAATACTAGCAAAGCCCTTAAAATGGATTGAGTTTCTGAGCATGGAAGGAGGCGGGGACGCGGGGAATTAATCCCAAAGGCAGCTCAGCTCGAACCTACTCATTTGAATCTCAGGTCTTTGAAGAAGATAAAAGATTTGCAGTTGAGGTTTATGCAGCGGAGATAATGCTGGAATTCAGACACTATAATCAGTTCTATATCAAAACCCAGCATATTGAATTATACCTTTCGGGTAGCCTAATATTTCCATCCCACAAGATCCTGCCTTATAAGACGTGTCAGTTCAGCAAACTTGTTCTGCACAGGTTCCTTCTGAACATTAGCTAAACACCCACAGCGACTTTGTAACGAAGCGGTTTGTTGCTGAGTCCCCTTGCCTGGAGCTAGGGCAGCCCATACCAGCGCTGTCACATGCCAGCTGGCTGCCAGCCTCAGACCTCTGTTTCAGCCGGCGTGCGGGATGGCTGGGGAAACGCTTCCCAGCCTGGATTCAGTGAACCATTCCTGTTTGACGCAGCCCTTAAGCACGTGCTTAAAGCTAAGCACATCTGCCTACATGCTGTGCTGAATTGGTGCCTCTGTGCTGAAGGCCAAACTGTGCCCGTCCTCCCTTGGTGCAGCACAGCTCCCGTTGACACCCACTGAATTTGTGCACACCGATCGGGGGACGGGTGTGTGTGGCAGTTTAAGGCTAGTGAAGGAATATACCTGGCTTGACAGACAGCCTTAAAGACTGAAGGCCTCTAACCACAAAACGCAGACAGGATGAGCAGTGGTAACAGAATTTTCCCCTCAATGCCATGCCAGTGGGCCTGATTCACCGTTCCAGATTTACTCCATGGCTTCATTAGCGTTACTCCTGATTTACACCAGTGCAAAAACATTGATGATGTCATAGCTACTAGATAGTCATATAATTTGCATTCTCCTAGCAAAAGCCCTTCCCAAACATTAGCTTCTCCTCCCTTTACCCCTCAGAGGTCAGGAAGTGTGATTATCCCCACCAGAGGAGCAGGCAGAGGGGAAGGTTTGCCAAAGGCCACCGAAGGAGTCAGTGACAGAGCTGGGATTAGATCTCAGGAGTTCTTGACTTGCACTTTTGTGCTGCAAACTCCTTAGCAAAAGGCTGTTTGACCTGTCACAGCCGCCTGTCGCCTCCCCGCAGCCAGCCGGAGCAGGAGAGGATGGAAGCAGTAGTTGCTTCCTTTTGTTAATAAACTGTCTAGTCAATTGCTTGACCACACTCTGGTTCATTATGAAATATATTCAAGAGACCAACTAATCAATGTCAGGGCAGGTTTATTGCTATAAGTTAATAATACATAGTATTATACTATGCATAGTACATACATAGTATAGGAAAGGGGTTCTGTATCAGTGATACTCAGATCTCAGTGGTTCAGGAGCCAAATTAGCAATCAGCATTACTCCACAAGGCCACAGGAGTCTGAATTCAATGTTTCATGACTGTAGTACTATATAGTCATATGTAAACGGTATGACGGGAAATAGTTTTCATATATAGATTTATTATTCTCACTGCAAAATGACTGGCCAAGTATTATTATTTTATCAACTACAATTGGTTAATAACATAGTCAAAGCCTCCTGATTGGTTAATAACTTAGATCGGTTAGTAATTAAATCACACAGTGTTTTAATGTGCTGCAAAGAGCCGCAGGAGAAACATGAAAGAGCCTCTTGTGGCTCGTGAGTCTGAGTATCACTGGTCTATATGGTAGTAGTTTCTGGGAAGCCATCTCCTGCAGCATTGTTACATTCACCTTACACAGAAGGTGAGTTCCCCAAAGTTATGCCCCTAAAGCCATCTTTTTAAACCCTCATCTGAAACTAGGTTTAGCCAATCAGCTTTCTACCTTGTTTTTCTAGTACCATGGGGTACCTCTTATTTCTTGGTTCTGCATTTCAGGTACCAAAGGGCATGAAGACACCACCTAGGTTGGTACTAGGGTAGAACGATCATACGTGTTGTCCTCTTCCTATGGGCCGTTCCAGTACAGGCCCTTTCTCTTGCTATGATAAAGCACTCATCTGTCCTGATCTTGACAGCTTCCCTATTTGCTCAAACTTACTTCAGTGAATGCAGGAGGTTATGGGATACTTAGCATAAGTGAGCAGGGTTATATAAAAATCATAGGCCAATGTAGGCTATATAACTGCTATAATATTTGTGCTTAATGCAGATTAATATATCTATTGTGGGGATAATACATATTATTAATATGATATGTATATATACTAGCCAGCATATATTAGCACTTTTCCGTGATGGGAGCCTGTACCTGTCCCTTCCTCACAATCCTAGCAGGGGAGCAGCGATCTCAGAGGTGCAATGGGCCAGCAAGCTCCATCCATTCACATACAAGAAGGGCTGCAAGATTTCCTGGTAGCGTGTGGGAGCACCAGATTTATTTCTAGCAAGTGCCCCCTCTCTCCTGGCACTGATGAGCTGGGGTTGGTGGTGTATTGGTGGGGGGAAGGGCTTGGAGCCAGCCAGCGTGGGGCTGACCGCCCTCAAACCTCCTGTGATAATCTATAGCAAGAGGAGACAGATGATGCCCTTCCCTGAGGCATGGTTGCTCCCACTGGATCTCTGCACAACAGCACAGGGCAGAGTCAAGACAGAGGCTTCTTCGACAAAAAGACTGAGATTAGATTCTGCTTTTGCTAAACCGTCTGAGTCGGAACCTAAGGGCCAGATCCTCAGTGGGAGTTAGGCACCAAAGTACCTTTGAGGGTCTGAGCTTAAATGCTTCTGCTGAGAGCAAAGCAAGCTCCTGCCTTGACTTCATTTGTGCGGATGGCACTTATGAGTATCAGTAACGACGAGGTCATTAACAATATGCCTTGGGATCAGGCAGTGTAATCTGGCAATCGTGACATTTACTAAATTATACTTCACTGTAAACCTCCAAAATGAACCCGCGAGGCGGTGGCCTGTGCTTTCATAAAATACCAGTGGAACTGCAGCGTTCCAGCTGCATCTTTTGTAGCTATCCCATCATTTAAGAACTGCCAGACTGGATCAGAACAATGGTCCAGTGCCCGGTCACTGATAGTGGCCAGAACCAGATGCTGCAGAGAAAGGGGTAAGAACCCCACAGGAGGCAAATGTGGGAGAATTTGCCTCTAACCTAGCTCTCATCCTGCTCTCTTGTAGTTAGAGATTGGCTCAAGCCCCAAAACTCAAGGTTTAATATCCCATCTGAAGTGTCTCTCGTTATTAATGGTGATAACTCTGGCTGCTCTTGACAGCCATATAACTATCCAGTCCCTTTTTGAATCTTGATTGGAAACTGCCCTTAACACAAGCCCCATTGGGGTCACTCGGTCTGAAAGTTGCCTCGATTTTCAGTCACCTCAGAAATGTCAGGTTGGCTCACCACCTCCCGGGAGCTGGGCTGCAGTATTGCCATGGGTTGTGGAAACAGAAGATGGAAATGCTTCATAAAACACAGATGAGGCATCGGCTGCCCTACATAGCTGAGTGATGTAAGTATCACACAGCTGCCCACTGGGGTGTCTGAGTTCCTTTATTATAATGATTTTTAACCCCACAGCCTCAGTGATTACTATCCAGTTACTGCTCTTGGTCACTGATGCCTTGGAGGCAGAGACAGTCATTGGATCAGAGGATAAAGTGAATCAGTAGCCGCCTCTCTTCACTTTACTTCGCAAAGGGCCAGAGCTGTTATTTAAAACTTAAAATATTGCTTATGGCACACAAGCTCAATAGACAAATCTGACATGTGCGGACACCAGGTACGTCATGTCACAAAAATGTTGGGGTGTACAAAGCTGTCTCAGCATGTAGAACATTATACCTGATCATATTATATCCTGCAAAGTCAGGGGGTGGGGGGAGTGGAAAACGTAAAGACCTATGAAAAGTCAGATGTAAACCAAGTCTGGCGGGGGTGGTAACTATCCCCCTTGCCCCACAGCAAAACAGGCCCCTGGCAGACATGGTCAATATGTTCCTGAGCTGGCTGAGATAAAGGAGGTGAAGTGTAAATATTATTGGCTTCTCGTGTTTAGCTTGTTGACTCCATTGCACAATTGACTTTAGGGCTCAGAGTTCTTTATCTAATTAAAGCAGCCGTGGCAATTACTGAGTTTAAAATCAAAACAGTTGGGCCAGATCTTCAGCTTGGCATAGGTACACAGACTTCAGTGAAGCTAAGCAGATTCACACCAACTGAGGTTCTGGCCCAGTTATGTTCAGGTCCTTCTCATCCTTTGTCTTTCAAGTTCTTGTTACCAAGCCCAGGAGCCACTTTTATTTCTTTAACTTAAGCGGCTATTTTGCTAAGAGAGTTAGCCATTTACGGGTCTGATTATCCTCTGACTTAGCAGTATCTATATAGCTATAAGATTGGTTTCATTCATCTATTTCCAATTTAGGAATCGTAAAACCAACCAGTGGCTTTTTCAAACGTTCTAAAGCCAGGCTTTGGTGCAGAATTTGCTCGAGTGTATTTCAGAGCTTCGCAATCCCCCCGAGAATCCTTTCAGGGTGGCCTGGATAAAATCACCACCTCAGTTCTGTACTTCAAGAAGGGCTCGGCTTTAATTTTTAAAACACTGGAGCAAGTGATTGATGAAGCGCTATTTTTGGAAAGGAGCAGAACAAGAGGAAATTGACTTACTCCTCATGACCTAGCTCAAATGCCCCTTGAGGCAAATTGCCTGCGTCAGTATATCTTGCCGATCCTTTTCTAACAGACCCTTTCAGCCTGGCTTGCCTTTGAAGCAGGTTCAAAAAAGGCTGCTCTGTGTGAAATCAGGATTGGATCTGAAAATAAAGTTAAAGTTTGGAGGCAAGCTGGGGGGAGGGGGAATCCTGCTCCCTAGTCAGGTCATTGAACTGACGCCCACCCGGTTTGTGTAATGTTGCCTGATCTATTAACTGGGTATTCTTTAGGGTTTCCAATTTAACATGCCATGATCTGGCGGGGTTCAGCTGCCTCTCGATCAGCCACAAAATTATTAGAATTGTTATTAGGATGAGGACCTTGGTGTATACGGGAGAGGCACTCCTGGAAAAACCCTTTGAATCTGTAATATTGTCATTAGCTCAGTTAGCAATGTCACAAACACTACAAATCAGCAAAGTAGACTGAGATCATACAAAACAACCAGCATTATATGCATACTCACATCATCCTTTACAGGGACCCAAACCCGTGAGACAGGGGATCAACAAGTAGTCCTATTTCTGGTACGCCAGGAATGGCCCAACAGCATAAGACTACGTCATTCCCTTTATACCTACAGCTGGGCTGCCAGGCATATTCATGAGGGTGTATGGCCCTCTATCCATACTTAAATTTCCTTGCCCTAACAATGTTGGGGTGTCCTTCTCTAATAGGCTCCCTACCATCTTATCTCATCTACATTAGCAGATACATCAACTGTTTTTTGCGGTTGAACGTCCGCTGGGGTTCCTATCCTAAAATATCCAAAACTAGCATAAGCTGGCGTTTTGCAGTTACCTATCAGCTGTTTAGCCTTGCTTATTTATTACACCATTCTGTCATGTGACATCTTGTGATAGTGGGTCACTCCTGGTCAACTGCTCGTGCTAAGTTCTTTAGGCCTTAGGCCTCAGATAGTTTGGCTAAGGGCTAAGCTATAATCGTGTAGGCTTTGAGGCCTGTAGGTTTCTTGCATTACTGCCTTAATTCATTCCTGGGTCTTACCAAGCATGTACTTATAGACTACAGTAATTGGTGTACAACCTGCTGCTGCTGTATGAGCAGGGCTTGAAAAAATTACCAGCCGCTTTATTAGCCAGGGGACTAAGGCTACTAGCTAGAGGGTGATAATAAATAAAGATGGAGTTGCGGGGGAGGCTACCAGCAAGGTCCAGGGGCAATGCCCTGACAAGAAGCCAACCACTGGCCCCAGCAGCTGAAGGAGGGAGGTTCCTGACCTGGGATTCTTACCAGCATGCTATCCCTGGACCCCATTTGAGGTTTTAGCAGCATCTGGTAAGCAGGTGTCTGATTAAATTTAAAAACACCACACCGGCATCTAGGAGAGAAGGAGCTTGCTGTGTGTGTCTGTCTTTCTCCCTCCTCTGCAGTCGAGAGCTTTCTGAAAAGGAATGGGGAAGATGGGCTGAAGGAGATCTCTGCTTCTCTGACCCTCCCCAGCCTGTGTTTTGTGTGCCATCCTGCCTGTGAATGACCTGTGCCTGCTTCTGCTGCTGCTCATGTGACCTGATCCTGCACTGCTGAGGTCATATCAGAACTTTACCATTGATTTAAATGGAGCTGAATCCGGCCCCTTAGTTTTGTCAGGCAGCAGCAGCGTGAAACGGACATGATTTTTGTCTGTTGTGGCTACTGACATGGTTCTGAATAGCAGCAGTGACACTGACCAGACCTTTGGTAATTTGTCTCTTCTGCTGCTGCTACCAGACAAATTTATGAGCAGCTATAGAGACTCTGGAGCTGCCTGTCTGCAGACTCAGGAAGACAATGTTGCTTCTGTTTACATCCACGTGGTTTTCTTTTCAACCA
This sequence comes from Chrysemys picta bellii, assembly GCF_011386835.1. Taxonomy (NCBI): domain Eukaryota; kingdom Metazoa; phylum Chordata; order Testudines; family Emydidae; genus Chrysemys; species Chrysemys picta. The sequence continues at coordinate 10,005,023 of NC_088801.1, read as the reverse complement.
CAATGGCTAGAAAAACTTACGCCAAACATTCAGAGGTAGGTGCCTAAAATTAGGCCGCTAAATCCCTATTTGATCCCAGAGGGACTTCTAAGAGCTCAGGTCATTCCACTTTGCAGATAGTGATGTCTTATTAGGGAAGGATTCCCCCTCAACAGTGGATTTTTCATGCCCTGATGTTATCCTCTAATACGAACTGAACAACTGACATTTGAAAAATCACAGGGAAAAAAGAGGATTTCAGTTTCTTCACCGATGGGACCTGGATGACTCCAGTAATGGGACACAGAGGGCTTGTCTACACTTGAAACGCTACAACAGCATAGCTGCCATGCTGCGGCTGCGTTGCTGTAGCACTTCAGCGTAGACACCAATGGAAGGAGTTCTCCCTTTGGTGTCGTTAATCCACCTCCACAAGAGGCGTTCACTAGGCCGATGGAAGAATTCTTCTGTTGACCTAACACTGTCTACACGGGGATTTAGGTCAGCTTAACTACGTTGCTCAGGGATGTGCCGTAACTGGGTCAATCAAATGTTCTAGTATAGACCAGCCCTGAGTCTCTCGCCTCAAAAGTGCCAGCTCAGATACTGGAATGGGTCACAAGAGACCTGAAAGTTGCTACTGTCTCCAGTCTGTCATAGAATCATAGAATCTCAGGGTTGGAAGGGACCTCAGGAGGTCATCTAGTCCAACCCCCTGCTCAAAGCAGGACCAATCCCCAACTAAATCTCTGTCCTGTTTCAGAGTGGTAGCCGTGTTAGACTGTATCAGCAAAAACCACAAGGCGTCCTTGTGGCACCTTAGAGACTAACACATTTATTTGGGCATAAGCTTCCGTGGGCTAGAACCCACTTCATGAGATGCATGGAGTGGAAAATACAGTAGCAGGTATAAGTACACAGCACATGAAAAGATGGGAGTTGCCTTATCAAGTGGGAGGTCAGTCTATCCTATTGTTAATTGAATTGTCTCGTTAGACTGACCTCCCACTTGGTAAGGCAACTCCTATCCTTTCATGTGCTGTGTATTTATACCTGCTACTGTATTTTCCACTCCATGCATCTGATGAAGTGGGTTCTAGCCCACGGAAGCTTATGCCCAAATAAATGTGTTAGTCTCTAAGGTGCCACAAGGACTCCTCCTTGTTTTAGTCTGTCCTGTGTGTGTGTGGGGGGGGTGTGCCGCCAGGCAGAGCTGTGTCACAGTTAGGGCTTGTTTGCACAGCCACTGCTATGCTCTACCTGTCCTCTGGCTAACCAGAGAGCCTCCATCTCCACGGTTGCTAATCTAGCACCACGTTCTCCTACTTTAAACTATTCAGATAAATTCTTACCAAAGCTGTATGGGCCTAGAGACAGCAAGAGCATGTTGTGTAGCCACTGGGCCAAACCCTGAACTAGTGTAAATGGGCATAGACACTCCATTGAGGATCCATTATTACCATGCCCAGTGACCACACAGAACACACCCACCACAAAGTGTTTCAGGATCTAGCCAGCATCGTTCTTAGTTCTGTTTAAAGATCTATAGACTTAGTGCAACACTGAATCATGTCTTGACGTGATGTCTTGCTGAGCTCTTATTACCTCAGCAGCAGCTGATAGGCAATGAATTATTTAGGAACAGCCAGCTCCTTCATTAATTTTAATAAACCTAGTGTTTTCCATAGCGGCCTCTTAGACAGGGCAGTGCCACTTGCTGAAGTATAAGGTGGGCCTGTTATTTGATGGGTCTTCTAGGTGGTTTTTGCGCTTTTCTTTTGGATTCAGTTTTAGCCATGTAATTGGAGCTCAGGTCAGTGAGGACAGTCATTATTGGATCAGTTCTTCACACAGATTAACAAACAGTGTTCTTTGAGATTGGTAATAAACAAGACTTCGGGCCAGGACCTCAGCTGGTGTAAATCGATGTAGCTCTGTTGAAGCCACTGGAACAATATGGATTTACACTAGATGAGACTCGAGCCCTTTCCCTTTATTTTAGGCCTTTCCTCCCAAAGGATCCCAAAGCACTGTATGAATTGTGAGTCACATTCTGCCGTCTCACTGATGTAAGGCAGGAGTAAGTAGCTCCATTGGCATTAGTGTACCCAGATGTGAGGTCAGAATCAGGCTCTGCACATACAGGAATTGCTTCATTCACTACAAAACATAGGTTCTGCAGGACAGAGGGAGGACCCCAGCAGCCAATCCGCACATCACACACTCCACAGCAGCTGCGGTAGGGAACCCTCAGCCATTGACACGCACCTTCTCTTACGCAAACTGCTATTGGATCTTTAATACCCACCCAGAGCAGTGGGGACTGTGGCATTTAAGATCCCACCCCCCTGTGCTGCATATATGTTGGGTGATATATACACACACCTTTTCATGTAGTATTGCTAATGCATATGTGTGCCAATGCTGCACATACATTCTACCCAATCATCCTCTTTACATCATGATGGTAAACTTCTTCATACTGTACAGAAGCTCACACCATAACCTGAAAGTTGATACACATTTACAATCCTCTGGAGCAGTTTTTGGTCAAACTCAGTGATGGAGAGTATTTTCTGACCCCAGAGCAATATGAGCCATTTCTAAGATTTGAGAATACACTGAGAATCCATAATCTATAAATTAATTCCCTTTAACAGCATCAGAATCACTCGGTGCTGATTTCTAGTTCCCTGCTTCAGCCATATTTGCCATGTTACAAATGATTCCATAATATAGCCAAATGGCCTCTTCTGTATGTTTCCCCTAATTTTATCATATTGTGCCAGCCAATATAGATCATATTCATTTCTCTGTGCCTCTTTCCCCTCTCACCCTATTTAGATTGTAAGCTCTTCAGGGCAGGGACTGTTTCTCCCATAGGGTTTGGACAGTGTCAGAGCCTAATCTTGGTTACTACCTGCTATTTATTACCACTACTAATAATGCTAAAACCTAGCTCTCATATAGCATTCTTCCTAAGTAGATCTCAAAGAGCTTTACAAAAGGTCAGTATTCTTATCCCCATTTTACCAGTTGGGAAACTGAGGCACCAACTGTGATGGAAGTGACCTGACCAAGCTCACCCAGCAGGTCAATGACAGAACCAGGAATAGAACCCACTTCTTGTAAGTCCCAGGCCACTGCTCTATCCACTAGACTACACAAAATACCTACCATGCCTACACTTAAGTTATTCAGATAGACCACGGCCATGGTATAGTCACACTAGTAAGCACAAATCTTCTAGTAGAGGATAATAATTTGCAACATTTTCCATAAGTATTGGGGTGCAGAAATGAACTACTGCTGGGGTTCAGGGAATAGAGACTCTGGATGTAAAACATTTAGGGAGATTTAAGCCCTATTAATAGAAGCGTTCAAATCCAATCTGCAAATTTCCATATGAATATTTAACCCGCAGACGTGTAAGTGGTGTGGGGCCTAATGAATATGTCATCAATAAGCTCCCCAAAGCAGAGCAGCTCATCCGTAGATCTGCCACTGAGAGTCTCTTTGATTGATAGATCAAAGACAGACTTTGCTAAAGGGAATTCTGGCCTCAGGGCTTTCTCTCAGAGCACCTAACGGAGAGAAATAGCAGTCTCCTGTAGTCAATTAAGTATATATAAAGAAATAGGAAGAGCCACAGATTATAAAGCCAGAAGGGACCATTTTGCACACCTAGTACGACGTCCTGCATAGCACAGGTCTTAGAAGTTCACTGAATTAATTCCTGTTTGAACTAGAGCAGATCTTTCAGAAAAACATTCAATCAATTAAAAAATTTCCAGTGCTGGATAATCCATCACAACCCTTGGTAAGTTGTTCCAGTGTTTAATTACCCTCAGTTACAAGTTTGGGTATCATTTAGGTTTGTCTACATTTAAAACGCTACAGCAGCGCAACTGCAGCACTTCAATGTAGCCACTCACTACAGCGACCAAGAGGTGGTAGGTAGGTTGACGGAAAAATTCTTTCAGCGACCTAGCACTATCTACACCAGGGATTAGGTCGTCTTAACTACGTCGCTAAGGGGTATGGATTCTTAGCTGGGTTGACTCCGTTTTTTAGTATAGACCTAGACTTAGAGAGTCTACCTTCAGCTTCTAATCATTGGGTCTTGCTAGACCTTTGTCTGCTAGATTGAAGAGCCCTCTTCTGTTTCCCATGTAGGTACATATAGATTGTGATCATTTCACCCCTTAACTTTCTCTTTTCTAAATTAAATAGATTGAGCTCTTTGAGTCGATCACTCTAAGGCATGTTTTCTAATCCTTTAATCATTTTCATGGCTCTTCTCTGAACCCTCTTCAATTTAATCAACTTCCTTCTTGAATTGTGAACACCAGACCTGGACACAGTATTCTAGCAGTGGTCATACCCATGCCAAATACAGAGGTAAAATAACTTCTCTACTCTTACTCAAGATGCCCCTGTTTGTACATCCAAGCATGGCACTGGGAACTTGTGTTGAGCTGATAATCTACCATGACTCTTAAGTCTTTTCAGAGGCACTGGGCCCCAGGATGGGGTCCCTTATCCTGTAAATATGGCCTACATTCTTTGTTCTTAGATGTATGACTTTACATTTAGCTTGTATCAAAACAAATATTGCACCCAGTTTACCAAACAATCCAGATTTCTCTGTGACAGCAACCCATCCTCTTCATTATTTACCACTCCCACAATCTTTGTCATCTGCAAACTTTATCAGTGATGATTTTATGTTCTCTTCCAGGTCATTAATAAAAATGTTAAATATCATAGGGCCAAGAACCAATGTCTGCAGGACCCCAGCAGAACCACACCTGCTTGATGATGATATCCATTTGCCAGTTTTTAAACCGTTTAATGTGTGTCATGTTGATTTTGTATCATTCTAGTTCGTTAATTAAAATATTGTGTGGTACCAAGTCAAATGCTTTATAGATGTCTATTACATCAAAAATGCAGTTGAACATCAGAGTTATGAACTGACCAGTCAACCACACATTGCATACTTCTGGTTCCAAATGAAATCAGGCAACAGTAGAGACACACCCACAAAAAAGCAAATACAGTACAGGACTGTGTTAAACATATACAGCTAAAAAAAATAAAGGGAAAGCAGCATTTTTCTTCTGCATAATAAAGTTTCAAAGCTGTATTAAGTCAATGTTCAGTTGTAAACTTTTGTAAGAACAAGAATAACGTTTTGTTCAGAGTTACGAACATTTCAGAGTTAAGAACAACCTCCATTCTGAAGATGTTTGTAACTGAGGTTCTACTGTAGTTCTAAATGAGTGCTCATTAGTTGCTCCTTTTATCCCTCCCTTCTTGTTATTAGTTTAACATCCTCCTGACTACTCTAGCCAGCCTGTCCCCTAGAAGATTGCTTTCCCTTCAGCTGAGATGGCCATCCAAACTTTACACACACACCCTGCCACCACAGAAGGTGGACCGATGTTCCACCAAACCAAAACCCTCTACTTTACATCCCTTACCTAACCAATAGTTCATTCCAGAATCTTCTACCTTCTATTTTCCTTTGTTCGCGGGACAGGAATGCCCCCTGAGAAGATCACTTGGACATTCCTTCAGCGCCCTTCCGAGTTCCGTGAAGTTATCAATAATATGTGAGGTATCCTGTGAAGCAGTGTCTCAGTGTCCAATCATAGAGTGACATCTCATGTCTTGGCTCCAGGAACACAGCCCTGTTTTCCACCTGTCCTTTACAGAATGTTCTTTCCATTCTTCTTGGTATGGAATCCCCAACAAGGACTGTCTGTCTTCACTGGATATTTGAAGTTCGCTTTGTGGGCACACTTGATTGTCTTGTGGGGTGGGCTGAGCAGCCATCCACAGGCACATGCCATATAGCTTTGTGTTTCACCCGGCCTACTGGCTCTTCAGACAGGGGTGAGGGAGTCTTTCTAAAAGTGGGGGGGGGGGGCATGAGGCCTCGCCCCCTCTGAGGCCCCGGCCCTGACCCATCTCTTCCCCTAAGGCCCTGGCCCCAGCCAAGCTGGAAGCTGGAGCCAGGCTGGGGAGCCACAGACCCTCCACCTGCCAGGGGGCAGGGGGGCCGAGCAGCCGCCACTGCTTGTCCTTGCCCCCCCGGCCCTCTGCCCAGGGCAGGTGGAGGGTCCGTGGCTCCCTCAGCTGCCTGTGCGGCACTTATCACGACCCAGATCCATCCTGGCCTGGGGGCGGGGACAAGGGGGCCAAGGAACCACAGCTGGGTCATGGTAAGAGCTGCCAAGGCAGCTGTAAAGAATCGTGACCCTCCATCTGCCCCGGGGTGGGGGCCTGGGAGATGGGGTCACAGGCCTGGGACTGTTCTCGGGGCCCCCCACTCCAGGTAGGTGGAGGGTCCGTGGCTGCCTGGGCCAGCCTCCAGCTTCTGGCCTGGCCAGGGAGTGGGATCTTGGGGGTAAGAGGAGGAGCAGGGGCTGGGCCTTTGGCGAAAAGGGGACAGGACAGGCCCATCCACTTTCAAAAATGGGAGGGCCATGGCCCTTGCCGACCCTGTTCCAGCGCCCCGTCTTCAGAGCTATTTTCTGTAGTTTCCATAATAAAAACATGCTAACGACTGAAAACTTCTAGCTGTGTGGAATTCTTCCTAGTCCTCTTCTCTCTGGTAGTTACAGCCTGTCCATCCTCTTCTGCCTCCAGCCATGTAGAATGCCTTCTGGTCCTCTTGTCTCTCATGGTTATGAACTGCCAAGCCTCGGTTCTAGTAATTGGGACTGCAAATTTATCCTGGTTGTAAGCCTAACTGGGATAGTGGATAAAAGTCAATTAAATGTCACAATAACCTGTAACAATAAATGTTGATGGGAAAAGGTTCAAAAAGGAGACAGGAAGACTAAATTAGTCTAAAGAAAAAAGCCTCCTGATATAACTAGAGAACTGTGTTAAAGTCATGCCCGGTAAACGAGAAAAGTGTGGGACTGGAAATCAATGAACCAGTTGGTTTGTTGGAAATGAGGCCTAATTGGTGGACAAAATAATGAGAGGATGGGTTATTCCACCCAGCACTCCCTCCAGGGGGCCTCAAAAAGAGGCTTTGTGGGGGAAATTAGCATATGCAAATGCAACGATGGCTGGCTGAGAGAAGGGGAAGGAATGAGCTCCACTATCGTGGCTGTCACCCCCACAGTCTCTGGGGACACCAGGAGCCACTGTAACACCATTGGGCCTTCATTATCCTAATTGTGAAGGATGTCCTGACCAGACCAGGCCAGAGAGAGGGAGCCAGATGACATCACTGTCTCCAATGGCCCCAGCTGAATTCCAAACACCAGTTGGGATGTGAGACTTGGTTACCCTCCTCTTGTGTGTCCTTTTCCTTCCCCCCCATTGCTTCTCTTTCCTATCGCTCTCTTTTTACCTTCTTTTAATAAGAGTCTGGCTTAGCTGACCAAGATTATATTTTGCAACACTGCTGAGAGCTAAAAGCAACCCCCCTAAATAGGCCCACCCTCATACAAGCTTGCAGGTCTCAGAGCAGCTGACAGGGTCGTGTGTTCCTCTAGCAGTGAGGTTGCAAGTCTAAGAAACAGGATCGGATGTAAGCAACAGCAACAACAGCAGGTTCAGCCCATCTTAGCGAACCTTTTCTCTTCCCCCCTACAAAAGGACAGTTATTACTCTGAGGGTTCTCGGGGTACCCAAGATTGTGAGTCACCATTGTTATTCCCCTGCTTCAAGTGAGGGTGAGTCTTTCTTGCGGTAACTAACTGTCATCTCCTTGGCACTGCCAGCTCTCAGCCAGTCAAGCACTCTCCTTAGGCCAGCCCTTCCTGCACCTGGCAGGTGAACAGTAGATTCACCCCAATCTCTGAATCCTTTTGAATCATACCTTTCTGATATCCAGCCTCAGACACCAGCTACTCACAGAAATTCCAGCTCCTCTCCACCCAAAGGTGCAGTGTACCCCAGTTTACCAGTTTTATCTTAAACCACCGCTCCTGTAAACCGCACAACACTGTGAGCACTTATAATAAAACAAAAGAAGGCTTATTTAAGAAAGAATGAAGATTTAACTAGAAACAAGAGAGAGTGTAAAGCAAAATCATAAAATGCAAACCGGGTCTATGCTTATCAATAGTTACCTTTCCTAGCTAATAAAGTAGATCCCCCCACCCCCGCAAAGTTCAGACTGTTGCAGAGCTGACTGGTTCCTCAGGAATCAGGATCCAAACGTTCATGAAAGCACCCCCACTCTGCCAGGGGTTCCCCTCAGGGAATGGCTCCAGAGTGCCTTTCCTGACTCTCTGGAAGCAGTCTTGTTTCTATTCACAGGCAGGGCGAACCCTGACCTTCTTGCAGACTTTCTTTTCTACCTTTAAGTGGTTTTGATCGTTTACCGTTGTCTCTGATGGTTTTCCATTGACTGTGGCAAGGGTAGACGTCAGAGCCTTGCATTACCTTGCTGGCCGACTAGAAAGGCCCTCTTGCTTGAACGGGTCCTCATTGAGACACATCACGTTCTGGTGACTAATTTCTACTCCAAGTCCATAAAGCATACTTTTAATATACATATATTATTTCTTTAATATTACCCATTCATACATCTCACAATGATTATGAGTCTTGGCAAGTTATGAACTTTCCGAAGATATCTTACATGTTACTCTGTATGTATAAATACCCTGTAAGACATGTGTTTGGTGTAATAAGTTTGTTGGGTCTCAGGTGTGAGCTGTTTGCAAAGAACAGGGGGCCCTTTGCCATGGAGTCTCTGTGTCACAATTCCTATCTTCTAAAAACAACTGTTAAACAGAAGGTTTCCTTCAAAAAAACTCTCTCTGGCTGAGGGGAGAGGGGGAAAAGGGATGTTGTTGAAATGAAAGCCTTACTGAATACCTTACATTTCAAATGCTTTAACTGTTTTTCTGTCTCTTTAATGGAGGATTTAAAGGATTTTTTAATTATATGTGTGCCATGATGCCTGTCTGCCCTAGAACACCTTCTACTGGTCAAGTGAGGCACTGCCAGCACCCCCTGCCTCAGTTTCCTTCCCCAACATTGGTCTCCTTGGCTCTCCGCACACCAGTCTGTGCTGGAAATGTGGCTTAGCCCTCTGGCCAAGTCACAAACAAATCTAATCCCTTCCAGGGTAGTGAACACATTAACTAAAAAGTCCCAACAAACAAAAAGGTTCTTCTGCCCTTCGGGGGTTTTCTCTTCAACCCACCCTCGGAACTCTTTCTGGGCTACCTGTGTAAGTCTTTCTGGCTCTGAGGTAAAGCACTTAGCCTCATAAACTGGCTTACCTGAAGTACCATTCTCAGCCCCTTCTGGGCGTTATTCCTTGCCTCCTTCCCTGCTCCAGTATAGATCACTGGTTCCCCTGGAGTACCCAACCACCTGCAGACCCTGGCTCAGGGCCTTATACAGGGGGCTACCCACTTCTTGTAGTTCCAGTCCTCAGACTGGTGTCTCCCAACCCTTTTATAAGGTCCAGGTGTCCATTAAGCAATGACTTAGCCTCCTTAGGTCCCATCCCCTCCGGCTAAGGAGGTAATTAATTATGGCACAGGTGTGGCTGGCCCCATCTCCCCTTAAAGGGGCCAGTCATCCTGTGACGGTTGGACAGTGATGGGGTCATGTTAATACCTTTGTTGTGCCCATTTATTCCATTGCAATTAATACATCTCCTCCTCTCTGGTTTCCAGTCGCTCTGGTTCCTTGTCACCAGCTCCTTTCTTTCTTCAATCGGGGTGGTGCTGCTTCCCAAACCTGGTTGTCCCAAAGCTCTTCAGTCTCTCTGATGCACCATAGAGTCTGTACTTACCCTTCTAGACCACAAATCTTGTCTATCAGCACAGCCACTGGCTTGCTGATGGGCAAGAAGGGAACCTTCTGAGTTTGGGCAGGAACAAAAACATGACACATCCATTGCAGATCACAACCACCTTTCCATCACTGGCCACCACACCAGTGACTAGAACGACAACCTCACAAATTCCCTTTCCGAACTCTCTCTGAAACTCCCCTCTTTGTTGAAAGAAGCCAGAGAAATATCATTACATAAATGCTAGTACTTGTGAATATTGAGACGTGACATATGGGAACTAGTAAGTGATTAGTTATTGTGGTTCAGGTTACATAAGGAAGTTTAGTGGAGCCAGGTGCTTTAGTGAATTAGTGAATGAGCGTCACGCATCTGGAGCCATGGGTTCAAATTATGACTGGGCTGCTAATGCCTGTACTTAGGTACTGTGGTGATGAGTGCTTTATTAACACCACTGGGCAGATGTGAAAAGGAGCCTGGCAGTTTCAGCCTTACCCTTAGTACAAAACAGCCTAAGAAAATGTGACATGGTTGGTGTTGTTGTGTTGCTGGAGGCTGGGCAATCAGACCACCCCACGGAAGCTGCTGGGCATGAGAGTCGCCTTTCAGTCATGCTAAGTGATGGAACGACAGGATGCCTGTTTGCTAGTGATAGCTGAAACAATGGAAAACCACCACCCAAGGTCTAGACTGTATTCAAGCCTGGGCATTACTGGGCCATACGGTCCAAGGCATTTCCCTGGCGTCTGATAAGACACAGATTGTGTGTATAAGTGGGTGGAAATTGATTTGATTGCAGCCATGTTTCTGTGTGGGTGAGAGAAAGGAAGAAGCAGGAGAAACACCACAGAAGCAGCCAGAGAAGGCAGCAAGAAAGCTCCCGAGACAGCCAGAGTCGTACTTGTAGCATGATCTGACAAAAAACGGAGAGAGATTTTGGGTAGAGTGCTGGCTGGGAATCAGCTTAGAATGGTGAGCAAAGAAACTGCCTCCTGCTGTTTGGTTCCTCCAGTGTTCAGGGAAACAAAACTTTATGTACATCCTTTGTAAACAACCAGGACTCCGTCAAAGAAACACTTGACTCCATCATCACTTTATCCTAATGGAAAACAACCCACAGGACCCCCAAATCAGCTAACCTCTTGGGTAACAGTGTTCTGTTCTTGAGAGGCCCAGGACTGAATTAGCAATAGGGGTTGCAATTCAGATCTGAGAGGAAACCAGCTGTGATCTTGTCTGATCTCAGCCTTAAGGGATGTTAGGTCTGGTCAGTGATGAACAGGAAGCCTCCAAGGAGAAACCAGAAAGCTGTTGATGATTCAGCAGGTGGCATCTTCCGTCAGACTCAGTACTGAAGCAGTGCCCCAGACATGTTGCTGGGAGCCACTGTGCTGCTGGAGGGGCCATCTTTAGGCTGCAAACCCAGGCCTGACCAATGGTAATCATGAAACTATTTTCATTCTCCAGTTTTCACAGAAGAAGGGGTGTTTGTCCCTGTGCGCTGGTCAAATTCCAATTTACCTGCTTAAAAATCCCCCTGCAGCTGCAATTGGATATGGTATTCTTCCTCACCTCTCATCCTAAACTGTTGCAGTGTTGCTGTGTACCCCTCCAGAGGTGGCTGCATTGATATGATATCTAAGATATGATGTCTAATGTTTATATAGGGCCAAACCAGTGGGGGGATGCAGATGCTTAGCACCTCTTGGGGCTTGGCCCGTGATGCATAAAGTGCTCTGAGATCTTTCAGCAGTGTAGACACGTAAATGGCTGGTAGAGTTGTGGTTGAGAGACTACAATGCCTGCTCACGCAATATGTCAGATTCCCCGTATTGTCTGAAGTCTTGCCAATTGCTTGACGACACTTGCGATTAGATATTAAAAACATTCAAGAGACCAAATACCTAAGCTTAGCCAATGTATTGTCTAAGCAGTACAGTACGCAAAGGAGGCACATGTACCAATCTGTACGGGCAGTGCTTCTCGCACCGTGCAGTCCACCTTACACAGATGTGCTCCCAAGTAGGCGTTCACATTAGCCATATTTCTTGTGTGACCATTTACAAGCAGGGCCAGCTCCAGGGTTTTGGCCGCCCCAAGCAGCCAAACAAACAAACAAACAAAAAGGCCGCGATCGCAATCGCGATCTGCGGCGACAATTTGGCGGGAGGTCCTTCGCTCCAAGCAGGAGTGAGGGACTGTCCGCTGAATTGCCGCCGAACAGCTGGACGTACCGCCCCTCTCCGAAATGGCCGCCCCGAGCACCTTCTTGGTAAGCTGGTGCCTGGAGCCAGCCCTGTTTACAAGCTAAAAGTTCTTGCTATATCACCCATAGAACCCACTAATCAGCTTTTTACTTTGTTCTCCTGTATCAACTTGTTCCATCTTTGTTTGCTTGGGACACCATATTCCAAGTGGTAAGGCCAGGAAGACAGTCCTTACCTGTACCAAGACACAGCACACATGCACCTTGCCTTTGACAGGTTTCATATTTGCCAGTGTCAAAGCTGACTTCAGCTTTGCAGAGTGTTGTGGGATACTTGGCATAGGTGGACAGCATTATGGGAAGAACATGCTACAAGTCAGTTAGCATAACTACCCAACTTTCATATTTAACCTAATATATACAATATTAGTACCATGCGCATAATACCTGTTAATATGGTGTGTGTGTGCATATACCATATATGGGTTGGCTAGCTCCCTCTAGTGGCTATTACACAGTGAATAGCAACCTACTACTGCTAGCAACTAATAGCATGTCTCTTTCAAGTCAAGATCTGCGCTGTGGCGCAGAAGGTCCTGGGCTCAAACCCTGCTGATGATAGCTGTGGGGAGTTGGTACAATATTGGCATTTGAATAGGGACTTTAATAGCTAGAGAGTTCAGCCACTCATAGAGAGCTTCCTCTGTCAGGGACAGTATGTACAGCACCTTGTCACTTCTTACTCTAGTGGCTGGTTCTGGTGGAGGCAGAGCAGTCAGCTACCACCTCAGAGTTATTCCTTTAGCTCAAGTGATAGATATTTGTGCTCTGTCCCTGAAGACCTGTATTCCATCCCTTGCATGGGTTTACATCTGCACAGAACCTGGTCATATTAAACATTCTCTCACTTAAATGAACTTTATTATTATTTTTAAGACATTAGGGAATTTAATCTTAAAAGCCTAGAAGATGGGAGAAACTCAAGAGACAGGCATGGAGATTGGAATCTTACACACAACTGAAAACGATGCATCTCATTTGGTGGCAATACACTAATTTCATCCGCACCGATTAAAAGGTCAACTTGATTTAAAGCAACAGAGGGTCCTGTGGCACCTTTGAGACTAACAGAAGTACTGGGAGCATAAGCTTTCGTGGGTAAGAACGTCACTTCGAAGTGAGGTTCTTACCCACGAAAGCTTATGCTCCCAGTACTTCTGTTAGTCTCAAAGGTGCCACAGGACCCTCTGTTGCTTTTTACAGATTCAGACTAACACGGCTACCCCTCTGATACTTGATTTAAAGTATTTACACATGAAGGTAAAACAGACAGCGGCTTGACAGATTTTCCTAACCGCCCAGGGATCGGTTGCCAGCAAACCCATTGTGGTCATTACTTTCCTTACTTCTTTAACACACGCCTCTTGTTTACAGCTGCAACATTAAATTGCGGCCATAAAGCATTTCACTATGGGCCCTGACAGCTGATGTGCCAATTTAAAAGCATGCGGACTGCCTTGCATACATTTCTGTCTGCATAGGGAAGTAGGGGGTTTTGAATGTCACCCAGCCCTACAGAGGGAAAGCGGGAAGATGGATTATGCTGGCAGCAATCCAGCCATCTGTTCATCTGCCAGAACTAATGTTTAGTTTCTCAGCCTCCCACTTGTCTTAAATAATGCTGACCTACAGGATACAGGATGAGAAAGGTCACACAGCTCATTCTTCCCGCCATTCCTCAAGCTGAAATTAAGCTCTCCGAGGTGTTATAACTACATGTAGTTAGCGGTGACGGGCAATATTTACAAACTCTAGGCAGAATCTTTCCCTGATATGCAAGAAGATGCTCTGGGGGGAAACTTCTTTCCTCCCCACAAGCAGCAGCAGCACAATCTCTCTGCAGCATCACGTGTGCTACCAGTGATGGAGCACCCCATCCCCAACAGGGTCTGAAGCATGTGGCCAGTTAGTACACGTGTTGCCATCAGCAGTGAGCCTTAGCTAGGAGCAACATGCTGCTCTCATCCAGAGAAACAGCAAACGTCACCCCCACAGCACTTCTAGCAAGGAGGCACAGGGTAAGATCTCTGCTTCCCGCCAATGTGCTCAGTGAGGGCAGGGTATTCCTTCCCTTGTTAGGTTTGGGAAAGCTCAACCAGTGGATAAGGTGGTTGGTTGGGTTTCTCCATGTGGAGCTCTATTGCTGTGCCATATTCCTTTTCGGGGCAGAGGACAGGTATATAGCAAGTCCAAGTGCATTGAGGCAGCGCCTGGTGACAAAGTCTGCAGACTTTCAGGGCTCTGCCGAAGCTCCAGTAGGGTTATTAGAAGAAGGGTGGCCGTTGTGTGTGAAGCACAGACCTGGGAGCCAGGTGAGCTGGCTTCTATTCCCAGCGCTGCCTCCAGTTTGACTAAGTCAGTTCCCTTAATTTCTGTGCTTCAGTTTCCACATTTGTGAAAGAGGGTTACCAATAACACTTAGCTCCTGTTAGGAGCTCAAACCACTTTACAAAAGGGGATAAGTAACGTTGTCCCTATTTTACTGTTAGCACTTGGGGAGGGGGTGTTAAGTGACTCACCCAAGGCCATGCAGCAAGTTCGTGTCAGAGGCAGAAACAATATGGGTCTCCTGAGTCCCATTCCAGTGGCATATCCAGGGAATCCCTCTGCTTCACTCAGAGCTAACACTTCCTTAGCTCACAGAGAGATTCTGAGGCTTAATTAATGTCCAGGAAGTGCTGGGAAATCCTTGGACAGAAGGAGCTATAGAAATGCTGGGTTTTATTATTTCTTTTCATTAATTCAGTGGCTGTATTAGTCCCAGTCTGCACTGGAGCCCCAGGAAGGCGGCCGTTACAGTTTGCCTGTATGAGTCATCATTTGTATTTGAGCAAACAAGTCTTCCAGTTGCAACCAACCCCAGCTACAAGAACCGATCATAAGAACATAAGAATGGCCGTACTGGTCAGACCAAAGGTCCATCTAGCTTAGTATCCTGTCTACCAACAGTGGCCAATGCCAGGTGCCTCGGAGGGAGTGAACCTAACAGGCAATGATCAAGTGATCTCTCTCCTGCCATCCATCTCCTCCCTCTGACAAACAGAGGCTAGGGACACCATTCCTTACCCATACTGGCTAATAGCCATGAATGGACTTAACCTCCATGAATTTATCCAGTTCTCTTTTAAATGCTGTTATAGTCCTAGCCTTCACAACCTCCTCAGGTAAGGAGTTCCACAGGTTGACTGTGCGCTGTGTGAAGAAGAACTTCCTTTTATTTGTTTTAAACCTGCTGCCTATTAATTTCATTTGGTGACCCCTAGTTCTTGTATTACGGGAATAAATAAATAACTTTTCCTTATCCACTTTCTCCACATCACATCCTATGATCTGAACCTCTAGTGGTGCATACTGGGAGCTGTCCAATCACAAAAAACGGCTTGGTGCTAGCTCAGTCTCCCTGCAATATTTATATGCTGAAATATTCAGGCTATGGAGATGAGCATCCCTGGGGCCTGTTCTCTGCAATTAGCTAATTGAGTGCTTTGACAAGAGTCATCTTTGCTGTTTTCTGGATCTCCTTTTTAATAATCTAATTTTACATTAACATCAAATTGTGGGGGAGGGAGGAACGGGGAGTTTAATCAGAGATGTTCCTGTTTGGCCCGGGTCATGCAGCGGATTTGCCTTTTGGCTCCCCAGGCATGCCATGTGGCCTTCTTAGGGGCCAATGCCCAGCCACAGTTCAGAGGCAGTTCAGGGAGGCACTCCCAGCCCTGGACACTGGAGTTTACTTAGGCTCGGTACCTTGACAGAAGGGAGCTGCCCTCGGGAGGGCGACACAAGGCGGGACAGGATCTGTGGTGACCAGTTCAGGGCAGTGAGCTCCGGGGAAGTCGCCCTTTGTGGTTCCTGCTCTTTGTTCGGCATTTTAGGGCTTGCTGTATGTATGGAACGTGCAGCTAGAGACATTACATTCGCCAAAAAGGTGCCAGTCTGGACATATGCAGAATCCCTGCCACAGAAGTCAACCCAGAGAGGGCACCTTGTGTTAAGCCCTGAGTCCCTGGTGAGCCTCTTGCTGGCCCCGGGGCATCTCCATGTTAGATTTCAGTCTCCTGTGACAGAGCTGCTGGCTGACAAAAATAGCTAGCTAGGGCCTCCTCCTCACCCGAAAGAAGAGCACGTCTTCTTTGATGGAAATGAAGCAGCACGTGGGGGCTTCCAGCAAACAGCTGGTGTAGTAGTGGCTTGGGTTGGCTTAGCTCTCCAGCATGTAGTTTTCCTCTTCTGGGCTGGATAGTTGAGCCCACATCCCATTGCCTGCTAATTCCCCACTTTCCAGGGGGAAGTCCAAAGTCTTCTCCCATCAGTGCAGGGCTCACCCCTTTGTCCAGGGGCTCACAAGGCTTTTTCCTCAGTCCTTTAGCAGAAACCCACATGCAGCTCCAGGTCTTCCCCTCCAGTGACTGGCTTTCTAGAGCAAAACACCACCATCTCCCTGGGATACTTTCCCCAGCCTTTTGGCTGACTCTTCAGACTTCTTCCCAGGCACTTCCAAAGCCCCTTCTGAACTGTTTGCCTGGAGAGTCTCAGCAGCAGGCCCCGTTCCCTTCCAATAAAGGAACCCACAATAGATCTTATGTCTTCCATACATGGATGGTCACTCTCTTACAGGGAAAAAGAAGCTATTTTATCTCTCTTCCAGCATGCATTTCAGCCAGCCTAGACCTCCCAAATCCCTCTGGACTACAAGTCACAGAAGGCTTTGGTTCTGGGCTGAACTGGGAACAGGACTAGAGCTGGACCTTGAACCCCTCTTACCCGCTCACCCTTTAACAGATGGGAGAAGAAATATCCTGCTTCTCCTACCCCCACTTCAGGAAGGAGAGAGACAAATCCTGGTCCCAGCTGCTAATCCATGCAAGAGTAACCATGCTCGTTAAGATTTTACGCTGGACTAAAAATAGCCCAGTTTTAAACTTCCACTTTGTGAACTCTGGAACTGCAGGAAAATCATAGAATCATAGAATATCAGGGTTGGAAGGGACCTCAGGAGGTCATTTAGTTCAACCCCCTGCTCAAAGCAGGACCAATCCCCAACTAAATCATCCCAGCCAGGGCTTTGTCAAGCCTGACCTTAAAAACCTCTAAGGATGGAGATTCCAGCACCTCCCTGGGTAACCCATTCCAGTGCTTCACCACCCTCCTAGTGAATTTTTTCCCCCTAATGTCCAACCTAAACCTCCCCCATTGCAACTTGAGACCATTACTCCTTGTTCTGTCATCTGGTACCACTGAGAACAGTCTAGATCAGTGGTTCTCAAAGCCGGTCCGCCGCTTGTTCAGGGAACTCTGCCATAATCAGTGGAGTGGCTCCTGCTAACACCAGGCCAACAGTGTCCATTCTGTGAAATGCAGCGAAGAGGGAACACGTGGTAAATTGACAGTGGACCATTTTGCCCCCATCTTTAATTATCAGGAAAATTGTAGCCAGGGCAATCATTCCCCGCTGCAGATCATGGCAGAAAGCAACAGTGGCCTGGTATGGTAGGGAAAGGGCCTCTGGCCTTTCTATTCCATTCAATATACGTTCTTATTCCGCGCTCATCACTATCGTACCTGAATGCCTTCCAGGAGTGCAAAGTGACTAACATCTGTAACATTTGCCTGAGCAGGTACCAGGAGAATAGTCTTGGGGTGACTTTCTCCCAGTCACAGACCCTGCAGAAAGATCCCTTCATGGCCTAACATGCTGTACAGAACAATTGGCTACTGTCTCTGGCTCTGAGAAATAACCAAATGGATATTCTCCTCATTCTGTATTGACCAGGAGGTTGGCGGGCTGCTTGCTGGGGCGATGCAACCAGACACCAAGGGTACGTCTACACAGCAATTAAACATCTATGGCTAACCCGGGTCAGCAGATTCAGGCTGTAAAATTGGGGTCTAGGAGTTCAGGCTCAGGATGAAGCTTGGGCTCTGGGACCCCCGCAAGTGGAGAGGGTCCCAGAGCCCAGGCTCCAGACCAAGCCTGAACGTCTACACTGCAATTTACAGCCCCTGCCGCCCGAGCCCCTCGAGCCCGAGCCAGCTGACCTGGTCCCGCCATGGCTGTTCAGTTGCTGTGTAGACGTACCCAAAGATCACTGGGAAACTGGCTGAGGTGCTGCTAAAGAGAGGCGGGAGTTGGGAACCACTTCATTTTCTGCCCCTATTTGACTTTCCTCCACACCATCATGGCAGCCCTGGGTCATGGCCACTCCCCTCCAGCCACCCATTCTGCTTTTCAAAGGGTCTCATCAAGTAAGGGCTGCAAACAGGCCCCTCCTGAGCCCAGGTCACCAGGGGCCAAAATTCCCTGTGCTCTTCGCCTGTTTTCCCTAACAGCGGTGTCCTCCCTTCCCTTCTTCACTGCCACCTCTGTTCACCGGGGGTGGTGGCTCACTTCACATCTGGAGAAGAGCTAGGAGCAAAGGGATGATATTACGCAAAGTAAAATTTAGGCTGCAAGAAACCAGTGAGCCCTACTGCCAGTGAGACCTCTGAGGCTGGGGGGTTGTCCCTGGCCCAGGAAAGCGGTGGAAGCACTGAACTGTGGGACTTTGAACCCAGACTGGACAAAACACTGGAGAACATACTGGAAGGAGTGTCCTGCACTGGCAGGGGGATGGACGGGGTCCCTAGCAGGTCTCTTCCATCTCTTAACTTCAGTATCCAACCACGCTGGATAGTCTTGCTGAAATAAGCACTGAAATAGTTAGCCGTGTTCAGATTTAAATAGTTGTTCAGCTTCAGGGTTAACACCCAATGAGGTGAATGAGGATAGCTCACACGCCTCCTCGCACTATTGCTTCAGGCTGTGTGTCTGCAGACTCACTCAAGAGCACCGCATCTCTTCCACCTTTGCATGGGTTCCTTCACAGATAAGGACTGAAAACTCAAGTTGTACAGAAAGCCAGGGGGCTGCTGGAGAAGTGCCAGAACCTGGCCTATTCCTCCTTGCATGGAGTCCTGACCATCACTCAGAACAGTAGCTGTCCTCCCGCTCAGCCCAAGCCCGCATGGCCTAATGTCCATGAAAGAGGAGGACAGAGCTGCCTAATAGTTCAAAGGACTTCCATCCAACTCTCTCATCCTGAGCCTTGTCTCACTTTGGCCCAGGTCTTTTTGGGTTCCGTTAGCCTGGTGAGCAGGGAATGCTCAGGAAGGAGAATATGCCTGACAGGCGGTGGTGACAGCAGATTGAAACAGGAGGGGGCATTCTCCTGCTTTTAGCAGAGGAGAGGGAGCTATGCTTCCCCTTACTGTAATCCTTGCAGCTATGAGGGAATTGATAAGGGCCAGGCTTCCAGCGCCTTGGATAGTCAAGCAGTTGCCCTGGCAAGAGGCAGGACAGTCAAGTGGTTAGGGCTCTAACCTAGGATTTAGAAGAGCTGGGTTCAACTTGCTGCTCTGCCACAGACTTTCTGTGTGACCTTGGGAAGGCATGTAGCTGCTCCATGCCTCAATTTCCCATCTGTAAAATGGGGATAATAGCACTGCCCAACCTCCCATGGGTGGTAGGAGAGCAAAGACATTAAAGATTGCGAAGGGCCATCTAAGCCCCATGTATTGATAGTCCGGAGTGGTGGCATGGCAAATGCCTTCTAAAATTCCCTCTCCGTCTGTATATCCCCAAGGCTGATTTGTACATTTGCTCTCTAGGGTTTGTGTGGAATGTGAGCTTTGTCCTACTGGCCTCTGCCTTACAAATCCTCTTCATTTTGAGCTAGAGTCCACACCTCCAAAGACAATGAGAGTTTTGCCATTGACTTCCGCTGGTGTAGAATTGGGCTCTTTCTGTCCACAGAGCAGCTGCCCCATTGATTATCATCTTAACCAGACAGCGTGGGAGCAATGGCTTGGCTTGACCATCCCTTTGACTGGAATAGAAGTGGAGGGAGCTCAGCACCATGTTTTCCCCTCCCAATCATAGGACGTAGCCTTACCTTAACCTTACATGCCTAGGGTAGTCTGTGGTGAGGGATGACTGACCACTTGGCCTCAACAAAATGTAACAACGTCTGGTTACATTTCATCTATGTATTTGTTACATTCTGTAGCATCTATTACTATGGCAGCTAGGCACTGATTGGCTGGTTCGTGACTTAATGAGATACACACGTCTACACACATGCAGGGCCGGCTCCAGGGTTTTGACCGCCCCCAGCAGCTAAAAAAAAAAAAAAAAGCTGCGATCGCGATCTGCAGCAGCAATTCGGCGGGAGGTCCTTCGCTCCGAGTGGGAGTGAGGGACCGTCCGCCGAATAGCTGGACCTGCCGCCCCTCTCCGGAGTGGCCGCTCCAAGCACCTGCTTGCCAAGCTGGTGCTGGCCCTGCACACACGTCCTGGCTCCTTCTACCCCCATGCACCAGCCCCTCTCTCCAACCACACTGATATGGACTCCATCCACCAGCACCTAGCGCAGCCCAGAAGTTTACGCAAACAACACCATTCTCTCCCCCTGGCTCTAAGGAGAGCTCTGCCTCTGGGAAGGCTCCACTCCCCTCCTCTCTTCCCCGAGGGGCCAGCAGTCAAATCCAGACACTTTCCCGCACAGGATACTCATTTGACGTGTTCATTTTATACTGTATGAAACATGCCCCATTGCAGTCTGGGGCCACCCCACAGAGACAGTGGGGAAAGGTCAAACCTAGTCAGTGTGATTAAAGAGTGGGATCCCGAGCCCTAGGGCTGCATTTCTCCCCATCACAGACCCATGCCTTGAAACTACCCCAATTCACGTTCTGAGTTGACACTGCTTTTTCCCGGCCTCTTGGGGATTTGATGCAAGAGGAGAGTGTGTGGCCAATTTAAATGGCTTTGCCTCCCATTTCTGCTCCTCGGGCTATTTTCCACGCTGGCTGAGTTTATAGCTTTCTGAGTCTTTATTTCTCTCTCTCCGAGGCTGTCCCTGACTCCACAGCCTTTGTTCTTGACTTAAAAGAGAATTAAGATTTCCTTGCTGCGGGTGAGAGCTTATAGATAAAAAAGAGGAGGCTATTTAAGACCTATATTAAGGAATGGGATTTGAAACACAATACCTGCCCCGTGTGCTCCTGTTAGCCACTGGGAACACTCCACCTTTCTGGGGAGGACCATGCAGACTCAGTACGTGCACAAAATAAACCCTTTGAACCCCAAAGATAAACGCCCCTCAGGATTGTAAGGGATGGGAGTTCAGAGAGGAAAGAGGCAGATCCCAAGTTATCAGACTTTGTGTCTGACTTTTCACTCTGATGGCATCAGCTTCAGGAAGAAATCCTAGCCCTAGTGAAATCAATGGCAAAACTTGCATTGACTTCAGACGGGCCAAGCTTTCACCCTTAGGGTGCTTCTGGGGCCCGATCCTGCAAAGTTCTGAGCAAACTCTTACTATTTAATAATAAGACAGCACCTAAGGGGTCCTGAACCCACTGGGGACTCCATTGCAATGTACAAACATAGAATAGAGACACGATCCTGGTCCTGAAGGTCTTGCAATCTAACGACACAGCCAGATGGAGGGCAGGGAATGGGGTTAGAGCATACGAGGAAGTGGCCCTGTGAAAAAATGGGCCTGGTTTGGTTAATGATATAGTTGTAGGGTTTTTTAAGTGGCATTAGAAGTAGGGAGGGGGGACAAAAAACAGTCAGAGCTCATCACCTGTCTGGCCATAACCAGCAAGCTGGGAGTTGTAGGGCTCCTGAGAGGTGAGTCTTAAGAAGGGATTGGATGGGCAGGAAGAGAAGGTAGTGGCTGTTTGGTTTTTCTCAGGGAGTTTTTCCAGGAAGCAGGAGCAGCAGGAGAGAAAGCTCTTCTCCCACTGATTTTAGGATCTTGTAGCTCTAGCTTAAGGCTACAATGTTGTCATGGAGGTCACAAAAGTCACAGAATCTGTGACTTCCAAAGACCTCTGTGACTTCAGCCCCAGGGGCTGGGAGCCGCAGGGTCCCGCTGCCTCACGCAGTGGCAGGGAAGTGTGAGGTACCCCCGCCACCTGAGGCAGTGGGCCTCCAAGCTCCGGGCTGCCATGGGCAGCGGGGGTACCCCACAGCTCCCGGCCGCTGCGGGTGACAGGGGGACCCCAGCAGCTCCCCGCCTCCGGGGAAGGGGGACCCCGGCAGCTCTCACCATCGCCGCAGCACGGGGTATCCCGGCAGCTCCACACCTCCGGGGAGGGGGCAGGGGGACCCTGGAGCTTCCTGCCACCATGGGGGGCAGGGGGACCCTGGAGCTCTGAGCCCACATGTGTGGTGGGGGCCCTGGAGCTCCCAGCCACTCCACAGCTGCCCAGCCCCTTCCCATTTTATCATGGATATTTTTAGTAAAAGTCAGGGACAGGTCACGGGCTTCGGTGAATTTTTCTTTATTGCCTGTGACCTGTCGGTGGCTTTTACTAAAAATATCCATGACAAAAATCTTAGCCTTACTCATGGTTAGTAAAGCGACTGTAAAACATTGCACCTTCCGATTGTGCAGATCAGCTCCCTGATTGTAGTCAGAGTCACATCTGCTGACTTCGGTCGTTCGATCTACATTGTTACTTCTTTTATGCCCACTTGCCCTGCCGAGTCAGCACAGCTAATGAATCTAGTCCGGAACTGAATTCTAGTCTGGCTCACATATCAATGCAACTGTCAAATAAATGTGAACTGCAAAATCTTTCTGACTGGTGAAGATGCTTCTGCCCAGCATGACTTTCAGATCCCTGAGAATTTGCAGGGCTGGCAGTAAAAACCCATCTTTTTACTTATAAAGGGATCAACTTTGATGTTGGGTATGTCTATACTGCGGTCAGGACAGTAAGAGCTCGTTTTGATTGAGCTAACTCACTAAAACCAGCAGCCTCGCTGCACAGACATGAGCGGCAGCTGGACTAGCCACCTGAGTACGTACGTAGGGCCCAGGGTGGGATTGTACTCGGGCGTCTAGCCTGTGCTGCCGTGGCAACGTTGCTATTTTTAAAGGAGCTAGCTTGACCAGCCTTACATGACCATGGAGGTCTGCCTACGTGTACTGCAGTCATGCCTCTTGACTGCTGAATGGATACACCCTTCTCAGAGAGACGAGGAAAAACAAAAGCCCACAGGTAGAGGAGGATGCAAGTTATTCTAAAATTGTTTTTGTCCCATGATTTTTTGCACCGTTAATTATAAGCTGTAAAACCTTTTCTCCTGCTAATTATGGCAGTTCCACCTAGCAAACGCCATTTCTGTTCCCCTGTCTGAGCCCTGTGTTTTGAACAGGACTCCAACGCTCATAGAGGGTTTTTTAGAGCAACTTCAACTTACACTGCACCTTCGCTCAAACCCTTTCCCCTTGCGAGCCAGCACCAGCCTGCGTCTGCAGAGCGAAATCTGCCAGTGAACTGATGCTCTGGGACCCTTGTCTGTGTAGTTTGGGAGCTTGTCTGTGCTCCTTTTTAACAGGCGGGAATGTCATCACACACATTAAATCCTCACCCCAAGCGCACAGACCCAGCAAGCACTTTGAGCATAGCCAGGAACAGGCCCGAACTGCACACCAGACCAAAACCCTGCCATATGTTGGGGAACCCCGCACCTGGTCTGAATCCCAGGGCTCAGGCCCGTCTCTAAGGTGGAGCGGAGTCAGAATAGCTCACCCCAGCCCCCACTTTAGCTTTGGGGCTGTTTGGCTCCAGAGCTGAGCTCAGCCGCCCAGCCCCATTCCCCAGCATGACATTTCTGTAAACGTGGGACTATCGTCCTCCCCGTGCACACATCAGCTGCGTTCCCAGGCTGGACAGTAAAACAGCCTCTGCACTAATAACAACAAATGGCCAAGGAATAGATACGAGCAGATTTATTAGTCCCTTAGGGTGGCAATAAAGGGCTAGATTGTCACTTCAGGCACAGCCCTGAGCAAACTACAACAGACCTAGACACAACTCCTCCCCTGCTTCCCCTTGGCCTGTACTACCAATAAAGGACTACTTCCCCATCCCCTGTGCTTGGTTAGCTATGCAGGCTAGCACGTAGGGGTTTGGGCAACCAAAGCGTTCCGGCTCCCTGCCCCTTCTCACCTGCACCCTGCCCACCTGCTCCAGGACAAAAGCAAATAATCCAGCTTATGCTGACAAACCTGGATCACAGAATGTAGCCCCTGTGCCAGTGTCTAGCCCTTTGCAAACACACCATCCCAGTGAGTGGGAGAGATCAGAGAGCTGGTAAATTGTTTTAACTGGATAAAAATCCAGGTCAGAGGTTCCTGTTTTCCTCCGCTGCTCCAGTGGGAAATCTATGCTGTGTGTTGGTAAATCTCTAGCACGGGGGCTAAGTGGATAGCGGGTTACTGTACTTGCTCTTCTGGAGAAAGCGACATGGGGTCTGATTCTGATCTCGCCAGTGGGGGGGGGCGGGGGAGGAAACCCATGCATCTCCATTCATTTCAATTAAGTGACTTTGCATTAGGGAATCTGATCTACTGCCCACTGAAGCCAACGGGAGAATCTCTGGTGACATTAGTGGTGTTGGATCAGGCCCTAAGTGAGACGGAGGCTGGGCCCACGGGGGGAGTCTCAGGTCACAGGGTGAGTGAGTGGACGATTTCATCCCAAGTCCCATTTGTTCACATCACAAAGCCATCACACACATTGGCATATTGATCATGCTGTTCTTGGCCCAACAGTAGCAGTGCTACAGGTCAGGAGGGAAGTGCCTGGGCTGAGGCGTGCAGGGGAAGGAGTGAACTGCAACCGTGTGCTCTGTGTCCCTGATTCTCATGAGCACCAAAGTCACTTAACGATGCTTTTAAAGAAAACTTGCTACAATGTTATATGTAAATTGTATTACATCTACGTAGCTGATTTATCAAAATGTGCAACCCCAAAGAACCTGATAACGGCGGCATCTTTTGGGTCTCTAGTCGCTTGCCAATGGCAGTAGAAGGAAAATCCTGATATATACAAATGTGCTCCCACTTCCTTTGTCTTGGCCCTAAATACATGATAAATCCCAAGCCCTGTGTCCATGATTAATACCACACAGGTTTTTTCAGTCATGTGGAACAATATCAGAAACAACAGTACGAGAGTGGCTAGGTCATCCTATCCAACCCTCCTCCTAATGCAGGATCGATTCCCCGCGCTGGGGAACAGCCAGAGTGTGCTAGCTTTATATGACTCAAGCGATGGGAATTTCCACCACGTCCCTGGGGAGAGAATACGTCATGGTCAAATTGAGGTTAGGAAATTTTTCTTGCTGTTAAGCCTAAAATTTCCTTTGCTCCATTTCCTCTCCGTTCCCCCTCGTTAAGCCCTCAACGGCCACTCTAAATAGCTCTCCTCCCCTCCTGATCCATTTACCTTTCCAGTGCTTACCCTTTGGGCCTGATCCTCAGCCTGGTGTCAATCGGTGTAGCTCCATGGAGGTCGATTTACACCGGCTGAGGATTTGCCCATGGTCCTATCCCCCTCAGATGTCATTTAGCCCAGTTACACATAGCTAGTTCTCGGCAGTTAGCCCCGCTTCCTCTCTCCGCCCTCTCAGCCCTGAATGATTTCTGTTGCTCTGCTCTGAATCCCCTCCAGTTTGATGGATAAATCAGTTATTTACAATTTGACAGGTCTCTTGGTGTCAGGCCCCAGTGTAAAAAAAACATGTTGGTGGAACATTCTAACCTTTATTCCCTCTGAGGAACAAATACTGCCCTGGCTATTGCTAACGACATCCCCTCATTAGCACGCACACTCCTGTGTTACACATGCTTGCCTTGCTTGGGGGGTTTCTTTATTACTGCTGAGTGATGCAGGGTCGTGGGGCCTGATCCTGCTGAGGTTCTGAGCCTGCTCCGCTTTCCCTGAAGCCAGTCAGAGTGGAAGGCGCTCAGCATTTTGCAGGATGTACTGAGCATCTCACAGGATCTGGCTCTCAGTGGGCAAAAGCCCATTAAATGACTCCTTGTTGCCATGACAATATTGACTGAGGGCCCCTGGAGTTGTGGGAATTCAAGGGAAGCCAGCAAAAATAAAATCAGGACAGCAGATCCCTTGGGGAAGGGTGAGTTTGTCCATAAGTGGGCAGTGTGTGACATTCTGAATGCCTCTGATGGCACTTGGAACTTTCCAACCCATTATCCCTTCAAAGGAGGACTACAGTATTCTCCAGGAATGGCCCAAACACTTCATCTGACAGTGGGGGGAGTTCAGAGGCATGGGATGGTTACTAGGTTCTCTTTCTAGAATGGATTTACTTCTTTTTGTGGATTCACTCTGACAATTCTTTTCACATGGAGGGTGAGATCCTGGCCCCTAGGAAGTCACTAGAAGTTTTGGCATTGACTTCAAGAGGGCCAGGATTTCACCCATGCTCTCCAGCTGCTTGTGTTGAAAATGGCCACTAATGTGTCAGCTGGAAAGTCCCTGCCGTCCCAGATCCACTTCAAGACCGGAGAAGCTGCTGTTATATATAATCTGTCACTTCAGTTTCCAGAGACTTTGATTTTTTAGTACGGGTGAAAACTACAAACTGCCTTGTCTTCG
Organism: Chrysemys picta bellii; assembly: GCF_011386835.1. Classification (NCBI taxonomy): domain Eukaryota; kingdom Metazoa; phylum Chordata; order Testudines; family Emydidae; genus Chrysemys; species Chrysemys picta. The sequence continues at coordinate 9,978,528 of NC_088801.1, read as the reverse complement.
TGAGGATTTTACTTCATGGTAGTTAACATGAGTTAAGAACTCACCTTTTTTCATAGCAAAGATGCACCCTTTGTTCATCCTTGTGGGTGTGCATGGGTGTCGGGGGGAGGTGTCAGTGTGGGTAGGGTCTTATTTACCTGGGGAAATCTACCAGCAGAACTATACCGATATAGTTATACTGCTGTTCCTGAATAAGAAATTCTGCTTGGGGAGTTATACAATACAACTCTAGCACTATAATTATACCGATACAGTTCTGCCAGTAAATTTCCCTGTGTAGACAAGCCCTAGCTGATGTGTTTGCTTTACTATCACTATATATTTTCAGACCGTTCTGTACTACATGGACATAGACACAGGGAGTTTTTGTCTCCAGTTCCTATCTTATACGGATCTGGCAGCCAGAGATAAATGTGTCCTTAATGTACTATTGAGTCTGAAAGCACTGTACATCAAGGGCAAATCCCAGGAGCAAAATTAGTCCGTTTCTGCTGCATTACATGTGGTTATTAATCAAATGTATTGTGTAATCAATGTCCAGAGTCCAAAAGGTGAGTATTCTCCCTCAGATGTGGAAGAGACTGCCTTGCTCATTGCACCCTTTCCAACACATGGTCAGTGTTTCATCTCTTTGCTCTAGTTTAAAACCCTGGACCACTCAAGTTAGTTACTTTTCCTAGTTGACCACAATCTGAGGAGACTGCTCTTCTAATCCAGAGGATTTGCATTCTCTTCCTGCATCTCTATCCCAATTGGCCATAAGGTTGGTTTTTCCTTCATAGCTGCTGTAATCAGGACCTCATGGATAGTTTAAAGTGGTCCTTTGCTGTGCGGGAAGTCTATTAGTTGCTTTCTTTTTGGCAGCCTGTAAGGCGTAATGTCTAATTTGTAGGTATTGATAAAATGGGAATGTTGGATACTTAAATTTAATTTTAGCCGCTAGCGTGTCATGGAGTCAGCTGCTTTTATAACCTGAAACCTGGATAATCTAAACACACCCTCCCTGGGTGCCCTTAACAGGTTGAACTTCCCCACTCACAAGCACTCCAGGACTGTATACAAACAAGGACAAAGGGAACACAGTCATGAACCTGGGAAAACCCACCAACAGAACAGATATGCATATAAAGAGTCAAATACACTTTCCTGTAACTTTGGCAACAGTGCATCCAACTGTCTGCCCACCCACTGGTGAGAATGTCCCACAGTCCCTTGGCTACACCACCTACATCCACTACACCCCACTCATTGTTACGATCAGCAAGTACTAGTCATGCAAGTGTCTCTTTGCAGGTCTGTCTCCAGTCCCAGGGGAGCTGCTTGCCTGGTCCTGCCTGGAGAGACCACCACCTAACCCAGTCTAATGAAGTAGCTCATTAAAGTGCTAGATAAGCAGAACTCTGGGTCATTTTTCACAACAAAGTCCCCACAGGAAAGGAGACAAGAATGCTTAGGACCTTTCAGCAGGATTCTGATATCTTAGAAACAAACTCTTTAAATTGATTTAGGCGCCAACTACCCCCAAAATCCAAGTTCATGTCTAGTTATGGTGACTCCTCAAGTGTCACAAGAGGAATTGTGGGTGGGTAGTCTATGCAAAGGAAGACCTCTGTGGCAGCACTTTTTCCTTTTCACCAGTAGAGGCAGTAGAGAGCTTCCCTCTGGAGCTTCTGGCCTACATTGGTTGTATCTTTCCAGCCTTGGACTCTAGGAAGCAATGGCAATAGGAGGGGAAGGATTGTAGCTCTGCTCTGGAATGTGTTCCTGTTACCACCTGACACCACAACTGGATAATTGAGCTGCATATGGAAAGATAGTATCAGAGGGGTAGCCGTGTTAGTCTGGATCTGTAAAAAGCAACGAAGAGTCCTGTGTAGGGTTACCATTCGTCCGGATTTACCCGGACATGTCCTCCTTTTGTGTGCTAAAAATAGCGTCCGGGGGGAATTTGTAAAGCACTCACAATGTCCGGGATTTCCCCCTCCCCGGGCAGAGCAGAGCGAGCGGCTGGGAGGGCTGCAGGAAAGTCCCGGGCTGGACTCCGGAGCAGCTTCCTCCTCCCACCCCCCCCTCCCTGCATTCTGAGCCGGCCGGCAGCTCCTCCTCCTGCAGCCCGCTCCGGCAACCCTGTGCAGGGCCAGGGACCGGGTTTTGTGTTGTGCAGGGGAGCTCAGCCATGTGTCCGGCTGGCACAGAGCCCAACACCCTGTTCTGAGCAGCAGGGTAAGGGGGGGCAGGAGAAGGGACAGGGAGGTTCTGGAGGGGGCAGTCAAGAAACGGGGGGGGGGGGCTTTTGGAGGGGAGTGGAGAAAGTTTTGGGCAGTCAGGGTACAGGTAGGGGGTAGGGTCCTGGGGGGCAGTTGGGGGGGGGTCTTAGGAGGGGGCAGTTAGGGGACAAGGAACAGGGAGTCTTAGGTAGGGGGTGGGGTTCTGGAGGGCAGTTAGGAGCAGGGGTCCCAGGAGGGGGCAGTCAGGGGACAAGGAGCGGGGGGTAGGGGGCTGGGAGTTCTGGGGGGGAGCTGTCAGGGGGCAGGAGTGGGGAGAGGGATCGGAGCAGTCAGGGGACAGGGAGCAGAGGGGTTTAGATGGGTTGGGAGTTCTGGGGGGGCTGTCAGGGGGCAGGAGTGTGGAGAGGGATCGGAGCAGTCAGGGGACAGGGAGCAGAGGGGTTTAGATGGGTTGGGAGTTCTGGGGGGGGCTGTCAGGGGGTGGGGAGTGGTTGGATGGGGCGTGGGAGTCCCAGGGGTCTGTCTGGGGGTGGGGGTGTGGATAAGGGTTGGGGCAGTCAGGGGACAAGAGGCAAGGAGGCTTAGATAGGGAGTGGAGTCCCGGGGGGCAGTTAGGGGCAGGGGTCCCAGGAGGGGGCAGTCAGGGGACAAGGAACGGGGGGAGGGTTGGGGGTTCTGGGGGGGCGGGAAGTGGGAGGGGCAGGGGCGGGGCTAGGGCGGGGCTCCTCCCGTCCTCTTTTTTGCTTGTTGAAATATGGTAACCCTAGTCCTGTGGCACCTTATAGACTAACAGACGTATTGGAGCATGAGCTTTTGTGGGTGAATACCCACTTCGTCAGATGCATGCGAAGTGGGTATTCACCCATGAAAGCTTATGCTCCACTACGTCTGTTAGTCTATAAGGTGCCACAGGACTCTTTGTTGCTTTATATGGAAAGATAGTGAAGGGGAGAGAGGGAGGAATGAAGAAAGGAAAGGGATGGAGAGAGAGATGGAAAAGGAGACAAACAGAGACAGACAAGGAGAAGTAGCTAGGAAAGCAACTTGTTTCTGGATTTGGGGAGCGTACTTGGGGACATTTCTGTGGAGTCTAGTACCTAATGTTCACTGTCTCTCTGAGCTCCTGGATGCTGTCAAAGTGAGTTAACTAGCTTGGGGACATCAGCATCAAAGGGGAATGCATGCAAGGAGAGGCAGAAGGGTCTCTGGAGAGGAGGTGCGAGAGCCAGTGGATGGGAGCACCAGCAAATGAAAAGAGCGAGGGAAGCTCAGCTGGAAGTTTTGCTGTGTTGCCTGTGCCTCCAGACAGGACCCTCCTGGTCACAGATGCACAAAGCTTAAAGCAGACATAATTCTAGGGGCAGCTGAGGATGAGCTGCTGCTGCTGCTGGCAAAGGCTACATTTTCCCATCGGCTCCGTGGCACAAATCTCAGATAAACAGCTTAAGGGGAAACCGCAGTGGTTGGTACAATATATAATAACGTGCCCACTGATGTACAAAGTCTCCTGGTAATTTTCAGAAATACCTGTCACCGTTTCACTATCTCCACTAGGACGAATGGTCTGTGTGGATGCGGCCTAGCAAGAGCTGCATGCTGATGGCATACAGTAAGATGCAGAGACCCCAGGTCTCATTGGAACACATGGGAAATCAGGGCCTTCCACTGCTGTTGTAAGATTTTTTATTTCTTTTGAGTGCTTAATTTCACTTTGGTCAACCTCTATGAAAATGAACTTTAAAAGCAGTAGCTGTTCTGAAGCAACTCTAAACGTCCCCCATTTCTCATGTATCCACGTGGCTGGATGCTTTCCCCGATTCCTACTCTAGTGTACATCATCAGACTGTAAAAGGGATGGGTGAATAGATTTTGTGCTTGGACTGGCTTATGTAGGGAGACGTTTACTTGCAGCATATTATTCACCCACTAGTGCTGCATAAGGTTCCAGAGAGGGTGTCTCCCACGGTAAACCAGGGAGACAAAGTTGGAATGCAAGCTGTGTGAAAGCCTGTTTGTGTCTGTTGCTGTAGTTATTTTCTCTGATAAGTGCATGCTATTTAAGAAGATCCATAATTCTATATAGCATGACATTTTATTTAGTGCCGTGTGTATACATGGCACCATATAGACTATTAAGAGGATGAGGCCCCTGCTCTAATGTAGAGAGGTGGTGCACCAAAATATTGACCAGGGACTATGGTGGGTATGGTTTTCTCTGCATTGTCTGATTTAGAGATCAATTTAGTAACCTTTCTACATATATAAGCAATCCTTATTCATGAGAATGGTCCCATTGAAGCAGGAGTTTGGAGAAGTGAAAGGATTGCTCATGTGTGCAAGCGTTACCCAGATGAGTTAAGGGTTGCAGGATTAGGCTCATCAATGGTAATGTATTTGTGGCAGGGACTTGCTCTGCTTGTACGGCTGTAAAAGCCCCTAATACCACACTCTGCTGTGATAATAAATAACCACAGCAATAAAGTACAGTAGAAACAATAAATTCACAATTACTGTCTGTTACCCACAAAGCCTGAAAGTCAATGAAGCTTTTATAAAATACAAACAAGTCCGGGATACACATCTTAACACACTCTAAACCACCTTCACTAAACAAGGACACTCCACCAGAGAAGTAGATCACCTCATGGAATTGGGCCATTCACATATCCCAAGAGAACCGGAACCCACTGACTGCACACCACTAGCTGTCACCTACCACCCCACACTACAACCCCTACCAGCTATGAAACAATTACAAGCCATACTTGACGGGCATCTGTTAGAACCTACAGGGCTGGGGTTCTGGGCTGCTGACACCTCTGTATCACCACAGGAGGTGTAGGCTAAGCACCTATGGGAGGAGCCTATGAAGCTGAGCTCGGCAGGAAGTACTGCCCAGCAGGACCCAAGTGGCAGCCCCTTACTGCCCGTGATTGGTCTATACCAGCACTTACCTCAGGAACAGGGCCGGCTCCAGGCACCAGCGTAGCAAGCAGGTGCCCGGGGCGGCCAATGAAGAAGAGGGTGGCACGTCCGGCCGTTTAGCAGCAATTCGGCGGAGGGGCCGTCACTCCCTCTCGGAGTGAAGGACCTGCCGTCGAATTGCCGCCGATCGCGAGGTTTTTTTTGTTGCTTTTTGCTGCTTGGGGCGGCAAAAACGCTAGAGTCGGCCCTGCTCAGGCAGCCATATAGGGGAGCTGTCTGAGTAACAGCACAGACTGCTTTCCCCGTCTCTGCTCCAGACCCTGCTTGCAATAGACCCTAGACTCTGGCTTCCAATTCTGGTTTGTCCTCAATGTCGCTATTCGATCGCTGTCTGTAACCTGGTACCCGATCCCGGTCTCCTGGTAACCTGACCCTGCCTGCCTCCTAACGCCTGACTCTCGGTTCGCCCTCTGGCCTGCCTTGGACTCTGAGCTTGCAGTATCTGACTTGGCCTGACTCCCAACTCCTGTTCCGACCTCTAGGTCTGACTGCCCTCATCCCGGTCATGACAGGACCCCATCCTGAAAGTAATCTTTCCCAAACCCCCTCTTATGGCCTTCAGACAACCCCCAACCTCTCCAAGCTCATCAGCAGAAGCAAGCTCCCCATAGGCTAGGACACACCAACTCAAAGCGGCACCAGATCCTGCCAGAACAACAGATGCAAAACCTGCAGACATATCTCCACTGCTACCATGATCAATACCCCCCACAACAACCTTTCAAGAGCCATGGGTCCCATACATACCTGTATTAACATGTGGTGTACCTCACCCAGTGCACTAAATGCCCCAATAACAACTACGTGGGTGAAACCAGATAATCCCTAAGCTCTCAAATGGACTCACACAGGAAAATGATAAAAGACAAAAACACCACATCACCCATGGGTGAATCCATTTCATAAAATGGCCACTCCATATCTGACCTCTCAGTCCTCGTCCTCAAAGGAAACCCATGTGACACCTTCAAACGATGAGCCTGGGAGCTTAAATTGATAACTCTGCTAGACACCAAAAATCATGGACTCAATAGAGCTTCATTACCTGAATCTGTAACTCGCTAACTCTCCTTTGTCCTATGACTGCAGAGGTATTAATTGCCCACATCATTTTGAATGGTTTCTTGCAACATGTGTTACTTCCATATATTTAACAATCGGTTCCACTTTGTATTCAGCTGTGACACTGATTATCTTTCCCAGACCTGAAGAAGAGCACTGTGGATCTTGAAAGCTTGTCTCTTTCACCAACAGAAGTTGGTCCAATAAAAGATATTACTTCCTCCACCTTGTCTCTCTCATAAAATAAATCTACCTTTTAAAAATTGGTTGCTTTAGTTGTGCTGATTTTGAAGCTTGTTAATATACGAGGCTTCTGTTGCCTGTTTGCATTTCAGAATTAGATTGCTCTGTGTGTTTGTTTCATGCAGATCTTTTTTGATGAAGAGTACATACACATTTTCAAAAACTAATGGAAACCTTTGAAAGTACAAAGTGACACAGAGCAGGCACCAGCGACAGTGTTGACAGTATAAACTCAGAAACTTTCACCTCATCAATTTCCTCTAAGAACAAAAAGAAACCCATAGAACAGTGCTGGATTAGCTGCAGCAGCTAACCCTCATCTTCCATAATTAAAAAAACACCAGTGAGGCCCTACTGCTCTTTCAGTTATCTTAGGAGGAAAATCCACCAGAAATCTGACAATAAGTACAAGAAATATATCCGCAGCTACCTATCCCTACTCCGGTATCAAACTAGCTCTCACAGCTCGGCTCTGGCTAAGCAAATACAGTCAAGGCATCTCTATTTTTTGTTTACCTTTAACATGAAAAATAGAGATGCATGACATTTCCTCCCTGATATCTCTGGTTATTAACTAAGCAACCAAAACATACTTGACAGAAGAAGATTTCAGATGCACAAGAGCAATCCATGTTGACAGTGGAACGACAGATAGTGCTGTCGATAAAGGTATGTGTTGTCTCAGTTGCCACGGAACTCACTGTGACATAGCAGCTTGCTAAAATCCAATGTGCAGGTTTTTTTTTAAAAATGTGCTTTCCCTTTTATGCTAGCTGGTTAGATCTCTAGAAGGGATTGGGGAGCATCTGCAGGATGCGCCTGGTGATGCCACAAGACACTCAATTTTCTGCAGAGCTTCTCAGTGATAGAAATTTGAGACAGGAAAGACCCATTAGCTCATTTCATCCTTCCTCCGGGGCTAGGGGAAGATGGCTCCTTGCAGTTTGTGCTCCAGCTCTTCCCTGCTGCCAGAACTTTCCACCACAGGTCAGTTTGGCTTTATGGCATGAGTCACGAGTTATTTTCTTCTTGGCTAATGGAGATGTATCAATCCCAAATGGAGAGCAGAAGATGTGCTCTGGAAGAGATGTTCCTTCCTCCTTCTGCACCGCAGGGGCAAGGGCCACTGAAGTAGGATCTCTCCGTTCAGAATAGCAGAGAGGTCTGTCATCCAAGGACATTCAAAAGCAGCTCTCCACAGGCTCATGGAACAAGCTTCCCCCCATGACAGGTCTATTAATCAAATCTCTTGAGGAGCCAACACCACTGATTCTCTTCCCCACTGGAGTGGAGCTAACCCCCCTGCTCTTCTTTGTCATGATTTGTTGCATCTTTTATTGACACCTCATAATGCGTACTTCCTCCCAGTCTCCACATCCCAGGAGCTCTTGGGCCTGCATTACTACATTACTGAGGCTACCCATGATGTTTTTCACCAGTGTCCAAATGTTTATTCCTGTGCTTGTTGTTTTATCTTCTTGCCATTTTCTCTAATGCTCCTCTGGGAGGGTCAACTAGGCAGGATGGCTCTTATGTGTTTGGGAAGAAATAATTCATCCTTCAAGCCTTAATCCTCTAGAAATACATCATATGCTTCGGGAGGATTTTGCAGGAAAATGAAGGTTAACAGTGGGTCTCCGAGGTGACACATAACAGAATTTCATTGAAATAAAAGTTGATAAACTGACTTGGATGATGCATAAAATGAGCCACGGCATCAGAATATGCCTTTAGTCTGATGGCCGGGTCCTATTACTCACGTATGGGCCTGAGGCTATTAATGACCAGGAGCTTTTTAATCCCTGAGGCCGGAAACTAGTGAACGTTGTGCAGACAACATGATCAAAGAGCAAAGATGTACTTAGTGTCACTCTGAGGCTCCCGCAGTCACCCTGACTGATCCAGTTCAGATGGAAGCGCTAAACTCTGTCATCGCTGGGGTGAAGCATTACAGAACTGCAGGCAGCCTAAAGCAAAGAGCTAGGGTGGGGGTGCCGCAGAGAGGCATATGGTACACTCTGGAAGTGCACAAGTCACGCAGTTAAAGGTTGTGCTTCTGTGATCAAGCCACTGAGCACAAGGACTGAGGCCAGGTCTACACTCAGGACCGGCTCCAGGATTTTTGCCGCCCCAAGCAGCGGAAAAAAAAAAAAAGAAAGAAAGAAAGAAAAAAAAGCCGCAATCGCAATTGCGATTGGCAGCACCCCCGCGGCAACCCCACCGCGCCGCTTTCTTCTTCGGCGGGAATTTGGCGGCAGGTGCTTCCCTCCGAGAGGGACCCGCTGCCGAATTGCCGTGGAACAGCCCGACATGCCGCCCCTTCCCCTTGGCTGGCCCAAGCACCTGCTTGCTGGGCTGGTGCCTGGAGCCGGCCCTGTCTACACTCCACACTTACTTCTGTATAACTACGTCGCTCGGGAGGGGGGGGGTGTGAAAAACCCACACCCTTGAGCGGCGCAGTTATACCGATCGTAATCCCCCTCCCCTCCCCCGTGTAGACAGTGAGCTTCCCCTGCCAACGTAGCTACCGCCTCTCAGGGAGGTGGAGTAACGAAGCCAATGGGAGAGCTCTCTCCTGGTCGGCTTAGAGTGTCTTCATCAAAGCGCTACAGCGGCAAGGCTGTATCAGTGCAGCTGTGCCAATGCAGCGTTTGTGAGCAGAAGACTCCTGAGTCCAACTCCCAGCTCTGGCGAGAAGAATCAGAAAGAGCTGGGAGGCACCAGTAAGGAATCTTTTGTCTCAGGCTATCAGCCACATGCTAAGAGAAGCGAAAGCAGAGTAATCAAAGAAACGTTTCCATTCCCCTTTAAATACTTTCCTGTGTAACAGAGAATTTGACAAAAGGGGAAATCAAAGAAATGGCAAGTCAGTGCTTGATTAAACAGGGAGAGAACAGGATGCATTGACAAATGGGCTCACTTAGGGAAGCACCTGCAATATGCTTGTTGGAGAGGACGTAGTTATGACACTGGACTGGGACTCAGGAGATCTGGGTTGAGTTCCCAACTCTGGCATCGACTCCCTTGGTCTATTTAGGTTGTAAGTAGCTCTTCCGTGCAGGGACTGTCTACTATTCTGTGTGTTTGCACAGTGCCTGGCACAATGGGGCCTCGATCTTAGGTGGACCTTAGGCACTACAGTAATAAATATAACAATCTTGGTGTTCATGAAATTAAAAAAACAGTGAATAAGAAAAGAATAAGCACACAGCAATGTGGTCTTCCCAACCCCCGCCTCTAGGGCGCCTCTCCAAATTCCCACAGTCCCTTATGAGGGAACGTCTCCAAAAACACAATCTTCTACAAAAAATCTCTACAATAAACATTATTGATAATATTAAGCACACAGACAGCTTCTGAGGGCACACTGAAAGACACAAAGGTATATTCTTTGGAGCAATCCTGCTTATTTACAGAGAAAGGACAAAGTCCTGTTCTCCCGAACACAACAGAAACAAACACCAGCAGGCCGTTTCCTTATTCACAATATCCACATCTATCCCTCCAGTCAGTTCTGTGCCCCAGGGAGCTCTGTTTCTGCTCCATCTCCGGGCCATGCTCACAACTCCATCTCTCCCTGTCTGCTGGCTTTCTCCCACACACTCAGTTTGCCAAACAATCCCCTTGCCCCTGATCAGCAGTGCCATGCAAACCACTGTCCTGGGCCTTGGCTTCTGTTGTTTCTAGTTATCACTACATAAAGGAGTATAATTGCTCCTTCCATTGAGCCAGAAAGAAGGGCAGTTAGCATACCCACGGGCTTTAAGCATGTCTATGATTGTCTGTAGGGCAAGAATCCATTGCCTGGAGCCATTAACATCTTCCAGCATAACAGTACTTTCTCACAATACCTTGTGAGTCCTTTATCTCTGCTATTTCAAGATGAGGAGGCCTGTTCCCTACATGGCACTTATGTTGTGTTTTTCTCTCTCTTTCCTGGCAGAACAAATGACTATATAACCGTTGATCACAGAACACTCTGATCATCCTATTTCTCTGTTATTACCTGCGGGCTTCCCAAGAGAGAAACGTGGAGGAGGGACACCTGAAGAAAACAAGGAATTACAGCACTGAGATGAGGAGACAGGGGGAGGATGGGGTGAGTGGACATGCTGGTTACTGGGGAAGCAGAGACACATTGTGAACGGTTTATGTAGTGGTTAGCATTCAGCATTGTATTGCACATTAATACACTTAGTAAACAGGGTGGCTGCAATGATATTCTACATCCAGTAATGATCAGGTCATAACCCACCTGAATAACAGGTCCCAATTCTGCCCTCACTTACCGGGATATCTGATAGGAATAATTCCATTCAGGTCAGTGGAGCTGCACTAGCTTGTACCAGGATAAGTGACAGGAGAATCAGCCCACAGATTTTAGAAACCAACTGACAGCAGCCCTACTGCTCCCGCCCACTTCAGTGGGGGTGTAGCAGAGACTTCTCCAGTCTGGTTTCACAACAGTTCACTGCCTCGGTTTCTCTCTCAGCTGGAAAACCACCAATGGCTCCCAGCATGATGGAGTCACTGAGGTGACTTAGCCCTGCTAGGTGCCAATCAATCCCTTCACGCACCCTTGGTGGCTGGGATGGCTGTGTCACTTCACGAGTGGCAGCATAGAGGGAACCCAGGCCCACTCTCTACTACAGCCCTGGGACCTTAATCAATTGAACTGACTGCTCTGTACCTTAAACTGCCCTGTCTTTCCTTCCTAGGACACTCCCTATGCGCTCAGCCTGGCTCTTCCCTGGCTGTCCTGCTGCTCTTTAATGGAACCCCTCCCCCACTCTCTTGGAGTCTCTCCCCGTACTGAGCAGGCCCCATAATTCCTAACAGGTCTAGTTCCTCCCTCTTGCCATGGGACCCCTATACTCATTGTCCCAGATCCTCAAAGGTATTTCGGTGCCTAACTCCCAGTCACTCTGTGACTTCAATAGAGGTTAAGTGCCGAAATACCTTTGAGGATCATAGAATCATAGAATATCAGGGTTGGAAGGGACCTCAGGAGGTCATCTAGTCCAACTCCCTGCTCAAAGCAGGACCTAATCCCCAACTAAATCATCCCAGCAAGGGCTTTGTCAAGCCTGACCTTAAAAACCTCTAAGGAAGGAGATTCCACCACCTTCCTAGGTAACCCATTCCAGTGCTTCACCACCCTCCTAGTGAAAAAGTTTCTCCTAATATCCAACCTAAACCTCCCCCACTGCAACTTGAGACCATTACTCCTTGTTCTATCATCTGCTACCACTGAGAACAGTCTAGATCCATCCTCTTTGGAACCGCCTTTCAGGTAGTTGAAGGCTGCTATCAAATCCCCCCTCATTCTTCTCTTCTGCAGACTAAACAATCCCAGTTCCCTCAGCCTCTCCTCATAAGTCATGTGCTCCAGCCCCCTAATCATTTTTGTTGCCCTCTGCTGGACTCTTTCCAATTTTTCCACATCCTTCTTGTAGTGTGGGGCCCAAAACTGGACACAGTACTCCAGATGAGGCCTCACCAATGCCGAATAGAGGGGAATGATCATGTCCCTCGATCTGCTGGCAATGCTCCTACTTATACAGCCCAAAATGCTGTTAGCCTTCTTGGCAACAAGGGCACACTGTCGACTCATATCCAGCTTCTCGTCCACCGTAACCCCTAGGTCCTTTTCTGCAAAAAGGATCTGTACATTCCCTGTACCAGGGAGGCAGCTAAACCTGGTGCCAGTGAGGCTGAGGCCTAACCCCCTTATAGGGCCAGCCCGCCTGTAACGAGCTGGAAGGGAGCATGGGAAGAGCGCCTCCACTGCCTGCTCCCTTGGAGCGCCTCCTCCCTCACACCATGGGGAGAAGGGAGTGGGATGGGGCAGGGGAGCAGCCCCTTAGGGCTCCCCCAGTCTCCAGGCAGATATCTGCACAGAACATTGATTCCTGCTTTACACCTGCAGCTCCCCGGGGGAGGGGGCTGCTTTGACAGAGGAGCTCATGGCAGCCCATAGCCGTCCTAAAGGGATGGGAAGAGGAGGCAGACCCCCACCCCAGGGCTAACGCTTCCTCTCCTCTTGGCTCTGCTCCCTCAAACCTGTGGTCCCTGCGAGGAGCATTAACCAGACACACTGGGAGGTTCCTTGCACACTTTCCTGGCTCCTGCCTCCCCTGGCCGTGGAGGTTGCTACAGTCTGGCTCAAGGCAGTATGGTGCAGAGAGAGGGAGGGCGGGCACGTGGGCGAAGCGCTGAGCTGCCACTGGCACCTGTGTGACCACGGGCAAGTCACTGGGGCCCAGGTTTCTCAAGGTGTTTAGGTGTAGCTCTGCACCACGTTGCAGGGGCTAGGCGGACTGGATGGCTGAATCCCTCTCACTGAGGCTTAGGCTCCTAAGTCACTTTTGAAAATGGGACTTAGCTGTCTAAATCACATAGGCCTTGCAATGCTGGGCGGCGTAATGCCTGAATACCTTTAAAAATATGGTCCTCTCTATGCCTCAGCTCCCATATGTACAACAGGGATAACAGCACTGCCCTGCCTCAGGGGGGCTGAAAGGATAAATCCAGGAATGACTGTGAGGTGCTCAGATGCTACCATGAGGCAGGTCATAGAACCCAGACAGGTAGGCCCAGATCCTCAATGGGAGTTAGGCGCCTGAATCCCTTGGAGGATCTGACCCGTAGAGTTTGATTTCTGATCACTAGGACACACCCATCCCCACAGTGGGTCAATCAGAGCCTTAAGGAACCACACTAGCATGAGCTGCCTCATTTATACGTCTCTCTCAGGTACAAAAAATGAAACCAAACAACCTTCTTCGTTCCCCTCTATACCTGTGCATGGACCTTCTAAGAGACTGGAGAATCATATTGGCCATTCCCTTAGCCAGTACCTCCCGCTGTGGGCATTGCCTCCACTTGTTCTGGCCAATAAACCATTTGGGACAGGGAATTTCTATGTTGTAAAACACCAAACTCATCTATGATTAGGGCTTCTGATTTGTTGTTTTAACCCATAAACACTGATAAAACAGCCTGCGACAGAAGTTGAAATCAGTCTTCTTCCAATAAACACTGGAAAACATTGGAAATGTCATCTACACAGAGCAGTAATGTGGTTATGGGTGTGTGATTCTAAAGCACACTAGCATGTTGCTCGTTAATTGGTCCATGCAGACCCTGCTGGTGCGTGCTAAAGGTTCCCTAGGGAGCTTTAATGTAGTATGTTAACGTGCACTAGGGAACATTACAAAGAGATTACTTGTTACAGTATATACAAAGAGAAAGCACACACACACACCGCAATCACCGATTTTTGAACATCTACATAGAATTCACAAATTGCTAAAAATAACCCCCCCATAATCATAGAATCATTGAACTGGAGGGACCTCGACAGGTCCTCTAGTCCAGTCCCCTGCACTCATGGCAGGACTAAATATTATCTAGACCATTCCTGACAGGTGTTTGTCTAACCTGCTCATAAAAATCTCCAATGATGGAGATTCCACAACTTCCCTAGGCAATTTATTCCAGAGCTTAACCACCTGGACAGTTGGGGAGTTTTTCCTAATGTCCAACCTAAACCTCCCTTGCTGCAATTTAAGCCCATTACTTCTTATCCTATCCTCAGAGGTTAAGAAAAACAATTTTTCTTTCTCTCCTTGCAACAACCTTTTACATACTTGAAAACTGTTATGTCCCCTCTCAGTCTTCTCTTTTCGAGACTAAACAAACCCAATTTTTTCAATCTTCCCTCATGTTTTCTAGACCTTTAATCATTTTTGTTGCTCTTCTCTGGACTCTCTTCAATTTGTCTACATCCTTCCTGAAATGTGGCACCCAGAACTGGACACAATAGTCCAGTTGAGGCTTAATCAGAGCAGAGTAGAGCGGAAGAATTACTTCTCGTGTCTTGCTTACAACACTCCTGCTAATTCATCCGAGAATGATGTTTGCTTTTTGTGCAACAGTGTTACACTGTTGACTCATATTTAGCTTGTGGTCCACTATGACCCCCAGATCCCTTTCTGTAGTACTCCTTCCTAGGCAGTCATTTCCCATTTTGTATGTGTGCAACTCATTGTTCCATCCTAAATGGAGTACTTTGTATTTGTCCTTATTGAATTTCATCCTATTTACTTCAGACCATTTCTCCAGTTTGTCCAGATCATTTTGAATTTTAATCCTATCCTCCAAAGCACTTGCAACCCCTCCCAGCTTGGTATTGTCCTCAAACTTTATAAGTGTACTCTCTATACCATTATCTAAATCATGTATGAAGATATTGAACAGAACCGGACCCAGAACTGATCCCTGTGGGACCCCACTCGTTATGCCCTTCCAGCCTGACTGAACCACTGATAACTACTCTCTGGGAATGGTTTTCCAACCAGTTTTGCAGCCACCTTATAGTAGCTCCATCTAGGTTGCATTTCGGGGGGAGAGCTAGCTCAGTGGTTTGAGCATTGGCCTGCTAAACCCAGGGTTGTGAGTTCAATCCTTGAGGGGGCCATTTAGGGATCTGGGGCAAAAATCTGTCTGGGGATTAGTCCTGCTCTGAGCAGGGGGTTGGACTAGATGGCCTCCTGAGGTCCCTTCCAACCCTGATATTCTATGATTCCCTAGTTTGTTTATGAGAAGGTAATGCGTGACAGTATCAAAAGCTTTACTAAAAAGTCAAGATATACCACGTCTACCGCTTCCCCCCATCCACAAGGCTTGTTACCCTGTCAAAGAAAGCTATCAGGTTGGTTTGATACCATTTGTTTTTGACAAATCCATGCTGACTGTCACTTATCACCTTATTATCTTCTAGATGTTTGAAAATTGATTGCTTTATTATTTGCTCCATTATCTTTCTGGGTACAGAAGTTAAGCTGACTTGTCTGTAATTTCCTGGGTTGTCCTTATTGCCCTTTTTATAGATGGGCACTATATTTGCCGTTTTCCGGGGCAATGAAATTAATAATAATGCAATTATTGAACTCCAAAAAACAGAACCCTATCTATGATCTACAGTAACAGCAGGTATTTCTAAGGTGTCTGTTGCCATGATATCTAAGCAACACTATTGCGAGCACCCGCCATTGGATTCAGCAGGAAGGTGAAATAAACCTCTCCCAAACGCTCTAGTTGCAGCAGTCAGTGGACTAGCTAGAGATGGCATAGACCAATTAGACTATTCAGTCCACCTCCCAGGGACACAGCTGTCTCCCTTCTGGGGTTTGTGACCTCTGGATGCCCTGGAGGTATAGCTGCTATTGCACTGTCAGTATCAGCACTGAGCCACTTCAGTAACTCGTCTCTCCTTATGTTAACAGGTTTCCCTCTGTGCCTGGGCATACAATGGCGATTCTACCAATGTGAGAGCTCTCTAATGTGAGTACCCAGCAGCAGGCTTCTGCTGTCTGTGGTCTGGACTTTGACTATCATCAAAGTGATCTGCCAGCTCCCCCCTCATCTCCCTGTAAAGGCCAATGTGTTAAACCATCCATGTACATTTGCTATGACATACATCAGTGTTGATGAGAGACAGCAACACTGCCGGGTGATTTTGAGCTGCCAGAATAATCAGCTGTATGCACAACATGGCCTAAAGGATTTTTCAATTAGCAGCATGCATCCACTAAAGAACTTAGACACTCAGATTCTTGCTGGGGACTTCAGCCCTGTAGACTCATGTCGCATAGACAAGACAACCTTCGCCAGTGCTGCAGAAACCCGGCTGTATCGGAGCGTGGAGAATCTACACTGGGCGACAGTTGCAGACTCCAGTCTGTATTCTCACTGCCGGAGCATGGACAATGAGCTCCTTTTCCACTATAAAGGTGCCAGTTACTGGTCCGAAGGCTCTGCAGAGAGAGCCCCAGCACAGAGCACTGCAGACGCTTGCGGGCACCTGGCCCTCCACCCCAAGCAAACGTCACCATCTGCGCGAAACGTTCCCCTTCCTCCTTTTGCCAAAGTGCCTCAGTGGCTTTTCCCTTCCACGGAGGAGAGAGCCCTACACGGGGATGCCAAAAAAGAACTGAAGGAGAAGCTGAGGATTCACAGCGCCAAGGCGGTGGCGGAACCCTGCAAGCCCGTGCGTCCCCAAGCGCCTTTGACTGACCGGGTGGCGAGGGAGTTCTCAGAATGCCGGACGTGCCAGCAGTACAAAAACGGGTGCGCTGTACACTGCTGTGCGGTGTTTGTGGAACACACTCCCCTCAGTCATGGCCCCGTAGCAACGCCGGGGAGACAGAGGCCATGTTTTGCGTGCAGGATAACCAGTCCGGAAGACATCAAGCAGGAAGCTCGGAGGAGGTTGCAGCTGAGAAGACAGAACAGCTCTCCCAGCCTGACTCTCCATCATGCCAGGGAAAGCCAAGAGATCGTCAAATCCAGAACCACTGGATCCCTGAAGGGTTGTGATGGGGAGACTGATGCCAAAGGGCCGGCAGAGCTGAGCAGAAAAGAACGCTGTAAGGGGAGGCTCTACATCCCTACCTTTGAGGAGTTCAAGCGAATGAGAAGCAAGGAGATGCGTTTATCTGCAGGTACCAATGGGCCAACAAAGTGCCTGAGTGAGGGGTCTCTGGCAAGCCAGACTCTGGAAAGGGAAAGCAATAAGAACATCTGCTCAGCTGTGCCACGAGAAGCCCTGGAGGCGAAACTCCCCAGCGATTCCACAGCAACAGCGGACGACTACGATGATGTGTTTCATGAAAACCATATCGCTGCTGGCTCTGGCCATTATCGAGACATTCCAGCTGCGTGGGGCAGCTTCAGTTTGGTCAGCACAGCTGGGGCTAACCAGTGCCTGCTGAAAGACAGTATCTACCAGCTGTCAAGTGCAGATAGGTCCCCGGTCCCTATTTGCTCTAGCCCGATTCCAAGATCGCCTTTGCAGGCAATAGCAATCCACGGGGAGGGGGAGGAGGTCTGCAGTGATGAGCAGCAGGGATTAGACTCAAGACAACTGAGTGGAGTCCTTCACTTTGCTGGGCAGGCACTGGCTTCTGAAGACCATTCTTCTTGCTGTCCATCGCTGCTGTTAGAAGCCACAGACCTTTCCAGCTATGGAGCTAAGCTACAAAAAATGAAGGATGAATTCATAGGCTCAGCACTGGATCTTATTAAGAAAAGGTAACATACTCTATTGGGACACTGAAAGCAGCCCTGGTTTGAGGGGTCTACGTCTTCCTCCCAATATGTACGTGTAACTCCCATTGGCATCGGTACTCTACAGTTATACAGAGCCTTTCAGCTTAGGAGCTCAGAGTTACAAAACCTAACCAATAGAAATGGCTATTTATTAGTTGTATTATCCCAGCACCTAGGAACCCTAGTCATGGATCGGACCCCCATGTTTCCACTATTTTTTTAATTCTAATGGAAGCAGGTGTTTGACACACACATTCCCCTTTAGCGTTTGCAACCCAAACATTGCACCATCCTGTTAGTACCTGAGAACCTGGAGAGGAAATTGACTAGAAACTGGACTTGTCTATTTTGATCCTTCAAGCTGGCTGAATGAAGCCCAGAAAGCACAAAGAATGAATAGTAGATTGGAATTTTAAAAATATAAGGTGTTAACAAAACAAAGAGGAACTTATATTTAAAAAAAAACCTGAGTTTTAAAGTGACGGGGATTCTTTTACTGGGATTTCTCCTGGGGAACCAACCTAGCCAAATACTACCAAGTAATAGTAGTAATGAATGGTAAAGGCTGTTGCTTAATCTGGCTAGTGTTAGAAACATTTCCCTTTGGCTAGAACCAAGGAGTGCTGTTTAACTCCAATTTACAGCTTTGAGTGGAAATCACCAAAGTCCATATGATTTCCACTCAAATTGGCCTAAGATTTGTTACTAATTCAGCCCAAACTTCGCTCCAGAGCCTTGTGACTCTGTAGGAATCTAGCTGGAGTTTCAGGCTTATAACAATACCCAAACTCACCACCATGGGCGGTGGGTGAAGCTTCCCCTGGGGGAGGCTAGCTCCCCGCCCCGCCTCTTCTGCCTGCGGCCCCACCCACACTCCAGCCTCGCTCCACCCCAGGGCCCACCCCTGCTCCACCCCCAGCCCTGCCCCCTTGCCACCGCTCGCAGCATCCCTCCTCTCTCCCCCACCTGATGCAAGACGGGGCGGGAAGAGGTGGGGGCCCCACAGCCCAGGTGTCTGGCAGCGGGGTGGCGGCGGCATACCTGCTACCCATGCTCACCACTTTTATTTCCTCATCACCTACGATGACACAACAGATACACTTGGGACATGCTATTGCTCCCATTGAAGAGAGCGAGGCCCAGATGGCATTTAGGCTCCTAACATCCATTGAAATCAAAGTTAGGAGCTTAAATACCTCTGTGGATTTGGACTGTCCTTGGCTCCAACGGGAGCAGGAGTGGGCCTTTAATAAAGTTGTGCTGATGAACACATTGGTGAGAACTGTGTATCTCCTGGCTTTGTTAACTGCCCACAGTTACAGTTCTACCAAGCAATTTTGTTTTGTACCATTAATTCCCTCCCTGGTAACCCACAATTATTTACTTTATTTGATTTGTGACTTTGGGATGATGGAATCCTTTAAGTGCCTCATGAATCATTTAATCAATTTGGCTCACATAAGAGTCCCTGTTGGGAAGAGACACACTGGTCTACCAGCAGAAATCCAACATAGGCTTTTAAACATAAATTGCAGTTTCTGAGCTGTCTCAACGATGTGGGATCACTGTCCAGGACAAGGACACGTAAGGAACCGGGGACTCTCATACTGTTCAGCTTTGAATTTGGGAGGATGAGAAGGAAATGAGGACATCTGTGTAATGAAATAGGAACAGATTGGACAGGCAAGGGCTTGTGGGGCAAGTGCTACTAGGGGAGATGGTTAAGGAGAAAGACACTCCAAGAGAAAAGGTTTTCTGGATGACATAAGGATGGTAGATGAAAGAGCTGTTGTCAAGGGCAAAGAAAACCAAGGCCAATAAGATTAGGGGAAGTGTGAAAAGATGAAAAGCAGGCAGAAAAGCCCATCCAGCTAGAAGAAGAGAGGAAGGGACATGGATGGCACACAGGAGCTCGTACGAACCACACCCGTGTTGGGAAGGTGAATGGAGAAGACTCCGGGATCAAGAAAAGGATGGAAAGGACTGAGCTGCTGAGGAGGATACAGCTATGATGGTTTTGCAGAGGACTGAAGGAAGGCACTGCGCACAGATGCAGTCCTGGCTGTAGAGAGCCAGATGGGGTGGGACTAGAGCATCTCTTTCTAGAAGATTCAGGGAGAAGAGATGGCTCCACAGGTTCAGAGGAAAACAGCACACTCACATGGAACTGCTCACTCCCCTGCATAGTTCCCTGCCGGCCTGAAAACTTGGCGTGAAGGAGAAGCAATGCGTAACAAAAATCAACCCACCAAAACACCTCACACAATAAATAGCCCAAGAGATTTTACCCTGCAGGTGGAGGAGTGCCAGAGACGCCATTAAGTCCACTACTGCTATCAATTTGATGTGAAAGATGCTCAGACACTAGGGTGATGGATGACAGGATAAAACCCTATGACTAAGAGACAGGCAGCTTCGTTGGGCCCTAGTATATTTCTTCCCAGCTGAATTCTCTTGTGCTCTGGCCTGCAATGGAGTGTGGGAACTTCAAATCCCAAACCACCCAAGGCCAGGATGGGGAGAACTCCGGGCTCCAAGACTCACAACAGCTCAGCTAGGAAGTGTTGTACTGGAGTCCAGAACAGAGGCAGCCGGGTCCTAAGCTTGGTAATATGGTAGAAAGTGGGTGGTGCTGGGGAAAGGGCTCAGAACATGTTGTCCAGTGTGGCACATACTGGATCCACCACAAACTGCACAGTCTTGCCTACAGTTCACCGGCAGGCCATGACTAACAGAGAGCATAGGCTATCTTAGAGAATACAGTGAACACCTGGCAGGAACAGTACTGAGGGAATACAGCTAGTGTATGGCTAGAGGAAGGAAAGTTGGATGGGGTTAGTATAAATGGGAAGATCTAATGGAGAAAGCTGAGCGGGAAGATGAATAACCCAGAAGAAAAGCAAAAGGGAATGAAGTCCTGAGGCCTGAAGAAGAGAAAATATACTAGGCATTGTGCTTTGTCTATGTGCCGAGCATGACAGAACTGATTTATACCTGTTACCCTAAGTTAAGGGGCTGGCAGAGAGCTTGGTGTCCTGGCAAGAGGGTCTTCAGAAGAGGAAACGAACATCGCTCGGGACCCGGGTGAGAGCTAGAACGATGGAGGGAACTCTGGAATAACTGAAAGCACATTCAGTGAAAGGGAGCAGGAAGGTCAGTGGAGTTGGTGGAGGGAAGAGTTCCACTATCGAGGAGATGTTGTGGCAGACTCCATGGTCTCTGGCCATGGTTAGGGTAGAGTCTGAATGAGGCAAGTGTGCGAGGAAGCCAGATTTTTAGATTCTGTGGGGAAGACCTGGTGAGAGAGGAAGGGAGGGCCCAGTGGAAGTGGTGGCAGGTGGGGCGAATGGGGAGAAAGATCACCTCAGAAGCATTGGCTAGAGATGGGCAGGGGCAAAACCCTCAAAATAATATTCACCTGTATTAGTATTAAAATGAACACACATAGACACTGATCTTCACCCCTAAGGAGCCCACGGCAGTTTACAAACTTCCTCTCTTTACAGAGGGAATCACTTCCCCCACCACTGAAATGCAATCACCTCTGGTGTGAACAGGGCGGTCCTGTAACAGTCCACAGTGACACTGCACAGCAAATTAGAGCAAGAAGTGCAGAGCACTGCATGGAGTTGAGATTCCAGGGGGGCATTTTTAAAGAGGCGGCATGAATTAAGAGCAGGATCAGGTGACCACATCCCACCAGGGCAGACTGATCCCGAAGCCTACAAGAGCTGTCCTGGTATGGAGCTCACAAAGGAACATGATTTAGACAAAGACAAGATACTGTGGGTCCTTTTAGCGGATTTGAAGACAAACAGCGGAGCCAGTCTGCACCACTTATGGTGTCAATTACATTATCCATCAGCTTCCCAGCCACAGCCTTATTTCAAACAATAATTGCTTTTAAGATGAAAAAAAATTAAGGATGTCTATGCCATGGAAACATCACAGAGGTCAAATGTAAAGAGGCAAGAGGCCAGGCCCTGGGATGCCACTGCACAGCAACGAGGGCTGTACAGGCATGTGAGAGAGAGCAAAAATACCTTCCCCTTTGCACTCCCCTGATCCTGCTGCAGCGTGTGCAAAGCTGGCTCGCCCTGCACAGGTTAGAGCCAAGGGGCCAAAATCTCAGCCAAGGAGGAATCCCAGCAGAGAGAGAGGGAATGGCATGAGAGCTCCTACTTCAGCTCTACGCTGCTGAACGATCATCCTTGCACTGGGAAGAGCCTCCTTGGGCTGGTTAAACCAGCCAGATGACATCAGTGGTGCAGGACAAAGCGGTCGCAGTGGGGAAATCTGCATTAACTGTGGCATGTTGCACAGCCAGTATATTTTGTGATATAGATCTAACCCAAAACCAATAATCCAGGCTTTCTCAAACTAGGGTCTGTGGACCCCTGGGGGTCCATGAGTCTTGTCTGGGACAACCGGCCCTGTTGATCAACTCCTCCCCCTCCCTCCCAGTGCCTCCTGCATGCTGTGGATCAGCTGTTCAGCAGCATGCAGAAGGCGCTGGGGGGGGGAGGAGCGGGGATGGGGCGCACTCAGGGAGGGGGCGGACAGAGGCGGGGAAGTGGAGGGGCGGGGGTGAGAAGAGGAGGGGCAGGGTGGGACTTTGGGGGAAAGGGTGGAGTGGGGGCAGGGCCTGGGGCTGAGCAGGGGGTCCATGAAAATGTTTAAATCAAAATGGAGGTCCTCGGATTGCTAAAGTTTGAGAACCACTGCAATAATCTATTTAGCACGTGAAGCAGGTCTAAAGAAAGCTCCATTCATACAGCCTGGACACTGCTGTAGGAATCCCAGCTGTTGCCTTCCTTACCTGTAACTGACCAACCCTAGTGCAGATTTAATTGCTTGACTCTAAAATACTCTATTTTTTCCACTCTTTCCTTTTCAAAACCACCTGGACACCGCTGGCTCCCATTTCCCAGGGAGGGTTGCCTTTGGAAAAGTTTAGAAGTGTCAACAAAATATATAAAAGCCACAAAAACTAACACTGTGAGTGAGCTCCCCAGACATCATTCCCAGAGAAGTGCTTCCACATCTTCACTTTGAGTAATAACTCTCTGCTCTTAGAGAGATAGCACATGTCATGAGAAAAGCTCAAAGCACTAGACAAACATAAACGCATGATCACTTCCTTGCAAATTAGGTCTGTACGGTCTTGAGCCTAAGGCACTGCATGGGAAATCAGCAGACGTGGGTTCTATTCCTGGTTCTGCTGCTGTGTGCCCTTGGCCAAGTCACTTCACCACCTTGGGCCTCAGTTTCCCCTCCCACTCTTTGTATATTTAGATTGAGGCAGGGACAATCTCTTACTTCATGTTTATGGAGTTCCTAGCACAGTAGGTCCCTGGTCTCAGTAGTGGATTCTAGATGTCACTGTAACATAAACAGCACTCATAATTTTGTTATTCCCATTCTACAGAGGAGACAATAGAGGCATAAAGAGTGAAGTGGCATAACAAGCCCCACATAGCAGGGCACTGGAAGAGCCAGAAATAGAACCCAGGGGGTCCTGATTCCCCGCTTCTGCTAGCATTGCACGGTGACACTGGCATTGTCAATCAGACTCTACTTGTGCAAATCCTCTGCTAGTCCCAGCTGGGATCTAGAAGCACAGAAGTGTGTGAAAATGAAAATATTCATTTGAAAAATTAACCAACTTTTTCAGGCCTAATAACAGATTCAGTCTGAGTTTGGGAGGAAGATTTGGGTCTGTTTTCACGTTATTCAGTTTGGGGTCTGTGCTCATTCACTTTAGCTGAGCCAGTTCACCCACCCCTAGTTATAAAGGGGGTATCTATATACCTCGATATGTGACAGTACTGGGTGCGACAGTTTAACAGCTGTCAGGCATCAGTGGTAGCCTAGGAGTAAAAAGCTATGTAAAGAAGAAGCAGTCATTATAATAGGTATTGGTTAGTCAGAAACTCTGATTATATTCCAGTCCCCTGTGTCTCTCTGGTCAGTTACACCAAGGTCGTCTGTATACAGTCCTGACAGCCCTTCTTAAAGGAATTTGAACCAAGGGAAATGAAACTTTCTCTTAACAGAGTGCCTTGTGATATAAACCCAAAGCAGAAGGCGAGTCAGTATCCTCATGATCATTTCTCTCTTATTCTTCACCCATTGATTGGCTAATCTATCAATATTGCACCAAATCCTGTTCCCATCTTCCCCGGAAATAACTTGTTTTATTAGCGACGCGGGCCATTTAAATTGAGTATGCTTTTTAAAAACTAGTTCAAAGCAGTGCCAGACACTCCAGTATCTCTCTGGGCCAGTTTTTATGGCTTTATAGCCACTTTTCTCTATTTTAAAAGTCCCTTTTGGCTGAGTGATTCCTACAAAGAGGGGGGAACTGACTACAGTGAAACGGATCATTCCCCAAATGTGACAGGCACAGAATGAAAACGGTGGTCTATGGGGATTCTTTAAATGCTCTCAAAGGGCCTGATCCAAAGTCCACTGCCATCAGTGGAAGTCTTTCCAATGACTTCACCGGGTTTTGGATCAGGCCCGTATTAAACAAGCTGAAAAAAAAATAAGAGTAAAATATTTTCCTCTCATCTGTTTAATTTATAGCAATTTTAGGGGTAGCTCGTCCTAATCGAAGGTAACATTTTTCAGGTTCAGACTATGATTTCTATGTTGATAGTCTCTTTGAGTAACAGCTACTTAAAAAGAGGTTTTCTGGTCTGCATTGGGGATATTTTGTAATTTATACACAAAAAATGTACCAAGAGCATACGAGACTTGAATAGTTACTCTGCATTTGCACTGCTGTAACTGAGATCACCAGGTCTGAGCTGATTTTAGATTCCTTAAACCACACACAAGGGTATTATTGAAACAAGGAATGGACCAAAACCTTCCAGTCTGGATCCTTCTCTGAACGGCTGGGTGCTGCTCAGACCTGGGGACCCTGCCCAAACCCATCTCTGTCAAGAATTTCAGGTTACCTCCTAACTCCTAGTGATGGCTGCACCTTTGCACATAAATGATGTTGATTGGCTTCTGCTCCTTCACTTGCAGCTGCAGTGCCGAGACTGCCGCGGAGTCCACGTCCATGGGATCATGTGACCCTAGGAACGCTGATCTCTCTTCTCCAGAGGAGGACAGTGATCAATGTACAGCCATTCCCATGGCAACGCGGACCTGGAAGAACAAGACAAATAATGAGACACCTAGTGACACTCAACCTGCAGGAAACGTAAGGAAAAATTCCCATTTCACCCCAGGCAGGTGGCTTTTGCCAAGCACTAGCCACCATCAGCGATTAATTAGTTAAAGTGTTTGGAAAGATCAGGGGGATACAAATGAGGCTGATTTTTGACCCCGGAAATGGATGTAGAAAGGAAATCTGTGAATCAATTCAGTTTTGTTAAATGAAGTTTTTCTGTTGCATTATTTTTAATTCAATGGGTTTTTTCCTGGAAAGTTTTAGTGTAATAGGGGCTAGTTCTTCCCTCACCCCTGTACAGGCCACCCCTGGCTTGCTGGAATTGGAGCACCACTTGGTGTGTGTGTAACCTCCAAAATAACCCCCAAGAACCCCATAAGGACTTCACTCCACCCACCCCTACCCAGACAGCAAATGTGAAAAATCGGGACAGGAGGTGGGGGGTAATAGGAGCCTATATAAGAAAAAGACCCAAAATTGGGACTGTCCCTATAAAATCGGGACATCTGGTCTCCCTACCTACCCAGCACAGACACTCGCTGATCGTATATTCGCGCTCTTTTCAACAGTTAGGTTTCGTTTTTAAAAAAGTGGCTGAAACTACAACATTGAACTGTGACTGGTGATGCTGATCCCTCTGAGACTGGAAGAGACAATGGGCTCAGTCTTACTTCTCTTGATGCCGTTTTACAGTAGTGCCTAGATCAGGACCCCATTGTACAAACCCAGAGAAAGAGATAGCCCCTGCCCTAGAGAGCAGAAGAGGAACAGAGGTGAAGTGATCTGCCCGCGACCCCACAACAGAGCTGGGTTTAGAACCCAGGACTCCTGACTCCCATGCAGTTGCCCTAGCCCCAGAGCACACCGCCTGCCCCCGGGAGTGGGAGTTTTGCCATTGACTTCAGTGGCAGCAGGATCGGACTCTGTCATTGCACCCACCAGAGCCCCGGCTGGCTCCATCGCTGCTTTCAGTTCTGACAGAGCTTTTAAATACCTCCTGGCCCCCACTCTAACACCACTTGCCTTTGTTGCAGAATTCCAGCCCGAGCTGCCGCAGATCCAGCTCTGACATCGCCCAGGAGACTGCGGACTGTGTCAAGGCCCAGCGGGAGTGCCGTCTGCGGCCTCATTTCAGTGACCCGATGCCAACAGACGCTGTGAAGAGAAAACAGCTGGAGCTGAAGATAGCGGCAGCAGCCCGGCAACACGCGCAGAAGCGACGGCAGGAGAGAGACCCTGGTACCTGCACCGATTCCTGCATGGGCCTGGATGGACTGGCCGTGTCCTTCCTTAGTTTAATTGTAACCGGAGCTTCTGCTCCCTCGACAAGGGCAGTTTAGAATTCAGAGTGGCGATGAACCAGATCCTGATCTCAGTTAGACTGGTGGAAATCTAGAGTAACACCACTGACTTCAGAGGAGTTGTTCTGGGCTTACACTGGTGTAAAGGAATTCAGAATCGGGTCCAGGGGCTTGTATCAATGTAGTTTGATTGGTTACACTGGTGTAATCTGGGCTAACCCCAGAGCGGTGGGAGGAGGCCCTAGCAACCATGGGAACTGACAGCCATTTCTGCACCACCCCCACAGGATCCCCTCATGCAGGGGGCATGCTGGGAGTACTCCTAGGGGGAGGGGGACATGGATAAGATGAGCTAATTGGTGTGTAGCCGCACGCCCTCCTGCCTGCCCATTTATGCCAGGGCACAGTAGTGGCTCTGCCTCTGCTCCCCTCCTAGGCTTCTGCTGCTCCCTCCAGCACCTTCCAGGCTGAGGTGACTCAGCCCTCCCCGGCTAGGCCCCTACCAGTTCTGGGCCCCCGAACTCCGCAATAAACACAAAGAAATGAACTCTTCTCTTCCCTTCCCTCGGGGAGGCCCTGACAGGGGCTGTCCCCAGCCATCCTACCCGCCCACAGCAAGAGCCCCAGGTCTGTGAGCTGGGCTCTCCCATTTTAGCCCCTCCCACAAAGCCTGACACCTGCTTCCCGTGTCACAAGGTAGGGTGGATTGGGCCCCCAGCAGCCCATTAACCCTTCCCTGCCTCCTGTGGGGTTTACACTCCTCCTCACAAGATGTTTTCTGTCATTCATAACAGATAGAGGAGTTCCTGCACTCAAAGGTTCGTCTGGCAACTGGCTCCCTCTAGGTCTATGGTCTAAATAACCCCATCCCCCACCACTGCCGGGTTTATTTTTTAGCCATACCAGACTATGGCCTTGAAACATCAATCCCTGGGGGCAGAAGGATGTATTATTTGCCTGGCACGAGGCTTCATACTGAGCACTGCAGAATAAATGGTAGGGAGAGAGAACAAGCCATTTCACATAACACCACAAAGTGCAGCAATGTCTGTGCTCCAGTTTCCAGGTCGAATCCCTGGGGGAGAGATGATTTTTTTCAAGGTCCATCGTAAGGGTCAGATCCCCAGCTGGTGTACATGGGAGTGGCTGCATCGACTGCTGAGTTGCACCCGCTGAGGATCTGGTCCGAGTTCGGGAAGTTGCAGAGTCTGAAGTCGGAGCTGACTTGCGCACAAGGCAAGCGAGCGGTGGGTCGGGGCTGTGTGTTTTCAGAGTCCACTGACACGGGCACTCACAGGCTGGCTCAAGCCCCCTTAGCAGTGGGACTGGTGGAGGGGCTCCCCCCTGGCTTCTCCATCCAGCAGCAGAAGAAGGGTGGGAGACAACGTGCAGTCCTGTTTTCCCCTAGTCCTTTCCCTTAGGCTCCTAGCTCCCAAGGCTGCCCCAGCTCAGAGGCTGTTGAGTGAGCTCTTCCCAGTCAGCAGTGCACGTCCTGAGCTTCGTTCATGTCTGTGCTTTGCTCAGGTCCGGTGGTGGCTAAAGCCAACATCTCCCACGGCTGCAGCTTTGACGAGAACACGCGTTCCCTGCGCAGCTCCCTGCAATCCAGGCACCGCTGGAGCAACGTCAGCAGCCTGAGTGCGGACAGCGGCATTGTCGGCGTAACCGACGAGAGGGACGATGCCGAGGCCGGCGGCGCGACCAGAACCAGATCGGCGGAGGTGGAGAGGGCGGACAGCGGCATCGGCCAAGCATTGGCCAGGAAGTGGAAAAACAGGGCCTCTGAAACGCTGACTTCCTTGCAGGCCTGGGAGGCGCACCGGCCCTGCACGGACTGCGGTGAGAGAGATTTCCCAGTGGAGACAGACGCACAGAACCAGAACAAGAGAAGAGCCAACCTGTGTGCGAAGTGCCAGAAGCGCAGGACGGAGCGAAAGGAGTCGATCCTGGAGTTCGTCAACACGGAAGCCAGCTACGGCGAGGACCTGCGGATCATCAAGGAGGAGTTCTACCTCCCGATGCAGGCGGCCGGGCTGCTGGCGCAGGAACAGCTGCTGGTGGTGTTCAGCAATATCCAGGAGCTGATTGACCTCAATGAAAATTTTCTGGAGTATCTCCAAGAAGAAATTGACCAGGCCTTTGATCAGGTACGGTCCCTGCACTCAGCTTCGCTTTCTGCCCATAGCAGCAGTGGCTGGGTCAGTCACAGGGCCACATCATAGCACTCATTGAGAGGCAGCATTGTCTAGTGGTTAGGGCAGGGGGGCTGAGAATAGGGCTCCTGGGTTCTGTTCCCCAGTTCTCAGCCTCTTACCAGTCAGCACTCTGTCCAAAAGTCTCTCTCCCTTAGCTTTTTCTCAGGGTCATGCTACGAGTGCTTCTCTGGCTGTCTCTGGGGCTTCCTTGATGCCGCCTCTGGCTGCTTCTGTGGTGTTTCTCCTGCTTCTCTCGCGCACGCACACGGCTCCATCAGAAGATACCAAACCTCCTGCTTTTGCATCCAGCCCCCAGTCAAACCCCTCCATCCACATAGCTCAGATTCCTGACCAGCCTTGTACGTGGCCTGTCTTTTGGGTGGTGGCTCCTACTTTTTCAATTGTCTGTTCCATCAAGGAGCTGAATTGCTTCTTACATTTACCCTGAATGAAGGGCAGCTGATACACCAACCAGCTTCAGTGAGGTTTCACCTAACCACCCGCATAACATTCCCTTGTAAACAGGCAGCAACCTCAGATGGTGAGAACAGTCACATTGGAAGTAGCATGCAATACAAAAATTATATTAGAGAATGGGGCCACCAGGAGTGTAGCCAGATGTGGGAGGATCACCCGAGCATAGGAGGACCCTCCAGAGCTGGCATAACGTGCGTAGGTCCCACAATGTCCAACTCCAATCAAACCACTCACTCCCACTATGGTATGAAGCCCCAACATGTAGAAAGCTGGCAATAATCCATGAGCATAGAAGTCTGCTGGAGCCCAGGACCAGTGTTCAGGGGGTCAGGTACGTGCCGTGTTTTCAATATGTCACGTGCTTTGGCAAGGTGTCTCAAATGAAAACTATTAAACCTTTGCAAAACCACATCGTGTTTGAAAACCAACACAACTTCCTGACCAACTAAAGGCTGGCTCCAGCGGGGTTCTGCAGCCAGTGTCACTTTATCAGCCGAATTCAAGATGGGGCAGGGCCGTATAAATGAGTCTGGGATCAGAAAGGAGAAAAGGGGCATGTGAAAATGTGGTTCTGCGCTCAAAGGGGACCGTAAAACTGACATCATGGGGCACCATCTTCATTGTCTCTTGATCACAGGTGCTCAGTTTACACGTAAAAAGATGTTCCGTGTAAATTGTCAGCTCTGCAAACTAAGGGCAGGTCCACACTAACCCCCCAGTTCGAACTAAGATACGCAACTTCAGCTACGTGAATAACGTAGCTGAAGTCGAAGTACCTTAGTTCGAACTACAAGGTACTTACCGCGGGTCCACACGCGGCAGGCAGGCTCCCCCGTCGACTCCGCGTACTCATCTCGCGGAGCAGGAGTCAACGGCGAGCACTTCCGGGATCGATTTATCGCGTCTAGACAAGACGCGATAAATCGAGCCCAGAAGATCGATTGCTTACCGCCGAACCCGGAGGTAAGTATAGACGTACCCTCAGCCTTGGATCAGGGAGTCAAAGTGGGATTTTTCCTTCTCCTAGACCATCACCAATCAAGATTCTTCAAACCAGATTATACTCTTATCTATGCATGTGCGACCCCATTAGTAGAGCTGGTGGAAAACAGAATTGCTGTCCTGCGGAAAAATACTCCATTTCAATTCCAATCATTTGACATTTTTTCCACTGAAAATGTCCTGCAAAACATTTTGACATCTACAAAACACCCTTTTCCAGTGGAAAACTGTCCATGACAAATGTTTTGACCAGCTCTATCCATTAGCCGCACAGAGAAACTGATCAGAATTTGGTACACAGAGTTGTTGATGCACCAGAAGGAACAGACTCCAGCTGATTCGCCCTTAGCCATGTTGGCCCTGCCGGGCTAACAGTAAAAAAACACTAAAAAAAAATTGCAGATATGACACCGAAATCCCAGGAGAAGATCTGTTAAGTCAGAAGGTGCCATTTTTACATATCAGGGGGTAGCCGTGTTAGTCTGTTTCTACAAAAACAACAAGGAGTCTGGTAGCACTTTAAAGACTAACAGATTTATTTGGGCATAAGGTTTCATGGGTAAAAACCTCACTTTTTTTTTCAGTAGAGAATCCCACTTGAAACCAACCAGGCCAGATTCTGATCAGTTATGCAACTGCAAATCTGGAATACCAAAAGATGTGGGATTAAGTAACCCCAGATTTACATCAGTGTATCTGAGAATCAAAGCTGGCCCCATGATGTGCCGAGTTCCCCTTTTAGCCTGGCTGCGGGGGCTTTCAGCAAACATTGCTTACAGCTTTGTTTGTAAAAACAATTTGCCGGTCACCTTTAATGTGCAGCATTGTATGACAACCACCTCATCTGACTATGACCCACAGCATTGCACAATGCAATCACGACCACATGGCTGCAGGGGTACTTTCCCAAGATACCCATCCCACTGATACAGAGATTCTGTGCCAGGGCAAAACATAAGCCTAGGCCAGCAGGGGTATACGGGTGAGAAGCTCAGACTTCCCACTTTCTTCGAAGGGAACACAATCCATTAGCTGCAATATCAGTTCAAGCCAGAAGTTTTTGTACTTTGGACACACCCCACCAGACCATGCCACATGCATGTCTTTGATTGCAATGACCTTGACAACATAGCAGCCCTGGCATCAGCGTCCTAGTGTCTTGCACAGGCAGGACAGACATGTGCCAAGGTCAGAATTGCCCTTCAACAATTTCTCGAGCAGATGAACACTGAAAGCAGCTGTTGTTTGTTTTGCCGGTCCCTCTCCCTCCGACTGCCTCTGTCTTCAACCCTCTTTGCAACCACAATGTATTCCTGCATTAAAAGGCACCAGAGCACTAACTCCAGGCTGCTTGTTACGCAAACCCCTAAGCAAAGCCAGTGGCCTTACCTGGCACCGTATTCTTATTTTATTTTATTACACGCATGGAAAGAAAACAGGAATTTACCATGACATTTATTTTTACAAAGCATCCCAGAGTCCTGTCTAGCCCAAAGGAGAGCCATTAAAGGCACCTTGGCGCACCAGCCAGCACCGATAGCTCAGAACAGAGACAAGGCAATCCCTAATCTGTAGCTGAGTTGAACTTCACCCCCACCCATTTTTCTCAAACGCTGCCTGGGTCATTTATGAGCCCTGGTGTCAGGACTCCCTGGCAATTCTTTGTGGCAGACCGGCTGGAAATAACAACTCTGGATCACTCCGCTGGGGAGAACGCTCAGAGCCGAGCTTTTGCGGTCTAGGCCAGTGGTGGTAGTGCAGTGCCACCAGCCCGTGGCAGGAGGAGAGGGTGCTTTGCATGGCTCCACAGTAACCTCTGTTGCATTGATAGCCCTACATGCTGAAGACTCCTGTTTGTCCACAGACCGGTGCAGTCATGCATGCTTGCCTTCACCATCCCCACACTCCGCCTCACCCTAACCTGCAGGGGTGTAATCCACATTGGCCAGCCAATTCCACCATTGGTCTCCACTGGCGCTGATCTGTTTAAGTGATACCCTGGGGAGGAGACCAAGATCAGCTCTTCATTTCCTATAGGTCACCTAGCTGCTTTCAGATGGGGACTGCTTTCACTTGAGCTGCATTCGAGCCAACCACCTAGAGGGGGAAAGTTCCATGACAGAACAGGGAGCAATGGTCTCAAGTTGCAGTGGGGGAGGTCTAGGCTGGATATTAGGAAACACTATTTCACTAGGAGGGTGGTGAAACACTGGAATGGGTTACCTAGGGAGGTGGTGGAATCTCCATCCTGAGAGGTTTTTAAAGCCCAGCTTGACAAAGCCCTGGCCGGGATGATTTAGTTGGGGTTGGCCCTGCTTTGAGCAGGGGGTTGGACTAGAACCTCCTGGGGTCTCTTCCAACCCTGATATTCTATGATTCTATGTTCCACTGCCAGCCCCTGGAAGCAGACAGGTCGCCCTAAGACAGGGATGGGGATGGGCTCTAGAAGGAGCCCTGAATGGAGACTCTTCAGCCAGAAAAGGATAACCGTGGCACAGAGCATAAAGGGGGATAGAGTGGGGGGAATCCCGTCACAAGAAGAGAGGATTGGGCAAGTTTCCAAGAAATATGGGGATGAGTTCTCTTGCAGGTAGATTCGGACCTCCAGCGAGTTCATGAACGGGTTTCAGGGGTCATGACCCGCCTGCCCTTCGGAGGGGGGGATCCAAGCTAGATGGGAGGGAGCTCCTGATGGGCCACTGCCCTGGCAAAAAAAAGGCCATTAAGTTGACAAATTCTGGCAAATCCAAAGAACCTAACAAACAGTCCGGCAGCTCTGCAGGCTGCTCTCTATCGCCTACGTTGAAGATGCTGTCAGCCGTAATTGGAGGAAAGCAGTTCAGCCCAGGGATCAGCACCAGAGGAGATCGGAGTGCCTTTCTCAGCTCTAAACCAACAAGGAGTCCGGTGGCACCCTAAAGACTAACAGCTTTATTTGGGCATAAGCTTTCATGGGTAAAAAACCTCACTTCTTCAGATGCATGGAGTGAAAGTTACAGCTGCAGGCATTATATAATGACGAGAGGTGGGAGTTACCTCACAAGTGGAGAACCAGTGTTGACAGGGCCAATTCGATCAGGGTGGATGTAGTCCACTCCCAATAATAGATGAGGAGGTGTCAATTCCAGGAGAGGCAAAGCTGCTTCTGTAATGAGCCAGCCACTCCCAGTCCCTATTCAAGCCCAAATTAATGGTGTTAAATTGCCAATGAATTTTAGTTCTGTTTCTTTTTGAAGTCTGTTTCTGAAGTTTTTTTGTTCAAGAATAGCTACTTTTAAATCTGTTATAGAATGTCCAGGGAGATTGAAATGTTCACCTACTGGCTTTTGTATGTTACCATTCCTGATGTCCGATTTGTGTCAATTTATTATTTTACGTAGGGACATGCCACTGACATGCTGTGTGACCTTGGGTGAGCCACTTAGGCCCAGATCAGCAAAGGTAGTTTGGCACCTAACTCCCATTCACATCAGTGAGAGTTAAAAGTCTAAATGCCTTTGAGGATCTGGACCTTAGCCTTTGCAGCTCAGTTCCCCTACCTCTGAAAACGGGGACATTAATACCCATTTGTAAAGTGCATTGAGTCCTTGAATGAAAAAGTGGGAACGATGGTTTGGATTACATTAGCTCTGGGTGCTCCTTGCTGGCTTGAACAATGCAACTTCGCCCCCTTTCGTTCATAGGGCCAAGCCCTGTGGTCAGGCAGAACTCCCATGAAGGCAATGGAGTCCTGTCATTGAGTTCAGCGAGTGCAGATCAGGCTGGATTTGGGCCCAAGTGCATAGATGTGAAGTTGGGGCAGGGTGTGTGTGTCCTGAGGTTTCTTTTCCTGCTTGGGGTGCTGTGTAGTTGACAGTAGTGGGGCTAGGTTTTCAAGCTCCCAACACCCAATGGGGTAGGTTCAACCTCCGGTGAGCTGAGCTCCTTTGAAAGTCTGGTCCACAGACACTTTTCAGGCAGACACTACCAGGCCTGAACACAGTGGGATTGCTTAGCGTAGCAAGTGCTCTGCCCAGCAGGAAACATTGGTTTGGGATCTCCTTGACTGACTGTAGTGGCTACCGGGTTGTGTGTTTGCAGGACGACGAGGACCTGATGACTGTGTGCATTGGCGAGATCTTTTTGGAGTTTGTCAATATGCTGCCGGCCTTTCAGACCTACTGTCTTCAGCAGTCCTCTTCAGTGAACATGCTCAATGCCCTGGAGAAGGAGAAAGAGCTACTCAGGTAAGATGGGCTGAGTGTGTCTGTCGTGGGCTACGGGGACCGGAGAGATCCAGAAAAGCACCAGCCCTGGAGCCTAGAAACTGAAGCCATGTATGTGGGAAAAGGGCAGTTCAGGCTTCCCAGGGTGTGTCTATCCTGGCCTGATGGGACCCCCTCTACAAGTGAGAGGGTAATTCACCCTCCTTAGCCCATTAGGTCTTTGGCCTTTCTGCTGGGGTAGCCCACAGGGATTTTATGATACCAATGCTTGTCCACTTGGAACTGGACTGAGACCCACCAAACTCATTTCATACGGGTCATCAAACAGTCCACAGATGAGAACAGCTCTCAGTCACTACTGACCTGTGCCAGATTTTCCACTGGAAGGGCGGACTCCTCAGTGGGAGGCAGTGTGGCCTTGTATGTAGATCACAGGCGTGGGACTCAGGAGCCCTGGGTTCTATTCCCAGGTCTGCTGCTGGGTGACCTTGAGTAAATCACTTCACTGCTCTGTGCCTCAGTTTCCCCATCTGTAAAATGGGATAATGATACTGCCCTCGTTTGCAAAGCGCTTTGCGATCTACTGATGAACAGCACTGTATAAGAGCTAGGTAGTAGTAGTAGTAGAGGGTCCTGTCTACCTAATCCTGCCTTGGCAATGCAGGGTGATGGTCTGGATGATCTCTTGAGGTCCTTTCCAGCCCTGCATTTCTGTAATTATTATCTGATGTAAATCGGTGTCGCTGTATGGAAGCCAGTGAGGCTAGACCAGTTCACTCCAGCTGAGGATCTAGCCCTAAATGCTTTAAAATCCCTTGGTGGAGAACTGTAATAAAGTGGTGTGATCCGTCCCATAATGTGGTGCATTCCTCAGGTGCTGGTAACAAGCCTGATCTTAGGAAATGCCGAGCACCTGAAGCCTGTGAAAGCCAATGGGAATCACAGGTGTTCAGTTCCTCTCAGCATCACGCCTTTGTAATGCCCAGTGGGCTAGGGGCAGTCCAGAGCAGTTATCTGTATTGGCGGCAGCCTAGGGCAAAGGTCAGAGTTCTTGCAGGGGTCAGTAGCTGGAAGATCCGATGCAAGGGGCTGGATCAATGGGTTGAGGAAGGGCGAGGTGGCAAGGCAGGGTTGGGCGAGGCAGTGGTCTGTTGCTCAGAAAGCTTCCTCTTCCTCTTGGGGCCTTTGTGCAGTCAAAGTACCCAATGAGGGTGCTGCCTGATCATTCAATCAGGGGCCTGGACGTGCTGCTGTGGGCTTGTAGGCCTTTAGCACTTTGGCCATCAGACTAGGCTGGTGGTTCGCAGTGGCACATTGGTTAAGGATGCTGCCTAAGGAGCTGGGTTCAACACCAGCATCCTGAAAGCCCTTCATTTGCATTTTATTTTCATTGTCTGCTAGCAGAATAACCAACCCGGAGTTTATTCCCTTTTTAAATCCCCGCAGAATATTCCTCAACGTTTCCCAGAACGACAACACGGTGCTTCGGCGCATGAATCTAAGATCCTTCCTGATGGCCCCCTTGCAGAGAGTCACCAAGTACCCACTTCTACTCAGCAGGATCATCAAAGCCACCATTGAGTACCACCCAGATCATGGCAGCCTGCGGGAAGCCAAGAGCCGCATCGAGTCCCACCTGGAGCACATCAACATGAAAACCAAGCAGGAGGGGAATTCGTGGACGCTGCGCTCCTTCCGCCAAGACAGCAAGAAGAACAGGGAAGTTATCAACATTGAGATGAGGGAAACCGCCATCAAAACTGTGGGCTGGCTGCGGGAGGAGACACGCTTTGTGATGGAAGGGCTCCTGCAGCTCGCCCAGCCGCCCGATGGCCAGTGGGTGAAGAAGGGCAGCAAGACCTTGAAATTTCAGAACATGCAGGTGCTGCTCATGGTCAACATAAAGCGAGTGTCTGAGTCTAGCCTCGAGGCTGCTGAGCCAGGACCCGTGAAAGATGCAGTCCTGGTGTTGATCAGGGACAAAAACAATGGGAAGTTCAGTTTGCTCAGGGAGCCCCTGAGGCTGAGTAACTGCGTCGTCTCCGCAGACCCCGACTGCAGTGATACTTTTGAACTCATGGAGATCAGGCGGGAGGCGTTCGTGTTCCGGGACGGCGACAGGGCACGGACTCACCACTGGTTCCGGCAGATCAGGAGGTACTCGAGGGAGCTGGGCTCTTGGAAGAAGCGGCGGAACGCTCTGCCCAACATCATGATAAGCACATCCCATAACAGGTCTTGAAATCTAGGGAGAGGATCATGTTGGAAAAGACTGGGCTAAGCCAGTGAGACCAGCACAGAACCATCACTCGACTCAATGGGTTGAATTCACCACTGGCGTAACTCCATCAACAACTGTGCAGTTACACCAGGAATGAGTCTGGCCCAATGAGGGTGATAATTTACTGGCAGCGTTGCAACCAGCTGTTGCAGCCTCACTTTGGATTTCAGCAGGAAGGACTTACATCCTATTTGTGACTCACTTACCTATGATGATTAGGCTTCTTATGAGGAGCAGGTCTCTGGAAAGAAAATAATGAGCTTCAGTTGTTAATATTGCACTGAGGGCTAATGGTGTCAGGCTCAATATTACACGGCTGTGATGAAGAGCTGATCTTGATTGTGAGTGAGGTGTCATGGTTGCACATATTGCATCAGCGTTAAGTAAAGCCAAGGTCAAAGCTAGGTGCAGTATTACCAAATGAAGGAGGAAGTTTGGACAGGATAAGTCTCTAGTTTGACTGGTTTCCATCCTCTCTCCCAAGAAATATATTTCATTATCTGATTCCTGATAAGTTCAATGAAATATGTTGTTGGGGATCGGGGGGAATCAATCTTTCACCTTTAAACCAAACAAAGTAGATGCAGATTTGCTCAGATTTAATCAGCGTTGTATGCATGTAACAAACCCAAAAAGCAGAAGAAATGTACACAGCATTCTCTCTCTCTCTCTCCCCAAAATACCTGTAGAACACTGTGGAAGAGCAATATCCCCTACATTTAAAATCATCAGGTTTTTAACCGGCTTAAAGATATGCCAGAAGACTGGAAAATAATGATACATCTGAAATATTTCAGAACTGTGGGTCTGTAAATAAGGGTCTGTTACCACTTCTAGTGAACTTTAAAGTTTGTGATTATTTAAAGATGTAATCTAGTGTATTTCAAAAGTTTAAAAAAGAAACAGTTTACATTGTACTGTAGTTTAACAACATAAAATGTTTTAATAATTATGTTTCAATGACTCTAGATGGGTGTTTTGTTTATTTTTGGGTCCACTTGTTTTCTAGGGTTAGAATTTCATTGATTGCAGATAGCATGAAAGTGAACAGGGAAGCACACAACGCTGTTGTTTGTGCTCACTGAACAAAATTTAGAGGCGAGTCCAAGTGGGTTTATGGGAAATGTAGTTGGTGTATGTAACACACAACTTCTTCTGGGCTCAGTAGCCACGTTCCCCTAATCCTTACAAGACAACCTGACATCAATGTAGATTCTGACACTGGGGAAGGACTATTTTAGATCGATTCTGACTAATAGGGAGGAACTGATTGAGAATATGAAGGTAGAAGGCAGCTTTGGTGAAAATGACCACAAAATGATAGCGTTCATAATTCTAAAGAAAGGAAAGGAAAGAGAGAGCAGCAAAATACAGAAAATGGACATAAAAAAAGCAGATTTCCTCAAACTCAGAGAATTGATAGGTATGGTCCCATTGGAAGGATCTTTAAAGGAAAAAGGATTTGAGGACAGCTGGCAATTTCTAAAAGAGACAATATTAAAGGCACAACTGCCAATTATCCCAACATGGAGGAAAGAAAGGAAGAATAGTAAGAAACTAACATGGCTCCATCAGGAACTCTTTAATGACCTGAAAATCAAAAAAGAATCATACAAAAAGTGGAACTCAGGACAAATTGCTAAGGATGAATATAAAGGAATAGCGCAAGCTGGTAGGGACAAAATGAGAAAGGCTAAGGCACAAAATGAGGTACACCTAGCAAGGGACATAAAAAGCAAAGAGGTTCAATAAACACATTAGAAGTAAGAGAAAGCTGAAGGTAGGCGTCGGTCCATTAGTTAATGGGGAAGAAGACCAAATAAAGGACGTGTGACAGACCCAGACCAGTGGGGTACAGGAGTCTGGTAGAGACCAAATATACTGGTCACTGGATGAGTAGTTTTCTGTTCCCTGAGTGACCAGAGCAGGGGCTGCACTAGAGTAATCAGGAACCTGCTAGAACCAGTTAAGGCAGGCAGGCTAATTAGGACACCTGGAGCCAATTAAGAAGAAGCTGCTAGAATCAATTAAGGCAGGCTAATCAGGGCACCTGGGTTTTAAAAGGAGCTCACTTCAGTTTGTGGTGTGAGTGTGAGGAGCTGGGAGCAAGAGGCGCAAGGAGCTGAGAGGGAGAGCTGCTGGAGGACTGAGGAGCACAAGCATTATCAAACACCAGGAGGAAGGTCCTGTGGTGAGAATAAGGAAGGTGTTTGGAGGAAGCCATGGGGAAGTAGCCCAGGGAGTTGTAGCTGTCATGCAACTGTTACAGGAGGCACTATAGACAGCTGCAGTCCACAGGGCCCTGGGCTGGAACCCGAAGTAGAGGGCGGGCCCGGGTTCCTCCCAAATCTCCCAATTGACCTGGACTGTGGGTTTTTCCAGAGGGGAAGGTCTCTGGGCTGTTCCCCAACCCACATGGTGAATCTCTGAGGCAAGAAAATCTGCCAATAAGCGCAGGACCCACCAAGATAGAGGAGGAACTTTGTCACAGATGACACATAGAAAGAAGTCTGAAATGTTTATTGGTTTTTTTTGCTTCAGTTGTCAATAAATGTGTTAATCATCTGGTTACAATTAACATTATTAAAATAAACAACAAGGAAGAAAGATCTCCGGGTAGAATAGGGAAAAGAACAGGCTAAAGAATCTTTAGATAAGATAGATGTATTCAAGTTGGCAGGGCCTGCTGAAATTCACCCTAGAGTATTAAGGAACTGAAGCAATCTCTGAACCATTAGCGATTATCTTTGAGAACTCATGGATGACAGATGAAACCTCATAGGACTAGAGAAGAGCAAACATAGCACCTAATTTTTAAAAGGGGGGAAAGGAGAACACTGTGAATTATAGACCAGTCAGCCTAACTTCAATGCCTGGAAAGATATGGACAAATTATTAAACAATCAATTTGTTCAAACCTGGAGAATAATAGGGTGATAAATAACAGCCAACATGGATTTGTCAAGAACAAAATTTACCAGACCAATCTAATGTCCTTCTTTGATGGGGTTACTGGCCTACTGGGGAGGGGGAAACGTCATAAGTCTGGACTTTAGTAAGCCTTTTGACACTGTCCCACGTGACATTCTCAAAAGCAAACTGGGAACACGTAGTCTAGATGAAATTACAATCAGGTAGGTGTACAACTGTTTGAAAAACTGTATTCAGAGAATCATCATCAATGGTTCACTGTCAAACTGGGAGGCTGTATCTAGTAGGACCCTGCAGCAGTCTGTCCTGGTACTATTCAATATTTTCATTAGCAACTTGAATAATGGAGTGGAGTGTATGTTATAAAGTGTGTGGAGGACATCTAGCTGGGAGGGGTTGCAAGCACTTTGAGCACATCCAACAAGATATTTCTGTTAATTCATCCAAGAAAGTCCATGCCCAAGAAAATACATTTGTGTATTTATCCTTTGATCAATTAGGTAAATACATATGCAGATTAAGGTACCTCTCAAGGTCCTGAGAAGTTGCTAGTGCAGCCTTCAGTCTTACAAAGTCTGGTTACTGCTGAGCTAAATAATTCTGCAGAACCAGTGATTATCCAGCTCTGAGGATTTCAGCAGCTGCTGAGATGTTACTTTGCACCCTGAAAACTGATCCGGAGAGCAACAGCTGAAATATTTGTCTACAGGACAGTATCTTTTGTTGACCCACACACATTTCTCTGAGTTGCCTGTGCCCTCCAAGAATTGCTTTCACGGTTCATTTTGTTTGAGGGGTGAGGGGAATTTGCTGAGACCTCCTCACACATGCCAAACACATGCCCCAGGATAGGTGGACACATCTTCCACTTTCAGTGCTTCTTATTCTCTTGTGGACCCAATGGAGCTCTGCTGGTACCTACGATAGAGCAAAAACATTTTCTCCATTCTTTCCTCACCCCAACTATTAAGCTTTAAAGTTTCTTGTTTTAGTGCTGCTATTAATTTCACATTAAGAAAGATACAATTGCATTGGACAGTCCTATACAGAAGAAATGATCTAGGGAACATAGCTCCTAGTAGCATTAACACCTGCTTTATAATTGATCAGACAGCTCTGTCTAACCCCGAGTTTCCGTATATTCTGCAGTCAGGTTGGCTTGGTTTTGAGGTGATAGAAGGTAGAATGTTTTCCAGACGACAGGATAGTGATTTCCAGTAATTCATTAAAAACCCAAGGCTATGCTCTGGGACCCTCTGCTCTTTTGCCACTATGGGACCAAGCTTTAGATGTTGATAGCATTGAAGGTGGCTTCAGCTCCGACGACTATTGTGCACATACCTCTCAATTTAAGCACTAGAGGTTTGCTCTGGGTTCTGTCCTTGCAGGTGACAAGGTATCTGTACATGAGTGCCTGTGGCCCTTGGAAATGCCAGTGCCCCCTTCTTCACCAAGACTAGTCAATGCAATAGCTTGAGTCAGGGCTGCAATGTGAAGGAAAAGGCCCTGTCTAACAGAATTTGCTATTCTCAAACACCACCCTTAACTCCTTTCTTTCTCATTTTGCAGAAAGGATGATTTGCATCTCGCTCCTTCAGCTGGAAAGCAGCAGGGAGTAGACTGAACCGGTGCTGCTGATGCAAATTATAGTATTGTGACAATTGATATTGGGCAGAATGCCCCTTGCTCCTCTTCAGTGGTAGCCTGATCCTTTCCATTATTTAAAGTTCATTAGGCAATAATTTGTATGTTCCCAAAGGCACAGACAAAATGGTTGAATTGCTAGGTGCTTTTCTTTCATGTGTTTCTTGATGGGGGTGTTTTTTAAAAAATAAATTGGCAGCCTGAGCCCACCATGTGCTGGTTAAAGATTGTTCTGAAGTGCCAAGCACTCACAATAGAGCCACAACTACATCAGTCTGAAACTGTCAGACCCCATACACAGGAGAAAGCAATAGGATGCTGGCAGATTCATCTTCTCTCCAGTGAAAGAAATGGTTAGACTCTTCCTTCACTTCATTGCCTCCAGTAGCAGTTCTCTTAAGAAAAGATCTGAGTTTAGTGAGCCTAATAGCTCCCGACTGTCCAATACTTGATTTCACTATAAACAAATCTAACAGCTTTGACGTCCACTGCTGAAAAAAGCTCTACACCCTGTAAAGCTTTAAAAGTTTTTTCTGATCTGATCATTTTGCTCCACAGCAAACTGGAAATCAAACCCAACCGGGGCGGCGTCCCTGGCCTTTGTTTGGCAGAAGCTGGGAATGGGTGATGGGATGGATCACTTGATCACCTGCTCTGTTCATTCCCTCTGAAGCACCCGGCATTGGCCACTGTCGGAAGACTGGATACTGGACCATTGGCTGACCCAGCATGGCTGTTCTTATGTTCTTAATAGTGGCTGTTTGAATAACTGGGTGTCTTTAAATTGAGACGTCTCAGTTCTCCGAGACTGAGAACGAACCATTTCAGAAGAGGCTTTCACCTTAACTAGACGAGGCCTGCCAGCTAGTGCAAGTCCTGTTGATCTTACTCTATGCAACTGCTTCGATATCAACATTTGTCAGATTCCAGATATTTCTAGATTTCATGGGAAAAGTCCATTCTGCCCAGTTCTTAGTAAAACAGGCACCTTCCCTCTAGACAAGACAAATGGAGGCTCCCGTTAAGAAGCCCAATAACAGATCATGGGTATATTATTTACTGAGCAGAAACAATGCACTGTAGACTCATGTGGATATTATTTTTTGAGCAGAAACAATGTGTTCGGTCCTGTACAACCATATAAGGACTGAATCACTATACTAAAAAGCTTATAGACATGGAGCTACATGTCTTTGTCTAGGACAGTCTGCAACAACCAACACCTCAATTGTGGACCTGTCTAACTTGACAGGGTCTCGTTATGTTTTAAACATTATTTGCCTTTAATGGATGCTCTGTATACTCAGCTGCGCATCTGCTTTTAATTGACAGCTGTTGAAAGGGAATCTCCGTATGGACTAATTTCCAGGGTATTGAATGTTTCAATTCTATGTAGCGAGTACACAAAGCAAGGAAGATGAAAGACTCATCACAATTAACAAGGCAGTAGATTTTCCATTCTTGCTAGACACTTTATAAAGTCAAATCCGGACCATCCATCTGCAGGGAGGTATGAACTAATTCAGCATCATGTGCAGTGTGACTTACTCAACAGCCTTGG
The DNA here is from genome assembly GCF_011386835.1 of Chrysemys picta bellii. Lineage (NCBI taxonomy): Eukaryota > Metazoa > Chordata > Testudines > Emydidae > Chrysemys > Chrysemys picta. The sequence continues at coordinate 9,936,112 of NC_088801.1, read as the reverse complement.
AGATGACAGATATGGGGAAAATATAGCACAAATATTTCAGAAACCTGGACAAAAAGCTATTATAAGCATTAGGGAGCAGGATGAATACAAGTCAATCATGCAGATAACGTGTGTTCAAAGCTTCTCAAGCCCTTTAAACAACTTCTCAGAGGCGTGACAATCTGCATAGCAACATTCAGGATATTGTCTGTTTTTTTCAGAAATGGACCATTCTTAGCAGTATCATTTGCTCTTTTAAAAGGGAGGGTGCTGCTATTTTATTCAGTCAGAAATCTTGCTTCAGGAAATAACACACCAACAAGTCTCCTTGCAAACCCCCAGTGCAAGAGTTTTAATTGTCCTTAATAAGCAGAGAGAAGCAAATGAGAGGCAAGGGAACCTGCAATTACAGACACTGTCCTCAATTAATTAGTGCCTGGCCTTGAACACAAGCTAGGGGAGATATTAGACAGCACAATAGGCTCATTGCTTTGAAAAACCACACACCTGCCCACAGCCATAAATCCAGCCCAACAAGCTGCTCTGGTCTCCAGACAACTCTTCTTTTAGCTCTCTGTTAAGCCACAGTATCTAGCTGCAGGCAGCACCTTAATGAAAGGAAATGGAATAAGTTGGTGCCTTAAGAGTCAAAGTCTGGGCGAATGCCCTGGGGATCTGATGCAGTTACTTTCCATCCCTGCTAATGCACCTAGCCCACAGTCACTCTCCCCACTGAAACGGCCTGTGTGTTGCCCTTCTATGCAGAACCATCTTTTAGCAGCATGGGCAAGGCAAGTTATTTGTCCACACAGGGAACTCAGGGCAAGTCTATCAGAAATGAGATCAGTGGGGGGAAAAGTTATGATTGTCTAACTTTCCAGCAGCTTCACTTAAAATCTACTAGCTGCAACAGATGGAGTTGAAACTAACCAAGACAGCCCTTCTGGCTTCCATAGCCACTGCACCCCCCGTGCTCCCGTTCACCCTATGTCCTGAAAGCTTTTAACAACAGCTGGAAGCATTGGCTCGTAGGCCAGCACTTTCACTCCTCCCTGAGGACTGAGTCACTGCTTGTTTTTCTACTGCACACAATCAACTGGAACAGCCCTTTATACTGAGGCAAGGGAGAGGCGGAGGAGTGACCTTAGGAAGAGGAGGACAAAACACAAAGCATGGAAAGGTTACCCTGGAGAGCTCTCTCCGGAATATGAACTCTGGCATAAGTGCTTCAGAAAATACCTTTGGGGGCTGTTGAGTCAGCCTCTATTCTGACGCACTGCCCCTTTCAGCTGACAGTGTGTAGTGGGGAGGGTATTCAAGACCAAATAAGAATGATTACTTTCATTACAGATTTGTTTGAAGGTTCATCATGAACCAGATCATCAAAAACACACTTGACCTTGCTATATTTTTGCAGGCTTCAGGGAAGAACTGCCTCTCACCATGCTCCTGGGCCAAGTGGCTTCCGCTTACCAACATGATCTTTGGAGCAGAGACCATCAGCTACAGGCCACTCCCTCCCCCAAACTGAGTCTTTCAGGGGAATTTTATTTCCCCTTCCCCCGTTCCTAAGCCAGTGGCAGCTGGCAAGACAACACATGCAGCTCTGGGGCAGAAACATACCCTTCTCTTTGGCACCAAATACTAGGAAAGAGAAGCTCAAGGTTTTTTTGCATGCAGCTACGACTCCAGAGGTTTCCTTGTTACTGCTCTAAAGATGATGGGGCTTTTCTGCCCCCAGGATCTTTCAAGAAGCTGGTGCAGCAGGAACATTTTCCTCTGTGCTCCCTGCTGCGGGTTGTGAGCAAACTGTGCTGCTTCCTACACCCTATCCACTCACCGAGACAAGCATTTAGAATGAAGAATGCAGCCCATACTTGGTGGCCTAGAATGATCTTGCTTGGGGAGAGAGAGGCTACCCAGTGTTCCCCTTCCTGCTCCCCAGACACCTGGAGACCCAGGGGAGGGTTACTAGTTATCTAGCCCCAGCAGCACCACATTGGAAAGATCCCTCCTGAAGACACAGAGAATGTTGGTGGGATGGGTGTGGTCAAGAGAGGGAGTTGAACTTCTGCTGCTTGTGGCAGCTTTGAGAGGAAGCATGGTCCAGTGGTTAGGGTGCTACCGGCAAAGTAAGGAGATCTGGCTTCAATTTCCCACTCCCCCAGGCTTATTGTGTGATCTTAGGCAAGTGACAATCTCTGTACCTCAGTTTCCCAGCTATAAAACGGCAGTAATATCAGTTCCCTATCTCATATGAGGATAAATACATTAAAGATTGTGAGGCACTCAAGTACCACAATAACACAGGCCACAGAAGTACCGAAGACAGAACCTCAGTGTTCAAGTCCCCACACAACAGAATCCCAAACACACATTCTGGGTAGGTTCTATATGTTCACAGCTTAATCCTCACTCCTCCTTGATCCCAGGTGGCCGATCCAGTTTCCCAGCTAATGCACTGGAATCGTATGTTAATCAACCAATTTTAAAGTGGCAGGGTGAATTTGTATTAAAATCTCCTCAGGCTGGACTGCAGGATGAAAAGTGGTGACATTAACAAACATCAGGCAAGAGACAGAATTACCAGATGGACACGAAGGCAAAGAACAGCTTTTATTGGTCAAGATAACAAAGAAACTTATTTCTCCCAATGATTTTTTTAAAACAAGCTTTAACAGCTAACTGCAAAAACTTTTACAAACTAAAAGATTCACAGGAATTTCAACAACTGCTTGTAATTTTGCTTGTTTATATTCAACAAGTGGTATTTGTATCCTTTGGAAACAGTCCTTATCCTAGACACATTATATTTAAAGAAGAAAAACTAGGACATTACACAAAATGGTAAAAAAAAGGTTTTGTAAAATTCAAATGCATGCCTTTAGGAAAGGGGTATAAACACCCTGTGTGATGTGTGAATTTGCATGTTGACAATGAAAAAAAAACAGGTTTTTGGGTATAAAAATCTCATATGCAAACTAGACTTGACGTTAATTTTTCCCTTTTCTTAAGATACAAACATTTTATTACATGAACTAACTATCTGGGATCTTAAAACAAACAAACAAACAAACAAAAAATACAGAACTTTTGGCCTATTCAGGAACAAAGTACTCAGAATCCAAAAGATGCCTGCATTTTATCAGGTGTGCCTTAGCATGCATGTGCTAGAAAGTCTGATAGTCGGAAAGGTAATTATGTGGAGTGCTCAAAACAAAATGATTCACTTTAAAATTCAACATTGTTTACCCACAGTAACGAACAATGCCAACAAGCGAAAGCAGACATTTCTGAGAAACAGCCGGCTGTCCTTCTGGTAACAAAAAACTCGTCATTTAAAAAAATAATACTGAGATGCCTGGGCATGATATGCCAAAGTTATATGGAAAAGACTGATCCCCAGTGATATGTCTACATGAGCTGCTTAGCCTAATTTTGCAGTTTAGTGTTTTTGATATGCTGTAACCAGTAAATAAGATCAGGGCAATAAACTGCTATACAAGTCTCTGCTGCTCAAGTTACTAAAGTGGGTGGAAATTACAGAAAAAATTGTCAATGAAGATCAGTGTTTTTTTTAAAAAGGAACTGAATAGCTACACTGTCTCTCAAAATGCCATGTCATATTTGCGTTAAGCTGCATCCCACGCACACACCTTTGAGGATGTGTGGGCACAGAAAGCTGAAGCACGTCACTGCCAGAACAATACAGCGGTGGAGCTGGAGTGTCTCCACAGAACTAAGCGGGAATTTCAGCTGCAGGAAGCGCTTGACAGCTATTGCTACGGTACACAGAACAGAGATGTGTGTTTATGACAGAGTAACTTCACTGGAAACAGAAAGCCTGCTGCCCTTCCCTAGACATGATTTTACAAAACGTTTTGCGTTCTAACACCCGTACTACACATTTGGTAAGAAAATAGAGAGCATTTTTTCAGCTTGTGGTTCTTCTAAACTACGGCAGGAGGGCTTTGCTAACACACCACCCTCACTGGCAACCATCTGAGGTAATCCATGATCCTGCTAGAACAGCAGCTTCTATTTCTCTCCCCCAGCATCACTCACTGCCTCCTTATTGAGTCCTCGGATTGACAAGTCATAAACCACTTCCTCAATTTTCTTGACGTCGTACTTCAAGCCATCATAGCGCTTCCTCAAGGAGTCATTTTTCAGATTGAGGAGACGGAAGCCAGAATCCAGCTCGTTAATGAAGGTGGAGATGCGAAGAGGACGAGAATAGTCACCTGCGGTGACACTGTTCACTGCCAGCCTAGACTGCGGGGGAAACAAGTCAGATGGTATGGAAGAAGGTTGACTACACATGCAACTGCCAAGTCAGATCTCTCAAATCCTTCTGAAGACAGAGGTCGCCTACCTTAATCTGTCTCTACAGCCAAACATGCTTTTCCTGTCAGTTTACTGAATGAAGAAGCATCAATGTATGGTAATCAGACTAGTTATACTCATCATATAGAATGGTTTCTTGTGTAACGAGAATCCTCACTTTCAATCAAGGCACTGATTTGAATCTGGACACGATTAAGTTGAAGTAGGCACTTAGTTCTTCCCTTTCCGAGGTTCACTCCTAGTTGCTACCTTAGCATTTCATAGTAGCTGGAAAGGCCAGTTAGCTAAGAGTTCAACACCAGGGCATTATGCAATGTAACTTCTACCCTCCCCAAATGCAGGGTCTGGAAAACAAGCTACTGGCCATTCATTTTTGGTTGGTTTCACACTAGCTATCAATTTGTGTAAATATCTTTTACTTACCAACTCACTGGCAAGAGTCAGAATCCCAGAGAGGTAGTCTTCAATGTCCAGGTGAAAACCTCTCTCTCGATCAGCCTCAACTAAGGTGAAAAACAGAGTTGCAATCTGAATCAATATCATACCTGAACACAAGCAGCAAGTTAGAAATGTCTTTATTTCAAGTCAGCTACAGGAGACATTTCAAACATAAGAAATCCGATGGCAATATAGAAGTCAGTTGTTTCCCCACATATAACGTAAATACTGCTCTTTTCCAGCCTTTTGACTTGGCTCCCATGGTGGTTTAATATCGGACATGTCCTCTACCTAGGAGACAATACCCTACACTTGATCCAACAGGATCACAGAAGTACGAGAGTTTTCTGTTGTAAAACTTTTAGTCCTCCTGAATTTTTTTTTTTAAATATCCTCTGCTCTGTGCAGAGTTATAGCTCCAAAACATTAACTATGCTAACTTCTTATTTAACATTTAAAACAAAAGTAGTGGGAGGGAAAAAACAGACAAAGCAGAGTCAACATCCTAGGCAAATTTAATTTCACATGATTTTGTCAAGTATCCTTAGGAGTAAACAATTACTTTCCGAAACTGCCACATTAAGCAAAAGTGTCTTTATTTTTCCCAGATTAAAATTTTTTGTAGTCTGGTTTGCATCTTTATGAAGATAAATTTCTGCTGGTGTTTAATCTGTTCATTCCATAGGAAATTAAATCTAACTCTGCTGACCAATCTGGCATTTTGCACCTTGCCATGTCTCTGCAAACCACTAAATTTAAGAACTTCACAACTTTATCCAGTTTAATTAATATGAACTTACTTCCAAGTATTTCTGTAACCGCTTCTCGAGTCACTAATGTTTCTGTCTCCAAGTAGACAACAAATGCTGCCAGAAACACCAAGCGCTGTAGCACAAACCTCCAGTGTTCGTGAAATCTATATTGAAACACACAATGAGGTGAAAAAATTCATTCAAGACATTTTTACAACTTGCGTTAGAAAGGACTGAAAGTTAAAGACTGAAAGTATTAAATATCTAGTCTACCTTATACTATGTGTGCTGCATGTTTACTTTCAGCACTGCACTTCAGTTGGACACGCTGCCAAGATTGACAGAACTGAAGTTTCACAGCTACCGATCCAAAAGTTATATTTTGATACAAACAATGGCTTCCTTGACAATGAAAAGAATTCCACCCCACAAATATGGGTTTAGTGTGTCAGTCTGAGCTTGTGGGCTTGGCAACCTGAACAACTCAAGGTGCTCAGTGTGAGATGATCAACAGACATGTACAAGATGCAAGATAACCTGTTGGAGGGTTCACCTCCTCTCTCCAATCCTTTGTAATGGCTAACCTCATGCGAGCTAGCAATGGATTTAACTGACAAGATTCCTGCTCTGAGAAGAGTACTTCAGAGAAGTCCCCTACTGGCAGGGAAAGTAAACAAGGGCCAAAGAGGACTGCCTCATTTGGGAATAATTCCCAATATCAGATGTACGTTTCATGACAGATTTGGAGCTTAATTTTCAGAAATGCAACAGACTAACAACTAATTGAAGTGAACGGAGGTGTGAGTGCTCAACACCTCTGAAAATCAGGCCCTTAATTAGAACTACTCAAAACAAAGCCCAATTATTTCTGTCAGGAAGTCTTCAAAAAAATAGAAAATGAAAATTTTCAACTTTCAAAACATGATTCTAGTAAGGAAAAAACTTTTTTTTTTTTTTTTTTGAAAGCTGAACAATTTTACCAAAAAGTTTGGTCAAATAGCCATTTTTGATTCAGGAAAAAAGTGTCAACCAATGCTACCCTTAATTTGTAGGGTAGAAAAAAAATGTTGGGGCCTATCACACCTTCACAGAATCCTTTTAACTTAAAGTGTGTAATACCCATTTAGAATATCAAAACTTTGTCATCAGTATAGTTATTTGCAATCTTACAGACCTGTAGTACTGATCAGCTGGAAACTTGGTCTTCAGAGATGCTAGCTGTGTTTTGACTGCACCAAAGTGTTCCCGGGCCTTCTGACACTTCTTTGGTACTGAAAAAAAGAAACAGTGCAACATTTAGGAAGTGTCTAAACTAATTTTTGCAAAAGAATCCGGTGAATGTACATAACGCTACTTAAAGTTCTCCAATCAGCACACTATGTTTACACATCAGTGCAGCAAACGGGCTAAGTGACTTGAACAAGGTCACACCAGGAGTCAGTGGCAGAGCAATGAAGAGAACCCAGGAGGTCTGGCTCTCAGACCTGAACTCCAACCACTGGTCCACAGTTCCAAGTTACATGACAATAGTCACTCCATATTTATTTAGGAATCACTGGTCATCATTAAGTCTCAGTCACATCACAGACCCAGATCAGCAATCGCATGCAAATTAATTGACTATTCAACGATGAGAGATATTCTTTTCTTTCTGTTCCAAATCCAATAACTCTCTACTAGATAAAAAAGGATTATTACTACAATGGATAATAGCTGGGTTTGGATCTATGTTTTCCAGTAGCCCCTTCTGTTTTATATACATTTGAATGAATTATGTTTCAAACCATCGTTACCTATAAGATTACCACTCACAATCAGCAGGATTTTAAGCCCCTATTTAGAAAAGTAAGGTTTCAGGCTCATTCATCCACTAACCACTGCCACCTATAGATATCAAATACACCTTAACAGAAAACCATACAGCAATGTTTTGTTCCGCTACAACCAATGTAACAGTCTTATTTCAGCTTTTCTTATACATACAGAATTATACATATGTATAGCAATTTAGAGAGAGAGGGGGGGAAAAAAAAGAGGTCCTCAAAAAGTTTGGGTTTTTTTTACATGCTGAAAAACAGCAAAAGTGATGACAGACTATAGTGGCTATGAGGCAGGGAGATGTAACATTCTCCCCTTTAGGGGAAATGCACGTTACACGAATACCTTTTTCACCACAGTCCCATAATTAAGAGCTTGTATTGGATTTTGCATGACCGTGCAATCAATCTGAAGAGAGCATGCAGTGCCCACAGAGAAGGAAAAGAATTAACAGCAGGACAATAAAGGAAGAGGAGAAAGTGAGGTGATTGACAGAGCATGCAACAATGAAGAGCACATAAAGCAGAAGACAGACATGATCAACAATAAACCTCTTTATCAAAGAATGAAGACGCTGGTTCAGATTTTCAAATCCTTGGGACCAGAGCCACACAACTCCCTTTGAAGTTAATGGTTAAAATCTCTTCTTCACCTTTGAAAAACCTCAATCTCTATGCTTTCAAATTGTTCAAATCCAAGTCTTTTGTATGCCACCCTTTCTACGGTTACCCAAAGTTCAGAAGTCCAGTACTCTATGTGCAGGCACGCTGAATTCTGGGAGGTTTTAAGTCATGACAGAGACCTGAAAATGCTGTGGCTTCTTACAGCACCTGTGAGAGGCAGGGATGTATTATGCCCACTTTCCAATGAGGAACGAGGCACAGATAGCTTCAAGGCCACAAACGAGCTGTGTGGCAGAGCTGAGAGGTGAATCCAGTTCTCCAAAGTCCCAGTCCAATGCCTGAGCCACAAGGCCAAGCTCACCCTGGTATGAATAGCTATGGTATGGCAGTACCCGCACTTGGAGTGCAAGGGAAGTTCTTTAGCCATAGCAGTCCCACAGCACATGCAGTACCGTGCCTGCCAGAGTCCAAGAGCATCAGTGTCTTTTACCCCAGATCTATAAATTCTGGTCAGAGACCAATGGAGGGAGAACAGCATTTCTTGCTGGATGAGATCTCATATTGTTTGTGAGGAGTACACACTTATGGGGAATGTGTCAGCCTTTAGGTTGATATCCACCACAGCAGACCCTCAAGGGCTCTGGAATACACACAGTTCATCAAGTTATGATCAATGCACAAGTCAATTTCCCTTAAAAACCAATAGCATTGCAGCAGTTCAGGCACCAGTTATGGGAGGCCTATAGGGGCAATTCTATGGCCCATAAGTAGGTGAGTCACAGAATTGCCTCTTACTGACTTCGGAGACTCCTGAGGTCTGGGGAGGAAACATCCAAACAAGGTTTCCTATTTTACACATACCATTAACTAAACAAAAAATAAATTACAAGAAAGTGGGTTAACATCAAATCAGTTATGAGGCTGAATAAAACACATAAAATAAACCAATAATTCCTTATAAAGTCTACATAATAAAAAATTGGGGAAGACAGCAGTCTTGTTTAACTATCAGTCCCTCAAATAAAAGGTCATTATCAATCTCTGTGCTAATCAATATATTTAGGTTCCAGCCAAACAGTGGATACAAGGAGGGTCAAATCACTGCCAGGTTGAAGCTAATGTTGAGACTACAGCTCTGATATCAATTAAGGTAATCTGCACAAATAATTGGTGGTTAGAGGATAGTCAATTTCTTCTTACCCACCAAAACAGGGGTTACAAGGAAGCATTCCAATACAATTCAAGATGACACAGCTTGTTGCATTTAATGTTCAAACAGCATCTTGGGGGAAGATATGATCTTTCATGATTCATAGATTATAAACCCAGAATGAACCATTTTGATCATCTAGTCTGACTTCCTGTATAACACAGGCCATAGGACTTTCCTGAATTAATTCCTGTTCAAGCTAGAGCAGATCTTTTACAAAAAGACATCCAATCTTGATTTTAAAATGTACGGTGATGGAGAATCCAACACATCCCTTGTCAAGTTGTTAACCACCCTTGCTGTTAAAGCTTTGCGTCTTATTTCTAGTCTGAGTTTGTGTGTGACATCTTCAGTGTCCAGCTATTGGCTCTTGTTATATGTTTGGCTACTAGATTGAACAGCCCTCTAACACCAAATATTTGTTCCCCATGTACGTACTCATAGATTATGGGGTCACCGGATCACAAGCTTCTTAGATAAGATAAACAGATTGAGCTCCACTATAAGGAGACTTGTTTTCCAATCTTTTAATCATTCTCATAGCTTTTCTCTGAACCCTCTCAAATTTATCAATATCCTTCTTGAATGTAGACACCAGAACTGGACACAGTAGTCTAGCAGCAGAAGCAGTAGTGCCAAATATAGGATAAACCTCTCTACTCTTACTAGACATTCCCATTTATGCATCCAAAGACCACATTAGCCCTTTGGCCACAGCATTACAATTGGGAGCTCACGTTCATCTGATGATCCACCATGACTGCGAAGTTGTCACTGCTTTCCAGGATGGAATCCCATATCTGTAGGAATGCCCTACGTTCTTTGTTCCTAGATGAATGCCCTTACATTTGGCCATACTGAAATGCATGTTTGCTACTGCCCAATTCATCAAGCAATCCAGGTCACTCTATCAGTGACCTGTCCACTCTTTTACCACTCCCCCAATGTCTGGGTCAACAACAAACTTTCAGTAATGATTTTATGTTTTCTTCCAGGTCATTGACAAAAAATGTAAATAGTCTACTGACAAGAACCGACCCCATTAGAAACACACTGGCTCAGTGATGACTATCTGTTTGAGATCTATCATTTAGCCAGTATTTATTCCATTAATGTGTGCCATATTGATTTTGTATCATTCCAGTCTCCATCAAAATGTCGTGTAATGCCAAGTTAACTGCTTTACAGAAGTCTATGTTTATTGCATCAGCACTATTACTTTTATCAGCCAAGCTTGTAATCACATCAAAAGAAATATCAAGTTAGTTTGATAGGTTCTGTTTTCCAGAAACCCATGTTGATTGGCATTAATATTAACCTTCTTTAATTCTTTATTAAAGAAGTCCCATATCAGTTGTTCCATTATTTTGACCAGGATTGATGTCAGACTGACAGCGCTGTAATTATCTGTACAACTCCTAACCCAAGGAGTCTAGGTCATGCAACTTCATTAGCTAGAAAACTTGCTCCTTCAGCAACTATAAACTGGGAGGAATAAAGGGAAAAGAGAATCAAATGGTGAAGTAAGTCTCCTAGACTAAGGCCAGGTCTATACCTAAAACTTAGGTTGACCTAGCTAAATTGCTCAGGCCTGTGAAAAATTTTACACCCTGAGCACTGTAGTTAGGTCAACTTAACCCCCAGCATGGCTGTGTCTAGACCAGGGGTAGGCAACCCATGGCACGCATGCCAAAGGCAGCACGCGAACTGATTTTCAGTGGCACTCACACTGCCCGGGTCCTGGCCACCGGTCCGGGGGGTTCTGCATTTTAATTTAATTTTAAATGAAGCTTCTGAAACATTTTAAAAACCTTATTTGCTTTACATACAACAATAGTTTAGTTATATATTATAGACTTACAGAAAGAGACCTTCTAAAAACATTAAAATGTATGACTGGCACGCAAACCCTTAAATTAGAGTGAATAAATGAAGACTCGGCACACCACTTCTGAAAGATTGCCGACCCCTGGTCTAGACCAACAGAAGGATTCTGCGATTGATCTAGCTAATGCTTCTCAGAGAAATGGATTACTTACATTGATAGAAAAACCCTTTCTGTTGCTGTAGGGAGAGCCTACACTATGGCAGCACAGCTGCAGCCCCACGGCTGTGCTGCTGTAGTGTAGACTTACCTTAAGAGGAAATGGGGTACAGAACAAAGCAGGGAAAGTCTACACAGGTTGAGCAGGGAGGAGAATGAGGGTAGAGCATGGAGAGTCACTAGCCCTCTGACATATGACAAATCAAAGTATTTGTTTCTAGCCATCCTGCCTCACGTTATTAAGTCCTGCACCAAATCCAAAACTTTTGGTTCAGTTAGAGCAGATTTTTAAGGGTGCCTCTGCACCTCAAGCTGGAAAGTATGGCTGTTAGCCAATATGGGCAGGAATGGTGTCCCTAGCCTCTGTTTGCCAGAAGCTGGGAATGGGCGACAGAGAATGGATCACTTGATGATTACTTGTTCTGTTCATGCCCTCGGGAGCACCTGGCACTGGCCACTTGTCAGAAGACAGAACACTGGGCTAGATGGACCTTTAGTCTGACCCAGTGTGGCCATTCCTATGTTGTTAAGGTATAAGAAGGTGGAATGGGCCTGCAAGGCCTAGAGGGAAGTGCTTGTGTTGCCAGTGGACTTGGGGAGCTGATCCACAGGAGGCACATGCTTCCTCATGCTAAGGGCAGGTGGAAGTGAGGTGCCCCATAACCCCTGGGAAGTGTCACAGTAGGTCTCAGATTCCATTCTCAGCAACAGTGATGGGGGGATTCAGTTTTCCTCAGGTGTTTTCCCCCCAGCAGCTTTTGCTTTGTTTCAGATGTGGAGGGTCTTGCTGAAAAGAAATTGCTCGACTAACAATGGGCAGGTTGACAGTATAGTCAAGGAAAGTTGGTGTGTTTAACAAAAGATTATCTATCAGTGTTTGACAGCCTCCCTTCTTTCCCTGACCCTTTGTATCCTTAGAATGTAAGGATTTGGGGCAGATGCTGTCTTCCGGCTGTGACATCATTACCAATCACAAGTGACTTACTGTCCTGAAATCCAGCGCCTTGGTGAACCCCCTGCAGCAGCGTTAAGATCTCCCGAGCCGTCTGTTCCAGGGTCTGAACCACTTTCCTGATCTCCTGCAAGTCGAAGGCAACACGTCAGGACATGGGATGGAGGAAGAAACTCCCGCCCCCCTCGGAGCCCTGGGGACACCCTGATCCCTATAGCCACGTGCGACGGTAGCCCGCCCCTCCCCCCGCCACGCCGCGCGCACACCCCGCCCCTCCCCACCCCACCCCACCCCACCCAGCGCCCGCCCCGCCGGCCGGGCCCTGACCTCTCGGATGTCCTGGTCGGCGGTGAGGACCCCCTGCAGGGTGATGAACATCTCGCTGACCGACATGGCGCGCCGCCAGGCCGGGCACGCAGGGAGCCGCCACACAGGGGCTGGGCCTCTCCCGCTCCCAGCCGGGGCCGCAACCGCTGCTCAGGGACCTTCCAACACGCAGGGCGCAGGCTCCACATGCGCGCGCGCGGCAGAGGCTCAGGGGTCCTTCCACAGCCGCGGCGCAGACCTGCTGCCTTTCCTAGTGCCGGGCCCGCTCCCATCGCCTCGAAAGCCTTCCGCATTCAACACTGAAGCCGCTGCTACTGCCACGCAGCGGGCGGGCTTCTACATTCCGCGTCGGGACCCCTTCTTCTGAGCGAGGGTTTCCACACTCCGAGCGCAAGGGTGCCCTAATCACTGCCTGCCGGCCGCCGTCTGGGTCCTTCTACGCTCCTGGCGCAGAGCGGACACCCACCCCTCGAGGAAAACGAAAGTTGGCTGCAGAGCGAGTTCAGCCTGCAGGGGGCCGCGTGAGCCATTTCGGACAGGCAGTGGGGTAGGCGCCCCGGGCCAGCGTGCGCAGGCGCAGTGCGCGCCTCTCTACCCACTGCCTCTTTCTTACCCTGTGGGTGTGTCCCTGACTGCCCCCTCCCCCCCCCGCGCTCTGGAGCGGGCAAAGCTCGGCCGTGGGGAGAAGGGAGCTGACCCCCCCCGCCCGCCCGCCCGCCAGCATCCTCAAAGAAGCGGGGGATGTTTGTGTTACTGGCCGGCTTCCCATCCCTTCACAAGCAGCTGGCGAGCTGCCCAGTAGGGTGACCTGATAGCGGGTGGGGGTTGTGGGCACCTATATAAGAAAAAGCCCCAACTATCGGGACTGTCCCGATAACATTGGGACATCTGGTCACCCTACTGCCCAGAGTGGGGAAGGGAACCTCGCTGGGCTCCTCCATCTTGGCCTGATCTCCCCACAGCAGAAGCGTTTCAATTCACCACCACCCATGCAGAACCCACCTTGTCTTTAATCAGCCCCCAGCATTTCATTCCGAAACCTCCTTCTCCAGTACTTGTGCAACCCCCCCATTTTTGGAAGCTTGTGGGATGTCTTCACCATCTCCCCTATGGTCAGGTGTCTGGGATGGGGGTGAACCGCGCCAAGTACACGCCCGTGCTCATGGCCCCGTGAAGGAGCTGCCAACTGATATCCCCGGCGGGCCTCGGGTGGAATATAGGCTGGCACACAGGGGCTCTTCACCCTCCAGAGGTGGCAGGAGGTCCCACCACTTTGTGTCAGGGTGGGATGCAAGGGTGAGGAAGTGAAGGGTGTGGAGCATGTATAGATACGAGCATGTATAGATGTTTCCTCGGCGCGGTCTGGAAACGAACCGGCTGCAAGGCTCACAGTGAAGGGGCGAGGGGGAGGCCGGTCAGGTCCACGGGGCGGGGGCCCGACAAAAAGGTCCAGAGGGCTTGGGGTGGAGGGTGGGTGGGGCATGCACCTCTGTTAGGTTGATTGGAGGCAGCAGCCTCACTGGATCTCTCTTCACCCCCCACGAGGCAGGGCAGGGGCAGAAAGACCATGGGGTCTCAATTTCTTTCCACTCACGGTTGGGAGGGCAGCTGTTCATGAGTACTCTCTCCAACCCACTCAGAATTTAGGGAACATATAGGACCTACTCACATATATTCTATCAAAACTCAAACAACCGAAATCTCTATTTTACTGAACAAATTATTAATTATTATTTATATTACCATAGCATCTAGGAGCTCTAGTCGTGGACCAGGACCACATTGTACCTGGTGGTGTACAAACAGAACAAAAAGACAGTCTATGCCCAAGGAGCTTACAACTTCAAGACAAGACAAGAGATGGATACAGACAGAAGGGGAAATACAAGTAAATTGGATGATACTAGTCAGCATGATTAGCACAGCAACAGCCTGACTGTTGTCAGCATTTTTGTAGGCATCAGACAAAGAAAAGTTTTGCTAAGGAAACTCTGTAGGGGCCTCCTTCTGTCCCCATAGAAGGACTATATGGCCCAGATCCTCAGACATATTTTACTCCTGGGGGAATTCTGCAGAGCTGCTGGCGGCCACTAGGGGCCGCTGCACTCTACAGAGCCCAGCTCACTGGCTTTCATCCAGGGGATGGAGGCGCTCCATGCTTTGGCTGCCTGGCTTGATCCTCATCCATCCAGGGATGGTGTTACCCAGAGTTGTTTCAATCCAAAGCTCCTGGTAACTTACTCTGTGTGAGGTGGTGTCAGGAAATAAATCAATGGAGACATGGCCATCCGACCAATAGATGGCTGGCACAAACAGTACAATACAAGAGTGCTCTCACGTAAAGCTATACTTTATTTAGTTTCAAGCACTTACAAACATCCACAACAGGTTAGTAAAACACCCCCAACCCTCAATAATTACTGAAGTTTGGTGTGGCTCTTGAGTGGTACAGTGGGAGCCATCGGATTGGCCTGTCTTTCAGCTATTGTTGAGGGCCCTAAACTGCGTCCATGAAGTGATCCCAAAGAGACCAAACCTCTCTCCCCTTATTTATCTTGTTAGTAGACAACAGAAACAACAATCAAAAACCTTGTTAGGCAAGCAGTTTCAAAAGCTAAGCAAGAGGTTTCCTCAGATTACTAATTAGGCAGACAATCATGCGTCTGACGAAGTGGGTATTCACCCACGAAAGCTTATGCTCCAATACGTCTGTTAGTCTATAAAATGCCACAGGACTCTTTATTAATTAGGCAGATGTATTCCTGCAGGGTCTGCATGCCTTGAGGCCCTGACAGACACATCCCAGAAGGCAAATATTGGTAAGCTTCTTGTTTTTCTCCTAAAACACAGACCCCAGCATGTTCAACAGAGACTTCATGAGAGAGGGGTGGAGAGTCAGACAAAGGTTGAGCAAGAGGCTGAGTCCTTCTGGCTTAGTCATGCTAAGGCTGCATAGGCCTGCAAAAAGGCCCAGAAGTTTGGCTGCTGTTAGCAACAAGTATGATAATCAATATTACACTATCAGTAGCGGTCCCTGGCCTTTAACAGGTCCTCCAAAATCTCCCCATACAATGAGAGACGGCTCGGGAGACCTGGCTCGCAAAGGGTGTGGAAGGGCAGGACCGTAAAGAAGCTAGGGGGAATAAAGGCTCTGGGGGAAGGAGGTGCCCCACAGCTGGGCTCTGGGGGATGCAGGTATCTGGACTCTGGGGTGCCCCCCCACAGTCCCCTCCTGCATCCCTCAACTGGAACCAGGTTGTCACAGGGGTTTAATTCTCTACTCCTGGGGCAATTTTTTGTTGTCGTCTCTATTGTGACATTCTTGTTGACGGATATTTTGAAATAAATTACCAACATAATTTAAACTGGAGTGATTATACTGTGTTCTGTGGACAAATAAAATATGCAGAACTTTAAACTGTGTGCAGGATTTTTTTTGGTGCAGAATTCCCCCGGGGAGTAATATTAGGCACCTAACTACCGTTGAGGATCTGGACCTATGGGCGTTTCACTCTCTTGCCATGCTCTGGGGCCTCCTTTGCGGACACTGATTAGTTCCCTGGTGCCCTGCATCTCCACCGGGGCAGCCCTGCCTCCCAGGGGCTTGCCTCGCTCATGCCCAGCTCCATGCAGTTCCCCTGGGCTCCTGCATTTCTGCTCGGGCCGCGTGTCCCCGAAAACAAGGACCCGGTGGGATGTGGAGGCTGGAGGGGGAAAGCGGCAGCGCCCTGGCTAGCTCCCCGGCCCCAGCCAGCGCCCACGTGGCCGCGCCCGGCAGGCAGGGTGCGGGCCGGGCTGGCTCCGCTCTGGCCGCCAGGGGCCGCTGTAGCCCTACGTCTCCGCTCGGGCCCTGCAGCCCGCGCGGGCGGAAGTTGGCTGGAGAGCACTTCCGCTGAGTGACCCGGAAGCGGAAGTGGCCGGGCTCGCTCCCGGAGTCGGCGGCGTGGTCAGTGCGAGAGAGCGGTATGGCGGCGGCGGAAGCGGTTGGGGCCCCGGCCTCGCTCCTCTCCCTGGACCCGCAGCTGCAGCGCGAGTTCCAGGACAAGGTGCTGCGCGTCCGCTCCGGCAGGGGGACCAAGGTGAGAGCCCGGGCCCTGCTCCCCGCCGGCGGGTCTGCGCTCCCTCGGGCCAGCCGCGAGCAGCGGAGCTGCCTCCAGCCGGCTGCAGACAGTGCAGCAGAGCGCCCCTCACGCGAGCGGCCGGGGCCGGGGGTTCCGGCCCCTTCTCCCGGGGCTGTGGAGGCGCCTCTGGACAGTGTAGGGGGAACTGGCGGGTCGGCGCGGGGGCTCCGCTACGGCGAGACAGGGCCGCCCAGAGGATTCAGGGGGCCCAGGGCAAAGTAATTTCGGGGGCCCCTTCCATAAAAAAAAGTTGCAATATTATAGAATACTATATTCCTATGGGGGCCCCACTCTCCCCCCCCCCCCCCCCCCGCGCGGCCCCGTGGAGAGAGACATTTCAGACGCTGAACAGCCAGAGGCTGACTAAAAAAATTGAATCTCCCTCCTCTCCCCCCTTCCCCCACACTCCCCTCTTTTCCCAGTCTCCCTCCCACCCCTCCCCACCTGTAGAGTTGAGGAACAAGGTCGAAAGTGGCGCAGAACCGCGATAGTGAAGATACTTGGCAGTAGGGTTTTGCGTTTAAATCTCAGTGGATGTATTCGTGCTGTGATTGTGAAAATTGTATCTGGTGGGAGACTGGCTATGGGAAGAAAACAGGAAATCAGTCAGGGATGCAGCCTGCTTTGGAAGATGAGACTAGGAATTACTGTGCTGGGACCAGATCGGTGGCTTCTTGTCTCCTTTTGTTTAAGGTGGTGATTGGGCATAAATGTTCCTGTGTTTTTAATGTTACCTGTACTTTTCCTATTCGCAGCACGAGAAGCTGACTCCTGGTGTAATTTATTTAGGGCATATCCCTAGGGGCCTTTATGAGCCACAACTCCAGGAGTACTTCAGCCAGTTTGGAACAGTCACCAGACTTCGGCTTTCAAGAAGTAAAAAGGTAAAAATCATAATTGCTTTGAATTGTTTAGCTTCCTAATTGCAGTTATTACTGAATTTTCCCTACTTCCCCCAGATCCTCACATTCATTTAATAAACTTTCCCCATTAGAAGTGAGCACTGGCCAGGGGCTTTCAGCATACTGGTGTCCTCATTGTTATTTTTTATTACCGTTTCCCTGAACTTCATTCAAGGCCTAATTGTTCTACATTAAGATGTAGAAAGTAGCAGCCTTTCTCCATTATCTTTCTCCATTGGTGTGGATAACATCATCTTAAAATCACTGAAGCTCTGACCCTTGGATTAATCTTTGACACCCTCTCACTCCTTCCTACATTGCCAGGGTGTTACCAAGTCTAACTTCCACAACATTTCAAAAATCCAATTCTTCTCTATCCCAATGGCTAAAGCACTTTTCTGTGTCCTTATCGCCAGTCTTGATTGCTGCAACCTTCTCTCCAGCCTCCCTGACTTCCCTTCAGTACATCCAAAATGCAGCTGCTAAAATCTGTTCTCATCTGTCTTTGTGCCCTTCTCTCTGCCCTGCTAGCCACCAAAAAATGCATATGACCAACCAAATATTGTGTAATCTTGTTGCAGCCCTCTTCCCTTTCTCCTGCTTTGTCACAGCCCCAGTTTTTCCTTTCATTCATGTCTACAATTAAATTGTAAGATCCGTGGGGCAGGGTTTTGTAAAGTGCAGAGCACACTTTGTGTGCTGCACAAACAAAATCAGTTAACGTAGCTACCAGTGCTAGGACTTGGACGGTAGATTATTTAACATTATGAAATCCTCACATCCTGGACGTCGTCGTCCTCTTGATTTCCATTTTGAGAATGTTACTGACGTGCAATCGCACCAGCCAATGTATAAAAGCAATATGGAGGAACACAGACTAAAAATGGGCTGCCGTTTATACCAGGATCTGAGAGAGCCTGAAATATCCCCGCTCTTGTGTTCTAAGAGTCCATTCTGGAAACGATGATAGCCTCTCAGAACACACAGAAATGTTTGCTCTTCGGAAATGGGATGAGGATCCTGAATTCCTGAACTTCTGAAGCCATTGATTGGTTTCACATAAACTTCACCGCCTCAGAAGTAGACTTTTACTTGGATGTTTATAATAAATGTCTTGTTCCAGAGGCTGATTGAACTTTGGTCATTGGCCTTTAAAACCTTTAATTTAAGTTACTGGTTTGAACCCAGCTCAGCTGGTTACTGAAGATAACCGTATTTTGAAGTCTCATCATTGGCTTATAAGTAACAAGTTATTGGTTCTATCTGTTTTGTAGTGTAGAGGTATCACTTGAAGTGGAAACCCTGTTGGCAGGGTCAGAAGAGGGAAAAGACTTGCCATTACCTCTTACCATAAAGGTGGTCATTCCAGAAAAGGATAGAGATAAATAGGCAGTGTTGTGAGGAAGTTGCCCCTGGTTCTGTGGTTAAACAGGGCTCCAATTCCAGTGCTGTGAATCTAGCCCCTTTCATCAGAACTAAACACACTTAAGTGAGAAATGTTAGAGTAGTCTATATCCAGCGTAGAATTCTGAATTAATATAACAGGAGGGACAGTGCTTTTAAACTTCCTGACTACTTTGTAATACAAATGGCTGGCTTTAGATCGGGGTGGCCAACCTGAGCCACCTCCCAGCGCCTCCCGCCCACCAGCATGCCGACCAGCGCCTCCCCGCACCTCCCAATCAGCTGTTTTGTGGCATGCAGAAGGCTCTGGGGAGGAGGGAGAGCAGGGCAAGCTCAGGGGAGGGAGGGGAAGGGGTGGAGTGGGGGCCAGGGCATGTGGCAGAGCCAGGGGTTGAGCAGCGAGCACTCCTCGGCACATTGGAAAGTTGAAGCCTGTAGCTCCAGCCCCGGAGTCAGTGCCTGTAAAAGGAGCCACATGTTAACTTCTGTCTGAAGAGTCGCATGTGGCTCTGGAGCCACAGGTTGGCCACCCCTTCTACCGAAAGGGGAAATGCCCCTTCATCTCATGGCATAACTTTTACTTAGCTTTTTAGTTTTGTTATATTTGTTACTAAGTAATGTTTATTTCTCTATATACATAACGCAGAGCTATTGGTTTCACATAGAATCTGTAAAAGCTTATCTTTATCTTGTACATCATCATAGGCTAATTCTGCCCTAAGACGCATGCAGTGCTTACTGAGTTTACTGGGAGTTGTCTTTGTTGATCTGAGAACAGAATATAACCCTTGGAGTGTGAAAAAACAGACTAGTGTAGTTCTCAGACATAGTGTGTAAACGTAACCTAGATTTCTGATACTGTTGTCATTGTCTGGCAGACTGGAGACAGCAAAGGCTATGGATTTGTAGAGTTTGAATCAGATGAAGTTGCTAAGATTGTTGCCGATACCATGAACAATTACCTGTTCTGTGAAAGACTCCTAAAGTGTGAGTATCTGAGACACTGGTGAGTGCGGGAAATGTGAGCATGTGAGTGTATTGTTTTCTGGGAAGTCAGGGAAATTTTGCGTTTTCATGTTAGAGTTCCAGCACACAAGGAGCTCTTCCAAGTGAATATCACAGATTCTTTTTTCCTTTCTCCACGAGTGTCTTCTCCCCCCTCCCCCCCATGCATTCCTCGCAGTCTTTTGACTGTTAAGACTGTCTAGGATTTTCAAAGGGGTCCACACCTACCTTTGAAATTTTTTAGGGGTCCACAGATGAAAAGGGGTTGAAAATCACTGTCCTATTCTGTTCATTTCCTCTGAAGCATCTGACACTGGCAACTGCCGGAAGATGAGCTAGATGCACCATTGGTCTGACCCAGTATGGCCATTCTTACGTTCTTAACTGTTGATTTAGTGTGATATGCTTTATGACACAGGTGAATTTATGCCGCCTGAAAAGGTCCATGAAAACCTCTTCAGAGGCAGTGAGAAGACATTTAGGAAGCCATCGCACCCGGCAGTCAAGCGATATAACAAGAAACGAACACCCCAAGAAAAGACAAGGATGACAGAGAGACTACTAAAAAATGAGAAACGGTTACGAAAGAGGCTGGCTGAGAAGGGAATAGATTATGACTTCCCTGGATTTGTAAGTGGTTTGTGGTAGCTTGGTCAAGTATTAAATTCAAAGTTCATGTCTAAGATTGTGCTAAATAGGAGAAAGTGTTGCATCCATTATACGTGATTGATCTAAGAATGTTACATTTAATCTGGAGATTGGTGCAGAGACTAAATCAGAGTGAGGACAGTGTGAGCGCTCGTAGAAATCATGCAGTGACTTGATTGGTGGATTGTGCGCTCTACCAGACTTGGGCCATGTCTACACTACGGACCTTACAGTGGTGTACGGTCCTGTAGCCACTCTTTGCACACCAGCACTTTTGTCGGTGAAACTTGTCGGTTAGGAATGTGAAACCCCCCCGCCCCTAACCCCCAGATTGAGAAGAGCTTTACTGACAAAAGTGGTAGTGTAGATAGGGGTGGGCAAACGTTTTGGCCTGAGGGCCACATTGGGTTTTGTAAATTGTATGGAGGGCTGGTTAGGGGAGGGGGTCATGGCCCAGCCCCCACCTCCTATCTACTCCTGCCCCATCCAACCCCCCCCCCGTTCCCTGACGGCCCCTATGAGACCCCCTACCCCATCCACCCACCTCTGCTTCCTGTCCCCTGACTGCCCCCAGACTCCCGCTGCCCCATCCAACCCCATCTTTCATTTCTGACGGCCCCCCTGGAACCCCTGCCCCATCCAACCCCAACTTTCATCTCTGACAGACCCCCGGAACCCCTGCCCCATCCAACCACCCCTTCTCCCTGTCCCCTGACTGCCCCCTGAACCCTTGCCCCTGACTGCCCCATGCCGCCTCATCCAACCCCCCCTCCACCCTGACTGCCCCCCGGAACCCTGCCCCCCGGAACCCTGCCCCCATTCAACCCTGTTTCCCCGACCACCATCCACACCCCCGCCCCCTGACCACCACCCCGAACTCCCCTGCCCTCTATCCAACCCCCCCTGCTCCCTGCCCCCTTACCGCGCTGCCTGGAGCACCGGTGATTGGCGGCGCTGGAGCCGGGCCACGCTGCCGCCGCCACGCAACACAGAGCACCGGGTCAGGCCGGGCTCTGCAGCTGTGCTGCCCCAGGAGCTCACAGCCCCACCACCCAGAGCATTGCAGCAGAGCGAGCGAGCTGAGGCTGTGGGGGAGGAGGGACAGTGGGGGAGGAGCTATGGGCTAGCTTCCCGGGCCAGGAGCTCGGGGGCCGGGCTGGATGTGGCCCGCGGGCTGTAGTTTGCCCACCCCGGTGTAGATGAAGCCTTGTTCTTGCTTTCTTTTAGAGAAATGTCTTTAACGTTATACTTGCTTAATAGGTCAGTGACTGACTTGAAACGTGATCTTTGATTCGTGTCACTGTTTGCTATTTTCCACTACTTATCTATCCAAGATACTTGTAAGGCCCCCTATTACCATAGGACCCGAGCACCTCACAGTCTTTTAATGTTTGTCTTCGTGCCACCCCTCCGAAGTGCTATTTATCCCTATTTTATAGATCTGAGGTAAAGATAGAATAAGTGACTTGCTCAAAGACTCCCAGGAAGCCTGTGGCAGGGCAGAGAAGCCAAATATTCCAAGTCCCAGGCTAGTGCCCTAACCATTGGACCATCCTTCCTCCATTTAGATACTGTGTGTTTACAAAGCAATGGGATGAAATACTTAGATATTGCAGGGTTCAATTGTGTATTGTCAGTAGATATACAAGATCCCGTAAGGGTTCTCTTATTTCTATGATTGTGTGGTGGATATATACACCAAATCACATTCATTGACTTCTGTGGCATGATAGACCAATGTACTGGTTCAGACGTAATTGCTGCAGTAAAGGTTTTATAACTGTGAAGGAAAAGTCTACATTAGGAGAATCTCAATAACTTTGCATTAGAAAGCAATTCTGTGTAATTAATTGCTTGATCTGTTTCTTTTCATAGGCTGCACAGATGCCTCAAAAGAAAAAAAATGTTTCAAATTCAAACGCGAACCTGAACATATCTGTGAACAGCCAGGTAAGACTCAACTGATCTCAGTGGGTTTCATGCAGTCTAAAGGCACCAGAACATGTTCTTCAGACACAGAACTGGTTACTGTAGTTCCCCTGTTACTTTCTTGAGTCTGTGTTCTGGGCCTTGTTGTACTGGTGACAGACAGACTGACTTTGTAGCAATAAAATTTGCAGTGTGGGTTAGAGTGCACGCTTCTGAATGGAAGGCAGCATATGCTGTCTGGAATAGCAGATGTCTTAAGTGTTGTCTACACTAGAAAATTTTACCAGTCAAAGTTTTGCTGGCTTACTGTTACCGATAAGGTATGTTGATCGAATGTACCGAATGTGGCTGCTTGTGCATCATGTCAACCCACCGTGGGTTGTGTCATCAAAATGCATGTTGCACTGTGGGTAGGCATCCCAGTGTCCTCCATACCAGCTTCTGGCTTGCTACCCTTTAGGAAGTTTACGCTCTGTGTTGTGGGGTGGTTGCTGTATATTGTGGGATACCCTCGTTCCTCTCAAAGGACTGGGAATTTGATCTTGAATTCCACAATTTCCTGTTCCATCCCATTATCTACTGCTCTTTTACATGCCATTTTCAACTTGTCTCTGCAAATATGGATGAAGCTCAGGTCTCTTCTCCAGCCAGGCACTGTTAAAGAGAAAGTTGCGTTGTGGGATTGTTGCTGGAGGACAACTCATACTCATACATGTGTGCTTCCACACTAGCACTGTTCCAACAGATGGTTTATTTCATGTGAGGAAATGGCAATAATTATGCCAGTAAACATGGAGGGTTTATCAGCAAGACTCAGAATTGTGTGAATGGAAGCCTGGACCAACAGAAAGGAAGTTTTACTGGCAAAACTTTCTAGTGTAAACCAGACCGCAGACTGCTAATCAGCTATAAATAAGCTAAAAGATGTTGGGAGCTGCCGTCAGCCATGTAAAACAAATAGTGCTATGATCAGAAAGGTCAGATTCCGAGGCTTGAGATTACACGTATTACAGTCCAAAAGTCTAAACACTAAGGTTTCACCTACTGCTTAGACCTGTCCGAATGAGAGTTTTGAACACTGCACCTCAGCCGTCTCCATTTTAATGTACACCTGGAAAGATCTGTGTGTGTGTGTGTGTGTGTGTGTGTGAGGGGTTGAATGCTCTCATTTGGATCCTCAGGAAAGAAGTGTCACAGCATGTAATCGCACTGTGCAGTAATTCCGGATAATTGGGGTGGGGTTGGCTTGTCTCTTGTGAAAAGGCAGATATCTGAGGGACTTGTAAAATAAGAAAACTGAATGCACAGAGAAATGGATTGTGTTTTAAAAAATATTGCCATTGGGATGTGAAAAATGTTAGTTTCTACATGACTGGATTTATAAGGGAGCAATATCCCTGGTTCTTAAATATCTTTACATTCTTCATGACACTTTCTGTTCATCTTTGTTTTCCCTTCATTTCATCTTCCTTAACCCCCTGAATCAAGGAATAATTATCTTAATGCCAAAAAGCTAGAGCAACTCATGACACTTGTTCAAGGGAATAAAAATTAATCTCATTCATATTTCCCCTGTACCATTGCGAAAACACATACATCTGTTTTAATATGCAAAATCGACTTAATCTATTTAGAAATCATTCTCACTTGATATCTCTTGGCAGTTGTTCCATGTGTGCAGGGAATTGGGGGGGAGGAGGGGGAGACACGGTCTTGATGTCATATAGGACGTGTCTGTTAGGGAAGCTGTCCCTCTAATGGTAACTACCTTATTTGGTTTATCTAGGACCCCACCCCAGTGTGTACGCCCACGGCACTTGAGCGTCGGAAATCGCAACCAGCAGAAGGTGATGAAGATGAAATAACCATCAAACTGCCTCCAACAAGTGTAAAGAACACTGCTCAAAAGACCAAAAAGACAATGAAGCTGCAGAAAAAAATTCACCCAAAGAAACGGAAATAAACAAAGATGAAGTCTCTGTAGCCAAGTTTTTCTTAATTCCAAAGGTTGTTTGCAAGCTGGAACTTCCAGCAGTTCTTACTGACTTGTGTTCATTCTTGCTTTGAGTAGAACAGTGGTTCTCAACCTTTCCCATATCGGGGCTCCGTCCATCTAGTCCGGAGGCATTCCCACTTAGCAGCAAGGGAAGGGTAGCTGCAGCCCTCCATCTGAGAGCCCCTGCTATAGAAGATTCTCAGAACTCTCTCAAATCCATGTCTGTGTTGATCAGTGTAGATAAAATGGAAGTTTGTGTCCTAACATGCCCACTGTCGCTTTGAATAAGCTCTGTAACATACTTCTCTTCTCTCATTAGAATGGCTATTCCCTTTGCAAGGAAATCAAAGGATAGCCTTGCGAGGCCACTGATGGGGCAGTATGCTTAACAGTCCTAATTAGCATAGGGATATCAATTTTTATAAACATTTTAGAAGTACATCGTGACTTTCAGTAGCATCAATGGGATGAATGCTTGTTTTACACTAAGGGTGTATTCATCTAATTCATGAAGACTAATTTAGATGGTGTTTCAGGCTGCTCCACAATGGAACCCAGATCTCCTGACCCTCAGACTTGGGCTTTTACCACATAATATGACCCTTTATCACAGTCACGTTTAGAAAAGGAGCTTCAAACTCCAACCACTTAACATGCTTTCAAAACTTGCATTAGCCTATAGGCTGCTCTATAATCATGCCAAACAAGTGAAAGTAATTTACTAATTGCATCTGGATTTGTCTCTTCCGCAAGTTTGCTGCTCTGTTTGCAGACTTTAAAGGAACCTTGAAAGCGAAGGAAAACACATTAAAATCCATGATTCTATCTTCCACTTCCCATAAGTCTTACAACACAAAAAACTAGGACTGACTTTTTTCAAGTGACTTCTGGCTAGGATGCGTATGGTGCTGGAGTCATATTGAAATGGCCTGCTTTAAAACGGTTGCATCCTAGATATGAGTTCTCAGCAAGAATGGGCAAATTTCTGCTGTTTCATGGGTGATCTGAAAGCAGTGTCTATTTTTGAGACAACGTGGTTAAAACACAAAACTGAGTGGAGATTTGGGGTTATATGTCTAGCGCTGCTTGTCTGTGGCTTTACATAACTCACTTCATTGCTCTGTGCCTTAATTTTCCCATCTGTAAAATGAGACTTGGTGCTTGTGGGGTGAAGAGAATCAAGCTCGTATTTTTCCATCTGCTGATCTTTACAATGTTGTATTTATTACTGATCCATAAACTGAGCATCAGTACCCTACACTTGAATGGGGAGGCTGATTCCTGAATGAATGGCTTGTCTCCTACTCTGAGGTCAGAGAAGCTGGGCTGGCTTTCATTCTGCAAAAAGAATGAAAACATGTTCTCGCTACATCCGTCACAGATGACTTAGAGCACTTCACATTGACATACTGGCACTACCGTGAAGAGGGTAGCTACAGACCTGAGCTAAAGTCCTATCCATCATCCTGGGATCAGCATAAAACCTTGGCAGAATGTTTTTGAGGCAGGTTGTTTTAGTTGTTCCAAAGTCTGGTCTGGAATCGGGTGGAGACATTGTTAGGAGAGTAGAGATTTCTAGTCTTGTTTCACCCATGAGGTCTGTTAATTTGAATACTCAACACAAAAGCAGAGTCTTGTCTTTTTAAACGGTGGTTTAGTACTAAGTTTCTCAGGAGAAAGACTACAGCATGTGCATGGAACTGTCACTCCCCCAGACCTTTTAGAAAGTGATCCTTTGACAATGCAATTAGTATTTGCATTTTGTTTAATACAAGTCTGAGTCACACAAAAAATCAATTCGGGTTACACAAGTCTTGATCTTTCATTGCTTGAGAAGAGACACTCCCATTGCTGCAGCTTTGTTGGCCATTGGTCAGGCTTGGCAAGAGATTTCAGATGAAAACCTGGCTCAGACTAATGGACAACACACCTGAGCAGCCAATTCAATCTCTGGCTATTGTGGGACTTGCCTGGCAGGAGAGGGGAAGTTTGATCAATTTCCTGGCTAGATCTATCCTCACTTGGCCATTTTACGATTTAAATCATGAGAGTCAGATGTGCGTAATTGCTAGCCTCTGTTGGGTGACTAAGGTCAGATAATTTGCCTTTGTCTCTTAGTGATCAAGGCAGCATCTTGGCTGGGTGTGACTTCCCCTCAGATGTTTTTGGTTTCTTGGGCACAATGGGACTCTGGGGAAATCTGCTTACCAGCCTGGCGCAATCACTAGTTTTGTGTACCTTCTTTAATAGGAGTGTCTTGGCATGCACATAAAATGAAATGCACCTTTCCAAGACATTAAACCCTCTTATTAGTGCAAATGGGTTTGTTTTGCTTTGCATGGTAAAGTTAAGGGTTTGAACAGTCTTGAGGTTAAAATTGTTTGGAAGGCAGAATCTCACTTTACATGTTGCCTATCTGCAAGGTAATAATCCACTAGTAATTAAAGAATTTTAAACAGGAATTTTTAAGATCAGTAGTAATCTGTCCTAAATACAGTAGCTGGCGTATTAAGGGCCTACAATCTGCCACAGCTGTTTTGTACAAAGGGCACAGATCTAATTCAGGGGTTCTCAAACTGGGGGTTGTGACCCCTCAGGGTATCATGGGGGTTATGAGCTGTCAGCCTCCACCCCAAACCCCGCTTCGCCTCTAGCATTTATAATAGTGTTAAATATAAATTAAAAACACTTTTTTATAAGGGGGTCACACTCAGATGATTGCTGTGTGAAAGGGGTCACTAGTACAAAAGTTTGAGAACCACTGACCTAATTTATTCATTCTGTCCAGGTCACCTTTAAAATGCTTATTCTTAACCTTAAATACTTAATGTAACAAAAGACTTACCAGATCAATGTAGCTTGAACATTATCTCAAAATACAAAGGTTTCAAAAATTGCATGTTGTAAATTAATCTGAGTAACAACCTACTATATTATGAGCAATATTTAGATTCAGGAAGGCATACTCACCAAGCTGGTGTTGGTTTTTTTTATATGCTTTAAAGAACCTTCTAACACTGGATGGCAGTATATTTCACTGATGTGGAAACAACTTTTTCCCCCACTGCATTGATGTACAGAATGGGGGAATCTCTAATGAGTGGTCTCCCAAGATCAAATAAAAGAAACTCTACCAGAAGTTCCTAGTATCTAGGCTGCACTAGATCTGACTGGTAAACTGGCTTGGTACTTAAGGCTCTCTGCAGGAACGGGCAAGCAGTGTACCAGGGGGTGGCTGGACCTTGCGAAAGTCATGATGGCCTTATTGGAAATCATACCTTGCTCTTTATCAAAAGGACTTTGATGCTGGTAGAAATAACACTGATTGAGGGCACAAGGAGCTAAATTGGTTTATCCAATATGCTGCCAGCAAACTCCTCTTTCTCACTCTCACTGTGCAACCTCCTCAGTAAGAGTCATTCCTCTCCAGAAACAAGTTCTAACTCCTCACCCTCTCAAAGCCTGGCAGTGCTTTGCCCCCTACCTATCTGATCTCATACCCCCTTTCCCCCCCTCTGCGTGCCCTGTGCTCTGCCAGTTCAGTTCCCCTATGGGTCAGATATGCATATGCTGAAATCAGTAAGAGGTTTTGCCATCTCCTCCCACGTGTGACTCGATGGCTTTTTATCTTGTCTAATCCCATGTGTCATGCACTGGAATTCAGCTAGTCAACCTCATCCTTCAAATCCCTCCCCAAGAGCCACTCCTTTAAGCCAGCACTTCCATTGCTAAACTCCACTTTCATTTTGGACATCCATTCTGCGTTTACAACAAATCTCACCAAAGGAACTCCTGAGACTCATGCATACAGTAACAATAGATCCATCCGCTCAGTTACTGCTGTAGCCTGTATCTCTACTCCCTTTACCATCCTCCCTTGCTGTTTTGAATCTAATTGACAGCGTAAGATCCACAGAGCAGGGATACAGAATCCTCTGTGCAAGGTGCTGTGCCAGCTTACGATGCTGGGTAATCAGCTCGCACTATCAGTGCTTTGGCAATAAGCTCACTGGAGCAGGCTGACTTGTGATGCTGTTTTTAGGCTGCCTGTGTTATTAATACTCAGCTCTCCCAGGCTGTGCACAAAAGCAGAAATCGGGACACCTGATACTTACCAAACATAGTTTCCGTAGCAAATGGACGGACGTGCTGTGTCACGAGTTATGTTTCCCTCCTTGCAGGGATTTCACACTGGGAACACTACAGCACATTTGCTCATTTGACTTGGTCAAATGCAAAACTCTTCACTTGGTCAGAAAACGGATGAGATTTTTGGGGAGGCTGTGGAGTATTTATAGGGATTGGTGACAGGCAAGTTATGTATGCTGTTGTCCTGGCTCTGAGTGACTCAGATTGGGATAGTGCAGTCTGCCCACATATACACAACACCTTCTGGCATCGGAGCTCAAAGTGAATCTGCTCGTTGTGTCTGTGAAGTAATCTCTCCCTTCCAGGTGGGGAACCTGGCCCCAGGAGTGCACAGCAACCTCTAGAACACGCAGCCCTGGGAACAAATGGTGTGGGGGCTTGGCTGAAAAAATAATCAAGTGACACAAGTAATCTAGCCCTGGGGCCAAGATTCTCCCAATATCCCAAGTACAGCTTCAGCTCCCTAAACAATGGACATGGTCTTAGTGTCATACCCAAGCTGGGAAATGAGGGTGCTGTAGGTCAAAGGGGGCACTTTCCCCTTAACTTCTGCCGGGTTCCAGCGGACGTGTGGGGATGGAGAATGGGATACACCCCAAACTAGTTGGACCACTCCCTTTTTGAGATGCTGGTGTAGCCCTGGGCTCCATGGCTGCCCCCTAGTGCTCAGAGAGTGCTCGTGTCTGCATATTGCATGGCTGAGAAGGGGGTGCTGCAGAAGAGGTATGGGATAAAGGCTTTCCTCCACAAATCAAACCAGAGTTTAGCTTCTGGTTGTTCTGGACAGTGATGTGTAGTAAATCCTCCTCCTCTTTCTTTTACAAATGTGCTGTAAAATGCTGCATCCTGTGGACTCCAACACGGAGTCAAAGCCTTGCTCAAACAGCTGGGAAACAAAGTCTGAGGGAACTCCAAGAAAGTGGTGGGAAACACCACTAAGGAACAGCTGCCAGTTCCACCCCATCCTGTTGTTAGACCAAAGTGACAGCAGCTGTGTGGAAGGCTGGAGCTAGCCCACGTAAGCTGGCTGAAGGAAGCTGTAATAGG
This sequence comes from Chrysemys picta bellii, assembly GCF_011386835.1. Taxonomy (NCBI): domain Eukaryota; kingdom Metazoa; phylum Chordata; order Testudines; family Emydidae; genus Chrysemys; species Chrysemys picta. The sequence goes on along the minus strand of NC_088801.1, from coordinate 9,906,421 downwards.
TGTGTGATGTCCAACCGCCTCTGAGCTTTCCATTACCGCTCATCCATGTGCAATGAGTTTTTTTAAATATGGTGATGATTTTACATTTGCAGTTTGCTAGTGCCTGGAGGCCAAGCGGGTCAGGGCTCTGTGGTGCTAGGTTCTGGACAAACCTGGTAAATGACAATCCCTGCTCCAAAGAGTTAATGTGCTAGGAGACAAGGAATCACAGGTGGATGAGACACACAAGTGGATTGGGATGGGGAGTGAGAGGAGATGGAATAACAACAGGTAATAGGATGTTAGTTATTATTTGTATTGTGGTAGCACCTAGGAGCCCCAGTCATGGAGCAGGACCCCACTGTGCAAGGTATTGTACTAACAGAACAAAGAGTTGACAGTCAAAGCAATGTGTGTGATGCTTAGCCAACCAGTAGCTGTAATCACAGCTAAGCATGTGCCTAATCATTAAAGTCAAAGTTCAGAGGCATGACTTCAGTGAGGAATAATCTACACTCTCTTTGCTAAGTAATTGCGGGGAAAAAGCACAGAGGACACTGCTGGGGGGATTCTGCGTGTCCCACGCATAGCTAACACCCATGAGTTCGGTCTCACTTTTCTGGCCGAGCTCAGCTGCTGCCAGCGTAAGCCATGCAAAAGGTTAACAAATCAGAAACGAGTTAAGTGTCAAAGCAAAGCATTTTCCCTCCTCAAGGTAATGCTGAGCCACTCTGGATTGAGATTAAAAATGTGGAAGGGCAGCAAGAGATGTCAATCATGTCGCTCACCCTGAAGCTGGGATGAGTTCTCCGGCTACCTGCTGAGTACTGTGGAACTGAAGCCCTACTTGGAACCACACAGTGCTTTCGTTGGCCAATAAGTGCACAGATCTCCCACTGTGCCGGGAAAGGATGAACTACAGAAATGCTACAAAAAGATCAAATCAGAAAGTGTGAAACTCGGCTCTAACTGGGGGAGGAAGAAAATGCTGCCTTTGTTTTGCCACTGGTTCCTAAGCTGTCAGTCTTTTAAAACAAACACAACTTTATTTTGGGTTGCCTCCCCAAAAGCTCTATGCAATGTGAAATAATTGAGGTACAGAGAGAAAGTATGTGCAGTCACAGAGGGAGTGAGAGGTTCTGAGGTAAAGGTGAGGGAGGAAAAGAAATCCTCTCAGCTGAGATCTGAAGAGATGGAAGAGAAAGTAAATGAGGCAGAGAAGCCACTCAAGGTGGCAAGAGCTGCAGAAAAGGTACTGTATGGAGGAGTAGACAGTGTAATGTGTTTACTGCAGTCTATAATTCAACCACTAGATGTCTATGGGCTGTGCAGAAATCCAGACAGGGTGTAGTCCCTGGTAAACAATGAGCACAAAGATGGAACTCAAGCTGTGTGAACGCCTGTTTGTTCGTGTCTAGTTTTCTTTAACAAATGTCTCCTGATTAAAGCAGTCTGTGATTCCATCTATCATGACAGACAGCAGGCTGCTACTCCATGAGTAAAGGGATACAAGCCCTGGGAGATCAGCTGAAGCAAGTCCATGGAGAAATGTACATAGGAGGAGGGTGATATGGAACTGGGTTGTGAAATGAATGGGGAGCGGAGGGTGGGGCTGATATGGTCACACATCTTGGTAAGTATGACAGACTGAGCAGCAGGATTTTGCACATGTTGGAATCTAGAGAGATGGCATGTGGGGAGTTGTGGTTACAAAGATTTTGTTACAGTTGCTAAGGGATTGTATAGATCCCAGGCATCCATTTACTACCAGCAAACACCCAAATCCCTCACACCAGAACACTTCCAAGAAATAATACAGACCAGGGAAGATGTTGGCCTTGCATCCCTCACCCTATCTAGCCTAGGGTTCTCTCCTTGGATGGGTGGCCTGTAAGGAACACCTGACTGCTGCAGACAGTGGTACTGAGGAGCCCAGTAGCTGCTATTACTTGTCTGCTCCTCCTTCTTTCCCAGCTAATGCCTTCTAAAAAGGACTGACCAGGAGATAACATCACGCCAGTGCTCTGCTCTTTACATTGGCTGCAGATACCGTTTTGGGTCCTTTTCAAGGTTCTGAAAGCCCTGACTGGGCTAGGCCCTGGCTTTCTAAAAAACCCACCTCTCTCCTGCCTCACTTCCCAGAGACCCTTTATAACAAGCCTTATCGGTCAGGGAACAATGGTTGTCTCAGATTTTCATAATCCAGAACACTGGCAGGCCAGCTCATATTGTCTTATGCCTAGGGAGGAAGCAATAGAAGGTGAAGGAATAGGGATGTTTGGTGCTAGTGGCCATCAGCTACTTGGAGTTCAACTCAGTAGAAGAAAAGGCTCGTCAAAATACAGCAGTAGCCAAGGGTAACTGATTTTGAATGAAGAAACCTAGTGATCATGGAGCACGGAGCAATGGTCCTGCCTTCAGGCTAGAGGACTCTGTGGCAAAGCCTGCAGGCTGTGAGCAGGGTCAATCTTGAAAGAGTCATCTTAAAGCAAGGCGGGGTGAGTTATGCCTCACTGCCTTAGGGAGAAGCCTGTTTATTCTCTGTTTGGGGATTCTTGTGTGTCATCGTTTTGAATTTTAAGATATAAAATCATGTTTCATTTCAGTCTTCCAGAAAGCGCTGATGTTGTTATCTAATTTCTCCATGAACATAACAGGACCAAGTGTGCTAAAAGTGTGAGAGAAATCTGAAACTTGCTAAAAATACACACTCTAATTAAGGTGCAACTCAAAGACAATGAAAAGGAACAAATTGTTGCTATTGGAACTGCTTGAAGATGCTAGTTCAAACCCCCATCAGCACCATCACCCCTCTGTTGATGGGCAAAGCTGAGAGGTCTAGAGCTTCCAGTCCATCCAGAAGCGCCAAATTACTATCATTCACACCGTACAAACAATGTATCCTACCGTAACAGCAACCAGTAGTGCGAGGGGTACCGGCCCCTTTCATGTGATAATGGTAATACTCTTGGTAACCCTACTCAGGCCAGGTGGCTGGGGGTAGAAAGGAAAACTCAGTCTCTCTTACCAGTGCTCCTGTGGTACCAAGCAGACCATCTCTTATCAGCAAGGTTTGCGTTAGCTATTGGGGAATTCTATCAGCAGTGACCCCTCTATCAAGGTGACTGTTGCTAAGCCCATTATGTCAGAATACAGTGACATTTTAATATATTTGTCCAGCTCAGTGAGATCATTTCCCAGAAGGCTGGGCTGTCATTTGATCTCTGCTCCTTTCCCCAGCCTCAAAAACCAATTGGCAGAAGTCTGTGCTTTTTCTTCAGGCTGCTTCTGCTGCTCTGGGAAGCCCTGGTCTCCATCTTGCCCTTTAAGCAGCTCTTCCCAAAACAGCTTGGCACTGAGGAGACTCTACCTGACCCAGCAGACTTGGGCAGCTTACTCACAAAGCAAGCGCTGTCCAAAATCACTGGACAGACCTCTTTCGTCCACAGAATTGTACCTGCCTGAGAAGTGCCTTCCCCTTGGAGTTAGGCCACATCATTAAATAGCCCCAGGGTTGGATGATGGATGCTCTTGTAGACTCTTAGGGGAAAGGACAGAAGATTTTCTTCTTATCCTAGAAGGACTGATTCAAACAAATCTAGGGCTCGTTCGATTGGTCTTACCATCTGCACAGCCCAAGATTCAGTGTGTAACTTTCTCCTTCCACCTGCCCCAAACTTGTATGCCATCCAGAGCGCAGGAGGGGAGTCCCTGGAGAGCTGAAGAGAGGAGCCAATGATGTGGTCTGAACTGGGGGGTGAGGGGATTGTGGGGCGAGTTAGGGGAATGGTGGATGGAGGCTTCTTGCTAAATAGGGAGATGTACCAAGGCGTTATTAGGTCACTCAGGCTGCTGAACACTGGGAAGAGCACAGGCCTAACTGAAGCCAATTAATCCATTTCTGTTGGGGATTACTGAGAGTTCAGTGATGATATCTGGGCTAATGAGGCAATTGACTCAGTAACTGGAGGGGTATAATTGGGAGGAACAGGTAGTGGGGGGAGGGGGACGCCTGAGCTGAGGAGTGAGGGCTGTGTGTAAGTCTGCAGCACGCTGTTGTACTTTGTAAGGAACCGTGTGGTGAAAGGATACCAGTCTGGTGTGTGTTTGTGACTGTGGGATCACATGAACTGGCCAGGCAGTATGGTACACTGGGTAGCGACCAAGCTGCCCTGTGACAGGGAGAAGCCATGGTAAGCTCCAGATAGGGCAGTGATAAAGGGGGGGCCATCCTGGTTCCGTAGGGGGTTCAAATAATCCCCACAGGCTTCTCAGGCATCACTGGAGCATGACCATCACCCCAGCACTGGTGGGGTGCCCTGTAACCCAGGCATCCCCTGGGGCTGCATTGGCAGGTTGGGCAGCATTGGGGCTGGGGGAGGGGAAAGTAGTAGCTCTGTCTGTGTCTGTCTGTCTGTATAGTGTAGATCTTCTTTGTCCCCTCACCGTCAAGTTTTTGACGGGGGGGTTTCCAGGGACAGAAGCCCTTAGCCAGTCAGATGGGCTGTGAGAATTCCACTGATATTAGGATAGCCGAGAACATCAAGGATATATAGCATGTTGTTTTCACACTTCTGCTTTCTTTAGCAGCCAAAGGCAACAGTGTGCATGTTGGCTCTTGCAGACATCATCTGTGCTCCCAGTACAGTTAGGTACGGGCACAGCCCCTAAGTGTCCAACAGCAGAGGGGGGAAAGGGAATGCCTCAGTGCTTGGACTGTCTCACCCAAGTGCAGTTGATGGCACCAGCCCTGTATAACGGGGTGTAGACCTCAGTCATGTCATCAGCACACCGTGGGAGTTGTAGCCTGTAGCAGTCTCTTGCAACCTCCCAAATGGCCTTAATGTAACCATTGAAGAGGAGTGGGGGACAGGACCAAGCACAATGGCATGCCACTAGCAAAAGAGTTCAGCATTGAGAACCAGTTGCCTACCCCAACCTGTGGGATCTGAGACCTGGCTCAGTGTGCCCCCACTCGAGGCCAGGACTCATCACTGAGTCAGCAAAATCCATGGACAGCCATACAGAGTGATGAGCAACATTATTCTTTTATTTGCAGCTCAGCCAATGACAGGCATTGCAAAGGGGAGTTCAGAGTGCCACCCGAAGGGCAAATACAGCCCAGAGAGCCACAAACCATGGCCAATGGCTGCCCTTTCCCTGTGACTGCAAGGTGAGGAGAAACCTGCTAAGTTCAATGCTGGGGAACTCATTCGACAAGCCATTTCTGCTCCCCTATTCTAGACAATAGAGTGCAAGTACAGTGTTCTGGCTGGATGCTTTTAGTTTTGATAATGTATGATTTGCTTAGGAACATACATTTATTTTGCTTAGTCACATGTAAAGCATGCCCCATAGACTCATGCTTAGCTGCCAATGTAGGCCACAGTGTTGCAGTCTGGGTGTCTCTGGTTTAGGCCCTCATTCAACAAAGCACTTAAAAATAATGCTTAACTCTAAGCCTCATGTGAGTCAATAGGACTTAAGCAAGTGCTTCATTAATGGGGGCCCACCTCCTAAAACAACCACACGGAATTATGATCATGAAGGCTGCATGTTTGCATGACTTTGGGATAAACAGAAAGGTTTTCAAAGGAAGACAGGGTCTTTGTAATTGACCGAGCAAGCCTCCATTCCATTTTTGCATTTATGGCTCTATCCATAGTGAAGAGCGGGAGAATGGGTTTAAAACTATTGGCTAATTATTTACATTAAAATAAATATTAGTTATTGGACAATAAAGGAGGCTTTAAGATAAGATCCTGGAAATTTGCTGTTTTTCTGTAAAAGTCCCAAATGTCCTTGACTTGACCCTATAAAATGCTTGTGGGGACTCCATGGGGATCACCCAGAAGAGGAGATCAATCAGCAGAGCACAGCTGTCCCAGTTAGGGTCTCCTAAATTTGGAAGGAGGGATAGCTCAGTGGTTTGAGCATTGGCTTGCTAAACCCAGGGTTGTGAGTTCAATCCTTGAGGGGGCCATTTGGGGATTTAGTTGGGGATTGATCCTACTTTGAGCAGGGAGTTGGACTAGATGACCGCCTGAGGTCCCTTCTAACCCTGATATTCTATGTCCATTGCAAAAACAACCAGCAGTAATTACAACTGAGAGAATGGTGTGGTAATTGACGCAGAGGGCTGGAAATCAAGACAGCTGGCTTCTAGTCTCAGCCATGCCACAGACGCCTTGTGTGTCCTTGGACAAACCAAGCAGCTTTTCTGTGGCTGAGTTTCCCTATCTGTACAATGGAGAGTGGAAGGGAGATTTTATTTCAGAGGGGGTTTGTGATTCTGCCCTGAGAGTGCTGTCCAAAATGGCACCTTCTTACTCAGTAGACCTGCTCCCTCTCTGTACTCAGAATCACTAAGTGACTAAAATTAGTTGGCTGCTCTTTACTTGTTAGCCTTGCAGAACCATTACAGCAATGAGAAAGGGAGTAGGATTCTATTCTGGCTCATGCATCGTCAACACAATTGTTGTTAACTAAGGACACGGAAGGGATTTGGTTTAACTTTCAGATACCAGACTGGGTTTGCAAGGCTCAGGCTGGCAGCTAGAAAAGCCATTGATTTGTGTTAAAAGGAGCAGATCTGATCTGGAAGCGAATGACGTATTACCTGAGGCCACTTTTATAAAGGCATCATCCAGAGCAGTCACCCTTCGTATTAATTCTTTATACTATGGCAGTGCCCACAATACACCAGGTACTATCCGCAAACTCAGGAAGACTCAGGCCTGGTCTACACCTAAGATGTAGGCCGACCTAGTTATGTCACTCAGAGGGGTGAAAAATTCACACCTCATGAGAGAGATAGTTAAGCCAACCTAAACCCTAGTGTAGACACTGGCAGGTTGGTGGAAGAATTCTTTCAGCGTCTTCGCTACCAGCTACAGCAATGGAAAACCCCTTCCATCACTGAAGCCAGTGTCCACACCGTGGCACTACAGTGGCAAATTGCGGTGTCTGTGGTGTATATGCTGCCTCAGTCCCTGCCCCAAAGACCAAACAATCCAGGACAAGCAAAGGATGACAGGGGGATTTGTTAGGGCAGTGGTCCCCAACCTTTTTCATCTTGCGGGTGCCGGATGACGAGCCACGGAGGACCGTGGCGGCGGACGAGCATCTGCCGAAATGCCGCCGACAAGCGGCAACATCAATAGGCGTTGCCACCGAAATGCCATAGAGAAGCAGCGTCATCCAGAGGCGTTGCTGCCGAAAGTTGGCGGCATTTAGGCGGCGACACCTCTGGATGATGCTGCTTCTTGGCGGCATTTCGGCGGATGCTCGTCCGCCAGCCAGTATGCAGGCGCACTTAGATGCCCCGGCGGGTACCATGGCGCCCGCGGGCACCGCGTTGGGGACCCCTGTGTTAGAGTTTGTAAAGAGCTTTGAGATTCTGAGATAGGAGGTGATATGTAAGTGAAAAATATTTATTATTATTAATGTTGTGGGTGCATTTCTGACTGTGCTAAATCTGACCATGGTTTAACATCAATGAAATTACATCAGGAATGAATCTGGGCCTTAATTTTTATCCTGAAGGCTTTTGGCTTAGTTTTTCCCCCCTCTAGTCATAATTGTACAAGATAAATTTTGACAGAGTTAATGCATAAAATAGAGCTAATCCTTTGGGATTTCGGATTACTTGAAACTGGTGTATTTGAGAATTAGCTTCTGAGTGGACTGACTGTATATATTTGTCGGATTGTTTTTTGATGACAAACCTCTCATTGGATTAATTGAATGCTTCCATTAATTTCAGTGGAAATCTGCATTTGAGGTGGAGGGTGGTCTAATCTTTAAAAAGAGTCTGAATCCACTTACACAGCCTCTCTTGCAGTGCTCAGCATTTTTTCCTTGTCAGGAGCATGCTGCATTTATAACCTTGATATGTCACTTTTCAGACTCTATTTGGGTGGGGGAGGGGGGATTCAAAATATCGAAATGTTCTTCAAAGATGAAAACACAAAAGCGTCCATAACGTGTGTGTGCGCGTGTGACTCTGATTTGTGACTGAGAGAGACAGAACTGATGAGAGTGTGAAGGGTGGAAAAAGAGAGACAAATAAAAATAGGTAGCGACTAAAAAGAGAAAGAACAGAAAGAAAACCAACTGAGAGGGGGTAATTTAAAGTTACTAGAGAAGAGGAAATGGGGTTAAAGGCTGATTAAGTGTGAATTTAAAATAATATGAAGTAGATCTCCCATTGTTTTGATCCATAAATCACCCCTCCCAGCGGCAGTATGACAGCCTGGGGAAACATAAGCATTTATAGCTGAAATATAAATACTAGAACTCATACATATCCCCACTTAATAGGCTACAAAGCCCTTCAGCTCTAGATCGTTAGATCAAATCCAGTCCAAGTCTGTAGTGAAATCTGTTACTAACAGATGCTTGTTCGATGGCCTATGTGAAATGAGTTTGTGGGTCTCAGCCCAGATCCCAGAGTCCACATCACAAAACAAACACCCCCCACAATTAGCACTAATGGGCAGCTTTGAGAGGACTTCAGAGTTAGGGCTATTAATCTGGCACCTTTCACCAGAACTAAATTCAGTCATACAGCCTGGGTATCTGCCTTATGCCCGTGTTTCTTCCTAGGTGGCAGAACTTGCTGCCCCTCTGAACCAAAGCACACACATATAGACGATCTCTGCTATGAAGCCAATGGCTAGTTTCCCTTAATCACAACCCTTCCACTGATTGGATTTTCCTTTTTGTTTGGTGAGTGAAGCGACTCCCTCAGCCTTCACGTGGGAGTTAAGTGGGTCAGCTGTCTGTTGTGTTTGTGGCAGCGATCACATGGAAATAGCTCAATGTAGAATTCTGAAGCTTGGCAGGAAAACTCCAATTAAGATGTAGAAGTGCAGGCACAAATTGTCTGAGCAGAAAGAACCTCATATCTAGGTCAGTGACAATTTTCATGTGGAAAGGGCACAATGGTGAATTATTAAACTTAACATCATTCCAAACAATAATGCTGTTCGTGTTTCAAACATGAATCCTCACACAACCCTTCTAGGAGGCAGGGAAAGAGCATTCTCTATTTTTAGGTAAGGAAACAGAGGCACAGAAAAACATAGTGACTCTCCCATGGTCACCAAGGGGATCTGTGGCAAAGTTGGGACTAGTATGCAAGAGTCCTGTCTCTGGTCTCCCCTCTGTGTCGACGCCTGTTAAATCTTTTCCATTACACTGTATGAGGTGCAGTGTCTGCAGGAGATTTCTGCAATGCCCTTCATGACGAGATGGCAGAGGGTAATGGCCAACATTACAAACTGTGAGTTAAATCTTGTTAACTTAACCCAGGCAAGTAGTCCTGTTGGACTACTCATATAAAGGAAACACATTTTGGCCTTGTATGTTATGGGGATCACTTCTCCAGCCTTGGCAATGCAGCCACCTCTGGGGTGAAATAAAAGTTGTATGACAATTTTGAAGTAGCGATGAGTAGATTTCAGATTAGAACAGCCAAACCACTGTAATTCCGGGGCAGATTCTGAGCAAAGAAGGGACTCTCCCATCTCCTGTATAACAATCAAAGGCCAAGAGGAAGCAGGAAGAGCAGTTAATTCCAATACAATTAATGTATAATTGTACAGAAACAAAACGCCACCTTCCTCACACTAGTTTGATTCTCTTTCTTCTTTTGTTTGAAAGATTAATAGGAGCATCCGCCTCATCCTTCTTTGCTGTCTTTTCCTGGACACAGCCTTCTCTGACCTTACTGGCTGTTTTCCACATGGCCAGCCATTCACAAGTTGAACTGCAGATGCACCCTGGAAATGTTATAGGTTATACTTTACTGCCCATGTGTAAAATGCATCTCTGCTTGGTAACAGATTTGACCATTTCTCATCAGGAGGGATTTTCTGTCTATTTTGCAAATGATTGGTCAACTCCAGGTAGGTTTGGTTGCCTCTATGGGAGTAGTGTCCCATAGAAGCAAATGATGTTAAACCAATGCTAATAACATCCTTGCTCACAAAGTTATAGCTTGATGTTAACAACTCCCCCACAACTACTGCGCTCTCGAATCTTACCTTTTTGAGGTTGTCTGCTCCAGATTCATTTAGATTCTTCTTTCTGTCTAGCTGGTGTCAGGCTTGGTACAGAGGCAGCACTGGTATGCTTGATTATCTACTGACTTTGGAGAAAGGTCAAGTGTCTGTGCTGATCTGACTAGGTTTCTCAGGATGCTTTGATTTGATTGACTGTGAGTTGTTGCTCACAAAACTGCATGGGCTGGAAGGGAGGCTAAGTGATATGCTACACTGCTGATCAGGAAGAGCGATCTTTGGGCTGAGTAAAGAAAAAGCAAGATTCTGTGATATTCTAAAATGGAGATAATGGAAATCTATCCGAGGACATTATTGTAGCATGGAAAAGGGATTCATGTAACTTGTTTGGAATGCTGTGCACAATACTGATGGTTCTAGTCTTAAAGATGACTTGAAGGGGGGGGGAATCAGGATGGTGCCCATTCTGCCTTCTTTATGAAGCTTACAAAAGCCAGAAAGTTTTAATTTTCTCTTTTTTATATTAGAATTGCAAATCTTGTCCACCCTGGATGACTCTATGGGTAACTGGAGAAGTAGTTGATTAATATTACAAATACTAATAATGTTAAACCTGATTAACGGAGAAGAGAAACTATATTTATTCCGAGAATATAACTCTGTTGGTTTGGTTAACACCTATTTAAGTGTAAGACTTAGGAGAAAATCTTTGTGCTAAGGATTCAATGCCCTGTCTCTTCAATTTAAGGTTGAGACCTTCAATTTAAGGTCTCTCCTAATTTACATGGATTAGTCATCTGAAAAGTCTCCCAGCAAAAAAGCAAAGCTAAGACTTGACTTTTCTGATATTTTTACAGAAAGAGTGTTAAATATGTTTTAAACAGGCTACATCTAAAATCACTAGAGGTAGGAATTTGTGCAAACACTCCCAGATAAACTGTTAGCCAACATTTAAAAAGTGCAGAAAACAGGGTTGGAAGACTTAGGGAAGGACCCTTTAAAAACTGCTGCTGTAGCACTGATGAAAATCACTTTGCAGCAGTAATATGTTACACTAGGAAACATACGTCTTAGAATTAGCTACCTACAGACAAGGTAAAGAAAATACTATATTTATTGTAATTTAGTCTGCAGTTTGATAGAGGAAGATCTAAATTCACAAATATATTTTCCAACTTGAAGCAGAATGTGACAGGGAAGCATTTTCAGGGACACAGGTGAAACTAGAAAAATGATTTGTCTTAAGTCTCAAAGAGAAATTTGTCTGTGGTTTTCACAGATATGAATCAACTAAAACAACTGGTGTCTTGTTAATGGATCAAAGATCTTAAATAGTGAGTGGTACTTTGCAGATGCAGAAGAGCACAAAATACTGCAGTGCTGATTACATAGTTCACTGGAGAGGGCTAATTGCAGGAAGTCCTCTTAGAAGACACACACAATAATACAGGGACTGGAAAGCCACATGTGTGAGAGATGGGCATTCTATCTCTTGAGTGGGCAGTACTTAGCCAATTAGTACTGTCATGGGATTAGCTGCTCGCTAGGGAGTGGAAACCAAGGTATTTTCTAAAGCTGGTTTGTAATTGCCTGCTTTCAGTTTAAACACACCCACCCTACCCCTCACAAACACACACATATGTATCCCCAGTTTTCTATATCTACACAGTTTCTGCAGCTTGTTCCATAGAAAATGCAGTCTTCCTAACATAAATGAAGGGCTGGCTTCTAAAACATGGGCTAATTGTACATTCAGATAGGACATATGCTGTAGAATAGTTAGTCTGTATCTACAAAAACAGCAAGACAACATCTGTTAGTCTTTAAGGTGCCACCAGACTCCTTGTTGTTGATGCTGTAGAATGGGAGCTTTGAATCTATGCGTTTCTTCAAACAGAGAAACAGTCAAACAGTCAGTGATCCTGACAGCTGAGAAGATTAATCAATGGAGAGGCCGTCTATGGATAGATGTAGTGAAGGATTCGGGGGGGGGGGGGCTCCCTCCCCAAAAGGCAGTGGGTACAGCTAGGAGCCACAGCTCTTAGGCCTTGGCTACACTTACCGGCAAGTTCGACGGCTGGAAATCGAACTTCTGGGTTCGACTTATCGCGTCTAGTCTGGACGCGATAAGTCGAACCCGGAAGTGCTCGCCGTCGACTGCGGTACTCCAGCTCGCCGAGAGGAGTACCGCGGAGTCGACGGGGGAGCCTGCCTGCCGAGTGTGGACCAAGGTAAGTTTCAACTAATTCGAAATAAGGTACTTCGAACTTCAGCTACGTTATTCACGTAGCTGAAGTTGCGTACCTTAGTTCGAATTAGGGGGGGTAGTGTAGACCAAGCCTTACTGTATCAAAGCCCACATCTTACAGAGGTGCAGAATGAGGCTCACAAACTTAGGAGCAGAAATCTGGAAGTGAAATGGACCAAATTTCTCCACAGTGTGCAACTCTTCTATAACCTGTTTTATAATCAGCACTTCTGACATCAAAGTGTTGACACTAAGGTGATATGGGTTTTGTGCTTGACAAAGTCAGATCTCATCAGACTGAATTTGTGGTATCAGAGAATGTGGTGGGTTGGTGGTGGAAGTATCTCTGTAGCAGATTCAGGAAAAAAGGCCATGAGGCTGGTGAGTGAATCCTCAGTGGCACAGTACTTGGTAAAAGGTTTATGTGAGATGAGTGTAAGGATAGTAAATTGCATGCAGCCCTCCTGGGAAACATCATGAGAGCCCCCAAGTTGAGGAGACAGCTGTCATTTTGACACTCTAATTTTGCTTTGTAATCTAAACTCTGTGCACAAGGATAGAAATCTTATCTACATATGACATTACATTCAAAGTTGTATTCCATGTGGGGAATGCTTCCAGCTTCCTTTAGCTGCATCCCTCCTGCCAGGACACCAACACTCCTTTCTCATGTGTGCAGGACATATTGGACTAAACTGAATTGATACCTCCTCATCTACTCCTTCCAACCACTTGTAAGAAGCCTCTTCTTCTCTGAAGTGTTCTGTTTATGCAGACCAGATGCAGGACTTTGTGTTTTTTATCACATTGTACCAGTCATCATGCCTGCAAGCTCGCTGGGGCAAGGACATTCACATTTGTTTGGCAGAGTTTACGTTTTAAGGAGCTCCTTACATGCTGATGGGGCAATATAAATAACTCTGGCTTTACACTGTATGCAAGTGTTAAATACAGAGGGCCAGAATCTGATCTCAGGAACACTAGTGAAAAAAAAATAAACTAAGACAGCTCTATTTGTTCAGATGCTGTATGGAATCTGGGAGACACTTGAGGATATTAATATTGTAAAATTGCAATGAGTTGTCAGATATGTCATTTAAGATCTGCAGAAATGTTATAATTTGCCAAATATGATAATCTCATTTGTATCACCTTTGGATATTGGGTTATAGATACGTATGTACGTCTGTATTACAAAACTTGTGCTATGCTTCTCGGTGACACCCTCAGACAGTTTGTCATCAGCATTGCCTAGCCTGCTTGATGGCCCATTAGCTATACAATTGACCCACTGAGAGAAGGCAAGGGATACACCTTATTACTCAGCAAGGCATGCCGGGGCATGCCTATGGACAGAACTGTGAGGCTTCCAAGCCATGTGCTGGGCAGCTTGTGTTTGAAATGAAGTAAGCACAAGCTGCATGGCAAAAGACTATAAAAGGCAGCTGCATCTTCTCCATTTTGTCATCAATCCTGCGTCTTACGTCTGGAGGAACTTTGCTACAAACTGAAGCTCTGAACAAAAGACTGAATGTGGATGTGTCCCAGAGAGACTTTCAAGCCAGTACTGCTAGGAACCTCATGGACTTTGAAGTGTTGTTTATGTGACTGCTTTACCATTTAACATCTCTCTTCTTCTTCTTTTTTCTTTATAAGAAATCTTTAGTTTTAGATACTAAAGGATTGGCTGGCAGCATGGTATTTTGGGTAAGATCCAAACCTATATTGACCTGGTAACGTGGCTGACCCTTTGGGGTCAGAAGAACATTTTGCATATGTGAGCAGTTTTTTAAATAACTTCTCACTGTACTGGACTTAGGTGCTGACTGGGAGCCAGAGAACTGGAATGCAATAAAGGGGGCTATGTGATTTCTTTTTTGCTTACTGATAACCAGTGGGGAAGGGGGGGGGGGGAACAGAAGCAAAGTTTGCGACTGGTTAGGGGGTTTAACTTCAGTGTTACCCACCAGTCTTGGGAGTATCTACTCTCCATTTTGCAGCCTGCCCTGACCTTGGTATTTCCAGTGAGGGCTACCCAGGCAACAACCTGCATTTATACTGGAGTAATAGAGCTGAATTTGCATCACCAATTTCACATATAGCTAGAGAAGGTTTCACACGGGTAACTGGGTTTTAGCATATGTATTTTTGATTCCATGGTTCAAATAGGCTTCCAGGTCCAGATCCTCAAAGCTATTTGGGGGTCTCACTCCCATGGAAATCAATGGGAATTAGGCACCTAAATACCTTTGAGCATCCGGGCCTTGGATACTACAGTGATGCATAGTGGTAGGAGACCTGAATATAGGTGGACTCGTTGATGGGCTGGTTTGAAGACTCTACTTAAACTCGCACCATTAGAGACTTAACTTTGGATTTTGTGCCTGATACTGGATGGGCTTGTTTTACAAAGTGAATGAGGCCAGAGTCATTGGTCCTCTTGGCGCCATGAGCACATGGTTTTAGCAGCAGGAAGCTGCTCCCTTCCCAGGAACACAGATGGTTCATCACCCCACCTCCATACCTGGAGAGAGGGGATGGGAACGGCTGGTACACCCACTGACTGCAGCCACCACAGGATGTTTACTGTGTGGGATTCATCCTCTTACTTCCTGCTGCATGCAGGGAAGATGAAAGGCCCACACTCCATGGGCAATGTTCCTCCCATATCCCTGCTGTGGCAAGGGCAATTAAAGCCCAACCCTTTCTGCAACATAGAGATACAGGCCCTATTTCCTCATCCCACCCTGCCAGCTCAGTGGCAGTATTGTCAATATCCCCTATTTAAAAATCAAGCCAAGCCCTCAAAAACAGAAGACTGGCATAAAAAGCATACAATTTAAAAAAAAAAAACACAATACATGTGGTGTTCCTTTTATTTGTCTTCTGGTTTCTGACCCTTTGGGTAACATGTCCAAGCTTTTCTTTGCAATGAGGGCCAGAAACTATTTTTCTTTTAAATGATAGCGGAGAATCTCCCCTAATCACAGGACTCCAAGCTTAAAATTAATCAAATATCATGAGACTCATGATAAAAATCGCATCCGCTGGTGACAAACGTAAGTGTCCCACGGGCCCCTCCTCACAGCATCCCCTGGGGCTCCTTCCCCACCCCTAGGACCTGGGACTACCCCCGACGGGCCCCTCACTGCAGCCTCCTCCAACAGGCCCCTCTTCGCGCCAGCCCCTCCCCCACCGGTGCCTCAATGCGTCGACCCCGGGGCTTCCCTGGGGAGGAGCGAGCGTGTCCCCCCCCCCGACACGGCTCTGACTGGGCCCGGCCGGGACGCTTCTGCGGCGCGGGAGAAGGCGGGTTGTGTGAAGGCGCCGCTCCCCGGCAACGCCTCCAGAGGAAGCGTGGGGGCGGGGCGCCTGACCCTTAAGAGGCCGCTTCCCGCCCCGGAAGTGAATGGGAGAACCGGCCCTCAGCACCCGAGGAACTTTACCCCGGAAGGTTTTCCCGGCAGCTGAGCTCCCTCACCGTGTCTCTGCCTCAGCAGCGCCCCCTCTCGCCGCGGAGGCGGCGTGACTAACCGGCCGGCTCCCACCCCCCAAAAAGCCGCGGCGGGCAACGCGAACCGGCAACTTCGAACGTTCCTGATGTGCAGCAACGGCCCATCTCGCGCGCAGACTCCGGAACCCCGCAAGGCCTGGGCTGATCTCAGAGGCTACCCCGGTGGCCGGCGCGCGCATGCGCAGCTTGTACGCTGATCTCATATCAGCCACGCTTGGAAGACTTCCCCTCTCGCAACATGGAGCTCCACGGGAGGTGTTTCCGGCCGCTCTAGCCTTTCCCGGAGCTCCATGGTGAGAGGGAAAGTGGGCAACAGAGCGCCAGCCTAGTGCGCATGCGTCCCGCCTGCTGGGGAGGCTTCTCGAGGGCGCGACAAAAATGATGCGCATGCGCGCTGGGCATTCGCGCTTGCCTGTGAGTCCTGCCAGTGGGCGCTGAGTGCGCCTGCGCTCTGGGGGTTCCATTCTTACCCAGCTCCAGCAGCAGCAGTGGGGTGGAGGAGGAGAGCAGCAGCCATGCACTGCAGTAGGAGCAGCGGGAATTAAGCGGGATCTGCTGCTCCCATTCTACTGCATGCACCCTCCGTAACGCCCATGAGTCCAGTTTTACTTGCACCCCCCATCTGCTGTTCCAGCAGCTCCAGGTAAAACCCCAGTGTCATGTAGCATGGGGTCGATATGCGGGGGGAGGGGGTGGCAATCAGCCCTTGGCTTGTTGGGGTGGAGGGGGGGATGGAAAGGGGGAGGGGAAGCATTGTGTGGTGAAATCAATAGGTTACAGAGCTGCCTCTGCTCTGTGGCTGTGCTGTGCACAGTTGGGAGCCTGACCGGGGCTCATGGTTAGGGGAAGTACATGGGCTTTCCAGCAGGGTTTGTTCCTGGCAGTTTTGCCCAGCTTATCAGGGTTTGAAAGTGTTTTTTTCTAAACATAAGGATTTTGTATTCTGTTGCACGCACATGAAAGAAAAGACTTGGAAGGCACTAGCACTGTGGTTAGCCCACCGTAGGAAAAGCTGTGGGACTGTAATTTCCAGAGGGAATGCACTTCCCTTGTTCCAGACATTTTAAAAATGGACAAAGCAGTATAGAAAACAGTGTCAGGATGAATTCTGTACTGGCTGGGAGGGGTGAACTGGATGACCTAATAGGGCTTTTTCCTCTGATTTGGGGATGGGTTTTAGAAATCTAAACCGCGGGGGCTGGGGAGTATAGACTCAAGGCTTTTGTTTCATCCTTAACTCTCCCTGCTGTGCTTAGATCTGAGATTAGTGCATGGCTGTATGTACTGCAATACTTGGGCACAATGGGCGATTTTACTATTAGTTCCTTGCCCCTTAATCTACGTTCTAACAATGTTTAGTTAGATCCTTTATTGTATGTTCTTTATTTAAAAAATCTGGCTATGTAATCTGAATAATTGACATAACAGCCTTTAATGATTCTTTGCGTGTACTACTAGATGTTCTTAATCTGTGGATTATCATGGTAAAGCACTTGCTCTGAATTGTGTCAGTGGGATCAAGGTTCTGATCCATGAATAACCGTGTCCCCACACAATGTATGGTCAATAAGAGTTCTGTAATACTTTAGTGCATATTTAGTAGTTGATACTGAGATTTGAGTAATTTGACAGTTTTCATGATGTACTAGTGATAGTGTCTAAAGCCAGGAGGCTAGAAGACTAAATAATTTGTTTAATTCAAAGCTGTTTAGAAAGTGGTGAAAACACAAATAATTTTGCTCATCTGCAGTTTAAAAGCATGTATTGATTTGAACAGATTAGTTAATTTTTGGGGTGTGATACCAGTCAGCTCTGTGTTCTTGGGGAGCCAGGGTGCAGTATCCAGCCTGACTCATGAAAGACACCCCTCCCGCCCCCGCTTAAACCAAAACCCATCAGAGGAAAAAACTTGCAGAGAGCAGTGAAGGGCATTGGGAGACACACCTAGACCCCTCCTGACAAAGGTGACAAGATTAAGACACCTCCATTAACATACAGAATGAAGAACAGAGACAACTCACCTAGCCTCATCTGCATGAAAGATGGGACAGGGAGACATCTCAATTTTGCATACAGAATAGAGAACAGAGAACCGCACTGAACTCTGGGACCAGAAAAGCAGGGATGCACTGCATCATGGGAATCTCTGCTCCAGATGTTAATGAACCTATGCCTGCCCACACCCAGCTCAGCAATTATCAGACCAACTCTCCTAAGGATCCTTGATTGATATCCAAAATACTGAAGCAGCCTAGTTGCATTGTGAACTCCTTGGAAGAAAACACCACCCATAGCCATGAACCAAGCTCCTATTGTCTAGCCCAGGGGTTGGCAACCTTTCAGAAGTGGTGTGCCGAGTCTTCATTTATTCACTCTACTGTAAGGTTTTGCGTGCCAGTCATACATTTTAACGTTTTTAGAAGGGCTCTTTCTATAAGTCTATAATATATAACTAAACTATTGTTGTGTGCAAAGTAAATAAAGTTTTTAAAATGTTAAGAAGCTTCATTTAAAATTAAATTAAAATGAAGAGACCCCCAGACTGGTGGCCAGGACCTGGGCAGTGTGAGTGCCACTGAAAATGAGCTCACCTGCTGCCTTTGGCACGCGTGCCATAGGTTGCCTATCCCCGGCCTAGCCTAAAGAAAACCCTTGAGTCATCAGTTTACCTATAAACAAATCTAATGGTCTCCCTTGAACCATTGTATTTTCTCTATAATAATCCCTACTCACCCTCCAGTAAGTGTTCTGATGCTTAGCTCCAAACTATGCATCAGTTCCACTGGGACTCCATCTTCTCCTGACCGATTGTGCTGGGGGCTCTGCCTGTCTCCAGCACTTGGGACCCTGAGCTACCACCATCACCTGGGAACCCCAACCAGTTCAAGCCTCATGGAGCGGGTGAGATCCTCCTCTCTCTCTCTCTCTCTCTCTCTGTTTTCCTTTCTACCTTAGGTATTAACCTTTAATAATGTATGTTATGTTGGTTTAGCCCTCCTTGTGTAGTTATCACTATTATTCAATAAATAACTTTTATGGTTAGTTGGTTGCTTCTCTCGCTCTTGCTGAACTTTACTCTTTTTTGTGTTTTTAGCTTCCCCCATTCACTCTACAGCAACGCTTCTTTTACCTAAGCTAAAGATCCCTGCAGCACCCAAAATACTGTGGGGTTTGCTCATCAAGTAGGTTACTGCCAGTACAACTGTGATGCGAGAGTGGGGATAGGGACATGCTGAATCTGGGACGCATAAGGTTAACCGCTTGAAAGTGCTGCTTGACCCAGTCCATGGAGCCCAGGGGCATATAAGGAGAGGTAGCTTGAAAGTGCTGCTTCATCCAGCCCCGTGAGTCCAGAGACATATAAGGGGTCAGCTTGACAGTGCTGATTGACCCAGTCCGCTCAGACTTGCTCTGTTAATGTATGTGTGGGTGTGTTCATCCGGTTCTGGGACTGGAGAAACCCAGCCCTAGGGAACCTAGGTCCTGCAGGTCTCGAAGAATAACCCGAATAAATGAGCATACCCCAAAGTAATGGGCAAATCTGGTACCAGGTGTTAGCATGTGTGACCAGCTTTGCCTTACAGAAAGATAGAGATGCTAAATAAACCTTTTTGTGTTGCTCCTCAGGATCTGTTCTGCCCTCAGATACGTATATGCCACTTCAATAGGAAGGGAGTCTCCTTACCCCTTCCTTAAAGAACATGTCTAAAAAGCGGTATTAGTGGACATACTGGATGGACACACTGCAGTAGGTTAGAGGCTGTGCAGAAAGAGCTATCCTGTAAGGTATATAAGAATTAGGACCGTTTAGATTGGGTGGTTCACAGTCGTCACTGCTAGTTTGATTGTGAAGCAGAACTTGGCAAAGCCTTGTTATAAAAATCTGAAGTAGGAAAAGATTTGCTTGCAAGAGCCTACCTGCACACCGTATCTTATTAAAAAGTGCCAGGCTTTAAGAGGATCCTGTTTTTGTTTGTTTGTTTTGCTTTAAAAAGCACTTTTTTTGAACAAACATTCTGATTTGGACATTTCATTACAGCTTAGTCTGGCTTCAGTTTTTACATTTGATCTGTCGTTATCACTCAGGCTATATCTACACTATCACTTTTGTCGGTTAAACTTATGTTGGTCGGGTGTGAAAAAAACACTCCCTTCACCGACAAAAGTGCTGGTATGGATAGCGCTATATTGCCTTCCGCCGCTCGTTGGGGGATGGTTTAATTATGCCAGCAGAGGAGCTCTCTCCCACCAGCAAAGAGTGGTACCTGGGAGACCTTATAGCGGCACAGCAGTAGCGCTACAGCTGTCCTGCTGTAAGGTTTGTAGTGTAGACATAGCCTCAGTGCCCAGTCCAGCTTCCACTGATGCCTTTTAATGGGAATTTAGATCAGGCCCTGGGTGAGTGTGTTACTATCCTCTCAAATGAACTTGCACAGGAAAATGATAAAAGACAAAAACACCCTATCACCTATTGGAGGTCCAGTAAAATATATTACCTACCCCATCTTGTCTGTCAATACAGGGAGATAGGCTTGTTGCTGGACCAGATTGTGTAAGCACTTGAGTGGTATGCTAAGGCCCAAGTTGTGGAAAAAAGACACAAAATAAGAGAGAAGGGGAAACTGCTGTAGGAGGGTCTAAAGGAAGCGTGGTCATAGTTATTTAGTCTACGTGTCTAAGGCCTTGTCTACACTACATGGGAAATTTGATCTAAGCTACGCAATTTGAGTTATGTGAATAGCGTATCTCAAATTGACATAGCTTAGATCTACTTACCGCGGGGTCCACACTACGTGATGTCGATGGGAGACGCTTTCCCATCGACTCCCCCTAGTCTTCTCGAGCTGGTGGAGTACAGGAGTTGACGGGAGAGCAATCTGCGGTCAATTTAGCTGGTCTTCGCTAGACCTGCTAAATTGACCGCCAATGCATCGATCCTCCAGTAAGTGTAGACAAGCCCTAAGATATTTATACAGCCCCATTATTGTGATGTCTGAGCTCTTCACGGCCTCTAATGTCTTTGTCCTTTCAACATCCCTCTGAGTTAAGGAAGGACAATTATCCCCATTTTACAAAGGAGGAACTGGGGCACAGAGAGGTGGAGTCATTTGCCCAAATTCATGCAGGATGTCTGTGATGGTGCAGGAAACTGAACTTATGTCTCCCAACTCCTAGGCTAGTGCCCTAAGCACTGGACCATACAAATCCCTCCCAAACCGCAGCTTCATGAGTTTCTGATAAGTAAATGAAAGAGATCTCTACTTTTTTGCTTATGTAGGCTGAGCTGGCAGGTGATGGGAGGGGCAGGATGTAATCTCTAGCCTCAAACTTGTAGCAGTTTTGCAGGATACAGCCGCTAAAGCTACATTTTACTAAATTGTCTAAGCTGCTCATCTTATCTTATTTGTTGCCTATCAACTACAGCTTCCCCCAGTGGTGCCTGTTTGGTGCTTCAGGAACCTGAGTGGTAGCATTGTAGCATCAGAGGTAATGTAACCTGAAACACTGAGCCTACTGCCTGACTCAGTTGTCTTCTCCCTGACCGTGCCAGTTTGGTGCTGCAGGCAGAGGAATCTCTCTTCCTGCTGTACCAAATGAGCACTGTTTAGATGACATAGAACAGCTTTTGACTGGGCAAAGGTAAATGATTTTGCCTGAGCCAGGCATAACGTGGAGGGAGCCAGAGTGAAATCTCCAGCCTTACCCTTACTCAGCTGCTATAGAGCTTGATCTGAAGGAACTTCACTATTCCAGTCCTGACCCCTGGGTCCCCCAAATCTATGGAGACTCCTCAGACCTGACTTACAGGTTTATTTGCTGACTCACTTCAACCAATGGGACTGAAATATGCAAATAAACCGGAGGGAGGGACAGGTGACTGGCTGAGCTATCTCAGTCAGTGCTCTTCTATCTGCAGCACCAAATGGTCACTGTGTGGAAATTGGATTTTTCTGATTGTCACCAAAATCCATAGGGTCCGTTCTGTTTACTTAGAACATTCTCTCAAATTTTGGAATCGATTGGGTGCGGTCTTCAAAAGTTAATGCATTACAAATAGAGAAATGCCATCGTTTCAATGTTAGGCCTCGCTTCTCTTGGCCAATAACTTATAGCACTACAAGTGAGACAGCAGCACGCTTGTGAGAGAAAGAAATACATGTGAGTAAACCATTTTACACTTTCCAGAGGGACAATTGTAAAGGGTGCAGATAAAGAAACTATACTGTCAAAATAACACTGTCTTGAAGTACTGTAGAAATCTTAAGTCTGAGCTGTGGCTGAAGTGTATCAAAATCAGACAGAAATTAATGATAACTTTTCTTGGTTTGATTTTTTTTGGGTTTCCTTATATGTTGGGCAGATCCTATAATTCTTTTCTGTATGATACAGATTCAGTCAAGGCCTGTTAGCAGTCTCTCTTAGACGGTGACAGCCAACTTGAAGTCTGGTCAGTTTCAGAATGAGTTATTGTTTCTGGTTCTACCCCCTGTCCTGTAGGACCATACCACCCCTTATGGTTTTACAATCCCTCAAACAGGGGAAACCGATTGGAAAAATCCACATTTTTTTGCCCATTGAGACAGGGCCTGTGTGTACCAAGAACACATCAGTTATTCTGTTACCAGGATGAATGGAGCAGTCATCCACCAGAGGAAGAGGGGTGGGTGTTATGGCATCCTTTTCTACATAGAACTCGTATAGTTCTGACCACTTATTTAATGGCATAGATTAGCTGAATGGTGCTTTCTAGCCTGTTCTGTGTTCTAATCAGGTTCTTATACTGCATCCATCATTGTGGTATCAGACTTGGATGCTTAGCTGTCATGGTATTCCAGGTATTGTTTGTATCAGGTTAACTTGCTATAAGCCTTCAAAAACTGTCTGAATCCCTTGAATGATCTATTTAAAGAGGGGAGTTGCACAGTGGGGAAACTGATGAATAAGGCTATGTTTTAATCACAGGTATTTTTAGTAAAAGTCATGGACAGGTCACAGGCAGTAAACAAAAATTCATGGCCTGTGACTTATCCATGACTTGTACTATATATCCCTGACTAAATCTTGGGTGCTCTGGGGCAGGGGGCGGCCTGGGAGTGCCGCAGGTGCTTGGGGGGTGACAGTCCAGGGTGGTGTCGGGGGGTGAGGTGGCCTTGGACCCCTGCTGCTGCTGGGGTCGGGCGGGGGGTGCAGTGGCCTGAGACTGCCCCAGCAGCAGCTGGTGTAGCTGGCCTAGAGGCTGCCCCCGGGCCAGCCACACCAGCCGCTGCAGAAGTCCCGGAAAGTCCTGGAATCCATGACCTCTGTGACAGACTTGCAACCTTATTGATGAATGAAATACGTACATGTTCTTCAGCATCCTGCACTGTAATGAGTCTCTCTGTAAAATTTAAGGAGATCATCTTCAGCTTCATTAGGCGTAGTTATTCCTCTTATCCAGGGATGATGATGATGATTTTTTTTTAAAGAAGCATAGTTAAAAAAGTTTCAACCTCTTAAGTTACAGGAGGGCAAAAAGGAAAGGTTTTATTTAAGGGCAATTTCAAACAGCTTTTGTCTTAATGCATATATAGTTTGTGGACTTATCCCTGCTCCCTCATTTAGCCAAATATCTCAAGGGTCTGATCCCCAGGGAGGGAGAGTGCAATAGTTGGTGCACAGCTTACTAAATGTGGGGGTGGCATTGATGTTAATTTTTAGAAAGGAAGTGCCTTTAGATTATTGCAAGGGAATAGATCTTCAAAAACATTTAATTTGTTTTCTCTAGTACATTCCTGACAGTGGAAATAGAATATCTGATCTCTAGTTCTAATGCAGTAGCACAATCCTGCAGTGTTTTGATTTCAGATAACTTCTAAAAAATGTTATAGTAGATTAATTTGGAACTTAAATGACCTAAGATACATTTGTATTGGTCTTTGGTTTTTCTGTTTTTTAAGCAAACTGAGACAGACTTGAGCTGACACTGCTCCTTCACTGCAGATCTGATCAACACGGGTCTGATCTAACTTGCGCATCCAGTAGTCACTGAACAGAAGGCACCATCCAGGGGAGCGGGCGAAGGGGACCACCTTTGTGCTGTCTGGATTCTGGGCTGACCTGGGGACTGAAGTAGTCTCATTTACTCTAATTTATGACCGCCTATCCTAGACTTTACAGGCTGTAGCGTAGCCCAGAATGTCTGTAGCACTTTGCACCCCTGCCTCTAGTGGTCCCCACTATGCTGTGGCTTGCAAGGAGGGGGCAGTGTGGGGCTGCGTGTAGTGGCCCGATGCTGTGCTTGTACTGAAGGATTCTTTCCCCATCTACTTCTGGGCATTTTACTGCCAGACCTGGGAGCAGAATCTACTTAAGTTAGAGACCTGTCTACAGTAGATCTCCCACTGTTACTGTTAGATCAGCATTAGTAACAACAGGCAGTTTTTAGAAACTCTAGTGTAGACAGGGCCATTGTCTACCGTATTCTCAGGAATGCTCCCAAGGTTGGCCTACAGTTTCCACCATTGCTAGCAGCCCTGGAGCTGCTCTGGTGGTGCATTAGGACTCCTCTGTCTTAGTATAAAGAAGGCCAATGTGAGGAGAGACATCTGTGTGGAGTAGTGTTGGACTGGAATGCACTGTCATCCAAACACCATAACTGGAAAGCTACAGTTCAGTCTTGGCAAGACTTCCTTCTGGAAAGTGAGGCCTGTGGAATAAGATGTTTCTATAACTGCTGACTTACAAACACTGGGATATAAAATCTGCAATAAAGATATTCATGACTCTCTGTGACCCACCTGAGGTTTTTTTTCTCATTTAGTTTTATGTTTCTTATTGGTCTTAATACCAACAACAACCCATTGTAACTAAGATGGAACGACTGTCTTCTGGTAAATGTTACATATTCAACTCAACAGCTTAGGAAGAGAAGTACTTATGTAGTAAAATACAACTACAAAACCTATTCACTTAGATTCTGGAGTGGATACAGAAGTCTCTTCCATATGTAAATAACACAGGGCTCTTTTTTGAAATGTAGACTAGATAACAAGGCTTCTTTCCTCTTCCCCCTCTTCTTCCACTCTCCTCCCCCCCCCCCCATGATTCAAAGGCATGTAATTAGACCATTTAAAAAAGCCATTGCTAAAGATCCTTAGCTGGACACCCAGTGTACTGACATTCCATTTGCCTACTTCACTCCTCCCATCATCTGTTCTGGAGTTCTTAAGGGTTGGAGGTGTCAAGATCTAGCTACAGTACTTGGCTAGTGGCAGTTGACTTTGTTGCCTATTGACTTCTAGGAGGTTGTTGAAAGCTTCCAAGCAGTTCTGTTTGCTTAACACAGCGTTAGACTTGGCCACAGTCTCTCCTCCCAAGTATGGTATGGAGTCAGAAAACATCAAGTTAGTATTTCTAGCAGCTTATGCTGTGTCCTCTTCTAATCCTAGAGAGAGTCCTCCAGAAGACCCCGCAGTAGACTCACACTGCTCTCACATGGAGATGTGGTCCAAACACAGGGATTCCTGACTTGTATCCCCCAGCCCCCATTCCCTGCCCAAACCCTTGTGGCTTTGGCAAGTCACTTATTCTCTTCCAGTCCTTGGCTCCCTGCTTTTCAGCTGGGTCACTATCAACCACTTGGGGGTGGAGGGTTAGTTAAGGTTTATAAAGGGCTTGGAAAATTAAAATTCTGGCTGCCAGGAAGGATTTTCTTTCAGATCCCATATTTAGTCATGACCTGTTGTTGTTTAGCTTGAAAGTTGAGGAATGGGTCCTAATGGTTGGCTAAGACAGGTCCTGAAACTTAAAACAATGTCTACTTGATTTCTGTAAAGGATCAGATCTTTATCTTGCCTGGAAGAGAACTTTTCCTAGGTCCCATTGCTTTCATGTACTGGCATGTGACTGGGTGTCCCTAGCAGCTCCCTTTGGACCTCTGATAGACAAGCTGTGGCATTGTCCCCTCTTTTTTCCTAACTAATGAGAAGCTTCATGCTTCAGAAACCTCATGCAATAAATCTGTTTTACCTCAGGGAGTTCTGCTTCTTGTACTCACACAAACAACCCACTTCTTTCCTGTCGCCTGTGCTTTACTAGCCGGTTATGTATTAGTAGGGAGTGCCTGGAGGATTTGTGAAAGTAGTAAGTATAGTAGTTCCATCCCAACCCATTATTGAGATCTCCTTAAAACCAGATTATCCTGCTCTCATGCCCAGCATGTGACTGAGTATCTTCTCAGAAAGTTGTCTTGCCATCTGTTGTGCACCCTCCCCCCCGCCTGGGGAAAAAAAAAAGGCAAGAAAATTGCTAATGTTGGGTTTGTCAGTAATAGATATCTCAGAGGGGAAAAGTGGTCTTGTGCTTATGGCACTAGACAGAGTCTCAGCAGAACAGGCTTCAGTTCCCAGCACTGCCAAAGACCTCATATTTGACTTTGGGCAAGTCAATGAATCTCTGTGCTTTGGTTCCCCATCTGTAAAATGGGGATACTACTTTTCTCCCACCTTTTGTCTCTTATCTTTTTGGATTATATACTTAGAGACAGTCTCCCCTCCGGATACATCTTGCTTAGGGTCATAATCTTGGTTCAGGGGCTCTCGCTGTTACTGCAGTTACAGATAGCTAATAAGGTTGAGGTTCTCAAACTTTCCTGGTGTGGACTACATCCCTTCCCACTGATGATTGTGTGGGCCACTTCTTCCACTTGTGATCTACTTGGATGGAAATTCAAATTTTAATTAAAACATTTTTTTAATTAAAACTAACTTAAATGTTCTGGATACATAAGAAAGCTATAGTTTATCAAAACATGTTTTGCATTTAAAACTAACTGATAAACCAAGGGAGTATTATCCGTAGCTAGTTAATTCAGCTGATCACTTCTGGTCACCATGTCCTTCAAGATTTTAGAAATAATAGATCTCATCCTCTCATATCTCATTTTTATTAATAAATTGGAAGAGAACAAGCTTTCCTGCTTTTTGTACTTCTAGTCAGTTTCTTAACTTTGAATGAACTAGTCGTTGAACTGATCTAGTTGAATAAACTGGAATGAAGAAAATATTTTCCCTGCATGTGCAGAAGAAGCTAGTGCTGTCAAAAGCTGATTTAGCACTTCAGCAAACTCTGGTTCTAGGTGAGAGGTGGGCAAACTTTTAGGGTTGAGGGCCACATGGAGAAATTGTATGCAGGGTTGGGGTGAGGGAGGGAGTGCGGAGTGTGGGAGGGGGTGTGGTGTGCAGGAAGGGGCTCAGGGTAAGGGATTGGGGCAGAGGAGGGGTGCAAGGTGTATGGGGGGCTCAGGGAAGGGAGTTCGGGGGCAGGAGGAGTGCAGAGTGCAGGAGGCGGCTCAGGGCAGGGGTGCAGGAGAGGTGCGGACTGCGGGAGGAGGCTCAGGGGAGGGGTGGGGGGATGGGGTGCACAGGGGTGCAGGGTGCAGCAGGGAGCTCAGGGCAGGGGGTTGGGGTGCAGGAGGGGTATGGGGTGTACTGGGGGGCTCAGGGCAGGGAGTTGGGGTGCACGAGGGATGCGAGGTGCAGGCAAGGGGCTTAGGGCAGGGAGTTGGGGGGCGGGGTGCAGGAGGGGTTTTGGCTCTGGGCCAGCGCCGTTTACCTAAAGTGGCTCCAGGGTGGCAGTGGCGCGCACCAGGGCAGGCTCCCTGCATGCCTGCCCTGTCCCCGGTCCCGTGCCGCTCCAGGGGGAGGGGGTGTGTGGAGGGCTCTGCGTGCGCTGCCCTTGCCGCGCCTCCAGGTACCTCCCCCGAAGCTCCCATTGACAGCGGTTCCCTGTTCCTAGCCAATGGGAGCTGTGGGGGGCGGTGCCTGGAGGTAAGGGCAACACATGGAGCCCTCTGCCCCCCGCCTGGGGGCCGCAGGGAAGTGATGCCGGGCGCTTCTGAGAGCGGCGCAGAGCCCATGGCACCACGGGGGGCAATCCCATGGGCTGGATCCAAAGCCCTGAGGGACTGGGGCTGGATCTGGCCTGCGGGTCGTAGTTTGCCCACCCCTGTTCTAGGTGCTTAGCCACTGACTTCCACCAGGTCAGAGGTTTGACTTTCTTTAAAACGTCAGCAGCCATGTGTGCTTAATATTATTTTTTTTTGTATTTAATTTAGATGGGCATGTGAGGTCCTCCAGGGATCTGTCCTGGGTCTGGTTCTATTCAATATCTTCATCAATGATTCGGATAATGGAGAGTACACTTATAAAGTTTGCGGACGATACCAAGCTGGGATGGGCTGCAAGTGCTGTGGAGGATCCAGTGATGGTGGAAAACTGGAAAAATGGTGTGAAATAAAGAGGATGAAATTCAGTAAAGACAAATGTAAAATACTACACTTGGGAAAGAATAATCAATTGCACAAATATAAAATGGGAAATTACTGCTTAGGAAGGAGTACTGCAGAAAAAGATCTGTGGGCTATAGTGGATCACAAACTAAATATGAGTGAACAATGTAATACTGTTACAAAAAACAAACCTTACTTTGGGATGTATTAGCAGGAAGGTTGTAAGCAAGACTCGAGAAGTAGTTGTTTCGCTATACTCAACAGTTTTAAGGCTTCAGTTGGAGTACTGTGTCCAGTTCTGGGCACCACATTTCAGAAAAGATGTGGACCAATTGGAGAAAATCCCAAAGGAGCGCAACAAAAATTATTAAGGGTCTAGAAAACATGGTCTACAAGGAAAGATTGAAAAAAATTGGGTTTGTTTAGTCTGGAGAAGAGAAGCCTGAGGGATGACATACCAGTCTTCAAGTCATAAAAGGATATTATAAAGAGGAGGTGATAAATTTGTTCTCTTTGTGCTGTGAGGGCAGGCCAAGAAGCAATGGGCTTAAATTTCAGCAAGTGAGATTTGGTTAGACATTAGGAAAAACTTCCTAACTATAAGGGTAGTTAAGCACTAGAATAAATTGCCTAGGGAGGTGGTAGAATCTCTATCAGTGGAGGATTTTAAGAGCAGGTTAGACAAACACTTATCAGGGATGGTCTAAATCAGGGGTTCTCAGGACAAATTTTTTAATGGCCTCAGAATGGGCCACCAACTCTTGCTGGTGGCCGTTCTCACACTTAATTAGCTTTAGGAAAACCTAAAATACTTCATTAGCTTTAGGAAAACCAAATAAATATGCACATATACATGTCCACATCATTGCAATTTATTTATTGATAGTTAGTAAGTCTGTTGTGAAAAGTGGTATTAACAAACCTACAAGTATCACTTTTCACAGCAGACTTACTCAGCCCTGGCAAGCCTGGGGACAAATTAAGCCCTGGATGGAGGGTCGGGGGAGGCCAGGGGAGGTGGGGGAGGTAGCAGGGAGGCTGGAGCCTGAAACCCTGCTGCCAGAGCATGAAGCCTCGCAGCTGGAGGACGGGGCCCAGGGACGGAGCCCGAAGCCATGTGGCCAGAGCCTGGGGCCTACTGTTGCACAGCCAGAGCCCGGGGCTGGAGCCTGCCGCCCCACCACCCTAGGGCTGAACCCAAAGCCTGAGCCCCACTGGTTGCTTGCTTCTACAGCATTGTGCCCCAGGTGACTCCAGAGGGGGACAGGGCCCAATCCTTGCTCGTAGCCCCAGCAACCAACACCAAGGCAGTGCATCCAGGAGCAACAGGGAGGGGGATGGATCGCTACTTTGCCCCCCTCCCCCGCCCATCACAGCTCAGGAGGCTGTGGCCACAAGAAAAGCCCCTGGTGGCCGCATTTGAGAAATGCTGGCAAATAATACAATGAAACCCCACTATACCACGATGTTTGGGGTCCAAAAAATTACATCGCGCTAAATGTGGGGTCGCAGTATAGCGGGGTTTCAAGCCTGTCAGTGGTCCCCAAGGCGGTGCACTGATGTGCGCCCCCTAGTGCCTAGTGCCCAGCAGGGGAGAGAAACTGCGGTCCCGCGCCTGCCGGGGACAGTGAGCACCAGCGCCAGCAGCCCTGTTGTTCTCTGTCCCGGGCTGGTGCGGGGCCGTGGCTCCTCTCCGGTTTCAAGAGAAGCCACGGCCCTGCGCCTGCCGGGGACAGAACTCCAGGGCTGCGGGCGCCGGTGCTCTCTGTCCCCGGCAGGCGCGGTGCCGCAGCTTCTCTCCCCTGCCTGGCACTAGGCGGGGGTGCATCAGTGTCCCGGCAGCCATCATGGCGTTGGGGACCACTGGTATAGTACATACAGTACTGTATTACTGTGTGTCTTAAAGGGGGGCCAAATTGTGATTGCGCTATATGCGATTTCACATTATGGCGGCGCGCCTTAGTGCAGGGTTTGACTGTACTTAGTCCTGCCTCAGTACAGGGGACTGGACTAGATGACCTATAGAGGTCCCTTCCAGCCCTACATTTCTATGATTCTGTGATTAATAGATTATAAATTTAGACCTTGGCATAGGTATGTCCGTTTCAAATTTAATTTAAATAAGTTTATTTAAAAAACAACAACACTATATTTACTTTAAATAAAATCCAATTTAAAAGAAAAATCCAGTTTTTTTTTTTTTTTAACTAGTTGATTTTTATCCACCCTGCCTGGCTTTCTTCTTAATGTTTGGAGAGTTGCTTTTACTCCAGTTTTCAGTCACTAGCGCAATGCCAGTTAGCAACTTTGAGTCTTAAACTCAAAATTAAATCTTAAAATGTGCTGCAATTCCATTATTGCATAAGTATGATGATTTGTGCCCTATAAGAAACGATGGCATTTTCTATGCTGGGTGTTTAGCCACTGCTGTAGCTGCACCAATGGAAATCCCTAGTGTAGACATGGTTAAAACAGAAGCAACAATTCATACTGGTTAAAGCTTACCCTGTTTCAAACCTGGGTAAGTTGTGCCAGTACAAATTGTGCTCCACTGATGTTAGCCTCTATACTATGGGGTTTGCGTTGGGGTGGACGTAGCACTCATAAGGGAATGTCAAGGTTATTATTTACCTTGGTCCTGTCCTTTTAAGTATTGAAGGTCTGCTAACTGGGTCAAAGGGGACAGCTCTGGCTGCCGCATCAGAGTTTGATGTGTTCTGAAAGGATTCAGCAGCAATGGGGCTTGTACAAGCTGTCAGTTTAATAAACTCTAGTCTGCGAGTGTAACACAGTCTGAACTGGTGGCTTAAAGCTAGGGAAATCTTGCAATTTCCACTGTTAAATCCAGTTCAGCTTCTCTAATGTCAACAGTATTGTTAATGCACTGTATAGACAGACCACTGACTGCACTCTGTATTTTAAGGACAGGGTCTCTGGTTTAATAAGTACTGCACTTAAAAAGCCGATGGCCCATCCATGCTGGGGCTCTCAGCATGCTAGCACTGGTGGAGATGAACTAGTGTTAATAACAGTAGGAAACTTCTTTGTGTGAAATTTCCCCAGTGCCATAGAGAGAAACTTAGAGGCACTATAAGCTTGAAGTTCAGTAAACTTCAGACAAGTTAAGTAGTTTCCGGTATCACTCTGGTTCCTGAGTCTTGGTGTTCATCTTTACAGTTTTACATTCACATTTCTTATTAAAAGACTGGTTGCTGCCCTGGTGCTGTTGAAAGATGCGCACACACATCAGATAAGAACATACTGGCCATACTGGGTCAGACCAATGGTCCATCTAGCCCAGTATCCTGTCTACCGACAGTGACCAATGCCTGGTGCCCCAGAGGGAATGAACAGAACAGCTAATCATCAAGTGATCCATCCCGTCGCCCATTCCCAGCTTCTGGCAAACAGAGGCTAGGGACACCATCCCTGCCCATCCTGGCTAATAGCCATTGACGGACCTATCCTCCATGAATTTATCTAGTTCTTTTTTGATCCCTCTTATACTCTTGGCCTTCCCAACATCCTCTGGCAAAGAGTTCCACAGGTTGACAGTGCATTGTGTGATGAAATACTTCCTTTTGTTTGTTTTAAACCTGCTGCCTATTAATTTCATTTGGTGACCCTTAGTTCTTGTGTTATGAGGAGTAAATAACACTTCCTTATTTACTTTCTCCACACCAGTCATGATTTTATAGACCTCTATCATATCCCCACGTAGTTGTCTCCTTTCCAAGCTGAAAAGTCCAAGTTTTATTAATCTCTCCTCATATGGAAGCTATTCCATACCCCTAGTCATTTTTCTTGCCCTTTTCTGTACCTTTTCCAATTCCAATATATCTTTGAGACGGGGTGACCAGATATGCATGCAGTATTCAAGATGTGGTGGGTACCATGGATTCATATAGAGGCAATATGATATTTTCTGTCTTATCATCTATTCCTTTCCTAATGGTTCGTATCCTTTTGTTAGCTTTTCTGATGGCTGCTGCACATTGAGCAGATGTTTTCAGAGAACTATCCACAATAACTCCAAGATCTCTTTCTTGAGTACTAAAAGCTAATTTAGACCCCATCAATAAATAACTATATAGGGGAAATGGGACCAGACTATACACAAAGTGCTGTCAAGGAGACGCAGTAAATTGGAAAAAGAGTAATCTAGCAGTTGAGTGGTACTTGCAACACCTGTAGGTAAAATGTTGTTTAAGTTGATGTCCCTTTTAGAATGAGAGTCCTAGGCTTTAGGTTTTGGAAAACAAGCAGTAACACTTAAATCAGAAGCATACACTAATTGTAATTGTCAAAAATGTACCTGAACAGTTCGAGGAACCTTACTGCCTACACATGGAAGCTATATCAACAAGAGGTGAGAGCAAGTTTCCTTAACAAGATATTTGCATAGCTGCCATTTTTGTAACCCCCTGCTGCCTTCATCTCTCCAGTAAGATGAAGTTTCTCCTTCAGCTAGGGCATTTGATGTTTATGTTGCCACCTTGGTTATCTCATAGGCCTGGTCTCCATTGGGGGGTGGGCGGGTGGGATCGATCTAAGTTATGCAACTTCAGTTACATGAATAATGTAGCTGAAGTCGACGTACTTAGATCGACTTACCGTTGTCTTCACCACGGTGAGTCGACTGCTGCCACTCCCCTGTCGACTCTGCCTGCTCCTCTCACCAAGCTGGAGTACAGGAGTTGATGGGAGAGGGCTCGGGGATCGATTTATTGCGTGTAGACTAGATGCGATAAATCGATCCCCACTGGATCAATTGCTACCCGCCAATCCATCTGGTAGTGAAGATGTAGCCTTAGTGTTTGCACAAGTCATTGAGAAAGCTTTACGGTTAGATAAAGTAGTAGTGTTTTGCCTAACTGAGGGCTAGTCTACACTGGCAACGTTAAAGCCTTTAACGTGGCTTGTGTAGTTGCAGCACAGCTCTGGCAGAGAAGTCTTCCAGCGCTCTAAAAAAACCCACCTCCACGAGGGGCGTAGCTACCAGTGCTGGGGGCGCAGCTCTCAGCGCTGGTGCACCATCCATACTGGAACGTTACAGCGCTGAAAATTGCAGCGCTCAAGGGTGTGTTTTTTCATGCCCCTGAGTGAGAAAGTTGCAGCGCGGTAAAGTGCCAGTGTAGACAAGCCTTGAGAAGTGTTGCATCTTATTGAGTTCCTTGCATCCCAAAATGCTTTACAAGCTCCGTACAGCTCCGATATGCAGCCATCTCTGGAATAAAGGCTTGCCAACTGACGTGGGGACTCAGCACAACAGTTGAGGGAGAAGAGGCAATTTTGGCCAAAGATGCTGGGGTAAGCCCCTTCCTCTTTCAAAAAGAGCCGTGAGATCCTTTGTGTGTTCTCAAAAGGACATGTCATCTGCATAGTAGTACTCAGTTCATTTCTGAAGGACGATGTGTTGTCCCTGCTGGGACATGAACCATTGGTTCGAGAGAGCCCAGTTATTAAACCCAATCCTGAGACCTATTCATTCCCTTTGGCAGGGGGTGTCAGAGATGTACTACAGAAAGAGTGATTCTTTTGTAGGCTTTTATACTTGAAAACAAACATCACTGCCTGTTGTTTGAAAGTGGAAACTTCTTTAAAAGGAGCTCTTCATTCTTGTGGAAAGTCAGACTTCAAAGGCATGATTGTTTGATGTGCCTTGAGCTAATCTTTAATTTGAAATTTGCCTGCAACTACATTATGAGAAATGTAGAGAAGAAGCCCTGTTTGGGTAACTATGCCACTGCGTTATTTAATACGACTGCTGTGCTGTTTTGGTGGGTTGGTCTGTTTGCCAGCACCTCCCAAGAAATTAATATTGTACTGAATAAGCAGCATCAGGGCTTGAAAGTTGATCATAAACCTAAATGTACCAGCCAGAGACACATACAGAGATGCATTCAGGAGGGTCACCAATGAGGCCCAGGGACAACAACTCCAATGCATGTACTCAAAAAGAACAGGAGTACTTGTGGCACCTTAGAGACTAACAAATTTATTAGAGCATAAGCTTTCGTGGGCTAAGTGGGTTGTAGCCCACGAAAGCTTATGCTCTAATAAATTTGTTAGTCTCTAAGGTGCCACAAGTACTCCTGTTCTTTTTGAGGATACAGACTAACACGGCTGCTACCCTGAAATGCATGTACTGTCACTCACAACTTTCATGAGTGACAGCAGTGTGAAACTGACTGACTTTGTCAGTCTCACTGCAGCCCAGGGGTTCTGAGTAGCAGTGGTGAAACTCCTGATCTGGGAAGCTGTGAGCAGCAGCAGTTTGTCTGAAGATTATAAGGGCATGTCTACGCAGGGAGTTAGTCTGGAATATCTAGTCCTGATTAAATTCCATGCTCTGACTTCAAAGTGCTTTATTCCAAATTAGTTTAATCCACTTCCAAAATGGATTAAGCTGATTTGGAATAGGGCACTCTTATTCCAGAGACAGAGGGCTTGGCTACACTCGAAACTCCAAAGTGCTGCCGTGGGAGCGCTTCCGTGGCAGCGCTTTGAAGTGCGAGTGTGGTCGCGGCGCCAGCGCTGGGAGAGAGCTCTCCCAGCATTCCAGGTACTCCACCTCCACGAGGGGATTAGCTTACAGCACTGGGAGCCATGCTGGGGCACTGTTTATACTGGTGCTTTACAGCGCTGTAACTTGCTGCGCTTAAGGGGGTGTTTTTTCACACCCCTGAGCGAGAAAGTTGCAGCGTTTTAAAGCGCCACTGTAGCCAAGGCCAGAGCATTCACACATGGAGTTAGTCAGGAATAGTTAATCTGCTTTAAATTCACACACCCTACCTTATTCCAGGTCAATTTCATGTACTGACAGGAAGACAGCACTGCATCTGTCACATTCAGAGGGTTTCCTTCCTAATCACAAGGGCTAGAAACATAATTTTAAAGTGAAAGCTTAAAAGGCATAAGCTAGTAAGTTCAGCAGAATTTCACTTTCCAAGAAAAGCTTTGTACTTGCCACAGGTGAGAGGGGATTTTTTTTTTTTAAGCACATCAAAAAGTTAAAATTCTCTACCATGTCCAGTTCTGCATTTTTACTGATTTTTCTCATGTTTTCACAAACCCATTATAAATATTTACTTAACTGTTTGCACCACTTCAGTCTGAACTGTGCATATTGCTTTGCTATGGACTGTCCAGACTTCTTTTCAGTGTTGTGGATGGGCTGAGGTTGAGCGATTAGATGTTGATTACTGGGTTTGAGTTAGACTGTGCTTTCCATAGTTAGCTGTTTTCTCTTTTTGTAAATCCAGTTTTGGACCAAAACCTTTATAACTAATTTGAAGTTTGTGGTTCTTTGCTAGATGACTTTGGTGGAAAATTTAGGGGGGGCGGGGTGGGCACGGTGACTGAGCATTTATGTAAACAAAGCAGGGGCTTCATTTTTGCAGAATAGTAGTTTCCTAAATCTTTTGGATCAACCAATCAGACTGCTTGCCTAGATCAAATTCAGTCTAGTCCGTCTTCCTGAATTGAGGACTAGTGCCTTTGACTAGATTTGCAGTGTTTGGGTTGCTTCTGGTCCTATGTTTACACCTATTTTTAAAACCTCAAGAGCCTCCAGACATAACAAATCTGCACCATTGGGTTCCTGGCTTGGAATTCGGCAAGGGCTTAAGGTTTACATGACTGGACAGCCTCTGGGAGGAAAAGTTTTGGTCCTCAAAGCTTAACTTCCGTAGGCTCCCGGAGTCAGTGGCTCTTCCTGGTATTGACTACTCAGAGGCTGTAGGGTTTAAATTCTACCGGACCAGAGGGATCCCCACAGGGCTGAGACTGTACAACTTGCAGAAGGAGGGTTGGAGTCAGAACATCCACGTAGGCATAGGCACCAACTCCGTGGGTGCTCCAGGGATCAAGCACCCACAGGAAAAGAAAAAATAGGGGGTGCTTAGCACCCGT
The DNA here is from genome assembly GCF_011386835.1 of Chrysemys picta bellii. NCBI lineage: Eukaryota > Metazoa > Chordata > Testudines > Emydidae > Chrysemys > Chrysemys picta. The sequence continues at coordinate 9,870,473 of NC_088801.1, read as the reverse complement.
CAGTGACAGCTGTTCGGCAGCTGGCAGAGAGCAGCAGGGAGCCTTGTGAGAGGCGGTGGGAAGAGACAGAGCGAGGGCAGGAGCTAGGGAAGGGGTGGAGGGGGGGCGGGGCTTCGGGGGAAAGGAGTGGAGTCTGGTGGAGCCCCTACCAGGAAAAAGAAAAGTCAGCGCTGGTGCACTTAGGGCATGTCTACATTTACAGTGTTGCAGTGGCACAGTGGAACCGGTGCAGCTGTGGCGTTGTAGAACTTGGTGAAGGCGCTACCTGTGCTGATGGGAGAGCGTCTCCTATCGGCATGGGTACTCTGCCTCCCTCCGAGGCGGTAGCTATGTCGATGGGAGAAGCCCTCCCCTTGACACAGCGCTGTCTATAGTGGAGGTTAGGTTTGTATAACTGCATTGCTCAAGGGGCTTTTCCACACCCCTGAGCGACGTAGTTATACTGACATAAGTTGGTAGTGAAGACCAAGCCTCAGCTGAACTCCAAGGTGCTCTCTGCAGGAGGGGAATTTCTGACAAAGCTGCCATGTGCTTCCTTGTCTACGAGGTTCATCTTTGCCTACCTGAGAGAGAGTTTTCTCACGGGGCCTTTGTTACTCCAGCATCCCAGCTCACTATTTAGCCATGTTTACACTGGGAAAAGAGGGTATTTTTAAAACACATTCTCTGACAAGTGTGAAAATCCTAGAGCAGACAAAGCAGGTGTAGTTTTAACAGTTGTTAGCTGATTAAAAAACCCTGGGCTCTTTTCTTTGCCTAGTGCTTTGTCTTTACTAGGGTTTTAATCTTGCATTTATACACCTTCTTTTCTGTTCTGGTATATACAAAGACCTTGTCCTCATGTATAACCCCTTTCCTTCTCCTCTTGTGGGTTACTGACTTGCATCCACAGGTAGATTGTAGTATTGGCCAAACTCGTGAGGCCTTACTCAGTGGTATTTCTGTTTCTCTGTGTAATGTGTTAATTTTTGAACCCCGCATCCGATCAATTCCAAAATTTCAGGGAATGAACTAGGCATTGATGGCCAGAAGCTTTACTGATTTGGGGGACAATTGGAACATCCAGAGAGAAAGTGGGGGACATGTGGCGCTTGCTGTCATATGTTGATGGCACCCATTAAACATCTTGCACATAACCTCTGCCCATCCTCCCAATAGCATTAAACATGTTGACACCCTGCATGATAGAAGACACATAATTGTTTTCCCTATGAGGCAGATGCTTAGTCAGCAAGGGCAGTCAGAGTGAAAGGAGAGAAAAGGCTTAATTCCTTCCTAAAGTCCTGCCCCCTCAAAACCTATTCCAGGTGGGGGAAAAGATGGCACCATCTGCCCACCCTCTATTCCAATCTGGGGGGATGGAAGGTACTTTGGAGGGGAGAGGAGACACATACAGCGCTCTTGTCATGGTGAGAGGGATGGGGGACAGGTGTCAGGGCGGAGAACAGGGCTGCTGTTATGGTGGGGAGATTGGGAAAGTAGGGGAAGGGTGAGGAACAGAACCCGTAGCATGGTGTGGAGAGTGGGGGATGCTGCTGTTGAGAGGGCAATGGGGTGGGGGAACAGAGTCCCTGGCATAATGTACAGAAGGGGGGACCCTTATGTGGTTTGGGGGGATGATGGGGAATAGAGCCTTGCCATGGTGGGTAGAACAGGGGACCCTGCAGTGGTTGGGCAAGAAGACATGGGGGGGGGCACAGAACCTTAGGTGGGGGAAGAGTTTGGGGGGACCTGGTACATGGGAGAGACTGGGGTTACAGAACCTTCATGGATGGGGGAGACTGGAGGCCCCAAGAATGAGGGGATGGAGGCACACAGAGCCCCTGTCATGGTGGGATGAAGGGAGGAATCGGGGAAGTGGGAATGAGGGTGCACACGGCCACTGGTGCGGGGGAATGGGAGACTGTGGTATGGGAGCAGGGGAGATATGGGGAGTACACAGACCCCCCGCCAGTTTGACATTGGGAGAGAGTTGTAGGGAGTCCCTGAAATAAAGGGGGATGGGAGAGTGTGGGGAATGGAGGGATGCATGGAGCCCTGGTTTGTACAGTGAGCTCGACTACACAAGCTGTGGGGTGTGCGATCCCTTACGATGTGATTTGGCTTGTACGCACGTTCATTCTCTAAAACACGGGAAGTGTTAGACAATTTTACCCTGACTTAAAAAGAAGGCATTCCTAGAAAAACTGTTAGTTTTAAATGAATTAGCTTAAAACATCTGGTCTTGGCTTGATGTTTTTCAGTTGTTACCTTAATCGAGTTAGTTTAACAAATGAAAATGTGCAGGTTATTAATGAGACAAGGAGGGTGAGGTAATATCCTTTACTGGACCAGCTTCTGTTGGTGAGAGAGACCCACCTTGTCTCTCTAATATCTTGGGATCAACACAGCTACAACAACACTACATATGATGCAGGTTAACATTTTGAAGCCCTAGGTTCCCCCATCTTGGCTACATGGTCAGCTAATACTCATTTGAAACAGGTAGTTTGCATCTTAACAAGCTTTAAGGGCTCGTGTACATGGGAAGTTGTCCAGAATAGCTATTCAGGTCAAAACTTTTCCAGTCAATTTCCCTGTGTGGACACTATTCCAGAATAGGCCACTTGATTCCAGAATAATTAGTGCACTTCCAGACTGGAGTAATTATTCTGGAATAAAATCATTTATTCTGGAATAGTATCCACAGTAGGAGCTAATTCAGATTATTGTATTCTGTGATAGCTATTCTGATCAATTTCCCCATGTAGACAGGGCCGAAGAGGGCTTTTCATTCCAATTTATATAACTGGGCTGAGCTACCACAATTGAAAATCACCTTTGCTTGATACTCTAGTGCCTTTCATTGGAGGAACTCTGTGCTTTAAGCGGTGAACTGGCTGCCCCACACTTGTGGAGGGTGGTGGGGAAGAGAGTAGGTAAATATCTTCAGTGTAAAGATGATAATGGGAGGGTGTAGAGGTCGAGATTTAAGGTTATGAGGGAGGTCTGGCTGTCCTTAAGTTTGGAACTAATACCTCCTTTAAAAAAGGGTTTTGAAAATAAGACAGTTCTGTTCAATTTTCCATTATGGTATCTGAGGCACTGGTCAAGATTTGAAAGCTGAAATCAAAACTGGGCCCAATGCCCAGATAAAAATTAGTTTTTGTGCAAGCTAAAAAAAATCCAGAAAGGAAGGTCACAAATGCAGTGAACCAAATTGAAAGGCCTTGCCCAGAACCGTCCAGACAAAGAGGGACTGTAGCTAGCAGCCTTAGATAGCCTTCCTGTGCTGGCAATCTTTCTGAAGATATGGGGAGACCTCCCAAGAGCTTTGTTGTGAGCTAGCTAAACCTTAGTTTCAGACTTCTGCATGGGGATTTTGCATTTTGGTTGCATTCTGTGTTTTGGTCTTCATTTTACGCCTGTGGATCTCTCCTTTAACCTGAAACTGTTACATGGGGCTTTCAGTGGTCAAAGGGGGAGGAGGGATAGCTTAGTGGTTTGAGCATTGGCTTGCTAAACCCAGGGTTGTGAGTTCAATCCTTGAGGGGGCCATTTAGGGAACTCGGGTAAAAATCTGTCTGGGGATTGGTCCTCCTTTGAGCAGGGGGTTGGACTAGGGCCTTGGCTACACTCGCAGTCACACCGCCAGCGCTGCGAGAGCTCTCTTGCAGCGTGGCAAGTACTCCACCTCTCCGAGGGGAATAGCTGCAGGCGCTGATTACACTGGCACTTTACAGCGCTGCATTCGCTGCGCTCGGGGTGTGTGTGGTGTTTTTCACACCCCTGAGCGCAGCGAGTGCAGCGCTGTGAATTGCCAGTGTAGCCAAGGCCTAGATGACCTCCAGAGGTCTCTTCCAACCCTGATATTCTATGATTTCTAGGTGTATGAATTCAGTGATTACACAGCTGGCATAGACTTAAATGCGGTTGTGCAAGGCAGAATTATGTTAAACTTACTAGTGCAAAATATACTCTCCGACCCTTTAAAATACTAGTATTTTCTGTCACCATCATAGTAATCTTCCATTGAAAAAAACCTGCACTGAGCAAGTGGGCAGATCAGAGCCTTGCAAAATCATAATGGCTTATCAACTCTTCATTTGAAATGGTGCAAGTTTAGGGCCAGTCCTAGGGATGTTGGGATGGATGCTTATTGCTTGTGAATGGTGCTGGATTAAAAGCCCTGAAGCCCTGATTAAGCCCGTAGAGACTGACAGTACTGCACAGACCACAACAGTGTGAAATGCCTCACTTCAGCACTGATCTGCAGGGGCCATCTTTAAAGGGGGAAGGGGTGTTCAGGCCCTGTCGCCTTTTCAGTCTTGGACCCTTTCCCCACAACGGGTAATTTTTGGCAGACACTTGTCCAGTGGGAACTGGGTTGAGACCCCAAGCAATACCATGGTTAAAAAAAGTGCTGTTCACTGCCATCCTGGGCTAGATTTTTTGTTTCTGGTGACCTAGAATGGGGGAAAAGAACAGGAGTACTTGTGGTACCTTAGAGACTAACAAATTTATTTGAGCATAAGCTTTCGTATGCTACAGCCCACTTCTTCGGATGCATAGAATGGAAGATATAGTAAGGAGATATATATATATACAGGGCTCTGCTCTCCTATGATTTAAGAGCAACACAGACAAGTGCAGGAGGCAGGGACGCCCAGCCCTGGACTGGTTGTGGTTAAATGGGGCCGGGAGTCCTCAGACGTGGAAAGGCTCAATAGCACATAAGGCACTGGATTATGTCTAGCAGTTCTGTTTGAAGTCTGCTTGTCTCATACAGTCATACTTCTGTATGTGGGGTCATAGCTGTATTGATCCCAGGATATTAGAGAGACAAGGTGGCTGAGGTAATATCTTTTATTGGGCAGCTTGTAAATTAGGCAGAGACAGAGGAACTGGAATAACGATCTGAAAAATAGCCTGTGCTGTGTAAGGCCTATTCTTGTTTTCCAAGTTATGCTTTTTTGCATGTCACCTGCCATCAGCTATTCAAAAGTAATGAACTGACTGCCAAGGTCCTGTTGTTCAAGCCGTAGCAATTAGGTTTACTACCCCAGTGCTTTTGAGTTGAGTGAACTTGTGCCTGTAGGGTCATTCCAGTTAAGATTTCTGCTTTGCAGCCTCTCCGGTCCCCCTTCCCTTGCACTGAGTCTGACCTGCTTTCCTTGGGCTAGTGCAGAAAGTAGGGCAGGCTTCTAGCTTTGGATGTTATTATTAGAAAGTAAAAAAAATCCCAGATTCTTACCCGCCTCTGATTTTTAAAGAAAAGTGGAACCTGTAAAGAGAGCACCTCAGGGAAATTGTACGTAGTGATGCTGGCTTCCGCCATTAACAGTAGCATGTGGGAGACTGAAGCTAAAGGGCAGGCATGGGGGGGTCTTGCTCCCTGGGCTAGTGGCGATGATTCATTTAGTTATGGAGGGGGAGTGGCAGAGAGAGGCTGCAGCTGCTTGTAAAGCGAGATTTCCAGTCGGCAGCATTAGCCTGGAGGTTCCTTGACATACTTCACCAGCTTGTGTTAAGATGCAGAAAAGCCCTGCTGAAAAGGAACATTTAAGGGCACACTCTGCTCTGTTACAGAGATGAGAATCCCGAGTTATGCCATGGATTACGCTGCTATAAATCCCCAGCGAGAGCAGAGTTTGGCCCCTGAGTTTCCTTTATGGCTCCGCTTACAGGATATCTCAAACAGTATTAGCTACACCCCATTTTAAACATTATGTTAGTAAGGGCTAATGCTATTTCCCAGGCCAGCATATTGAGGGCTGCATGGTGTTAGCCAGTTGACAAAACCATGCTGTAAGGTGGCTCATCATAGTTTGATCCCTGGAAACAGTGTTTGCTGCTTCTTAACAAAAGCTATCTTCTGTGGTTCTGGCTTCTGCTGTTTGACCTGTATTTTAGACAGGGCCTAAAGTCTGATACAGATTCTGATGGCAGTGATGGTTGAAAGTTAGCAGTCAAATGAGATCCACATTTCTTTCTGTACTCGTTTCTTAAAACAGACATACTTTCTCAGTGACTGATGGCCCGTATCATGGGATCATCACTCTACCTTTGGGGACAGACAGAATACACTGAATTCTCATCAGCCCTTATTTGAGACCCAAATTTGCTGGATCTATCACTAAAGCTGCTTCTCAGGGGACTGATGGAGAACTGCCTTTTTTTTTGAAACATAACCTAAGGGCTTTGTCCTAACCTACCTAATGCTGTCTGTTTAAAAAAAGTCCTAGCTATATCATTTGTATCCAGTTTATTACATCTTTACGTCCCTCAGATGAATAACCTATTTTGTGACATGCTTTTGATTTTCTTCGTATTTAATTTGTTTAACCTAAAATGCTGTCTTATTTCATTTCTTGCAGAATGGACTGCTGAACTAGGAAATATTCCAGACCCAATAATACAACATTGCTGCACCACTCGCAGCTTTATCTATTACTAGTTATTTAAATTGGACTTTTAATATCCTGCCAGCTGCTCTTCAGACACACATGGTGCATTGTTGCCATTCCCAGAATTGCATCTTTGAAACCCAGGCCCTCAGTAACCTTCATCGAACAAAGAGGCGACCTACAGGATACATTTATAGTGGGGTTTCTCAGACCTACTGCCCTCTAGCTTTATTCTCGCCGGTGCTGTATTTCTAGCACACCATGGAGCCCAGTATGGAGTATTGCTTAGCGCAGGTGCTTCAGAAAGACGTTGGAAAGAGACTTCAGGTTGGCCAAGAATTGATAGATTATTGCTCAGATAAACAGAAGTCTGCTGATCTTGAACATGATCAGACTATGTTGGATAAAATGGTTGATGGACTTGCCACGTCTTGGGTAAATTCCAGCAATTACAAGGTAAGATCTGCTTGGGGAAAAGTGATTAGAGTCTAATACTGCTTCAGTCTGGCAAGTCATATTGTCTTATTTGTAAGGAACTTCCTTTAAACGAAAGTTACGTAGTAGAGTCTTGTTCATTCTCACTTGTTCTGCAGACTTCATCATAGTCCTACTAAACCCACTGTTCTCACCCCATTCTCAATCAAGATTTTGTAGCTGATGCTGTAGTCAAGGACCCAGGGTACTAAGACTTCATTACTTTAACAAACACGTGTACTAATGTTTTGTATTTTAAATCACAAGTAAGTTTTTCCCCAAATTGAATACCAGGTTACATTTTTGCAATGAGATAACTTGGATTGTTTGTGTAGCTTGTTCATTTACTTGGGGGATTTGGTCATCTCCAATAGTTGTCTCATTGTTAACAGGAATTAATGAATTTGTGCTGTATATATCTGAAATATACTACTTGATTTTATTGTAAAATTTGCATATAAGCTGCCAGTATTCTTTCACTCTTGCATTGAACAACAGCTAATATGAGTTTTATGTTATTAACTGTTTTTGTAATACAACATGTCAGTGTATTGGCCTTCTGGCTAAGAGAGGTGAAAACATTATATTTAATAGCTGAAGAAGGGATACAATGGCTGAATGAGCTTTCTGTGTCAGAATTTGCTACCTTTGTAGTGATGTCATTGGGGGACAGGAATGGGTGGTAGGACATGGAATTCTACATAGCAATCAGTCACCACTGTCCAAGGCCTATTTGGCCTTTGTGTAACAAGTTGATTGTCTAAGTGAACAAGTGTTACCATTACAATTTGCACTAGTTAGCTTCCTTTTTGGGGGGAGTCTTGGAGAGCAAGGATAGGTTTCCCCCAAAAGCATGGTTGAAACTCATTGGCCAGCCTGTATGAGAAATGTATGGTGCTTCTGTTGTGGATAACTAGAAGACTTTGCTCAATTCTCATGAGAATGAGATCAAAAACTCCTATGGAGACCCAGAGCCTTGAGTGAATTAACCATGATTAACTCTGCAATTATTTGTGTCCTTTGGCATTATGGAGAGCCTGGAATACCAGTTGCAGGTGATCCAGAGTTCAGTGTTTTCCCCAACTCCATTTCACTGTTTGTTTTCACAGAATTTTTGATCTGGCAATGGGTGCAAGAACTTCTTCATACTTTACACACTTATCAAATGAGCTGCATTTTTATGCCTTACACTTTCTTTTGTATGTATTTGTGCAACTGAATTTTGAGTAAGTTTGGTCTGGCACTGAGCAATTGTGGTGGAAGCTGAACTTCTTTCCACCCTTAGCATGCAGAAGTTATCTAAAAAGTCAGTGGAATATCATTTCCGATTCAAACTACAAAGACATCCTGATGTGTGCGCGCTATAGTCACTAATGGGGAACATGTACTGTTATGTGAGGGTATAGCAGCATGCTTTTTCCTTCTTGCTAAGTAGTTCCTCATCTATCATGCTATCTTACTATTGAAGATGGAATTCACAGATACTGTAAACTTGAATTTATTGTCAAACTTTTGCTATTTGTAGGGGTTTTAAAAATTGATACAAGTTACGTAGATACATAAGATGTGCCAAGTTCAGCATTAAGTTAAAATGCAGAGTAAGAGATTTTTTTTTTACAGTAGCTTTTTTTTTCTTTACAATTGGAATGTGCATTCTCGCAACTTCCAGCAAGGAATTTCATGGGGATGAGGGAGGCAGAAAAGGTAAATAGGTCGTTACACCTCCAGATAGTCTCACATTCTTTATGACTTCGCATTTGAAATATGTAAATTTTTTTGTTATATAAATTGAGGCAGTGACTACATTCAGTGTTTGTCACTGTTAGGGAAACTAATGGTTAGCATTCACAGTACTTTATAACATGAATTATCTATAGCCGTGGTTCCCAAATTTATTCCGCTGCTTGTTCAGGGAAAGCACCTGGCAGGCCGGGTCGATTTGTGTACCTGCCGCGTCCGCAGGTTCGGCCGATCGCGACTCCCAGTGGCCACGATTCGCTGCTCCAGGCCAATGGGAGCTGCTGGAAGCGGCGCGGGCCGAGGGATGTACTGGCTTTCCTTGCACAAGCAATGGAACAAGTTTGGGAACCACTGATCTATAGAATATACACCTCTACCTCAATATAACGCTGTCCTCAGGAGCCAAAAAATCTTACTGCGTTATAGGTGAAACCGCGTTATATTGAACTTGCTTTGATCCACCGGAGTGCGCCGCCCCCCCCCCCCCAAACCCGGAGCACTGCTTTACCACGTTATATCCAAATTCGTGTTATATTGGGTCGCGTTATATCGAGGTAGCGGTGTATCTGCTAATTAAACAAAGGCCCTTCACATAGAGATGGTGACTGGAGAGCCTTTAGCTCAGTGGTATGTGCATTGGGATGTTTGCTTCACCAAACTGCACCATCGCAGCATACCACCTAGTTGTAAATATTGCGCGATAGCATACCATATACGGTTGTGGCTCCCTGCATTTGAATTACTGTCTCCCTCCTTGTTGGCTGCTTGGAGGGATCATAGGAGCTCAGGTTCCTTTGCTCAGTGCTACTTGCATGTAACAAGATGTGTGCGTGAGGCTAGGGGGTGCTACTGATATCTGATCAAATCCAGGGACTCTTCTAAATAACCGCTGGTTACTTTTCACTGCCACAGAGTAGCCATCTGGAGATTTGACTGGAAGTGTTTGGTCACTGTTGAAGAAGTCAGCATTTACAGTGTGTCTGTCTCTTTCTCCCTCTTGCCCCATCCCCAATCCTGGAAGTGTCTATTTAAAGCAAAGACCGAGACTGTGTGGAAACAGAAATTCAGAATTGCTGTTCCTTAACATTTCATCAATAAAAAGGAAGGTCTCAAGTTTAGGAGGGATTAAAGTGACTGATCCAATAGCATAGGCAAGTGTGTGTGGTTTACTCATGGCTGTGACCTGCGCACAGTATTGCTTTTAACTAAGCCTGACAGCAGCCCAGTATTTCCATTTGATAATTGGGGAAACATCAGCACACGCTGGCTAAGTGACTTTCACAGGGCTGCCCAATTCGGAATTCAAAACAATGAGTCCCCACTGCCACCGACATAACAAGAGTAAATCTATTTAAAGAGAGGATTTAAGTTCCCTCTTGGAGTGCACAGGTCTCAGCTGTTCAATAATTGTGCTCAACCTTTTTTTTTTTTTTTTTTTTTTTTTAAACCTCTGGCCTTGTCTACACCATAGTTTGTGGAATCCTTCACTTTGGCACCAGCCAGAGTACAGCACCACCCTTGTCAGAAGGCTGTAGCAAAAGAGGGGTGGCTGGGGGAAGGGAGTGCATTGCTCCAGTCAAAGTGTCATGCCTAAAATAGTGTAAGTAATACCCAAACTGATCTTGCAGCATTTAATCGGCAAGTCTGTTCTCTACAAGTGAGATAACAAACTGCTGTATGCCTTTGTGAAGTGTAGAAGACCCTCTAAAGCAATTCATAATGTCTGATAATCTTCTATCAAAGTATATATGAAGGATGTCCCCAGGAAGAAAGGCACTTGGGGACCATGTCCAATGCCTTCCTTTCTCCACTGTCTAGCATGCATTGCCATTAATGCTGCTGCAGCTAGTAGGTGTGGGAATCTGTGACTACACAGACCTATGGCTGCGATTGATGAACATCCTTGGGGACAGAGACACTGCATATTTAATAACTTACATGTCAGAGGATGTTGTGAAGGCCAAGACTATAACAGGATTCAAAAAAGAACTAGATAAGTTCATGGAGGATAGGTCCATCAATGGCTATTGGCCACAGTCGGAAGACAGGATACTGGGCAAGATGGACCTTTGGTCTGACCCAGTATGGCCACTCTTTTATGTTCTTATGTACTCTGTAAAGAGAATTACATATGGACTAGCCGGTATCTAAAACACAGCATAGGAAGGCTGGAACAAAAGACCATTGCATGGGACTACCACGACCCCCAAATATTTTTCAGAGTCACTGCTTTCCAGGATAGAGTTCTCCATTCTGTACTGATGACCTACATTCTTTGTTCCTAGATGTGTACATTTACATTTAGCTGTATTAAAACACAATTTGTTTGCTTGCGCTCCGTTTACCAAGCAATCCAGATCACTCTGAATCAGTGACCTGTCCTCTTTGTTATTTATCACTCCCCCAGTTTTTATGTCCTCTGCGAACTTTATCAGAGATGATTTTATATTTTCTTCTAGGTCAGGGATTGGCAACCTTTGGCACGTGGCCCATCAGGGAAATCCGCTGGTGGGCCGGGATGGTTTGCTTACCTGCAGTGTCCACAGGTTCGGCCAATTGCAGCTCCCACTGGCCACGGTTCGCCGTTCCTGCAGATGCTGCAGGTAAACAAACATCCTGGCCCGCCAGCAGATTTCCATGATGGGCCATGTGCCAAATGTTGCCGATCCCTGTTCTAGGTCATTGCTAAAATTGTTAAATAGTGTAGGACCAAAGAACCAATCCGTGTGGGACCCCACTGGAAATACACCATCTCAAAGATGATTGGCCATTTACAATTACAATTTGAGACCTACCAGTTAGCCAGGTTTTAATCCATTTAATTTGTGGCATGTTAATTTTATATCATTCTAGATTTCAAATCAAAATGTCACGTGGTACCAAGCCAAATGCCTTACAGAAGTCCAAGTATATTATGCCAACACTCTTCCTTTTATCAACCAAACTTGTAATCGCATCAAAAAAGATATCAAGTTAGTCGGACAGGCTCTGTTTTCCAGAAACCCATGTTGATTTGCATTATTTACATTTACCCTCCTTTAATTTATTAATCGAGTCCTCTATCAGCCACTCCATTATCTGGATTCTTCCTAGGATGACAGTTCAGCATCTAGCCTGCATCAACCAAAAGTTGTTAGTGCACAATGGCTGCTCATTGGTCTTTGTGAAAAGGCATGTCTACACTTAAACCGGTACAGTTGCAATGCTTCAATGTGGGCACTACCTACGCCAACTGGAGGAGTGCTTCTGTCGGTGTGGGTAATAGCTTGACAGAAGAATTGCAGTACAGTGTATTTCTGTGAAAGTCCTTTATATGAAAAGGGCACATTAAATTATTCTTGCACAACATACTACAGATAATAGCTCAGTGCGATAGTGAACTTTGCTGGTATGTTTTGGCCACCTATATTTGCAGCAAAGTTAGCTGCGTAGTGAACTGTGTCATTCTGTGAACTCCTTTGGATTGTGCTAGGAATGTATGTTTGGGTTCAGTTAAAGGAAGAAGTAGAGGGAACCTGAAGAAATAAAGAAACGTAATTCAGATGTTCTTGGTAAAAACAAACAAGCAAACCACAAAAGAAAATGCAGACCATAGACCTGATCCTAACCCTATCATGCCAATGAGGTTTTTGCTACTGACTTGATTACCCACAGGATTGGGGCACAATGTAGCATAATTCAAATGGCTTCTAAATAGAATGTTTTTCTCTGATTTTTGTTTTTTTTTTAATGAGGCGTTAGCTGTCCTCAAAGGGTCCAACTTCCAGGCAGTGAAGAGCACTGTGGCAGCCTTCGCTCTGAATCTCTAGCTGAGCCTGTTGTGTAGCAAATGAAACAGAATTGAAAAGTATTGCTCCAGAACTGCTAAGAGCTGTGAGGGGTGTCTGTGAAGAAGATGCAACCCTTTCCTTTGAATTTCCTTACTTTCATCAGCTTTCATAAGTTAAGCAATTTATTTCAGCAGTGTTTTGATTTCAAATTTCTCCCCTCTTTTTAGTCTTATTTCTGATAAAATACACTATTTGTTTTAAATGACTGAATAGTTTGTCCTGTTTAATGAAACCCAGAATTATACGGGTTTGAACAGAAGATGTGAGCCGCGCTGAGTTGTATACCAAGATCCTGCTATTGATTTGTTTGTGTACAGAGCTCCTGATTGTGGGTTGTTTTTTTTTTGTTTCTTTTTTTTTTTAAACTCCCAGTTGATATCATTAGTTGCAGGGCATCACACTTTTTGAAATAAACGAATAGTGAAATACTATGGTGAATTTCTGTTTGCTGTGGCAAGGATTGGATTCACTGTGTTAGAGCAGTGGTTCCCAAACTTTAACAACCTGTGAACCCCTTTCACTAAAATGTCGAGTCTTGCGAAGCCCTGCCTAAAAATGAATATTTCCAGGGATTTTCTCCTTTACCTGAGTATAAATTATAAAAGCAATGATCTTGGAAATGTAAAATTAGTTTTGATGACATGTTTATCACACACTATTATTAATTATTATTTATCAGTACAGTATTTTTATTACATTATGAAAATGGCAACACTCTTCCAAGATCTCACTTTGGTAGCTTGTATCACTTTGAATAAGCCGGTTATAAGACAAGGCTCCTATGTTTCATCAAGAAGTATCAGATGTGAAACAGCATGAAGGTATTTAAGAAGCCAACTCAAAGAGTTCTTCCTACACGATCATTCAGGTCTTGAGTAGACCAGGCAAACAACACACGTTACATCAAAGCTTAAACTTGTTCTTCATAATAATTTTAAAAACAATACTAGCTGCCTATTTAATTTAAAAAACAGCAAAAAATATCCACCTCCCTTTCCATTTCTTATAAGGAGTCTTGAAGTTTAAATCTCCTCGGTGTGATAGATATGCTTGCTTTGATCTGCTTAGCTCTTGGAAGCCCAGGGGTCCCTAGGGACAGCTCTGTCCACCATTAGGGATTTTTTTCCTGAGAAGCCGCTGTAAGATTTTGCGAATCCTAGTTTGGGAACCACTGTGTTAGAGGGAACAGTCTTCCACCTTGATTTGTCTGAAACATTACAAGATCTTGCTTAGTAGAATAGAAAAAAATAAACATGCATCTAAATTATATGTCTTTGTTTTTTTTAATTGTGTATTTGTGAATAATGTTCTGTCTGCCTTTGTAATTGAGGGGTAGAACAGATGGTGCAGGCTTAGTTTAAAGTAACGTCCATTAAAATAACTTAAGCTGATGAATGATTGCTCGCTATAAGTGTGTGTTCACTCTCTACAACATGACTTTCTTTTGTTCAGTTGAAATTCAATGGGCAAAACTTTGACGTAAAGGAAATAACTCATTGTCTTAACACAGGAATTATGTGATCTTCTGGTAGGTGCACTTTATTCAAAGTATCTTGTGCACATGGAAAGACGAGACCATTTCATCATCTGTGGAAAGAGCAGATTGCAAAGGGTTTATGAACAGTCACATTCAATAGCCCTTCGGTCTTTGCGTGTTGAACAATATATAAAGACCAAAAACATCCAGAACATATTGAATGATTTCAACCCTGAAGGCCTCATAACCGTGAATCCATAATTACCTCTAGAGCAAAAGCCTGAGATGGACCTTATACATGGAAACCAAGAGACATGGGATGTGGACAGTGGAGGAAGAATGTTCCAGAGTTCTTTGTTGACGGAACCCAGGCTCTGAGCTTACCGCAACTACTGTATGCGGGGCAGGAGTCCATCCGAAAGGAGGCTGAGAGCTTTACAGATCAGTCAACACTTTGAGTTGCACTTAGAAGCCATTCTGGAGCAAGTGCACTTTTTGGTGTTCCATTTCAGCAGTTACACCACCACCCCGACGTGTTCTGGTCTTTCCTTAGCTCTGTTTATAAAGCTGCCCAAAGTGGGGGACATTATGCTATAGGTAGCATGTGTTTGGTTCAACATATTTTTCCTTTGGACATTGAAATAATTAATTCCAAAAACTCTTTGTGTACCAGTTGGTCTAGTCAGTTCTCCTTCCACCGCTGTTTGTGTGGTTCCTGTGGTTTAGGCTGCCTGTCTAATGCTATGACTCTACCCAAGTAATCTGATTCTGTTATGGTGCAGCTATTATCCGTTGGTATCAACAGTATGGGGAGTGTACTGGAGGGTGTGATGCAGTATCCTGGAGCTCTAGCAGCTGGACCAGGTCAGATTTAATATTGGCTTCAGCTCTTCATATTCAGGACAAAAAATAGAGTAGCCTATTAAGCCAAGTCATGAAGCAGGCCTTTCATATGGGTTTTGCTTAACTCCCGAGCTACCGCCAAATATACATTGCAGCAAGGAGATTTTTATTTCAGTGGCTGCTTGTGGTGGGGAGGGGTGTGAGGATTGTCAGGGTTGGGTACTAAAGTGTTATAGCTTTTACATCCATTACGGATGTGCTGGTTGCAGAAGGTGGAAAAACAAGCTGGGATTTTGAGCAGACCAGACACAATTTTTCGGTGCTTTTCAGCTGCTTGCCAAGGTGTTAGGAAATCAAATCTGGATGGGAGTAGCCCATGGAATCCCGGAGGAGGCTGGGGAGAGCTCGAGACCCTGTTTTGAAATAGAGTACACGTCTGCCCCCAGACAGGCGTGGTAGATATTATGCCCTTCCTGTTTTGGGTAGGGTTGAGCTCCTGGGAACAGAACTTTGCCCTAATTGATGGCCTTTTCCAATGGTAAGTTGTGTATACTGAAACCCTCTCAGAATCAGGCCCTTAGATTCTCTGTTAGTAAGAGTTGACTTTTCCCCCCCGAGGCCTAGTTAGTGAATTGACAGGAAAAGATACCTCAAATGTTCCTGTGTTGAGGATGCTCCAATTAAAACAGGTCAGTGATAGCCAGTAGAGTCGATTATTTTAGAACAGTATAACTACCTTAAAGGCATCTGCACTGACATCGTTGATTAGTGAGATTATTCTTTTATTTTAAATGTATATAATGCCTTTCATCCCAAAGGATCCCAAAGTGGTTTACAAATGGATACAAAAAGTAGGTGGTATAAGAGTCACTTCACTCGCCACTGAAATGCAGCTACTTCTGGAGTAAAACTCAGCAGTCCTCTAAGTGCCAAGTCACTTGACTGGCTTGTGTGCCTCAGCTCCCACTGGTTCTTAGTGCACAGCAAGACCGGGCAGGAAGCGAAGAATACCGCATCCCACTGAAACCGTGATTCTTTGGAGCCAGAATGTCATTACCTGAGGTGGAGTTTAGCCACAATGGCAGGATTAATAGCACTGTTACTCGCACAGAATTAATGTCTTGTTAATATGTTCTACACTGATAGATGACTATAAAAATGATGTTGTGGGGCTTCCTGTTAATTGAGGTTTCTGTCTCATTAATTGTCAGATTCAGTATGTTTAGTTGACCGTGTCGCTTTGCCCCCTCCATTCCACCAGCAGTACCAGCTTCACCCACCTGTTTGTCAGCTTCTGCAAATATCTATACACCTTCTTCCATGCATTCCCTTATGCATGGAGCACATTTCTTGATCTCTTCTTTAAGGCCATTCCTGTCTCTTCCTTCAAATCTCAATACATTGTCACCTCATGATGCCTCCAGTTAACCATGACTAGGTTTACTTTCAGCTGGGACCAGTTGGCTCTGGCTTTATCTAGTTATAATGTTCAAAAACAAAAAACCCAAACCAATCCACAACCCTAACTATGTAAATAAAAATGGATATATTCAGCTGTTTCCTGCTCCCTGCTCATTTGTAAGTTTCTGACCTTCTTAGATTTCAATCATGCAAAAGCCTAACACATGGTTAACGTTAAGCATGTGCCATACGTCTTAGCAGGATTGAGGCCTTGGGTTGTAAACTGATTTTGATAGGGGCTTGCTCTCTCATGCTACGGGCCTGATTCTGGCTCTTCTGTGTCCCTTCAGTTGATGGAATATCACACATTATCTGAGGCTTCCAGATAGCGATGTTTTGGAGATATATATCCTGTATATATGTCAAGGTCCAAGGTTAAACAATTTGTCAGTCCGAATTAACACACCCCTCCATGGTCCTTTGGAATTTTAGTCATGTTCTCTAACTACTAGACAATACAACGCTCTGTTCATGTTTGGGTTTATCTCTACACTTTTTAGTAAGACTTAGACACAGCAAGAAGCAGGACATGGAATACAGTGGAGGTAGATGCTCTGTTTTTTTCCAGTTAGTCCCTATTTTCCCCAAGCGAAACCCACCTCCCACAAGCTTTCTTTCCAGAACATGTCTCCTCAAATGAAGCAAAGCCTGCTGCATTTCTCATTCAGGAATATGTCTGTGCCAAGCATGGAGTTTTAAAACAAAGCTGGGTTTGAGTTATCCAAGTGCCAGAGCAAAGATTCCCAGTGATCCAAGTGTGGCAAAACAAGATAATTTTTCATGGTGCCACTGGGAGTTTTGCCTGAGAGAAGACCTCGGGATTGGTCCTTAAATAAAACTTTTTAAAATTAGCTTGTGGGCTGATCCCAGGTGTGGGAACTTTCACCTCCAAAAGGAACTTTTTGAGGACATTTTATAAATGACTGAAAAATAGGGTTTGTTCGTGGCCAATTCTGCCATTCTTTCTTTTTCAGGTAGTTCCATTGAAATCTATGGAGATGCTTCCATGTATAAGGTCTAGCAGATTCTAGCCCAGGAAGTGGAAGTGGCATGACAACATTAATGATGGCATTGCTGCCACACCAATGTAAGAGAATACTCTGTTGCCTGCATCTTCAAGGGTTGAAAACCCAGTAATACCATTTAGCTGAAAGAGTGTATTTTGCATCCAAAATGCTTTGAAACTACTGGGGTCATCTGAGGAATGGGGGGTATTCGGTGTAAATGTGTTTTATCTTAGAAATCAGACTGTTCTGCTAATTGAATTAGTCCTGGTAAATTAACAAAATTCTAGCACATCTCCAGAAAAAAATTACATTCTTGTTTGCCTTAGTGTTCAGGATTCTGCATCCAGTTAATAGCAACTAACGTGGAGGTCTCATGTCTGTCTGGAGCCTTATTGCAAAACCAGGGATAACTGCATATCAAATGATGTATGGCATGAGCTTGAACTCTTAACACTCTAGGAGGGATTCATGTTTGACCATTCATGTGCTCAAATAATGGCTGTGTATTGAAGTGATCTTTGGAGGTGAACCCATGTGCTGGTTTTTGGCTTGTTCATGTGTGCATATCAGCAGGATGGTTGTTTGAGGCAGGGTCTTTCAGAACCAGAACTTCTGTATTTCAGGGTAGAGATGCATTGAGTTCTGTAACTAGTTCACATTGGAATAAGAAAATGCAATGTGAGTTTTGCTGCTTTTTAGGGTTGGCGTGACTAATACTGTTGCATCCTTTTCCTGGCCTAAGATAAAGGGGTTAACAATTACCAGTCAACATATGTGCATGAACGCTCCTATATCCGTACGGTTACAGTGCTGTGGGTGGAATGATCCTGCAGTGTATACTACAATAGTCCCCGGGCTTTCCCAGTTAAGATCACAGGGCATGATAGCAATGTAGCTTTCCTGTTTAATTATGTGTAGGCTTGGAAGGATTAGATTTTTATTGATAAATGTCAATAAATGCCAGTTTCACTGTGTACAGTACACACACACCAACACAATTAATAATTTGATAATAGAGTAGCTGAAATTTACAGATATGAAAAGTAAGAAAAATGTTGCTTAAGAACTTACTAGAGCTTGATTTCATATACTTTGTATATTTTGACATACGATGTTGACAATTTTGTGTTTCGAGGGTTATAAAGGTGTAACTTTTTGAATCTTAAAGTCTTCTGGCTTTATCGAGGGTCAGACAATAATTATTTTCCCACAGCTGTGAAAATTTAAATAGAAAAAAACAGTTAAAAATAAACATCGATATTATCCACCAAAATGATACAAAATAAAAATCAAATTCTGCCCAGCCTAATTATATGAGAAATTAGCAGCAGCAGGATCATTGCAACGTACGCTGAGGGATCAAGGGGTCATTACTTTGTCACTCAGTTATGTATGCATACGCACTGCATGTCCTTCAGAAGGAATCTCATGCAGAATAAATCACTGCAGTTCGGAAAACTTAACTGCTCACAACTTCCAAATTTTAGCTAGGTTTGTGGAAAGCTTCCTCATTAGGTTTATATCCGGAATTAGGCCATTCCTATTTGCTTGTGTATGTTTTTCAAGTGTGGGTTCTGTGTAAATTGCTATTGTGTAGTGCTTTTGCACACGTGTGGTACCCTCAGGTAAGAAAATGCAGCTCCTCCCTGTGCATCTTACAGTTTCAATAAGAGAGAAGATGGAAAGGGCCATGGAAACTTTTCCAAAAGCTGGTCTTTTCTCTCTTTCCAGACAGCTAAAACTCCCCTCCAGTCCTCTTCCTCTCTAACATACCTGACGCGCTCCCCCCCCTACAAGTTCATGCAGAACATTGCTGTCAAGATCATTTTCCTGGCTCATCAACCGGTTCATCAGTCTGATGATGTCACATTGCTGTTGTGAGCCTTTCCACTGCGTCAGATACAAGCTTCTTATTTGCCTTTAAAGAGCCTTCACGACTCTACTTATCTGTTCTTGTTATTGATTGCATGACCCAAATTGTCTCCAATGATGTCAGCCTCACCCAGCTGTTCATTTGCATCTTTCATCAGCACCTTCGGTCTCTTTCATGACTTCCTTAATCCCAAACTGTTGTTATTTATTGTTTGTATCACCATAGTGCCCAGGAGCAGAGTTGCGGACCAGGACCCCATTGTGCTAGGTGCTGTACAAATCCAAAATAAAAAGATGGCCCCTGCCCCAAAGAGCGTAACATCTAAGTGTAAAACAAGAGACAAAAGATGTAGACAGACAGATTGGGGAGAACAAGGAAACGAGACCGGGTTGGTGAGCATTAATAGGCAGTGTTCTCAGCACACCAGGGGCCTAACTGTTGTTGAGTTTCTTTGTAGGAGTTGTGTTGAAGGAGAGTTTTAAAGAGGGTGATGAGGTAGCTTTGGGGAGCTCCTCTTAAGGGTGAGAGGCTGCATGGGAGTTAGCACTGAGATGCCTGGGTGGGTGATGGAGGCTGGCATCATGGGCTGATAAGGAGTTGACATCATGATGGTGAATGAGAGATAATAGGTAGGGTGGGGATAGGCCATGAATGGCCTTGAAAATGAAGACAAGCAGCTTATAGTTGACGTGATAGAGTAAGGAGCCAGTGGAGGGGTGCAGCGAGATGAGGGAAGTGAGATGATGAGACCCTGGACGAGAGTTTTAGCTGTGTGGATGGATAGGAAAGGCCAGGTCCTGGAGAGGAAATGCAGAGAAAATCTGTAAGATTTAGACATAGCTTGCTATAAAGCCACTTCTTCAAATCTCTCCTTGAGACGTACTTCTACCATGATGTCTATCGCAAACGATAATGACTAGGCAGGTGGTCAGTAGGCATTACTGAGATCAGCGATATATCTTGTTTGTAAAAAAAAAAAAAATGTGTCTCAAAACTTGTGAATCATGCTCATAGCTGGTGTGTGTAACAGTGTGTGCCTATCAGCGTTACCTTCATTCTCCCCCATTTCCTTCATTTGTTTGTTACTTCATGTCTTAAATTAAATTGTACGTTCTTCTGGTCTGGGCTGTCACACACGTGTGTTTGTGTGGCACCTGGTGGTGCATCCCACAATCCTGATTGGATCTCTGGATGCTATAATATTACTAACAGGGAGGTGATGGAGGACGAGAGGCATAAGGCCAAGGGCTAAGGTCATGTAGCCTGTAATTCATGTACAGGTTTTTTTAACCAGGCATGAGAGAGAGAGAGAGATGGCACAACAGCTGGGGTTCTTGGGGCAAGCCGAAGGAAGGGGGTTTGCGGAGGAGAGAGAGGGAGGCCATTCCAGGTGTGAAAGCAGCGTGTGAGAAGCCACAGAAATGTGAGTGGGAAGGGAAAGGTATCAGTAAGGTGAGATGAGCTCTCATCTCCTCCCATTATCAGTAATGGGAGGAGATGAGAGCTGAAGTGAAGGCAGGGGCAGAGCTAGGCTGAGCAGTAATAGGGATGGGAATTTGAACTTGATACTGAATATGGGGGGAAGTCTCTCTGATGAGAATCAGAGCAAGTTTTGATGGAGTATATTGGGTAGGCTGCAGGGGAGAAGACATTCCAGTAGCAGAAGTGTGAGAGAACCAAAGCATGTGCGATGGTTTGGCAATGGGGACTTTGGGTAGGCGGTGGGTTTTTGAGATGTTACACAGAGAGAGAAACAACAGGATTTTTTAAAGCTGCCTGGATAGGGACCTAGAGAAGTGTCTGAGAAAATGCACCAAGATAGTGGGTGAGTAGAATTGTCCGTATGAGGGGGAGAGAGAGAGACAGTTCTATTCCTAATATGGCGGGATATGCCAAGGAGATGCTAAAGAGGCTGATGGGACGATGGGGTGCAGGAGAGACAGGTTTGTGAGTCATCTTTGTGGGTGACGTAACCCAGGGGGAGTGAGTGTAGGGAAAGAGAAGGGGGGGACTAAGGACAGACCCCGAGGAAGAGTTGCTGCAAGAGTGCTCAGCAAGGCAGGAGTTGAGCGAAGATGCCAAATTCATGGAAGCTCAAGGAGAAGACTCCAAAGGTAGCAGAGATCCAGGGTGAGGAGCACAGAGAACATGGTTTACATACAGTGTGTTCGTCTAACTTCTGTTCCTTTCAAAACTAGCGGCAGTTTCAATTTCATGCCTCTCTGAGCTGAGAGAGGAGGGAGGTGAAATCTGGTATTGGTAACTGCTTGCTGTGGATCAGAAAGGCAGTCAGAATGGGCTACTCCGGCTGCCAGATCGGATTTCTGGCATATGGTAGTTTGAGGAGTGACTCTGGGAAAAATACTTTTAACCTGCCTTTCATACAGAATAGTACACATGGGGATGGGACAGTGGTAAGTAATGTACTTCATTTACATCCAGACCATGCTGCCGTCGAAGTCAGAGGCAAAACTCACACAGACTTCATTTGAACCAGGATTGGACAGCAGGCAGCAGCTGCTCTGTGAATAGCACACCCCAAATGCAGGCTGCTCGATGAGATGTGATGTCATGTTCAATGTACAATCTTAGCTCAGTTAAGATGATTCTGATATATGTCCCTAATAATTTTTAGGCTTAACTCTGAAACATTTGTAGCAGCATCTGTGACATTGTCTCTGGCATGCATGTTTGTTTATAAGGATCATTTGAATTATGGTTCATACAATGCTTCTTTTTAGGGAAGACATTTTCTTCAAGGCTAACTCTTCATAGTAGATAATTAAGGCTAACTAATCTGATTTACCTTATTGTTACAGAATTCAGAGTTTTGTTGTTGAATTTTATAGTGATCACTTGCTTTTTTTCTTACTGTAAACTTTTGAACGCTTAGCTCCCTGTAACATTTTTGGGGATTTTAGAATAGGAACATATTGGTCCTTTCTTTTTTCTATCCGGTTAATCTTTTGTTCATGGTAGAAATTCACACTTACATGCCAGTTATTGTGGCATTGAGTTTTGGGTTTGTTTTTTTACAAAACACAAGATAGTAGAAATATTTCCATATTACTATTTTAATTCCTGTGGAAACAAAAAACAGTGTTTGCAACCCAAACACATGGGCTGGTAGTTATGAGAACCTGAAAGAACTAGAAAATGTTGACAAGCAAAATGAAATCAACTTATGTGTTTTCTGTGATCAGGGAAATACTAAATGTTGTGTCTTTGTATACAGTTTATAATATAACGTGTGTGTGTGTGTATCTTTTTTATAGTTTTAATCGTCTTTTTGATTTTATCTGAAGTCTTGTTCAAATCAAAACTGGCTGCCTTTCTGGAAGATATACTTTAGTCAGACACAAGGTATTGGGCTTAATACAGGAGTAACTGGTGAAATTCTGTAGCCTTATCTAATGGTCACTTCTGGCTTTAAAATCTATGAATCAAACCTGGTGACAGTAACACAAGATAAGGAGATTTAGTTTCTTAAAGATTAGATCCTTAAAACTATGTGGCTTGATGATGATCACTGAATGAGTGTCTCTTTAAAAAAAAAAAAAAATCTTCTGTTCTACCCTAGCAGTAATTAGTCCTAACATTTTCCTTGTTTTCATTGCGCTTTGTGGATCAATGTCCAATGATGGGAAGGGGGTTCCTGCTGTCCGATTTGTTCCCTCCCCATTCTGCTTCAAATCAGTTCACAGTTTAATATATTATGGGCTGGATTCTGATCTCAGTGAAGTATTGAGGGTAAATTGGAGTAATTCCTCTGACTTCAAATGGATTACTCCAGATTTACACTAGTGTAACAGACAGAATCTAGCCCTGTCTAAATTACAAATTAGATTGTGATCTGAGACTAAGGGCAGGTCTACACTACGTGGAAAAGTTGATCTAAGCAAATTGAGTTATGTTAGTAGTGTAACTCAAGTCGGCGTCGCTTAGATCTATTTATCACGGGGTCCACACTGTGCTGGGTTGACGGGAGAAACTCTCTCGTCGACTCCCCTTACTCTTCTTGTTCCAGTGGAATACTGGAGTCGATGGGAGCGCAATTGGTGGTCGATTTTAGCGGGACTTCACTAGACCCGCTAAATCAACTCACGGTGGATCGATCACCGCCGGTAGTGGAGACAAGCCCTATGATTTGACACGATACTGAGTGTGATCTGCCTTCATCTGAACTGACCCAGGCAGTCATGCTCAGCATCATGTTAGTTATCTTTTCACGGTTGTGTTCAAATGTGATACAATTTTGTAGCGAAGATAAGCTCTACGGACCAGGCTTTCCAATGTTCAGCACTTCCAGTTGAGGCCAGATTTTCAAGAGAGCTCAATTTCCAGTGTACTGAGCTCTTTTGGTAATCTGGTCCCAGGTGTGGCAGGAAAATAGAGACAAGAATTGAGTCCCTGATCATTGCTTTAATCACAAAATCATCTTTCCTCTCCCCCACCCCCCTGATGACAAGCAGTCACTATATTTGTGGATGGCAGAGTTCCAGTTGCAGCATGGATAAGGCCCTCCTTGTCGTGTGTGTGTGTGTGTATCTCCTGTTTTCCAATCTAGTTTATTCTGTTTAGTGTTCATTTTGCAAACAGCTGCATACCTTCAAAGTGAATCTTACCTTTACTTTCATCTCGCATCAAAAGATGAGATAGAAACTTGAAAAAGAATACTCTCTGCTCATTTTACTAATCATCTCCTCCTCAGTGCATCAAGCCCCCCTACTTCATAAAAAACAAGAGTGTGTTTTTGCTTTTTTTAATGTTACATTTCGGAAGCATTCCAGATCTTGTATTTCGCTACATCTTTTCTGCTGGACAGTAACAAATGTAGACAAGTGTATTCTGTCTGCAGGTATGGATAACAAACAAATATAAATCCTGCAATATGTGAGATCTGGAAGTCTTAGGGCTTTGTCTGCACTTACAGTACTGTGCCGACGCAGCTGTGCCGCTATAGAGCTTAGTGAAGATGCTGTGCGTGCTGATGGGAGAGCTTCTCCTAATGGCGTATGTACGCCGTCTCCACCTCCCCAAGAGGCGGGAGCTATGTTGATGGGAGAAGCCCTCCCATCGACCACTGGGGGTTATGTTGGTATAACTATGTCTCTCAGAGGTGTGGAAAATCTGGTATAAATGTTAAGTGTAAACCAAGCTTTAGATTGTAGTCCTCTTGTTTTCCTAAGGTGTGGCCTCCCCTTAAAATTTATACCAGCATGCTTTTGTCAGTCAGGGGTGTGAAAAAAACACATCTCCTAGCGACACAGCTATGCTGACCAACCCTCCAGTGTAGATGGAACTAGGCCAACAGTTTGTGCATCGCTAACATCGGGGAGGTGTGTTCCTACATTGGCAGAAAAACTCCTTCTGTTGGTGCATGCTGTGTCTACGCTAGGAGGTTACTATATTGGTCTAGGCTCTGAAGTATAGACATTGGCTATGTCTACACGTAAACCATTACGGTGGCACAGCTGCAGCGCTTCAGTGTAGACACTCACTAGAGCATTGGGAGGGGTTCCCCTGTTGCCATAGTTAATCCACCTTCCCAAGAGGCAGTAGCGAGGTCAGTGGAAGAATTCATCTGTCGACCTAGCGCTGTCTGCACTGGGGGTTGGGTCGGCTTAACTACGTTGCTCAGAGGTGTGGTTTTTTTCACTAACTTTTTAGTGTTGCCTGGTCATAGCCTTAAATTGTAAGCTCTTTGGTGGAGGGACCATCTTTTTGTTGTATGTTTGGTCAGTGCCTAGTGTAATGGGGTGGGGGCCATTGCAGGTGCCATTGCAATACAAATAATACATCATATTATCTTCTAATATATAAGGGCCTTTCCTGATATTGTTCTGCATATAAAATTTACTGGGAGCTTTGCACGTGAAAAATTTGCAAGATCTGAGCTCTGAATATTAAGTAAACAATTTTTTCTACACTAGCGCTTCCTGCAAACACTTAGATGCATAGAGGAGTTTCATTGCTCATCTGACTAGCATAGTTAATGATACAAAAAACTCGAAAGCGCATCTTTTGATGCTAGATCAAAGAAGGAAGGTAAAAATCATTTTGGAAGGACAATATTAATAAACAATATTTTATAATTGTGGAGGCCTTTCATCCCAAAGGATCCTAAAGCACTTTACAATCCAACAAAGTGACCTGACCCATCAGGGAACTGTTGTCTGCACTGCTGTACTGCCCTCTGTCCAACCATCACAGTGCTTTGCAAACATTAATAAACTCTTCCTTACCACGGTGTGGGAGGGAAGTACTGTGTTATTGTTTCTGTTTTACAGATGGAGAGACTGAGGCACAGAGAGGGTAAGGCCAAAATGTTCAAAAGTGGCCACTGAATTTGGATGCCTCAGTTTTGCGTTGCCCAGTTTGTCACTTTGAGCCTGACTTTCAGAGGTGCTCAGTGTGACAGGTTCGACCCCCGTCCGAGATGCCACCTGATGTGCTGGGATCCCACTGAGCCGCCAGCCTGGGTTTCCTCACCCTGTTCTTGCTGTGCTAGGCTCCCAAGCCTTCTCTTGCACACACACAGGTAAGGCCACACCCCGCTGCAGACACAGACTGAGATCAGCTCTGTGTGGGAGGACTTAGCTAGGAGATTTACCCAGCACTCACATGCACACCACCTTTGGGGGGGGAGGGATAGCTCAGTGGTTTGAGCAGTGGCCTGCTAAACCCAGGGTTGTGAGTTCAATCCTTGAGGGGGTCACTTGGGGATCTGGGGCAAAATCCGTACTTGGTCCTGCTAGTGAAGGCAGGGGGCTGGACTCGATGACCTTTCAAGGTCCCTTCCAGTTCTAGGAGATGGGATATCTCCATTAATTTTTTGGGGGGATGTGAGCCCAAAATAATATTGTCTTGCACTGTATAGAAAGATCTGCACAACGCAAGCTCATAAAAATTGCCATCTCCTTCAATGTGGAGAGAGATATGCACAACTCTCAGGTTGCTGGACCATGGGAAGCTGAACAGGAAATGAGTCTCTCTTTGTGTAAGAGTTTGCTGAGAAGCAGGAGCACTGCACACCACCCCACAGGATTGTCCTGGGTTAGCTTCAGGGAAAAGCAGGTTCCTTTCAAACTTTTCTGCAATGAGGGCTTGTCTGCACATAGAGTTGTGATTTAGGGACAGCTTGGTGCCACAAGACAGAGGGCACAGAGGTGCTTAAGGGTCACAGGGACCCCCCTGGGTCTGCTATCTTGCGTATTCACCAAAGAGCATCGTGTAAGGTCTTTAATGAAAGCCTGTGTCACACTAGTCCTCATAATTATTGAGAAATGTGTGTAGGGATAATAGGTAAGGCGGTGTGTGTGTGTGTGTGTGTGTGTGTGTGTGTGTGTGTGTACACATACACACTGAAAATTATGTTCCTACGGTCTGTAACTTGGGGCTGGTCACCAGAAAAGGTGAGAAACAGGGCAAGAGATGTTTATCTACCTGTCTGTTTACATGTAAAGTGAATATTGTATGGTTCACAATGGGCACCCAGTTACAGTCTGAGCACAGGGCTAATCAAGTGATTGCAAAGTTTCCGGGGAGATCCTGGACAGGAAGACCCCAGCTACGGGGGCTATCTTCTTGACAAGTGCAAACAGTGGAGTTTTGGGCTGTAACTGTAGAGACAAAGGCTTGTTTACATTTGAAACACTGCAGCTGCACTGCTGTGGTGATTCTATGTAGACTGTGCTTATACCAATGGGAGAATTCTTTCCATTAACCCAGTGCTGTCCATGCTGGGGGTTAGATCACTTAACTATGTGTCTCAGGGTCTGGATTTTTCACAGGCCTGGGAGCCATGGCTATGAGGATGTAACTTTTCAGTGTAGACCATCCCAGAGAGAAACTCTGCATCTTTCACTTGAGAAGTAAGCTGACAGTGGGCTTGCTTCACAAGCAGAAGATCACAGCTAATGGCTGGTCTACACTGGGAATGTGCATCGATGAGGTGGTGGTGGCGAGGTGCCCCTCAGCCCTCGGAAGCGTCACAGTTGTACCTGATTAATTCCATGAGTGGATGCCCTTATGCCAACATAAGAGTGCCTGGGTCCTGTTTGGCTTAGCCGACTTTCAAAGTGTGATTCTAAGGAAGTTCCAACTGGGGTGTGTAAAGAAGGATATCAGACAGAGAGTCTGTCAGGTAATAGCCAGACAGTCAGACATCAGCACTGGTCTGTTTGCCTGGTCCCTCTAGCTGTTTGCATTAGGTTCCATACTCACCTTTTGATTTCCTTTGACCTTTAGCATGAATTTGACACTGGCAAAAGATGCCAGTCTGATGCCCCTGGTCATGGAAATCCTCTAATGTACAGGGGAGGCGACCCCTGGGAAGAGGCAGTACAGGCTTGTTGCTCAGGGTTGAGAGGATAATGCATTTTCCGTGCCCGTCTTGTGTCTAGCATCCATTTTGATGGTGGGTTTTGTGATGGGATGAGTCCAGTTGTCCTCTGGGATACAGCCGGAGACCACCAAACTGAGTTCATATAGGCATTGAAAACCCATCAGGTGGGAATGGCTCTTGGTCTCACTGAGCTGGATCTGAGCTGTCTGTGACCTTAACAATAATAGTTGGCTTTCAGTAGTGCCCAAAATCTGCTAGGCTTTCCAAACAGAGGAGGGCACAGCTCCTGCCCTGAAGCGCATGCAGTCTCAAAATGTGCCCTAGATGTGAAAGGCAGGCTCTGTATTCTGTTACTGATCCTCCAAGCCAGCCAAACCCTCCACCACTGTGATCCCCTAAGGAGCAATCCGTATGTTTTATTTAGTTTTGATGGATAACAGCGGGAGAGTGATCTAGCAGTTAAAACAGAAGGGCTTGGTTTTGAATCTAGCTTGCAGCCAGTTCCCCATGTTTGATGTTGAGCAAAATGCTCCCTTGTGCTTCAGTTAGTCAGACTGTAAAACAATGGGTTTACAACAGCAAAATCCAAATTTGCTGAACACCAGATCTGAAATGGAGCAAACTTTGCTGAGTAAACAAGTCACAGTAACAATCATGCATGTTTACAGGGGGGTTCCGGAACTGGAGTTTTTGGTAATTTGCATAGAGCCAGTGACTTCTTCCATTGTTCCTATACTGCTGCAGGGGTGCATGGTGCTTTACAGGAAAATACACGAAGACACAGGCCCTGCCCTGAGGGGATTACAGTGTAGGTTATCAAAACAAGAAAACAGCAGAGTTTAGACAAATTCCCAAACTTGGCCCATTTAGAATCTGTTGCATGTTTTCTTCCTGTTCGTCTGTGTGTGGAAAAAGCTCCAGAGAGAAAGTCCAGCAGATCATTCAAAGGCTGTGCATGAATTTTTAAAACTGAAATGGGAGCCTTGATCACTATCCAGATAAATTTTTTCTCCCTTGACTGAGGTTTTTGAGATGAGTAGACAATGGGGTAACTTGATGTGAGTAAAACCCATTAATGTTCATGGCTAGGCTGCTGGTGTTGATTAATGTGTTCTAATGGTCTCTGACTCTGTGATTCAAAGAATACTTAGCAGCAGGAATACATGCCGTTCAGTAGCTTCTGCATCAAACTGCGCTGCAGTGCAGGTTACTACATATCAAGTGAGATGTTGCTTAATGTTAGAGCAGGGCATTGCAAACCCAAGTGCACAGAGCACAAGCTTGGGCTGGGGAGTTGAGGCAGGATTATTCTGAGGGTAAGGCACTAGATGGGATGCTGGAGATCTAGGTACAATTCCCAGCTCTGTCACAGGCTCACTGTGTGACTTTGGGCAAGTCACTTATCACTCTCTGTGTCAGTTTCCCATCTGTAAAATGGGGATAATTTTGCCTTACCTTACAGGGGTGTTGGGAGATAAATCCAGTAATGTTTTTGAGGTGAGTGGATGCTGTGGATGTGGGGGCCAGCTGAAGACAGAGGAAGATAAAGGGTTTGTAAAAATAATGTCGCTCCCTTGATCCTGCTGTTACTGATTTGCCTGCCTCAGGGCTGCTGTCACAGCCCCCTAGGGCTAAAAATGATTGAACTTTGTGCGTAGAGCATGGCTTGTTCTGGCTCTAGGGACACGTTTTGCAGCATAATTTGGTCACCAGAGAATCTGTAGGGAACCTGGGACAGTTCATTCTGAACACACAAGCCTGCTTCCTGTAATTTAGCGTGTGATATGTACGGTCTGTGACAGAAAGATATATACGGTGACGTGAAAGCTTTCCTGAGTCATTAAAAAGTTCATTAGAACCTGTCAGCTGCTGCTAGATAATGAACTGTCACAAGTATGAGACGTTTTACTGTGTCGCAGAGATGTTCACTGTGATTGAACCTGACCGCAGAGTTCTCGCTGTGCCTGGACCCTCTCAGTGACAGGAAAGCTGCTTAGTTTTCAGTGGTAATGATGATTCCATGATATGAGATCGCAGCTCTTATTTACTTCAAGTGTGGGTGCTGGGCACCTCTCAGTGTCAAGTCTTAACTAAAAAAAGCGATTAAAAAAAAAAAAAGTCCCATATCTGTTCCCATTGAACTCAAATGCAAAACTTGCATAGAGTTCAGTTGGAGCAGGATTAGGCCCTGAAGGGGGAGCCTGATCTGAGCAGCAGAGAGGAAGCCAGGAATATTTAGATTGTGAAACTCCCTTTTGAGGTGTATGTAAGTGCCTGAGAAACTTTGGTTACTGGGATACGGATGCAGAATTCTGTCTCAGGCAAGCTGATACAGTGCCTGAAGGGGCAATTTGCCCGGTGGGGAACAATCCTGCAGGTAGATCTGGTGGTAGGTAGGTACTACATCTGTGCCTCCATCTCACTGGAAATCATTGGCTAAAGAAGAACAGGAGTACTTGTGGCACCTTAGAGACTAACAAATTTATTAGAGCATAAGCTTTCGTGGACTACAGCCCTCTTCTTCGGATGCATATAGAATGGAACATATGTTCCTCTTCTTCGGATGCATATAGAATGGAACATATGTTCCTCTTCTTCGGATGCATATAGAATGGAACATATGTTCCTCTTCTTCGGATGCATATAGAATGGAACATATGTTCCATTCTATATGCATCCGAAGAAGTGGGCTGTAGTCCACGAAAGCTTATGCTCTAATAAATTTGTTAGTCTCTAAGGTGCCACAAGTACTCCTGTTCTTCTTTTTGCGGATACAGACTAACACGGCTGCTACTCTGAAACCTGTCATTGGCTAAAGAGACAGAGAGACTCCTGACGAAGTCACTACACTTATAGGGCTAACCCGATAGTTATTTCCATACACTCCTTTGTTCTGCTCAGGGCCTGAGGGAAAGGATGTGTGTTCTGACAATCCACGGCAGGGTCATTGACAACTGAGAAATGGGGGATGTGTGGGATGAAGCCTTAAGAATGTTGTCGTGGGCAGAAAATCTCCTAATCTCCAGAAAGGCACAGCGTGTGGCAGGGAAAAGAGCATGCTGGCAGATGGGCTGAGCAGAGCCACTATCCTGCCAGGAGTAAAGCCTTGAAAACAGGAAGTCTTGTGTGTCATGGCAGAGAAACAGGGTCATCCTGTTATCTACCAAAGGAAATGCCAGGACCCCAGACCACACCTTACTCATGGATGGGCATCCAGGTACAGTTGTCCTGCCTCTTTCCTCTCCTTAATGCAGAAGGACCTAAGGGGGGGGGGAGAGGGAACGACAAAAAAACCCAACAACAATGAAGCTCAGGTCTGGGGGTGAAGAATGGTCTTGTGGTTAAGTCTTGGGATTGGGAGACTGGGGTTCTATTCCTGGTCCTGCAACAGGCTTCCCGTAGAACCTTGGACAAGCCAGCCATGCCTCAGTTTCCCCGCATGGGCATTGTGTAAAATGTTCTGTAGTACATTCCAGAAGATCTCAAAAGTACAAAATATTGTTCTTTATCAGCTGCTTTTTGGTTGTGATTTACTGATTATGCCCAGTTATCACCTTTTCCATCTCCCTTTGGTTGCTCACCACCTACATCTCCATGATCCTGGCTAAGATCTAGTTATTGTGACTTGTAAATCAAACTTTGTACTTTTGGATAATCTAAGCACTATACCCAGATGTACAGACACTCTTTCTTTAACCTGTTTATTACATCATTTTAATGTTAACGTTAATACAAATTTTTAACTCTGAACCTCCCTGCACTGGAGAGAGTCCATCCTGCATGTGCAGTGGGGTTGAATGAACAGGTCTAGTCAGTGCTACAGTGACCAAGGCCAGGCACCGTGGCCTTCAACAAACCGCTTCACCTCTCTGCCTCAGTTTCCCCACCTACAAAAAGGCAGAATACTTTTCCATGTCCCTCTCCGGGGCGTTGAATGTCTGTGCAGTGTATCCTGTGCCAAGTTGTGTGATGGTAAGTATCACTTAGCAATCTGTGGGCAAATACTTTACAGTGAATGTAAGCTCCTTGGAGCAGGGACGGCACTGCCCCTATGTTTGTGTGTTGCCTAGCATGTTGTGCGTGTTG
The DNA here is from genome assembly GCF_011386835.1 of Chrysemys picta bellii. Lineage (NCBI taxonomy): Eukaryota > Metazoa > Chordata > Testudines > Emydidae > Chrysemys > Chrysemys picta. The sequence continues at coordinate 9,838,949 of NC_088801.1, read as the reverse complement.
TGGGAAACAAATAATAACCACAAATTAACAATAATTAAAGTAAGGGGAGAAAAAGTTGATGCACCTATTTCCTGACTTCTAGCCCCATTTATCTGGCACATAAACTATAAACACAGTATCCATGCTCATGAGTTATTAATGAGTCATTTCATCCAAGAGGGCACAAAGGCATCTGGAAGGCCAGCCCATAATCAGGCAGTTCTTTAAAGAGCATGTGATGTACCCAGTAGACTGAAATAGCTCAATGGGTAAAAATCTGTGATGATGGAATTGTTTGTTTTTCTTAATGCAATTGAAGCAATTTTAAAGGTCTGGAGGAAATCATCGAAAGCTAGGAGTGCATGATGACTGCTGACGCCTAATGATGCTCAAAGCCTGAACTTTTACTTTCAGCTGATGAAAGTCAGGAAGGGCAAACCTTGAACTCTATGAAAACAAAAGAAAGAGGTGGTAGCAATCTTCAAAGAACCTGTTAAAAGAATCAACAGTTTCCAAATAAATAATACAGACATACCCGTACTGTGTTGCTTTGTAGTCATTTGATATTTTTACAGAAGTATAGTTCCACCTTCTCTGGCTTGAATATGTTTGAAAAAAGGGGAAAAATTATGTACATGCAACTTATTGTAATCCTTTGAAGGGGTGCTGGGATTGTCCCAACACTGCAGATAACAGAAATGTTTTGGGCTAGTTCAGGTACCTCTTCCCAAGACATAGACAACATTATTAGACTTTGCCTTGACAGGTTTTCAATAGTAATAATATTCTGCAGTTCTACAGCTGAGGATCTGAAAGCACCCTAGAAACATTAGTGTTTGGCCTCGCCACATCCTTGGAAGGTAGGACAGTGTTGTTAGCCCCATTTTATGGAAGGGAAAAAATGAAGGTCCAGAGGGGACTTGCCCAAGGTCTGAGCATTGTTTTCTTTTGGCTGTTTGTGAGGTGGGTTATCTGGTTTCCTTGCAACTGTTCATTACGGATTAAAGACAGTGATTTAATGTATACCCTGAAGAATGGCATCAGGGATTTATATCCTGCCTTGTCACTGTTCCCAGGAGTCCGTTCCACCTCTTAACTATTCTGATCCTAAATGTTGTCTCCTCCCTGTCTCATAGTCTCTGATGTTTGCTAACAATGAAACTGAATCTCTCCTAGTCCTGTGAAATAGTGTGCACGCCATGGCTTGTAAAAGACTTACAAGCAAAAAAAACCCCACAACCCTCAAACCTCCCTCTTGAATAACATTATCATTGATTCATTGTCACAAACTGACAGAGAGGGAGAGAAACTTGTAATTAGAGCAAGACTGTGTATAACTTTGAACTTTTTACTTTCATCCGGTGCTGTCACATCCTTAATGTTAAAAAACTCCATTTCTTTATTGAAATGAAGGTATGTGGAATGTCAGTTATCCCTGCTGCATCTAGCAGGGATTGAAATTGGCAAATACAAGCCCTGATCTTACAGTCTGATCTATGTGGTACATCCCTGATTCCCATGTGGAGTTCCATTGAAGTCAATAGGGATTGGCCCAGGCCTACCTGCATGGATCAGATTGTAGGATTGGGGCTTGAGGGAAAGAGAGAAAGAGTCTGTTTGATACCATTGTATCTAGACCAGGATTTCAAAACAATCAGGAGTCGTGCTGTTTCTCAGTCCATAAGCCAGTTCTTCATTAGGGATGGCACTGTAAAACTCTTGAAATCCAGTCATGGGCTGGTGGGACCATTTCTGATTTCCAATGCTAGGTTGAACACAAAACCATATTAGGAAAAGAATATGCGGAAAACTTCCTATGTATGAAGGATGATCCTTTTTAGCAGGGATCTCCAGGAGAAGCATCCATGAATCCAATGGCATGTTTTGTTTCTGTTCCGACCGTTTATTGTACGTTTCCCCAGTATTTGTGCTATAATACACAGTTCCAATGGATCTGTGATTCAGCAGAGGTTTCTCTTATAGCTCCAACTTTTGTTCATATCTGATATACTTCTGTTTTTTAGAGTCCAATAAAAATCATTAATCAAGAACTAATGTCTTTTTAAATGCTATGTTTATTGCTCGTTTGTGTTAGTTCATGAGAATTCTCCTGTTGTTCTAAAGTTGTGGGGGGTCCCCCAAAGAGGTTTCCCGTCTGTTTGTTCAGTATTGGCGAGACACTAGAGCGTTGATTGGAGCTATTTGGTTGATCATTTAAACATTTGATTAGAAATGGATGAAAGGGCCAAGATTTCTGCAGTTTATCCCTATAATTTTCCAGTTGTTTTTCCTCTTTTGATGCAGCCACTCAGACAATATGTGTGCTATTGCTCCAGGAAAATGCTGTCCTCCCTTCCAGTGCAAGATAGGGAACCCTATTTGCTTCCCTTCAGGCATTTATTTTCTGTGATGCTTTTTCATGCGAATGTGGTGCACTTGTAAGTGGCCTGTTTGACAGCTCTGCAGACTGGAGTTCTTTATTTAAATAAAGGGGGAGGGGCCAGGCACACCTGCTACTTTGGGCCCCAACCCAGGGTCCCTGTAGCTGGCAGCCGCTCACTGCCTTTCCTTCCCCTCCGCTGCTACCTGCTTGCCCTGGGCCACTTCTCCATAGCCCCAGCACCTACTCGGCCCCTGTATCAAGGCCACAGTCTGGGAGCCAGCCAGGCAAGTTGAAAAGTCCCAGTGTTTTTATCTTTCCTCATATGGAAGCTGTTCCATATACCCTTAGTCATTTTTGTTGCCTTTCTCTGTACCTTTTCCAATTCTAATATATTTTGTTTGAGATGGGGCAACCAGGACTGTATGCAGTATTCAAAGTGTGGGCGTACCATGGATATATATAGTGGCATTATGATATTTTCTGTCTTCTTATCTATCCCTTCCCTAATGGCTTCCAACATCCTGTTCACTTTTTTGACTGCCACTGCACATTGAGCAGATGTTTTCAGAGAACTATCCACAATGACTCCAAGATCTCTTCCTTGAGTGGTAACAGCTCATTTAGTCTCCATCATTTTGTATGTTTAGTTGGGATTATGTTTTCCAACATGTATTACTTTGCATTTATCAACATTGAATTTCCACTGCTGTTTTGTTGCCCAGTCACCCAGTTTTGTGAGATCCCTTTGTAACTCTTTGCGGTCTGCTTTGGACTGAACTAGCTTGAGTCATTTTGTGTCATTTGCAAACTTTGCCACCTCATTGTTTACCCCCTTTTCCAGATCATTTATGAATCTGTTGAAAAGCACAGGTCCTAGTACAGACCCCTGGGGGAACCAGCCATTTACTTCTATCCACTCTATCTGATTTGAAAAATTCCACCTCTGACAGCACACTCCTGACAGCATGCTGGGGTGCACATTCAATACTGCCTTAGTGCCTGATCCACAGCCTATTGAAGTAAATGGAAAGACTTATATTGACTTCAGTGGGCTTTAGATCAGGCCCTTAAAGGGGATGATTCAGCTATTGAATTGCCAGAACCACATGTGAAGCTGTTTCATGTTCTGTAGCACTTTTGTTCGCAACAGCTCTGCTCCTCCTGTGTATTCAGACTCCTAGCTACTGACTTAGTAACCAAAATAAGTTTACTTTTTGCTGTGTTTTGCTCCTGTTATCCCTGGGAGAGAGTGAGCTGGATTCTAAATTCCTTCTCCCCATCAGCAACAGAATTCTTTGACAAGGTAGGAGGGCCCCATTGTGCTGAGTGCTTCACAGACATAATGAAGACGACTAGGTAAAGAGCTGCAGATCTGGCTCTGCAAAGCAGAGCTCCTTCAGTTCAGTGTTGCAGGAGAGATGGCGGGGAAGTTGAAGATATTGTGACATTCCTAAGTTCCGAAATCCCCCTCCCCAAAACAAAACAAAAACAAAAACCCCTCCAAAACAAAACCTAAGGTCGGTGTTAATCTTGCTGGTGCCCATGTGCATTTATATTTAGGAACATTAAACTTAAAACTCGCAAAAGCTGGACATTTGCAAGTGTGGAAGTGAGCAGGTAAGGCAAGATATGTGAATATTCAAACTCTCACAGCTCACACAGTCCTTCTCTTACACATGTAAAGCCCCTTGGGATCGTTGGTGGAAAAGCAAGTTATTATCCACTAGGCCACAGTCCGTGCTTGGTGTTTAGATGTTCGCTTAATCCTGGAAAGCATTTCAGTACGTAGGGCCTGATTTTCAAAGTTGCTTTGCCCTCCCCACTCCCATTGAAAATCGGACTCTAAGAGCGCTCATCTTGCTTGGATGATTATGATGATGATTCGCTTTTCTCATACATCCCAATACCAAAAGTCCCTTGGGACTAGTGGGAAAGTGTCTCTATTAAACATCTATGCAATCATGAAAGGTGTGAAGTAAATGAATAGGGAAGTGTTATTTACCCCTTCACATACAACCATGTTGTTAATGCTGAGTGACTAATCTAGTAATCTGTTTTATTGGTAAATTTCATTGCCATATGAAGGACCTTAAGTCTTCCCATAAAGAGCAAAACAGGACACTCCTACCTTTTTCTTTCATTGTAAGCTTCTCCTTGCTGTTCCATAATAGATGTTCAGTGGAGAAGCACATGGCAATTACACTGTGGAAATTTGCAATGCTGGTTGCAACGTGTCAGTGGGAAATCATTTTGGAGTTGGAAAAGCCACTGTGGGGCCATGATCATGGAAGCGTGCACAGCTGTTAATCGTCTCCTGCTACTCAGGACTGTGACTCTCAGCATTGTGCAGGGCCTGGTGGATGGATCTGCCCCAACGGGGTTCCTGAACTGTGGTGAGGCAATAGACAGTAAGTGTATCCCAATTTTGGCACCAGCCCACCTTGCCACAGAGCACATCAACAGAAAGGGCCAATTTTCAGTTTTTATGCAAGCATTGGTGGATGACCATGGATGCTTCACCAATATTGATGTGGAGTGGTCAAGGGAGGTGCCTGACACACACGTCCTTAAGAACACAGGAGTGTTCAGAAAGCTGCAAGCAAGGATATTCTTTCCCAACTGGTGGATTACTATTGGCAATGTTGAAATATCAATAGTGATTCTGGAGGACCCAGCCTACCCTTTGCTCCCCTGGCTCATCGAGCCGGCCTCCTGGACAGCACCACAGAAAGATTCTGCTATCAGCTCAGCAGGTGCAGAATAACTGTTGAATGTGCTTTTGTAGGTTGAAGGGATTGGATCTCAGTGAGAAAAATATCCCAGTGGCCATAGCTGCCTGCTGTGTCCTGCATAATAACTGTGAGGCAAAGGGGGTGGAGCAGCTGTCTGCTGAGTTTGAAGAGCCAGGCACAAGGGCCATTACAAGAGCCCAGCGTGGAGCTATGGGGTTGAGGGAGACTTTGAAAGAGCACTTTACTGTGGCTGACCGTTAGGTTCTGTGCTGCTGTGCTCTCTGGGCCTGGAGCTTTGGGTGCTTCTACGAATTTGGGTAGTGCTGGCTGTACATTTATAAATGTTGAGTGGGTGTTTTCCTGAAGCTATGAATTACATGGTGCTTGGTGTGCATTGACAAGGAGTGTTTGCATTGACTACTGCAGTGCATTCTGTAATATTTGTGGTGAACTAATAAAGAGAATTTGATTCTCCGAAAATAGACCTTGATTGAGCGGGGAGAAAACAGTGCAGAAAAATCAATGTGCCAAAAAACCACAGGCAATGTTAAGTTATATAAATTTGTATAACAGGGTAAAAACTTAAAATTAGAACGAAAGTAAACATATATGTCCATTTGCATGCACCCATTACTCCTGGGGGAATTCTGCACCACAAAATTAAAAATTGTGTGCCAAAAAATTAAAAATTCTGCACACAATATTTTAAATTCTGCAAAATTCTGCATATTTTATTTGTCAAAATAACACTATAATCATACTAGTTTCAATTATTTTGGGAATTTATTTCAAGCTATCTATTGGTAACTATGTCTGTAACAATACAGGCACAAAGGCCTTGGCTACACTAGCAAGTTACAACGCTGTAAAGCCTCCCCCAGCGCTGTAACTCACTCCCCATCCACACTGGCAGGGCACTTACAGTGCTGTATCTCCCTGGGTACACCGCTGCAGGTACTCCACATCTCCGAGAGGAATAACAGCTGCAGCGGAGTGGCTACAACGGTGTGAGTGTAAATGCTTGCAGCGCTGTACTAATCACCTTGTCAAGTGGCCAGTCCTCTCCATTGTTGTGACCGGTTGCAGGAATGCGGAAGTGCTGGTTTCAAAGCTCGTACCACAGAGAAAAGCAAACAGATTGCAGCTTGCTTTGAGTGAGTAAATGAATGAGCAGGGGGCCGGGAGTTCGGAACTTGCAAAATAGAGAGCTGACATGCTCCCAAAAGCACTCTCTCTCCCCCCACACTCCCTGTCACAATCCACCCCATCCCCCCCGTTTTGAAAAGCACGTTGCAGCCACATGAATGCTGGGATAGCTGCCCATAATGCACCACTCCCAACACAGCTGCAGATGTTGCAAGTGTGGCCACACCACTGCGCTGGCAGCTGTCAGTGTGGACAGACTGCAGCGCTTTTCCCTACTCAGCTGCACGAAGACAGGTTTACCTCACAGCGCTGTACAGCTGCAAGTGTAGCCAAGGCCAAAAAAATTCCTCCAGGAGTAGAGTGTTAAAGAAACCCCTGCTTCTTTGCTCCCTCCCCTTCAGAGCCCAGCAGGTGAGCCAAACACCCACACCCCCTAGTCCCCAGAGTCCAGCCGCAGGCCCCCACCCCAGCCCAGACACCCACACCCCCTAAACCCCAGAGCCTGGCCATGTGCCCCCCCCCCCCCCCCCCAGCCCAGGTACCTGCACCCCCTAATCCCCAGAGCCCAGCTGCAGGGCCACCCTCAGCCCAGACACCCACACCCCCTAAGCCCCAGAGCCTGGCCATGTGCCCCCCCCCCGCCCAGGTACTTGCACCCCCTAATCCCCAGAGCCCAGCTGCAGGGCCACCCTCAGCCCAGACACCCACACCCCCTAAGCCCCAGAGCCCAACTGCACAGTAATGCAGAGTTCCCCCAGGAGTAGACCCATGTAGTCTGGTGCACAGAGAACACAGCTGCGACTGGTGCCCAGAACCTGCCTGGGCCTGTATGCCACTAACCTATTTACTGCAAGGTGCCACCAAACTTGTCGCAGAGTGGTGTGGTACCCTGGAGGAAGAAGTAAGGAGGCCATCCCTAGGAACCTTCACGAGTGGATTGCAGAGTGCCTCCATAGAAGTGCATCAAAGGGATAACAGGGACATCACTGTGCATATAACAAAGTGTTCCACGTGCGCCCCCCACACCTACCCCAGCAGGGGAATGAAAACTAGATGCCAACTCTGCCTCTGTTTGTTGTAGCCTCTACCTCTTCTGATACGAGCAAAACAATAAAAGGTCAATACCTTTGTCTTGTTAACTTGGGGGTGGGCTGGGCGCCATATTTAAATTGAAACCTTGTAAGGAAAAATGCATGCAAACACTTACCCGAGATCCCTTCCCCTTTGTCAGGCTTATCTGCGCTTGCCTGGTGGGAAGAGTTCTCACAACAAATTTTTTGGGTGGCCTCAGAGTGTGGCCACCAACTCTTGCTGGTGGCCGCTCTAGTATTTTAGGAAAAATTGTCAATTAGCTTTAGGAAAAACAAATAAATATATGCACATAAACATGTCCAAATCATTGCGATTTATTTACATAGGTTTTTTTTTTTTGAAGACTCAGTGGTTAAAAATAATGTACAGTTGTCTCTATTCTTTACTGGACCTAAACAGAATAGAAACACAAATAAGGGGCTTTGCATGTTTTGCTTTTCTGGTTGCTTTTTTCAAGATTTGCTAGCTAGTAAGTCTGCTATTGTGAAAAGTAACATTTGTATATTTGTTAATATCACTTTTCACAGCAGATTTGCTAGCTAGTGGAGAGGCTGTTTACTCCGCTCTGGCAAGCTGGGGGACAAATTAAGCCCTGGATGGGGAGTTGGGTAGGGGCAATGGGGGGATAGATGGGAGGCAGCGGGGTCAGGGGCGACGTGCAGGAGGTGAGTCCCTAGCCAGAGCCTGAAGACTTGTGGCTGGGGGATGGAGCCTGCCGCTGCATGGACAGAGCCTGCCGCTGCATGGCCAGAGCCTGCCGCCACTACCCCAGGGCTGAAGCCCGAAGCCCAAGCCCTGGGAAGGTGAGGAACTCAAGCTGGCCACCTGCTCCTACACTGTTGGGGCTCCAGCAGGGGATAGGCCCCCTGCAAGAGTCCGCTGCTCCCCACCACCCTCACAGTCACTGCCCAGGAGGCCGTGGCTTCACGAAAAGCTCCTGGCGGCTGCATGTGGCCACGGTGGCTGCATTTGAGAAACACGGTGTGGCGGAATCTCAAACATGTCCTTGCTCACACAGCATGGCTGGAGTTCCATGCTGTGCCTCCTGCTTCCTCCTCCTCTTCTCCGTCCCTGTTCACGGCAGGAGTCTCTGTCCCTGGATCCTTTGAGGCATGCAGTTCCTTGTAGACGTGGCAGGTCCGCGGCACAGCACCAGATCTATTGTTGTGCTCCCTGGCCTTGTGGTGTCCCTGGTGAAGTTCCTTCACTTTCATGCAGCACTGCTGCTTATCCCTGTCATACTCCTTTGCCTGCACCCCCGTGCAATTTTATAGATGTCCACGTTTTCATAGCTATGCTTGCACAGCCTCTTCTCCCCTCAGGCCCAGGAGATCCAATACCTCCTGTCTATTCCAAGCAGGCATGCGTGTAGTGCGTGCAGCTGGTACGGTTGGTTTGGCAGGTGCACACAGCAAGGGGGATCTGCTAGGTGCACTCACCAAGGTGGGCAAATCAGGAAAAGGCATTTCAAAAACATGCAGGGAGTTAGAAGGAGGGATGTTGACTTCTGGTCTCTGTGATCTCTGGGCAGTGGAGTTTAAACCTGTGAACGGAGCCGTCACTGTTGCAGAGGATGGGACAAACTCCTGGAGGACTGTTAGGTCAACACAAGTCATGCAGTTTCCACACTCGCACTGTCGACGAATGTAGGTGACCCAGGGTTCTGTGTCATTTGGAGAGGTGGTTTTACTGCATCACTGTAATGGGGCGCTTGCATCATCCGGCATCAAATCAAAGTGTATGCACATGCACAAATAGGTTGACACAAGGCGAATTACATCAGCCTAACTTTGTAGCATAGACCAGGCCTTCATCTGTCTCTGTACTTGGCCATTCAGGTGGCAGCAATAGAGTGCACGGTTCTGTCAGTGGTATTCATTTAAGGATGACCTACGTGGATTTTGAAATCGGGGGAGTGGGCGGCGCTAGTGGATAGCACTGATTTTATTTTGGACTTTGGTTTGTGTAGAGATTCTAAGGATTGCATTTTGGCATGCACACGCCACACCTGATTGGGAGCTGCAGTCTCAGGAGAATAGTTCTAAGTGAACAGTGTCACAGCCCCAAGATAAGGACAGCTGTTCTCCAGGGCAAGTGAGAAAGATGCCCCATTGCATCAGGGAATCTACTGTCTGCTGTTAAAAAAAATAAAAAGGCTAAAAATAAAATTAAACTGTGATCTGTGGTTGAGAGAGGTTTACAGTATGGTGCAGTGCAGGAAGCCACTTTGTGGGGTTGTAACTCATGCTTCCTTCACTGGCAGACACAAAGCGTCTTAAGGGGGTATAGGGCAAGGGGAGGGCATATTAAACGGATCCTTTTCCTGCTCAACCTTAAGGAGCAGGAGGCTTACCAGTTTGGGAAGAAACTGACAACTTTACCAGCCCCACTTGGCTTCCGTCTGCAGATAGAAGTGGGACTATCCTGCTGGAGTTCCTTGGATGTGAACTAGCAGCTCAAAGCTCATGCTGTTGCATGAGTGACACTTGAGCCAAGTAATCTACCATCTGTGCCGCTTCCCTCATACAGTCAATGAAGTTTTTGCATACACATTAGAGTGGAAGTTGAGTCACCTCTGATAGCACAGTGGTCTAAGGTGCTTGGCATGGCACAGATACACCCGTGTGCTGTACAGCGACAGTCATGCATGTAAGTTGTAAGGTCAAAGTAGCTAAGAACTTAAAAATTGGATGGTAATAAACCGTGAAACTCAGCGACAATTGAACCTGAATATATTCTGAACAAAAAGCGCTCTCAGCCGTGCTTGTGGCTGTATCCATCACTTCACACTGCCTCCGAAAGACACTCTAGGCTTGAGAGTGACAATCCTGGAATCTTATTATATAGATTCTGCCCTGTTGTCTTATCTCATTATAAAAGTCCTTCTGCCTGATAATGCAAGCAGGGAAGACCATGGAAGAGGAATATGTCAGTTACAATTGATCAGCCTCCATAAATCACTAGATGAGTCACTGTGGAAGAAAGCATTGGTTTTGTGGTTAAATGGGACTGTGTGTTGGGGGACCTTAGTTGTCCATACTCTCTGTGATTGTGGGCAAGTCAGTCAGCCTCTCTGTGCCTCAGTTTCCCCTTTAGTGTATTGGGGATCATGCTGGGGTGACTTAGAGATGTTGTGAAGCTTAATTCATGTTTGTAAAATATTTTGAGAGCCTTAGATACAAGATGCCATAGCAGGGCTAAGTAATGTATTATTATTTAGCATCAAATCACCTAAGTGATTAATCCATTATGCATATAATCAACATGCATCTCTGAATGCTCAGCTCTCTCTAGTGTTTTCCCTCTTCCAGAAATTTCTTGCAACACCTCTGGAGGTAGGTGAGCATTATCTCCCTCATAGTGTTGCAGAAATGGAGTCAGAATTTTAAGAGATTTTCCCCCCTCATGGCTGCAGAGGGAGTTGGTGAGGGCCAGGATTAGAATCCAGGTATTCCTGGATTCTAGTCCAGCGATCAGATCACAAATCTGGACTGTGTCTGTGGAAGGAATATGGACAGCTGAGGTTGAAAGTTAAGTTCATATTCATTTTATTGAAGCCATGGGGTCATACCATTCTGCAGTGACATGGGGGGGGACAGAGTTCCCGGGGCAATTCTAAGATGTGGGCCTGCAGCCCCACTGCCGCAGTGTTTTCATGAGGTAAGGAGTTGAGTTACCAGCTCTGGCCGTCTTCTGGTAAATTGTTTTAAAGATTTGTGCTTACCTTACTGTCTGAGTTTCAACCCCCCGAAATGGCTCTGTCAGATCAGCCCATCGGTCCCAGTTGCTTGTTACAGTCTTGTTTCTGCAAACATGACTCCCACACTAACCTGGAGTGACAGTGTCCTGCAGGCATGGACGGGATAACTGGGTGTAATGCTGCACCCACTGTAACAAGGTGATCTAGGCAGGAGTGGATTTATCATGAAACAAACTATGTGGTGGTATGCGGCCCTCAAAATGCAGGACAAATATCTGACAGCCTGCCCCTGAGTCCTGACCAGCAGCGGAGCAGGGCTCAGGCAGGCAGGCTGCCTGCATGCCATGGCCAGTGGCCCCACGCCGCTCCCGGAAGTGGCCAGGGTAGAGTGGGTGGGAGACTCTCTCTCTCTCTCTCTCTCTCTCTCTCTCTGGTCCTTATATGCTTTTATTCCTATTTTACAGGTGGGAAACAGGCCCAGAGAGACTAAATGTCTTGGCTAAGGTCACCCAGGGAGTCTGTGGCAGAGCAGGGACCTGAGCCCAGGAATTGACTCCCAAGTCCTAGGCTAGTGCCCTAAGCACTGGACCATCATTCCTGGCTCCTGAGGAAACCAGTTTATGCCCCAAAGCATATATCTTAATTTCACAGATCATCATCTTTGGTTTTTGTACACACGTCCATGCTCATAAACCTATCCAGTCCTCTTAAAAGTCTAGTTCCTGTATTTTTGCTGGACCTTCAATGGCAGTGATGTCTGTAGGTTCACTCTCAGCTGCATTTCCTTGTGCTTTTCTCAACTTCCTGCCCTTTAATTCCATTGAGTCTCTTGCTCGTGTATTATGACAGCGGACTGCTCAGTTTTCACTGTGCTCATATAATACAGTCTGTCTGAGCCAGGTCTCCTTGTGCGCCTTATGGCAGTTCCCAGAATATATTCCTGCAGGGGACTGACTCTAGCTACCCTTTTTATCTGTTTTAAACTGCCAACATTTAAACAAATTCTCCACATCGTCTTTCTGGGATTTGCCTCAGCTCCCAGTGAATAACGTAAAGCTGTGGAATAAATCTCGCTCCCACTGGATCGATAAATGAAAGGGGGAGTTTTCCACATCAGCTTTCGATTTTTTTTTAAAAGGGGTTTGTGTGATTCATTTAAACGTGTTGATTTAGTTATCTCGTCACAGGGTCACAGCACCTGTTCCTGGGGCTCCTACCAGACAAAATCATCGGCCTCAGTGCTTTGTCTCTTGGCACCATCGCACTGTTTGCCACATCACTGTGACCGGCGGGGAAAATTGGAGACTCTCCTACAGGTGGGATGTGGAGTGGTCCCATGAACTTTGGAGCAGGGGGACAGCCCCTAACTTGTAGGCTCCACTTCCCATTTGTATCAAAGCTGTGATTGGCTTGAGAATGGCCAAGAAAACAGTGAGCTCGGGGTGGGTGGGTGGTGAGGGAGGGGAAGATGGGAAATGAGCTGGTTGTTGGTGTCTCTCCTCCCTGTCCTTACCCCCAGAGCAGCTGTTGGGAATTGCTCCTGTGCTGGGCTGCCAGGAAAGCCCTTGCCGCAGGAAGCGAAACTGAGGGGTGGAATCACAGTCACATCACTTCCTGTTAGCGCCCTTGGCACTCTATAGTCTGTTGATCTGCCTTAATGGGGAGGACCAGAGGTGTGATTCTCATGCAGAAGCGAGAGGAATAAATGTGAGGGATGAGAAAGATGGAGAAGCAGAAAAAAAAATGGTGAGAACAGGAAGGGAAGCTGAAAGTAGTAGGGATAGTTTGGGACAAAATCTGGACAGACTCCTGAAAATCACTCTGCCCCATTATCCTTCCCCTCTGACTGAAGGAGCAGCACGGATGGGTCTGCAGGGAGCACCAGTCAGTCCCCATTAACTGGAGTAAGGTATGCTGCAATGCATGCTGGTCTTTGAGGGGGTTTCCGGAGAAGATAAAATGGGGCTGGTGTGGGGGGAGGAGAATTTGGGATCTTTGTAGATGTTGCCAGAAGAAGAAAGGCAGTTTGGACAAAACAAAGTGGTGGAGCCTGGTATATGGAGTATGTAGGGGAGAACGGTTAAAACACCGTTCAATCCTGTCCACCGGGCGCTGCCAGTCTGAATTGTTTAGTGTGCCAGGATGAGATCCTGCAGTACCAGTGCTTCCCATAGTGTAGGCAGGATCCTAGACTTGTATGGTCTCCTAGGTCGGGATCACAAACTGGTTTGGAAGCCCCCGGTCTTATGTGACTTTTCAGAGTGGTAGGCAGACATTCATTCCTAGGGTTTGTCTACACAAACATTTACTTTGTGGCGAGCTGGGTTGCAACTCTGTCCTGCACTAGCCTGCCACACACTAAGGGTCCGTGCGGATCCTGCTGATACACACTTAACAGTTTCAGAGTAGCAGCCGTGTTAGTCTGTATCCGCAAAAAGAAGAACAGGAGTACTTGTGGCACCTTAGAGACTAACAAATTTATTAGAGCATAAGCTTTCGTGGACTACAGCCCACTTCTTCGGATGCATACTTCTTCGGATGCAAGTCCACGAAAGCTTATGCTCTAATAAATTTTAGTCTCTAAGGTGCCACAAGTACTCCTGTTCTTCTTTTTACTTAACAGTTTGTTGGTGCCTTTTAATCGCCTCCTTAGTCCACTGCTCTGCAGCCAAGAAAGTGTCCTCCCAGCGTTCCGTAGTGGAATTTCTTGCTCTGGATGGAATGACTCGAATCAGCTTAATTTTAGCTATGTGCAGAAAGGCAGCTGAAAAGTTTAAACTTCTGTGATTTTTATTTATTTATTTATTTGCACTTCTCCAAATCCGGAGCAGATGGCTGGATCCTTGTCAGCTTCTTAGAACAGAAAAATGTACGCCTCGGCGGAGCGTTCGAAGGGAAAAGCTGCCACCACTGTAACCCTGTTGCTGCTGGTGAGAATGATCTCTGTTGAGTGACAAATCAATGGATCAGCCGCTAAAATTGATGTTACTATTGTATAGTAACAATTGAAGGCCGTTTCTGTACCATACTGGATGCTTAAGCCAAAATGGAGGATGTCCAGTGCTTAGAGAGGGAGACTGGGCATTTTCTGTCTGCTTTTCCTCACTCAGCCGTTGATTTGATCGGTGACTTGCTCCGAGTAGTTTATGGCTTGTCTACATTAGAACATTCTACTACTTTAACTCTACGGGTATAGGTTAAGCGATATGATCCCGCCAGTGTCGATGTAGTTATACTGTATAAAGGTGCTTTATGCTGATGCAGCTATTCCCATATAGGAAAGGGGATCACTATACTGGTATCAAGCGACAAAGAGTCCTGTGGCATCTTATAGACTAACAGACGTATTGGAGCATAAGCTTTCGTGGGTGAATACCCACTTCGTCAGACGCATGTGGGTATACTGGTATCAGTCACGTTTATACCAGTAAAACTGCCCACGCTAGATCATTTTACTAGTATAACTATAATGGGGGAAAATCCCACCCTTAACAAACAGTTATAGCAATACAAACATTGTGTGTAGACCAGGCCTCAGACGTAAGTTTTCAAGTGTCCTCTAATTTTGGGTGCCTTTAGATTTTTGGGAGCCCAACTTACACCATTAGGGGATGCTCATTGGCTCTGAAAACTAGGCCAGAGATGCAGCAGGTTGGGTACGCAAAAAGGGAGGCCCCCAAAGTTAGTGACTATTTGAAGATGTGGGCCATAAGCACTCTGTGCCGCAGTTTCCTCCTCTGTAAAATGAGGATAATACTTTTTTCCTCAAAGGTGTGATGCTTACAGTTTGTGGACTGATGATAATGTCACCTAGCGCTTGTGTAATACTTTTCGTTTGTAGATTTCAAAGCACTTTCCAAAGGAGGTCACTACTTTGCACTCCTATCCTGCCGTCTATCAGAGAATACTACAGTAATTATTATTTTGTGTTTGTTAATACCTTACTCACTTAGCCAGCTGAATTGTGGAAGGCACAAAACGGTATCCTTTTCCTAATAATTCTTTTGCTCTTGTATAGCACTTTCCACTTGCAGATCTCGAAGCCTCCTATGTAAGAAGTTCAACATCATTATCCCAATTTTACAGATAGGGAAACCGAGGCACGGAGAATTCCCAGAGTCGCACAGCAGACTGGTGATAGAGCGAGGAACAGAACCCAGGTCTCCTGACTCTGAATCCTCTACACTGTGCTGCTCCTCCCCCTGTTCTTTGTCTCAAAGCATCTTCCTTTTAGTCAGGCTGGAACTTATTGACCGTTTCTGCTACGCCTGGTAAACGCTTGCAGTCATGCTGGAGTGATGGTAACCTATGTGTCATCTCCACTACACAGGGCTGCCTCCAGGCTTTTCAGCAACACCCAACTATTAAAGGGCAGCCATTTTGTGAAGTCCTTTGAAGGCATTTTTTTGACAGCTTGTAAAAGCATGAGGTGTGACTTCCCTTTCAGCATTGGGAAGGGGGAATATTAAACTCTGGTAACTGACAGGAGCCTAGGACGCCTGGAGAGTGAGCAGTTGGAGAGCAAGGCAGAGGAGGAGAGTCCGCTGTCAGCAATTAGCTGCTACAGCTGATACTGTTTAAAAAAAAAAAAAAAAAAGGCCCCAGCAGATGGCAAGTGCACGAATTGAGTATTGATACGTTTGTGGAATCCCAGCAGCCACCACACAAGCATCTGCCAAGCAAGCAAGATAAATGGATGGGCTTATGTGTCTATGGAGCTCTGCACTAGCTCCTAATTGACTATTTGCCCTGAATCCAAGGTCCTTCAGAGCTCTTGATGGGTTGGATATGGATTGCTTCCCTCTCTCTGACTCTCTCTAGAGGATCAATACAGCTAACAGGCCTGAGAGCGAAAGCCAATGGCAATGTGTTTTTTGTGCAGGGCTGTGGAACTCCATGCCACTGGAGATCACGATAAGGTTATATCTTGCCACTTTCAGAGCAGCATGTCTCTTTGACCAGGCCGTCTTTCAGTAAAAAAGGCTAGTTCATTGCTGGGAGTCATTCCTTTAGACTTCAGTCCCCAATGTAATTCTTTAGAAGTACTAGGCAGAGAACTGTGCCTTCTCTACATCAAAATTTGATTTACTAATTCACGTATGTGGTGCCTAGATTCCACAGGGAGGAGGGACGCAATAGAAATTCATAGCCAGATAGAAATAGTACAGGCTGGAAGATCATCTCCTTGCCACTGGTACAGTTGCCAAACCTTCCAGCGTCCCCTTGCCCCATGTGCCAGGCTCCATTCACATCAGTTTCTCACATAGGACACTGTTCAGTGTTCTTTATTCATTCCTGGTTCAGACAAAGCTTGCAGTGATGTCACAGGTAAACTGGGGTAACCTACACCAATGCAAGTGGCATTGCACTAGAGCAAATTATGTCTACATTAGGGGATTGTACTGGTGCAGCTCCAGCAGTGGCTAAAATCCCATGACAGATGGCAATAATATTAATAATACTTAGGTCTTATATAGCACTTTTCATCAATATATCCCAAAGGGCTTCATGAAGGAAGAAAGTATCATTAGTCCCATTTTACAGATGGGGAAACTGAGGCACAGAGTGGTGATGAGGCTTAAAGAAGGCTGGGTGGGGCCTATAGTCAAGATCTTACCCATTGCAATCAGCATCTTCTCAGCCAGGGATGGCTTTTCAAACCCTTGATAGTCAGATCTTGAGCAGGTCCAGTGGGACTCCCTACCTGCAGGGTGTAATATGCTGACTTTTCTGCCCCCGCAGCCTCTAGCAGCTTTGGGAGTTGGGTGAAAGATCAGGTGTGGTAATCAAATCCTGATCTCCCGAGTGGCAGGCAATAGCACTGGGTCATTGTCACTACAGATTTTTAAATAGCACTGTAATTATAGTGGTGGTTTGGGTCTAAGGCTAATTTTAAATTATGATTAGAAATACAGATAAGTAAAAGTCTTAGGAGGCTTATGTGCTCTTCCATTGTCTGATCCTAGGTGCTGGAGGGGAGGTTAATTGTTGATTTTATATTTACACTGGATAAGTCCCACTCTTGTTCCTCTCACTTTCCCACGCATGTTGCAAGGCAATTAAAGTGGGATGAGATTGGTGCCTTACTCCCTTAGGAACATGACCTGCCATTGGAGCTGGTGTAGTGCTGAGTGTTCTGCAGATAGTGGCACACAGCAAGCACTCTGTTCCTTTTAGCAAGAGATGCTGTCATGTAACGTATGTCCCAGATGTGAGTGACTCTGAATATTATCCAGGGTCTAAATATCTTGTTGGGTTACTTAAACAAGAATATTCTACCACTCAGGCCTGGTCTGTACCTAAAATTTAGATTGACCTAGTTTCGTCACTTTTGGAAGATGTGAAAAATTCACACCACTGTGAAATGTTGTTAAGTTGACCTAAGCCCTGGTAAAGACACAGCTAGGTTGATGGATGAATCCTTCTATCAACCTAGCTACTGCCTCTCAAGGTGGGCGGATTAACTAGAGTGATTGTAGACCTCCTTCCGTCCCTGTAGCAAGGGTCTATGCCGCAGTGGTGCTGTTTTAGCATCTGTGTATAGACAAGCCCTCAGTTGGTAAGACAGTTTCTGGACCCCGGGGTTGCTTTTTATGTAGGACCTACGCTGTTGTGCTTTGCTGCCAAGAGGAGCACAGAGTAACTGACAGACCATGTGGCTAACGGTAGGGCCTGATCCAACTCCCTTTGAAGTCAGTGGTCAAACTCCCAGTTGCTTCAGTGGTACAGAGCCCAGTCCCTGGTGCACAACTATGGATGTGAAAACAAGCCAATACAGGGGCAAATTCTTTGACGTAGAGAAAAGGACCAAATGAGGCAAAGACCCTTTACTTCCTAAAAAAACAATGAGGAATCCTTGTGGCACGTTAGAGACTAACACATGTATTTGGGCATAAGCTTTCGTGGGCTAGAACCCACCACGCATCTGATGAAGTGGGTTCTAGCCCACAAAAGCTTGTGCCCAAATAAATTTGTTAGTCTCTAAGGTGCCACAAGGATTCCTACCGCTCTGAAACCTTTTCTTCTAAGGTCCTCCTGCCAGCATGTAGCACAGTATGCAGAGTTAAAAAGCACACTTTATAAAGTATTTGACTATGTCCCCTTGTGGGGAGGGATAGCTCAGTGGTTTGAGCATTGGCCTGCTAAACCCAGGGTTGTGAGTTCAATCCTTGAGGGGGCCATTTAGGGAACTGGGGTAAAAATCTGTCTGGGGATTGGTCCTGCTTTGAGCAGGGGGTTGGATTAGATGATCTCCTGAGGTCCCTTCCAACCCTGATATTCTATGAACTGGTGGAAAAAAACTTAACCAGATGCTTTAGAACACTGATTAGCTGGAAGTTACAAAAGATTATTTACTAAACTAGCAGCACCTGCGCTTTTTCCATTCCAACTCCCCAGAAATTGTTTTTTTTTTTAATCTCATTTCACATCAGTGTTTCAGTTTAAACTGGATATGCATCCTTCACATATTACTGAAAGGGCTACTCCAGTTTCTTTTACTTAATCATGGGTGTCTCTACGAGTAAGCATACTCATTAAGAGCGTTTCATCACCGAATCTTTGTATACTAAGCAATTGCAACAACAGCATAAGCGCCAGTAGTTGCCAAAGGAAAATGAAAAAAACACTGTATGAAGGATGGTGATTGAATGATTAAATGTATGGAGGTTTTTATTAGCATACACCATAGTATAATAGACTTTGTAATAAAGTTAATTTTTACTGAGCCCCCAAATGTGCAAATTTATATTTCTTATTGCTCATAGTTCTTTGCATGATAACTTGCCTAGTAGATCCATGTTTGGAATAAAATTAGAAACAGAGTGAGAAACACAGGCGGGAGACAAGGAGCCTGGATAGTTCTTCTGTACAGAAATTTGCAAAACACTGGACTAGGTAGTGTATTTAAAAAACAAGCACCCCACCCACCTCACCTTGCTCCTTCATTCCCAAGTGGGTAGTAACACATGATGATGTAATGATGACATGACTTCATTATCACAGCACAGCCATCTCTTTTCTTTGATCATCCTCGTAGTACCTGTATCTTATGGGAAACTTTTTGCCCTCTAGGTTGAGGAAGAGTTTCCATATTAAATTGGAATACTGTTCAGATTTGTTTAGTAAACTCTGTCACATTTTATAAGCAAATGTATCTGGGCTTTATAATTGGCAACATGCTTAGGCCGCATAGTACTGTGGGTAATTTAAGGTATTGCCCTGGAATAGGAAATCTGCAGGGAAAGACTTGCAAAGAGAAATTTTAAGGAAGCTTTATAACAAATGTAAGTCTAATTAAACATTCCTAACAATCTTAACTCAACCTTGCAGAACTGTTGGGTTTTTTGGCAACACTGAATAGATAAACTGAGCCCTCAGTGTGTATGTTGCTTAGGAGGAGAGGAGCAATTATTGCTGATTACTGTTATGATGATTTGCTAGGGGCATATTTTCAAGCCCTAGTTAAAGGAAGAAAGTGAAGTAGATGCACTTCGGTCTTGAGCTTAAAATGATCAAAGAGTTTAGCACAGATCCTTACGCCATCTAGTGGCTATTCTTCGAACTACTTGTTCTGTATAGAGAAACGGGAAGGGGTTTTCCCGATGCACATTTGCCCCCCTCCTCTCCGTTTCATTTTGGAAGGTACCTAAATATGGGGGAGAGGAAACTAAAGAGTATATTGATCCGGGATAAAGTGGCGAAAACACAACAGAGCGAAAATAATGGATTTACACCAAACAAGCCCTATTAAATATTAACCTGTTTTTACAACGGATTATAAGGTTGCACCAATTAGTAGGTTCCAAAAATTGCACCACATTAAAGCAAAAGCCTCAGCGGGCGCTTATGTGTTGTGTCGGTGTTAGCAGTACTGTTCTCACTATACGTTCATTGAACAGTAGCGCAACCCCAAGATAAGGACGGTTAGTAAAAATGCCTAATGGGAATGCGGGGAGGGACTCTGGATGTCTAGTTCGGTTGTGGCGACGGCGTATTTTGAGCCTGCCTTTTTCACTCTTGGTTTCTCTCAGGGACGCAGTCCAGCACGATACAGTGTCTCGGTCTTTCATTTTTATGTCAGTTAGCGCCGTTTTAATACTCTTTTGGCCGACAGTCACGACCGTACCCATAATGCACTGCGCCACCTAGCGTGTATATTTGCATACGTTGCTGGCGAACCTTCCCTAGAGTGAATGAACAGTCTCACAGCAAAGTTTTTGCCGTTAAATGGAAAGGAAGAAGTGGTCAAATGCATCCTTTTTTGCATTTTACTTTGGGCTGATTGATATTTATGCACACATTGATGGAACTGAGGATAGTAATAATAAATAATAATCTAAAATTTGCACAGCTTTACTAATTTTGTATGAAAGATCACCCGCCCTTTACCAGGATGATGTTAATGTGATGTTAATAAAAATAGACACAAAACCAAACCACCAATCTGCTGATATTTTACTGGTGGTAAGGGGGCTGAGGAGGGAGTATTTTGCCAGGCTAACTTAATATGCATAAAACAGTTTACAAAGTATTTATTGTAATAGTTTATTACCTACCACTTATTTATTATGCTTAACAAAGAATACATAGCACTTAAGAATATTATTAATTATAATTAGCACTTCTGTATCTTTTCTATTAATATTAATACATGGTATCATTATGGATATTCTTAATTAGCATTTATTTAGCACATTGCAAAATATGCAGTGCTTGCAAATAATAATACTATCCAATTCTTATATAGGGCTTTTTTATCAGTAGATATCAAAGTGCTTCACAATCTTTGAATGTATTTAAAATTATTATAATTATTTATTAAAGGGATACTACAAACTTTAAAGAAAAATCATGATTGTAATCCTAGTAACACTGTTGACAAACACTTTCACTTTCAATAAAAAATCAATTTAGTCATCCCTATTTAGTGCTGTTAGTTTAATTTTTTTCTAAACTTGGATAATAAATACAGTTAACCTGGTTGCATTATACATTATTTAGTAATACATTATAATTAATATCAATTAATTACCAATACATAGAAAATAATAGAAAGAATAAATTGCAAATATATATAATAAATAATTGAAGAACATGTCTGTGAAAGTGATTATAATGATTGATTGTGTGGATTGCAGTTTGTTTAAAAATCAGTAATCCTTTCATTGCTCCTCTAAAGTAATCTTCTTTATGGTCATATTCTATGCTGGGCAGTGGGCAGATCCAAATGGCATACATTGCAGTGGAACTCCTTATATGATGCGTGAAAGATTTGTTTCTCTTTTATGAGCATATTTATTCCAA
Source organism: Chrysemys picta bellii (assembly GCF_011386835.1). NCBI lineage: Eukaryota > Metazoa > Chordata > Testudines > Emydidae > Chrysemys > Chrysemys picta. The sequence goes on along the minus strand of NC_088801.1, from coordinate 9,817,612 downwards.
CATTGCTTCTGCAGTGAGAAACCCCTACAGTCTTGCCTATCCTGGTGTCTTGTGCCTGACTGCACGCTAACTTGCTATCTTTGTTGTTGTGTGTTTGCAGGTGGTTCTGCTGGGGATGGACATCCTGTCTGCACTAGTGTCACGGTTACAGGATCGCTTTAAAGCTCAGATAGGCACAGGTAAAGGCTAAGGGATCGTTAGCCCATCTGAAATATATTTGGCCAAATTCTGCCCTCACTCACACCCAGGCAGCCTCATTCATTTAAAGAAGGTTACTTGGCTATAACGGAGAAGCAGAAATATGGTCCACTGTCACTAATCTGAATTGTTTTGTTAACATTGCATATACCACAGAGGCTGCATCATCAGGACTGGTACTTTGCAGCTTCTGCCACTCAAATAGCATGAGTAAAAGTGACAGACTCTGGCCCTAAATGATTAGCCTCTATGCTGAGTCCCTTTATTGCTGTGTGTGCTCTCGTCCTCTACGGCGCCAGCAGAGCCCCCAACCAAAACCTCGTCACAGGAGCACAGCCTAAATTCCATGGAGGATTTGACCTTAACCAGCTGAGTAGGAGAGGGCTCTGTTTGGTTCAGCACAGATCTGTGTCTGGAGAATTTGCACAGTTGTCTGCAAAGCATGGGGGCCACTAGTGCGTTCTCAGTGTCCTGTGGGTTTTGTGAACATTTTGTTTGTGTTTTATTTGGGGAGAGATCTCTGGGTTCTCCCCCACTGCTCCCCTGAATAGCCTCGTGTTCTCCATTCTCATTCCCGTGACTACTCTGCCTCTGCAGTACTCCTGCCTTAGTTGCCGGCCTCCGCAACAAGGATGGTCCCATGCTACTACATTGCTGCTTCCTTCTTTCTTAGCTGTCACAGAGTACCGCTGTCATAATGATTACATCTTAATTAATGCAAACCTGTCAAGATCTCAGTTCTGAGACGTACTGAGTGCTGTCCATTCCCATTGACATCAATGGGAATTATGGGTGCTCAGTGCCTCTCAGGATCAGATCGCAGACAAGTGAGTGGGGACACAGTTTACATCGTGGGTTAGTGATGTCCCAGAATTCTCTCTGCTTTGCTGAAGTGTGTGGGGGGGATTTTAACTGCGATACGCTGTAGCTTTTTTTTCTGATAGACTTTGGTGGTTTGTTTTTTCCAGTGTTGCCAAGTTTACTTGACAGGCTGGGAGATGCTAAAGACTCGGTGCGGGAGCAGGATCAGGCTCTGCTGCTAAAAATTATGGAACAAGCTACTAATCCTCAGGTATAGCAATGACTCATTTGGAATACACTGCGTGTGTTCACAAAGAACCTATGTCGGAATCTGTATTTATGACCTGCCATAAACTCACCTTCCCCCATGGGTGCATGCTAACTGGCCCGTTGTCTCCATGTCCACAGGATAATCTTCCAAGGTGGTTATGAAGAATGGATCATTTTCAGACCAGTTGCAGTTAGATCTGGGAGGGATGGTTGATTAATGTTCTAAATCTTCGGTTCCAATCCCAACAGAGTGAAATTGACTTATTCCTCTTCTGAGTTAGATCCACTGAGAGCCACATAATTTACTGGGCGTGGATCTTTCAGATTACTACTATATAATCCAGGACCTTTCTGTTCTCATGGATGTTAATGATCCTCTGATACTTTCTGTAAAATGAGGGTTTGCCCCTGGCCAGTATTTTCCCTCTTCCGACACAGTTGTTACTGAAACTCAACCTACCCCATTTCAATGGTGATGCACATGTATAGTTTGGAAAGATTCTTTGGGATCTTTGGAAATAAAAGGTGCTATGCTCCCCGGCTCTACCTGCTTGTCCAGGAGAGCACCCGTTTCTGAGCCTTGCCCCCCATCTCTCCTAATTTCTGATAGGGCAGAAAGAAAGGCAGTGATGGACACAGTTGAAATTAGCTGATGCTTGTGCTTCCCTATCCCGCAGACCAGAGCTCTGTCCCATGAAGCTGGGGCACAGCTGGGAGATGGGTGTGTTTGAGCATTAGCCAGGGCTCCACTAGAGGAGGGGCAGTCGCAGGTGTCAGAAGTGCTGTGCCTTGGGGGTTGGCGGGTATGTGCTGGTAAACCAGTGTTATGTTAGCTAGCAGTGAGTTACTGAAAGGCTCAACAAAGAACAAAAGATTAGTCACCTTTGAGATTAATACAGTCGTCCTGGAGCTCCCACCCAGAAATCCTCCTAGTCTCTTGGGTGTGGGCACAGAGTTTATATTTAAACCCAAGGGATGATAAATTGTGCCAGGGCTGGAAAAGAAAACCCCACCCACTCTATTTTTCTTCTTCCCTTTCCACCCTCTTTTCTGTCTTCTGCAGTACGTGTGGGATAGACTGTTGGGAGGATTCAAACACAAGAATTTCCGGACGAGAGAAGGGATTTGCCTCTGCCTTATTGCAACCCTCAACGTGTAAGTCAGGACCTGTCATAGACCCGGGTTACTTGGTTCCAAGTGTTTTACATTTAAAAAAACAAACAAACAAACAACAATTCATACTCATGCACTTTCTCTTCTCCTAGATCCGGAGCTCAGAGTTTAACACTGAGTAAGATTGTGCCACATATATGTAACTTACTTGGAGATCCAAACAGCCAGGTAAGTCTTTGGTGAAACTCGATGTTAAATTCCATATTTACTGGCAGGGAGGGGGGGTCTGATTGCCACTCACAATAAGCAGGGCTCTACATTTTGAGCGGTACATTGACTGTGTGCCGGCTGTTGGTGAAGTTTGCAACTTTGCCATTTATGAAAAGCCCTGGTTTAGTTTTGCATAATGTGATTTTAGGGCAGGCCTAGTTCTGTTCTCAGTGACTCTATGGTAAATCTGAAGTGATTTCACTGGAGTTGCTCTGGGTTTATATTGGTGTCATCAAAATAATTAATAAGAGAGTCAAATCCTAAAAGACTGAAATCATGACAATAGTTAACTCCTTGTGCAGCAGTGCGAGTTGCATGGGATATTGGGGCTGTGGCCGTCTGAGTAAATTCAAGAGAAGACATGAAAGAGATGCATGAATCCAGTCTGTCTTTGCTTAGTGCCATGTGCTCTATTGTGTTGTGTTATAAGAGCTGGCTTGGGTGGGTGCGGTGAAACTGAGCCGATGTCCTAATCAGGGAATTGGCCGTGATGTGCTGCTAGACTAGTTTTTATAAGGAAGTTCCTCAAAAATATCCTACCAAAATCTGTGATACATTTCCAACCCCCTATGTAAAAATAGTGCTGTTCCCTCTGAACAAAACCATCATTCCAGTCCTCCTTTCCTTCTTCCCAAGAGAATCCAACAAGTCCATACGTGTGTCCTCTCCCAACTCCATTAGAGTGATTTCTATTGCTGTAGTGCCCCTCACCCTGAGATGGATGGGGGCCCAGTTTCTCTAAGTGCGCTGCTAAGGCCAGGAAGAGGCAAAGCCTGCCCTGAAGAGCTTACAATCCAATTGGAAACAAGACACAACAAGTGAAAGTAGGAAACAGGAAGGGAGAAGATGGGGAAGGGAAGACAAGGGAAAGGGCAATGAGATAGTGTTGTTCTATAGGGCAGCTTTTGGCAACTTCCTGGTTCCCAGTCATTGGAAATTGCCCTCTCTTGCTCGCATCGCACCATGAGTCTCACTTCCTCTTGCATCATGGATGATCCTCTAGGTGTTCCCCTACCTGGCAGCTGTCTCTGGCTGTAGCTTGGTGGGATGTGGTGTTGGGCTGGGTGGTTGGTTGGAGAATAGGTGCCTCGTGATTCTTGATTTGGGCAGGTCTCTCCTCCCGCCTCCTACTGCCCGACTGCTGGGGCTGTCCCCTAGCTGCTGTGAGGAGTTGGGTGGGGGAGAGCGTTCCCTTCACTGGTGTAAGGGGCTAAGAGGAAGAGCTGGTTACCCCTGAGAGGTGGTAAAGGGAAGGGGAATGGGGATCCAAACTCCCTTCCAGTACTGACTTTTCAAACCATGGACAGGGATGGACCAGCAGGCTCTCTGGCAGGGGAGAGAGATGGGCTCCAGGACTCTCACTCAGTGCACATGCAGTGATTGTTTGGACACGTCTTCTCTCTCTCTCTCTTCTTTGTGTGCTGCTAGCAGCCAGCAAGCGTGTGAGGGGAGCAACCCTCACACCCCTGCGCACTCCTGTTGGTGCCTAGTACATCTCACAGTCTCAAATTTCCTCATTATCCTTCAGAGTCACCCCAAAGCAGTGCTTGTGGGGCAGAGAGGTGTAGCCTGGCCTGCCCAAACAAAAACAAAACCAACAACAAAACCCCACAATAATCAAACATAAACTACTGTGCCTGGGTATCTTTTTAAATCTTCACAGTAGTGAAAAACACTAACCCATTTGGCTAAGATCAAGTGCACTGTCAGTTTAATAAATGTTGCTTCCTCTGTTAAGGGCCCAATAGATTCTGTCCTTCCTGGGGCAGGGAGGGAGAGGGATGGACCTTGTGATCTGATAACACTTTTCTCTATCTCCAGTTGCTTATTTTCTTCCCTCTGAGAATTATTGTTGTAAAGCTGCATTAGCAGAATGTTGATCAACACTGCCCTCTGTTGGCTGAATGAGATATAGCAGAAGCAGGGAAACATGCAGGGTTTTTTGTTTTGCTTTGCTCCAAAGATGCGAGTTGTATTGTTGAGGGTTTTGTTTTTACAAGCGGAGGTTTTTTTTTGTTTTTTTTTGAACTAACATTGGTTTTGAGTGATCGTTTAGCAATTTCCCTTATCCCAGTAAACTCTTGATATGGCTGTTTAGTTATATGCATGTAGACTATTCTGACTGAGAACAAAGAGTCTAAAGGATTGTAACGTAAAGAACTTAAAAGCATTTAAAAAAGTGTGTTGTTATAAATAAAGAAAAGCCGCTATTGATACAGCCAAGTTTTATCCCTGTGTTTGGTCACCCCATCTTGTATGCCATGAGTATTTATTTAGGCCACGATCCTACAAACATGTTCACATCCAAGTAACCTTACACGTCACCCCATTAAACTCAGGAGGACTACTCAGGCTCATAAAGTAACTTATGTCCGTGACTGGGGCTCGTAGGCACTATATTAATACAAGTAATAAATAATAATAAATGTTTGCAGGATTGGGACCTTAGGCTGTAGGTTTTTTATAGTGACTTTTCCTCAGAAAGCACAAGTTTCTCATGGTGACTTTTTAGAGGAAGCATCAGTGTTCTTTTACCTACCCCTTCAGAGCCATGCTTTCACCTGTGCCAACTACAGCCTCCCATCGCCTGCTCCCCTCTCCCAGCTGTGAAAGTGTTTACCTCAGAGTCTTGCTCTGGAATCTTCATCCCTCATTATCTCTAAGGGGAACGGGCAGCAGTGATCAAATCTTCAGCTGAGGGGACGAGATCTGCTCAACCTTCCTTTGTTTGTAGCAGGCTCAGTGGCCTCTCTTCGGCTCCATGCAATGGGAACCAGTGAGGCTTTCTTGTTTGAAGGGCTAGTCGGGTCTTAGCTCGCTCCTGCCAGCTCTACAATGTCACAGGGCTCAAAGAAAGCCCCAGAATTCCTGGCGTGTTCATGAACCCACTAACATCTTACCCCAACAGTAATGTGGCAGGATGCTGGGCAGTGTAACGTGGTTGCTTTCTGTGTGTTGGCTTGGGATGATCCTGTCGACTCACCCGTGGCTTTGCTTTGTGTGGTAACTTGTGTCTTACTCAGGCTGATAGCATGTGATGCTGGACCTTGGTATTCTCTATGTAGATAGATTGGGTTGTGTCATGTTTACTCTTTTAATCTTTGTTCTACAGGGGCCCCATGCTCTCCCTCGTTTTTAGCTCCTTGTTACAGCACATGTAAAGATGGTGACCCATTAAAGAAGGTTTGTCCAAGAAAAAGAGAGAGGACTTTCACTTCTGATCTCGTTCTGAGATCTGTCCCACTCCATGTACACTGTCCTTCAGCAATCGCTGCAGCTCCTCAATCTTTAATTGAGTCTAAAATAACCTCCTAAATTGACCAGAAAGGTGTACACCCCCTGTACACCATACTGGGTGCATCCCTTTATGTACAGGCTGGTTAAATGGGTCTCTGCAACTGAATGGATGGTTATGGGAGATTCCTCCTAACTTCGTCTCCCACATCAGTTTCATCTTGTCATTGGGCCATCTCCTGGCCTTGTTCCTTAGATGGCTGACAACCTGGCAGCAGAGCAGGGGGACTAAGTGTGAGGGTCTTTTCGGAGTCCACACCAATGGTCCTCTACTGGTTAGGGAACCGAGTGTGACAGAATAAGAGTCTGCCCGTGACCGTGTCAAGTACTCGAGAGTCCTTTCTACCAGTGCACCCTGCCGGGAAGTGCAGCAAAGGGTTGAAGATTAAAAGATCAAGGATTCTAAAGGAATGCCCTCTGTTGGCCAAAGGCCAAACACGGGGTGAATGTCACCAGCTTCTGCTGACTTTGGTCAGTGACTTTGTTTGGCCTAGAGGATCTTGGAGTCTAAGAGCAGTGTCCATTGCCCTGTGAATTTCCAGCCTGCCAACCCTGTGCAGCTGCTCCCATCAGCCACTGGTCCGAGGTGTAAAGGGAAGCTCTAGTGGAATGTTGAAGGCCAGTAGGAGCCTGAGTTTGGCCTTGGTTCCAGAACCTGGCGAGAGGGGCAGTTGCCCCCGGAGACACAGCGGCAGTTGACGGGGCAGACAGACGGCTGAGTAAGGAATTGGGGGAGAGAGGGCAGAGAGGCACCCCTCAGCATGCACAGGGCTGTCATTCGTCTTCTCCACCTTCTGTGCCAGGGCTCAGGCTGCAGGGGCAGAGAAATCCTGTGATTGCTTCCTGCCCTCCCCTCCCCATAGGTGGTGCTGCAGCATAGTGCTTCACCTGCCAGTTGCCATGGGGATGGCGGGAAGAAGCGCTGAGTAGAGCCCGGCCTGGAATGGAGAAGAGGAAGGGGGCACTGAACTGGCAGCATGTGGGGGAAAAGGGGATGCTGGGGCCTAAGAGGGGGAAATATGGGGTTAGGTAGGAGGAGAGGGGAGAATAGGAGGGGAAAGAGGTGAATGGCGGTACGGTGGGAGAGATGGAATGAGGGAGAGAGGAAAGGAAAGAAAACTTGACTAAGGCAGAGGAAAATGACTAAAAGCCCCTGGGGCAGGAGGGCCAGAACTCAGGGGTCTGGGAGAAAGCAGAGACCCTGCTAGGGGAAAGCTCTGCAGTGGGAGGACAGAGCTAGACAAGTGTGTGAGCAGCAGTTGAGGTGCTGTGCCACATGCTGCCTGTTGTCTCCTTGGCAATTTTTCTTCTGCAGCCATATGGCCAGGGGTTCCCCCATCAGCTGCCGCCTCTGGACCTCCCCCTCCTTGGGTGGGGTGTGTGTCAGACATTGGGGAGGGGAGTGTAGGCAAGTTAATGCTAGTGATGGGCATTTCTTCCCTGCAACTTTGCAGGAAGGGAGGGATTGCAGGCATCTTCCAGAGCACACCCTCCCCACCTGCAGAGCCTGATGGAGGGCAGTGGCTTACCCTGTTCTGGGCTTAGGTCTCTTCTGCCCATGCAGTTGCCGGGGGCGATATAGTTCAATTGGCTGCTGAGCACATCTCTTGCAAACCAGAAAATATCTTTCTTTAAATGCAAAGTTCTTACTTTATGTTCTGCCACGAAGCCACGTCAATCATTTACCCTAGCTGTGCCGAGATTCGACTATCCCCCTGGTGTTTGTGAGGCACCTGTTGCCCTGGTATCAGTTGCCTTGCATTAACAATATCAGCCCAGAGCATGTAAAAATCATGATTAGTTTGTTGGTATAGTTGATCTGCTGCGGTACTGATGTTGTACTGAAATCTATTCTGTAGTAGAGATGCTAGGGGTTTTGTTATTCTCTTACCGTTCTCTGTCTATACCTACGTCTGCGGCAGTGTGACTCTTTCCTTGCTGGGTAACATAGTCTGCGTCTATATCACGGATCTGGAGGGAGCCTGTAGCCAAGGCAATTTTGCAGTGGTAGTTCTGTGGCATTTTATTTTTCATTAGGAGATTGGTCTGGTCTGTCTCTGCAGAATCTAAGCACAGAAAGTCAAGGACTTCAGTAACTCAGCATGCCTGATTTCTTGACATGGCAGGACTTTTATGCAATTGATATCAAAATTACTTCTTTCCTCATGCTATTAGATCAACATAGACAAAAGTATAATGCAAAGAGGTGCCTCTCCTGATTTAGTGCCATCTTACAAGCTCATTGTGTTGATCTACTTGCACACATCTACAAAATCTGTTCATCCACCTTTACCACAGTGGTCATAAAGAAGAAAAAAAGAATATTATGTTTAGCCTTCAAAAAATGTACTCATCCTAGATGAATGGGTGAGTGGAATTTTATAAGGCTGAGCCGATTTACTGCATGCACAGAGGCTGGAGAGCTCTGCCACTGACTTGCTGTCTGCCCTTGGGCAAGTCACTTCAGCACGCTGTGCCCCAGTTTCCTCATTAGCGAAATGAGCCTAATGATACTTATCACCTCTGAGATCTATGGATGAAAAACACTACATAAGTACTATTACTATTATTTATTATGCAAAAAATCATGGGAGCCATTGTGGCTGAGAAATGGATATATTGCTTTTTTGGCTTCTCTTCAGAAAGAATAGTAAAAATTAAAAGATGATTAATTTCTATTAAATCTCTTCTCTACTATTTAGGTTCGAGATGCAGCAATAAACAGCCTAGTGGAAATTTACAGACATGTAGGTGAACGTGTAAGGGCAGATCTCAGTAAAAAAGGATTACCACAGTCTCGGTGAGTGAAGAATATCCATTCTTTCTGCCTTTCTTGGTTTCTTTTTCATTATTGCTGCATTTAGGGACTATGCATGCGAGTCTTTTTGTGGGATTGGGCCCTTAGGCTCCGATTCTGCAAACATTTTGCATGCACTTAACTTTACTCAATGGAGTAAAGCTGATAGGGACTATTCACCTGCAGAAAGTTAAGCACATACGTAAGTGTTCACAGGATTGGGGCCATAGCATCTGTGGAAAGTATTTTAAAAAATATCACATAAGTCCTAGAAAATGTAACTCTCAAATGTATGCCGTGTCGGTCCCAGGACATTAGAGAGACAAGGTGGGTGAGGTAATATTTTTTTATTGGACCAGCTTGTGTTGGCGAGGGAGGATATGTCTACACAACAAAGAAAAACGCGCAGCTGGCCCGTGCCAGCCAACTTGGGCTTGTGGGACTCAGGCTCTGGGACACTTTCACTGTTGTGTAGACTTGTGGGCTCAGGCTGGAGCCTGAGCTTTGGGACCCTCCCACCTCACAGGGTCCTAGAGCCTGGGCTCCAGCCGGAGCCCAGATGTCTACACAGCAGTGAAACAGCCCCGCAGCTGGAGCTCTGCGAGCCCGAGTCCGCAGGCATAGGCTGGCCGTGGGTGTCTAGCTGCTGCGTAGACATACCCAGAGACAATCTTTGGATCTTGCACAGAGCTCTTTTTCAGGCCTCGGAAACTAACTCCGTGTGTCACTGCTAAATACAGTGGAACAGATTGTTTAGCGTAAGTAGTTAATATTTCAAGGGACCATTAAAGGTGAAGTGGCTCGCTAACACCTCTCCAGTCATCGGGCGGAAAGAAAGGGGAGGGGGTGGCAACTGAGCAAGGTTTGTTAGTGGGTTACTGATTGTTGAAATAAGCCATAAATCCAGTGTGTCTATTCAGTTCATGATTTTTAGTGTCTAGCAAAGTTATGAATTTAAGGTCCCAGGCTTGTCTTTTGAAAGTGTTGTGCAGGTTTCCTTTGAGGATGAGGTCAGATATAGAGTGATCGCTTAACGAAAAGTGTTCACCCACAGGTGCTTGGGTGGTTTTGTTTGTCTTTTATTATTTTCCCTGTGTGAGTTCATTTGAGAATGTAGGGATTGTCTGGTTTCATCCATATAGTTGCTAGTGGGGCATTTAGTGCACTGGATGAGTGTGGAGATAGGCATGTATAGGACCCATGGCTCTTGAAATGCATGTTGTGGGGTAGTATTGACCATTGAAGCAGTGGAGATATGTCTGCAGGTTTTGCATCTGTTGTTCTGACAGGGTCTGGTGCCGCTTTGACTTGGTGTGTCCTGGTCTGTGGGAAGTTTGCTTCTGATGATGAGCTTGGAGAGGTTGGGGGTTGTTTGAAGGCCAGAAGAGGGTGTTCAGAAAAGATTTATCTCAGAATGTAGTTGTTTGATGATATCCTATATAGGTTCCAGGGTGAGATGGTTGGTGACAACTAGGGGTGCGTGGTCAGAGGGGGTTTTATTTCTGTATTGAGGTAGGTTTTCTTGGGGTATTTGGGTGGCCCGTTCCATGATGTGATCTACTTCTCTGGCGTATCCTTGTTTGGTGAAGTTGGTTTTGAGTGTGTTAAGGTGTGTATCCAGACTTTCTCCCGGGAGCATATTCTGTGGAATCTGAATGCCTGGGTATAGATAACAGATTTCTTGGTGTGGTTGGGGTGTTACTGGACCTGTGCAGGAAGTGATCCTTGGGTTTCTTGTAATTCAAAGGTAATGTGTTTATGTTGCAACATTCTGCTTGGTTACTGCCTCCTGGACTCCATAGGTCTTGCATGTATATTAAATATATTAAGAACAAAAAGAAACCTGGTAATGGTATTGGTCCTTTGCTAGATGGAAATGATAGAATTATCAATAATAATGCAGAAAAGGCAGAAGTATTCAATAAGATGTAAATTTTTAACAGTGAGAATAATTAACCATTGGAACAGTTTACCAAGGGTCGCGGTGGATTCTCCGTTACTGACCATTTTTAGATCAAGAGTGGATGTTTTTCTAAAAGATCTGCTCTAGGAATTATTTTGGGGAAGTTTTATAGCCTGGGTTATACCTCAGGTCAGACTAGATGATCATAATGGTCCCTTCTGGCCTTAGGAGCAGCCAGTTCAGACTGGTAAATGGACACACAGTTAAAAGGAGATCGGCAGGATAAAAACCATATACTCAGCAATTGTGAGATCTTTAAAAAAATTATACTTGTTGGTCTCTTTATATTTACCTCCTGGTGTTTGAACCTTTAAGGTTCAGTTGGGCCATATTTTCAAGATTTTTCTCTACAACCATAAGGGCTAGAAACTTACTTCTGTTTTAAATGGAAGCTGAGATCCTCAAGTAATCACTTCTTCCAAGAGCTGGGACTTTAAGAAAAACAGCAAATATTGGGAGATGCAGTATAGTTGTGAGAACTTGCAACACTGTCTATTTAAACCAAACAGTTTTTGCATGTATTAGTCTTGTCTGCATAACGATACCTTAGATTACAGTATTTTGAAAACTGAAATAAAATTCCACAAGTTATTGGGCTTGATATAGGAATCACTGTGTAAAATTTGAAGGCCTGTTGTATGGAGGAGGTCAGACTAAATGACATAATTGTCCCTTCAGATTTAAACTCATGGAAAGTATGAAGTCAGTGTATGCAGTTTGTTTACTTTTTGCTCCTCATTCAGATTGAAAGGTGTCAGTTTCACTTTCTGGTTCCCACCTTCACGGGTTCATAGCAATGCAGGGGAACATTTAAATATGTGTAAAAGCTCCATGGGCTAACTACTCCTATCATTTATGCTAGTGCAACCCCCTGGAGAATTTGGGACACTATTTTCATTCAAATTGAAAAACATGAAAACATCCAGAGCTCCTTTGAAAATCTGTCCAATGGGGCTAAATGCTGAGTATATGAACTTCCCCCACTCAGGGTGCTTACAGGGTGCACCACACAGGATAAGGCCCTGGCTTAGATCAGTGGAATATAGGGTTCCATAGATGAGACTAAGTAGTAAAGAGACATAGAGAGGAGATGATTGCCGGAAGTCTTTGAGAAAGAAGTGGATCCGAAGGAGGCGTATGAAAGAGGAACGGGAAGAGAGTGTATGTGTGTGTAGTGCAGGGGAAGCAGGAAGCGGATGTAAGCTTTGGGGAAGCATAATAAGTCAGAGCTGAGATGGGTGGAGAAGACCGAGGGAGTGATTAGGCGAGCAGAGGTGGAGGGGTGAGGGGCATGAGAAGGTGGGTAGGTGGAAGTAAGAACAAACGCAGGCCGAGTCTTAAAGGTGGGCATGAGAAGATACAGTTCAGTTAGCAGAGACCCACAGATAGATAGGTTTGAGCCGAAGTCTGATCTTTCTCTGTCCTGGTCCTGTGAATTGTTTAGATTTTCATTGGTGGGGATCTCAGACACTAAGTACCTTCTAGTCGTTGCCAAGGATGGAATAAGTACTAGCAAAGATTCTGGAGAAGTGCATTCAGATCTGATTTTTTTTAAATAAGTCTGATAAATGTTGATGTTGTGCTCTGGCTCCTGGCAAAGGGCCAATGTGGTCTTAGCTGTCACAAGATATGGTTCCCCTTGTTTTCCAAGGGCAGGCTGTCATAGGACTCAGGATGTTGTTAGCATGCTCATTGATAGAAGAGGGACTGTTGACACTTTGACCATTACAACGTGCACAGTCTAAAACTCCAGAACAAGGGAACAAGGGACTTTTTGCAGCCCATCAGGGATCATTATGATTTATATTATTGTCTCTTAACCTCACAGCCTCAACTTCCATGTCTATAAAATGGGCTAATATGAGTTGCAATGAATTGTTTTGTGCTTTGCTTTCAAGCTTACAGCGTGTGTGTGTTATGTGCAATGAATGTTTGGCAGAGTGAGAAGTTTTTTGGTTTTGCTTGGTGTAGAATGTTTTAGACATTAAAGGTCAGGTTGTGTCAATTAGCCCCTGGGCCAAGCAGGGGTGGTGTGGAGCTGCATTACCCCAAGGGAAGCTTGGGAAGGAATTGTTTCATCAAGATCTGGTATGTGGGGCGGTGGTGGGGGCTGTCTAGGCTGCAGTATGTCCCCCTGCCTCCGTGTGCACCCTCATAAAGGTCTGCCGCAATCTCTCTGAGGACTAAACTCCATAGGCTGGCATATTGTGCTGGGCTAAAGATTTCCTGCTGCAGTGGAAATGCCCAGGTGAAAACAAGGCACGAACAGAAAAGAAATGTCACGGCCAAACAAGAATGTTCTTTAAAACCCAAGACTTCTCCTTTATTAACAATTCTGCAAATGGTTAAAGTACAGCAAAGTCATAAGCAACAGGAAACTGGGTTTTGTAATGGGAATGGCAACCTTAATAATAGCGGTGCTGCCAGTCCTGCCTATAATATGTCACCTGGTGTCTCTGTCTTTTCTCTGTTTCCTCTTTGTTTATTAATAATCAAATATTGTATCTATATGTGATACATAAAATAGTTTAGGTCCTCATCTTGTTCTCATAGAAGTCAATGGTGAAAGTCCCATTGACTTCAGTGGGAGCAGAATTGGTCCCTTAATTAGCATTCTAAGTTACAGGGGCCACAGTAATTCACTTTGGTTACTCATTATGCAATGCATTTTCTTTAACTTTCAAACAGGTTGAATGTAATTTTTACAAAATTCGATGAGGTCCAAAAATCTGGAAACATGATCCAGGGTGCAGGTGGTAAGTAGAATACTGTGATGGTCTCCATTTTTTTGTGAATTATCAGTGTTGGGGAAATTCATAAAATAAGTTGTGTGCCTCATTCCAAAATGTTATATTTTTTCCTGTACATCTGGGAATGGTGAAGTCTAGTTCATGCACTTCAATGTGTGATGGAGTGGGATAAAACACTAAGCTGAATATGGGGGAAATTGTGTTTGTTTACAGTGGAGGAGAATCTGAAGTTTCTTCACCATAAAGGATGTTTTTTGTTGTTCAGAAGAATGTAACTGAGAACCAATGTTCTTGTCTATATCGAGAAGTGGGAAGGAACAATTTACACCTTTATCAAACACTGCAGTGGTTCACCAAGTTACTCTAAATTTAGTTCAATCTATTGAATGACCAGGACAAGTTGGGCTGAATTCACCCCGATCCTTCCTTGGAGGTTTTTAAGGCCCGGCTTGACAAAGCCCTGGCTGGGATGATTTAGTTGGGAATTGGTCCTGCTTTGAGCAGGGGGTTGGACTAGATGACCTCCTGAGGTCCCTTCCAACCTGATATTCTATGATTCTATGATATTCTATGATTCTAACTTAATTGATGTCAATGAAGTTAGACAAAGAAAATAAGGGCGGCCATACTGGGTCAGACCAAAGGTCCATTTAGCCCAGTATCCTGTCTTCCAACAGTGGCCAATGCCAGGTGCCCCAAAGGGAATGAGCAGAACAGGTAATCAACAAATGATCCATTCTCTGTCGCCCATTCCCAGCTTCTGGCAAACAGAGGCTAGGGACACCATCCCTGTCCATGCTGACTAATAGCCATTGATGGACCTATCCTCCATTTATCTAGTTCTTTTTTGAACCCTGTTATAGTCTTGGCCTTCACAACATCCTCTGGCAAAGATTTCCACAAACTGACTGTGCATTATGTGAAAAAATACTTCCTTTTTTTTTTTTGTTTTAAACCTGCTGCCTATTAATTTCATTTGGTGACCCCTGGTGCTTGTGTTATGAGAAGGTGTAAATAACATTTCCTTATTTACTTTCTCCACACCAATCATGATTTTATTGATCTCTATCATATCCCCTTTTAGTCATCAAATTTCCAAGCTGAAAAGTCCCAGTCTTATTAATCTCTCCTCATACGGAAGCCGTTCCATACTCTTAATCATTTTTGTTGCCCTTTTCTGTAACTTTTCCAAGTCCAATATATATTTTTTGAGATGAGGCGACCACATCTGCACGCAGTATTCAAGGTGTGGGCGTACCATGGATTTATATAGAGGCAATAGGATATTTTCTGTCTTATCATCTATCCCTTTCTTAATGATTCCCAACATTCTGTTCACTTTTTTGACTGCCGCTGCACATTGAATGGATGTTTTCAGAGAACTATCCACAATGATGCCAAGATCTTTCTTGAGTGGTAACAGCTAATTTAGACCCCATCATTGTAAATGTATAATTGGGATTATGTTTTCCAGTGTGCGTTACTTTGCATTTATCAACATTGAATTTCATCTGCCATTTTGTTGCCCAGTCACCCAGTTTTGAGAGGTCCTTTTGTAGCTCTTTGCAGTCTGCTTGGGACTTAATTATCTTGAGTAGTTTTGTATCATCTGCAGATTTTGCCATCTCACTGTTTACCCCTTTTTCCGTGAATGTGGATGAATGTGGTCCATTATGTCTTAATGAGAGATGCTAATGTGGACTCTAGATGTATCTAAGACAGGTTCTCCTTAAAAGGAGTTCAGCTGGTTATGTCATATGTAGTGCTGGCACTTGTTGGAGTTTGATGGGACATACTTGTGCATCATGGTGTTGTGATGTCATGTTACCACATTTTGTCAATAGAGCCCCACTGCACTGAAATGATGTGAGGTGGTGATGATTCATTGCCATTGGAAGCTGCCTTGGAACCTATTAACATGCCACAAGCTCAACTTGCAAGTGGATTATCTGAATAATGTGAGGGCAGTTCTGGAGGAAAATCAGATGGATCACAAGCCTATATGGCTAGGACAATAGTTTGTATTCAAGGAAAGAGTCACCATTAAGAAAACGTTTTGCTGGAGAGTAGAAAAAGGGGAGTTGTTTCAGATTTCAAGAGCAAGACTTTAGCTGTATAATTATTATACACTGGATATAACTGAGAAGGGTATCAGCTCCTTAACCTGCCTAACCCCAGGCCCTTAGGAGATTTCTCTAGCCCCCAGGACATTCTTTAACATCTCAGCGCTTTGTGTAGTCTCACAGGTGCCTCAGGTACCATGGCTACAGGCTCCAAAACTGTAAAAGTATCATGAAGTAGATAACTGGGGGAAGAGAGATGGGTCTTTTCTAAATAACTGTTCTTGACTTATTGAAAGTCACCTTGTCCTGATTCACTAAACATACACAATATATTATTTTCTTGATTTTTTTTTTAAAACACCACTTTAAATATGTTTTGCTGTTTTTTAATAGAAGCATAACTATTCATAGGTATAAGCAAAACACCTGTGTGTGAGAGAGTGTGGTGAGTTAACTGAGAAGAAAATTCTCAGACTTTTCAATTTCCCTTGGTGTTGTAGGCAGATTCATCCCCTCTGCCTGACTGGCACCACCCCCAGCCTCCTCCTTTCCTCTCTCTATCCAATGTATGAACAAACTTGGTGCAATAAATCTTTATGTTCAGATGATGCCCTCTAGCGATGGTATTAGACAGTAAATGTGACTTGTCTTCAGCCTTGATCACACATTTCATTGTGGCCTAAAGACAGACTTGTTGTCCAGAGAGGTTCTGTTTTATCCCTGCTTTTAGAACAAAGGAGATACTATCAACATCCACCAGAGTTTACGGGAAAGGTAATAAATAATGTGCACCCCAAAGCTTAGCTTTTCACAGGAAACAGCTTCATGAATCTGCTGATCCCTTTTGGAGTTTGGCAGATGGCAGTGCTTAGTGCCAGGCTCTCTACCTTATTAGCATGAAGACTGCTCCTTTTAGGCTGTGTCTGCACTGCGTTTCTCCTCTTGCAGTAGTGGGAGTGTGGGAGTGTAGGTCAGCTGGCAGCAGTTTAAATGCACAATTATCTGAGCAGGATAATGGTGGGACTGATGCAGCTCCATCAGTACTAGAGTTAGCCCAGACCCGTGCCTTGTCTGCACTAGTATTAGCCCCCAGGATGCTACAGCCGTGTCATAGGGAAAAAGCTCCATGTAGATAAAGCCTCAGCCTTTCTCTACACTAGTAGTTTTCAACCTGTGCTCCACGGACCCCTGGGAGTCTGCAGATGATGCCTAAGATTTCCAAAGCATCCGCACCTCCAATAGAAATTTTTAGGGGCCTGCAAATAAAAAAAGGTTGAAAACCACTGTTCTATACAGATTCCTGTAAACAGGATTAAATGCCATTTTTGAAGACAGTAAGTCCCTGTCTTCACACAGAAATCATCATGTTTAAACATCACTGTCCCCAAAGCATGTTATAATGTGGTTTATGTAGATGTGTCTAGACAGAAAATTCCTGTGATGATCATGTTAGAAAACTATTGATGAAATGCTGGCAACACTAAAGTCAGTGGCAGAATTCCTATTGATTTTAGTGGGGCCAGGATTTCACCCACTGTTTTAGCCTTGCTATTGTTCAGGGTTAGAGCATGGCCCTCTAGCATGGTTATAAGACAGGTGAGAACAAATGAAGTTACCCCTGTGTCCACACATGTTAGAACCATGTTTTGAAACCATGCCTGAGGCTTCCTTGGTGGAGCTGTGAGCGTACTTTTGGCAAACGGGGCGGTTCGTAATAGAGTCCTGGCCACCCAGGAGCACTGACCTGTGCTAACTATGACAGGGTTCAGAAATGGTTGTCACACCTGCCTTATACTGATGTGCAGGGGAGTTAGGCAGGCAGAAAGGAAATGATTGTTTTCACTGAAAGTGGTATGTGCCAAGATAATCAGACAACGGAAAACTATAACTGAAACTGATCTTTTAGCTCTCAAAGTGTACTGACTTGGATATAGATGTATTTATCAGATCACCAATGTTTATGTAAAAGAAACCAGCAGCTAGAGTGAGAGTTTATGTATATTGAGAGTACTTTTTGGGAAGTGCGCTGTAAGTCATTTAGGACTGTCTTGAACAAACAGTATTTCATAACAGAGGATAAGCAATATTTTTTGGTCTGAATAGTGAGACATTCAGTTTACGAGTAACACTGATCAAAATAATGGGATATGTTCTGCTATCAGTAACGCTGATATAAATCTAGAGAAATACTACTGCAGCCAGTGGATTTACACCGGTGTAACCGTGATCAGAATTTGAGTCATTGTATTTTTTTCCAAATAACAATTCCAGCATTTTTTTTACACCATGGTTCATCACAGTTTCCTCAAATTGATGTTGAGAAACACTTCATATTGTTCCCTGTGAATCTGGACTTTGCTTTAAGACTTAATAGTATTATGAATAAAACAACAGTTGTGTATGTGTGGGGGGGAAGGTCCGAATAGTAATTTGAAGTGGATTTCGTTTATATAGCAGACAGAGGAGAGGATTTCATCTTTGTAAGTATGTTGCTAGGTTACCAGAAAGCCTTACAGCCAGAAAATGGAGCTAAGGTGAACGTTGGATTTCTCGATGATTCTTGATGTATCTGTTTTGTTTTTTACATATAATTAGTCAACCTCTTGAGGCAAAAATTACAGTTTTTTCCCCTTTTTGGCTTTCAACAAGCTAATTATTTTTTGTGTAACTGCCTTTGCTAATTATGCAGATATACTTGTATCCCTGGGAGAAATAGATTTTCAGCATGAAAGAGCCAATAATTGTAGGCCTAGTCAGTTGCCGTCTTCATATGGCATCACATGATGGTCTTTAATTGGATGTGGTATGGAGGGAGGCCCTTGGACATAAATGTAGATTTAATTTACTCTCAGAAATCCCCACTGTTCTGCTTTTCCTGGATTTAGGCCTAGGAGGGCTTGAACCAAAGCTTGTTGAAATCAGTGTTTTTCCATTGACTGCAGTGGGCTTTGGGTCAAGCTCTAACTACACAGAGTTCTAAATTCAAGTTTCAGAAAGGATCAGGTTAAGCACATGATCAAGCAGTAACTAAAGGTTAATGATCAATATTACAATGTAGTCATTTTCTCCTATTCAGAACAGTAGACCGATTGGAAATGACAATCGTATCATGAGCGAACAAAACTGTTGGTAAACAAAGTCTCTGATACATAATTTTTAATCCCACTGATCATTACAAAATTCCAATCTGATATTGTTTGCCATTAAACACTATGTTTTATATCTAAATTCCATACACCAAATCTTGAAGTCATCCTCTGGACCAGATAGTTCCACAGTGGTCCATGCGTAGAGGATAACCCCTTTTCTTGTGTGACTGGGGGGTGGGTGGGTGGGTGGATGCCCAGATATTCTCCTCTCCCTACCCCCAATGGGATTCTCTGCTTGGATTGGGCACTTCGTGGAGCAGGGCGCAGGGATGGGTAGGAGGTGAAGTTGAGGCAGTGGAAATCCAGGTGGGAGGTCTGACAGCTGGAAGCTCTGAGCAGCCAGGATCAGTGTGGCTACTGCAAGGAGAAGTGGGGCTAGCAGAGCAGCACCCATCCCTGTAGGATGGCGCCTGTCTCTGTGCAGAACGAGGGGAATCCCTTTTAACCAATAAGTGGGGTATGCAAGAAAAACTTTTGTGGCCTTTCGACAGTTTGCCATGGGGTCAGTGTGAACCTTGCTCCTTATTCAGGCAAAGTCCTCATGGATTTTGAAGGGAATTTTACCTGTAAGGATGGGGCTAAAAAAAACTCTGAGGATTTGGATTCATACTTTTGTGACATGAATTGTTTACCACATAGCTTTCCCTTAGCATAGCAGCTTTGAGTACTTTATACTAATAACACACATCTCAAGCGGCTGCTTATTGATTTCTGTTTAGAATGGGGCCCACTACACACACAGGCATTCATCATATAATAATAATGGCCTGCTTAATCCCCCTTCAAAGAAAAATAGTATAATTTATTAATAATAAATCAACACCACTGATAGCGATCACAATAAACCCATCCCAGCCAAAGGCCTGAGAAGAAAGATGAATTTTACTCTTCGATACTCTTGTTATTTACAGTGAAGGGGATGTTTAGTCTAATGTGGCCATACTATACTTTGCATTAATCCTGTTTTGTTTCTCAGTTTGTTTATAATGATCTTGAGGATGTGGAAGTGATTAGGTGAAAACTAGTAATTTTCTAGACTTTCCTCTGCCATTCCAGTTATAGACTATAGCAAGTATGCTATTTTGACATGATAGGGGAAGATTTTCTGTGCTGCAGTGTTTCTGCAGCTGTGATGTTGTGTGTGTAGCAAGCCACTTACAAACAAGGAAATTACAAAATTGAAAGGGATGCTTTTTGTAGTGTCTCAAGAGGATTGAACTAGCAAACACATTGTGTTTTTCTGGATTCACACTTCATTGCATGCTTAATTGTCCATTCGGGTTTGTGTTCTATGAATCTCGCTGCCTTGGTGATGAAAAGAAAAATTAATTTAATTGACCGAGCATTCGCTTGAAAAAGGAGAGAAAAGAAATAGACTCCTACCTTTGAGGCATGTAGAAGACAATGAAGGTCCTTGTCATGCCCTTTTGAATGTATAAGGTGCTCTTATAAAACAGTGCTGTCCTGGTCCAGGACTAGGGCTCCTAGGTAGTACAGATAGCTAATAATAATAATAACACAGTGTTGAGCATGGTATACAAGACATAAATGGATCCCTCAGATTAGCTCTGCGAGTTTCCTAGAAAACAATCAGAGAAGTGGGCAGAAGTGATCTGGATTTTCTTTTTGACAAACATCCTACTGGATCCTGTTCTGATGTCATGACACTTTTAAAATAAAGAGTGAAGTGAAAGAACAGTCTCGGGAGGACAAATGTTGCTCAGCTGAGCGCAGAGTAGGCTTTTATTTTGGAATAGGGGTAGCAGTTGTCGTCTGTGCTAGGTCACACTGAGAAGCCGTTTGGGAGGGTGGAGAGTTTACTGGTGCTTAAGTTACTGAGAGATGTACTGTAGGGCTGCTTTTAGAGCACTGTGCTCTTTATTAGCATCTCAGGATCACTGCAGATTATGACTACTGGGAAAGGTAGGCATTCTGCTTAACGAACGAGCAAACAGAATGGAAATTGTCATTTATGCCTGTGAATCTGTTTGTGTTTTCATTTCTTTTTAACCTTCGAAAAGAAACCAATCGATTTTATTATTGAGACGTTAGTACACTAAAGAAACTTTAAAAAATAGGCTATAAGCATAGTGGCATATAAACATCAAACATGACTGAGACTTGCATCAGTTATGTCTAAATGCAGATAAATTGAACAGGAGTGGAGGGAGAACATATATCTAAGAGAAAAACACCTAGTGAGAGAGGGAAATGACTGGTGGAATTTTTAACAGTCGTTCATAATTTGTGTGATATGTTTGAATATTTGTTGATGCTTTTGTTTCTTATCAGTAAGATGTTTGCTGTATCAGCTAAGGAAGATAATTTTAAGTATTGAGACGGTCCCAGATCATTTGTACATTAACACTGAAATGCAGCTAAAGAAATAGACTGAATGGAGACGTCATTGGCTTTTCTATAATTTAGTTTGGTTTTTTTGGCTAAGGTTCTATAGCAGAAAGGTTGTCTATTGAAGTCAAAACAGTGAGGAATAGGGAGACAATTAGGCAGAGGAACGTAATGATCTATTTGACTGTGGAGTATTAATTTTCAGGATATGTGTCCGTGCTTACACGTCTTTTCATGATGCATTCTAATCCTGTGTTTTCATTTCAGTATTCGAGAGGACCCATTTATGTTAGCCATCTTGGTAAAACTGTTCTCTCTCCCCCCCTCACCATACCAATCCACTTGTTTTTCTGTTGAAAAATTTATTGGAGCATGTCTCTCTCTTGTGAGACAAAAGGTGATACTTTTTTTTAACAGATTAAATATGAGAGAAGTTTACATGTGATTGTTGGTATCTGATGTGCTGAATAGAATGTGGCTGTATACTGACGTTTTTCCTCTTGCTGTATGATCTTACTGATAGGTTTTTAATGTAATGGTTTAGAAGGTATAAATCACCCGTGTTCATTAAATGAGGTAAGATTGATATTACAGATAATATTTTGCGTTTCTATAGCTCATTTCATCCAAGGATTTCCTAGCCCTTTTAGAATACTACTACAATCCCATAACATACCTGTTAGATAAGTTGACATTGTTATACAAGTTTTCAGAGGGGAAAGAGGAGGTAAAGGAATGTGAAGTGACTTGTCTTTGATCACCTAGCAAGTTGGTGATGGAGCTGAGAATAGAGTCTCAGAAACCTGAGGATACAAGTCTTTATGCTAACCACTAGATCGCATTCCCTCCCACAGTAGAGCATGGCTATTAATCTTTGCTATACTGTGTGAAGTTGTCCTTTCACTACCCAAGTTCCTTTCATTTTGATTAGATAGCAGAGATCTGAGAATGACACTTCATATAGTATTTTCTAAACATGGAATCTCCCTGTTTGGATGGATTTAATGTACTGGAGAAATGGACATGCTCTGTTTCATGTATAAAGTAAACATATGTTTATTGTTATTAATTAAGCATGAATGATCTCTTCAGGCTGGGGATTCTCTGGCTTTTAATGACCAGCTGATGGAGTTGAGGGCCTGGGGGGACTTAGTCCAGCTGGTCTAATGTGTCAGGCAGGGCTGGCTCTGGCTTTTTGGCTGCCCCAAGCAAAAAAAAAAACAAAACAAAAAAACAAAAAACGGGGCGGCCAGAACGGCAAAGCAAAAAAAAAAAAAACACACACCTGCGGCACGGGTGCAGGGGGACCAGCTGGGGAGGGGGAGGGAGCGGGCGGGAGAGAGAGAGAAGGGGGCGGCCAGGGCTACAGCAGGGGCGCTGCCACGCGGCCCCTCCCACTGCGCCGCCTCCTGCCGCGAGGGCTCCGCTCCGGTCGGCGGGGAGGGAAGGAAGAGGACTGCCCTGCAGGGCGCTCTGATCCTCCACGCCGCCGCCCCCTACAGGGCAGCCGGAGCGGAACAAAAAAAAAAGCAGCCATGCCGCCCTAGGATTGGGCAGAATGCCGCCTCGAACAATCTGCCGACCCAAGCACCAGCTTGCTCAGCTGGTGCCTGGAGCCGGCCCTGGTGTCAGGAAACGTCTGACCTTGAGGTCATCATTGATATTATGAACTGTGTAAATATAAAATGTTAGAAGAAAAATGACTGGTGGTATCTTCTATTCTTATGGCATCTTTCTTCTGGATGGAACCCAAAGAGCTATGGACCCCAGTGGTCCCCTTGAGATCTTGAGAAGGGACCCTCTGCCTCTAGCCCTTCTCACGTGGAAGGGTGAGTCTGAGCTGCTTCCATAGTGCTTATTCTCCCCATTTCTGGGACCTATTTGAAAGACCAGGATCCCCTTGTGGGGAAGGGCTGGGCCAGGGGGCCATTGGCTGGGCAGGTATTGGTTCTCCTCTCCCCCTGCAGTCCATTTTGTGGTCATAGAAAAAAATCAAGGCAACCTTCATCTGCCTGTGAAACTCTCCATTGGGGAGGTTCTGGGGGCAATTGTGCACTATTCACTTCAGCCCTTAGGGAGGTGAGTTTAGCGCAATGTGGTCTAATGGCTTAAGCACAGGTCTGTGAGTTCTTGAGTTTTAATCTGCGCTCTGTCACTTTGGACAAGTCACTTGGCCTCTAGGCCTCCATTCCCTCACCTGTAAAGTGGGATTAATGTTTTCCTATCCCAGCGGGTGCAGCGAAGACTGACTACTGAATGTTTGGAATCTACAGTAACTCCTCACTTAATGTTGTAGTTATGTTCCTGAAAAATGCAACTTTAAGCGAAATGATGTTAAACGAATCCAATTTTCCCATAAGATTTAATGTAAATGGGGGCGGGGGGTGTTAGAGTCCAAGGAAATTTTTTTTGCCAGACAAAAGGCAGTATATACATAAACAGTAAAAAAAATTTAACCAGTAATTTAATACAGGTATAAGTTTTAAACAAACAATTTAATACTATACTCAGCAATGATGTTTGTGAAGCTCTTCCCCCCTCCCTTCCAGCCTGCTGAATGCTGGCAGAGTTCAGTCTCGGTTGACAGTGAAAAATTAACAGGTGCTTTGCACCCACTGGCAGCAAAAGCTCCCCTCACCCCACCTCCGCTGCCTCCTTCCCCGAGCATGCTGCATCCCCGCTCTTCCCCCTCCCTCCGAGAAAGTCCTAAGCATTGCACAACTTTAAATGAGCCTGTTCCCTAATGGAGCAGGGATGTAACATCGAAACAACGTTAAGCGGGAGGACGTTAAGTGAGGAGTTACTGTCCTTTGCAAACGAACCTTGTTCTGTAAGTTAAGTATTATTAAGGAGAGAAAGGCAGTGTTTGCCTTTAGCTGTTCAAATAGGGTCCCTGTTGTTGGTTGTATTTATATTTGTGTTGAACTTTATTTTTAATGGGTTATTTAGCACTACCTTGAAAAACAGAAAGAGAGAGGACTCCTCTTCCTCCTGTCTTCCTTTGTTGTAATTAAACCAGGTCTGCGGTCCTCTGGACCCAGCACTTCTCTGACTTCCCGTTAATTGCTAAGGGCCTCTTGTCAGGTTTTTCGGTGGTCTTGACCAGCAAATATAAAAGGACAAAGTTAACATTTAAAATACTTTGAGGCCATCCTTCAGCGTAAACCGGTGAGGCCTGTTCTCTCAGTGAAAGAAAAATTAATGCTCAAAACTCCCATTAACTTTGATGGAGTTTGGAACCATAAATTTCTTGCACGCCTAGAGATGAATAGACCCTTTAGTATGCAAATACCCCCTGTATTAAAGGAACTTTCCTTGGTGATGTGAGGCTGCTCAGTGGATGTGGTAAGGGACACGTGAGACAGGGAATGAGTATCAAAAGGGAATATGTAATATCATGAACACCATTTCTTGAATCTTATACAGCCTGCTTTCAAGTGATATTGAAATGTTAAAAAAAAAAAAAAAGGAATATAGGGAATTTATTAAATGTTAAGCCTACGAGGTGACCATTATGCCAATCAGGTAATGGAATCCATATAGAATGATGTAAACTAACACTCCCGTGGGACCTGCAAACACACCATACCTCTTAGTGGAAGCTGGTGATACTGAGGCCTAGTCTTCACTTACCGGCTGGTCCGGCGGCACGCCATCGATGTTCTGGGATCGATTTATCGCGTCTGGTTAAGACGCGATAAATCGATCCCGGATCGATCCCGGAAGTGCTCACAGTCGGCGCCGGTACTCCAGCTCGCCGAGAGGAGTACGCGGTATCGACGGGGGGAGACTTCCTGCCGCGTCTGGACCGCGGTAAGTTTGGACTAAGGTACTTCGAATTCAGCTACGTTATTAACGTAGCTGAATTTGCGTACCTTAGTCCGATTTGGGGACTTAGTGGGGACCAGGCCTGAGAGAGGGGAGGCACATGCAGCAGTGTTACTATTTCTCTGGGTCAGGTCTCTTTTCTCCTGCCCTTTTCTTTTTGTCCCACTCTGAGGTTTGTGGTGATCATAGAAAAACAGACACCATCATGCCAGTTTTGGACCAGCCACCTGGTGTCTTCTCCACTCCCCTGCCTGCCTCCTTCTAGATCTCTGTCAGGAAGAATTAGGGCCAGGGCTGGTACAGCATTAATTCCAATGACATTTCCTATGAAAGTGCCAGTTGTAAATCTGACACTTCTATTATCACTGACATTTATTACACATAATTTCCTCTGAGGGCAAATTTGGCAACGGAATGGTACTTTGAATGTTCTTCCCTCCTATTTACCAAATCTTAGGCTTCCCAAAGATCCCTGCCAATTACAGCAACAACATTAAAGCGCTAATGAAGAAGGCATTGTATGTAAGGTTAAGTGCATTGACAACTGTAAATTGGCCTTTTAATTCTCAGACATTCAAGAATAGGATTATGAATCACTGAAGAATTTTGAATGAAGGCTGATGTAAAAAACCATGGCTGTTGCAGAACTGTCATCAAAATTAATTTCTATAAAGTTCTGTTGGAAAATATTGTCCCTTGTAAATGCTCAATTTTCAGAACTGCAGATGCAAAAATGCACACACAGATTATGTATATGTATTTCTGTATGTGAATTTTTGATAATTTAGGTCACTGTTCTTTTACAAAAAGTGCTAAAATGATAAATATTGAATAATATTTTGCATTTACATAGCACAGAAAACATGTTACATCCTTTAAGCATTAGTGTCCCCAATTTATAGACAGGGAACCTTATGCACAAAGAGGTGCATTCACTTATCCAAGGTCATACAGTGAGCCAGTGATCTCCTATTCCCATCCCTGTGCTTATTTTATTATCCCCAGTATATATCCAGTAGATCACAGTTGTGCTGCTTCATAAACTTCTCACTTGTGTTTTCTTCCCCATGAGGCAAACAGCTACCCTTCAGTCTATCCCAGTAAAGTGAAGTATCTGGAAGGATATACTTTTACATGTAAAGGCACAGTAGCATGTAAAGTACCTAAGGTTGTGGAGGCACTAAAGTCTAATGGGCTGATCCCACTGGGATGCAAGAACCCCTAATTTCTGATAGTGCTGGTTCTGTCACTGATGCTCTTTGGTGCAGCTTTGGACAAGGCACAGTACTTCTCTCAACCACAATTTCTCCATCTTTCAAGGGGGGGTAATGGTACGTATTTACCCACTGCCAGTGCTGTTGTGAAGCTTAATTTAATCATGTGTTTACATCTTCAAAGCCCTCTTTTTCAGGGCAGGGCCTTGACGTTTGTCAGGAAAGCACCATGCACATTTATGGAGCTGTGTAAATGTAGTAAGTGTTCTCACTGCAGGAAACTTTGAAATAGACCCCCAAATATATTCTCTTCTCTTGGAGAACGAGCTAGGAGAACAGTTTTAGGATCTCTATGTTTGACTCCAGTCAAGATAGTGGTGACTGAAAGTTATCTCCTGATAGCTGTGTGTGACTCAAACTGACATCCTGGTTCAGTTCTACCGAACAGAGTCCTTCTCACAGAACCCACCATCACCGTTGGAATTAATTAGCACCATTATTGGCAGCCTCCATAGTCACCAAGGAGGGTAGTCACCAAGGAGGGTATGGGACATAGCTGAAGTATTCTCACACCTCAGGAGGTGCTCTGTGGTGAATATGAAACTTCTCCATGGTACTAGAATGTTCTTTGTTTATCTTGGTGATTTGTTTTCAGATTAGGCACATCGCAAGTGAAAGGCACTTAGGTGGTGTAATTAGCAGCCTCTGGTGAGGCGTACATAGGTGCTAGGACAGCAAGGGAGCTGTAGGTAGGGATTCAGGTGCAATGACAACAGTGTGAGAGGTGGTATGCACAGCCTGTTCCGGTAGTACACTGCCTGGCTCTATGCTGTTGTGCCCATGAGTATTCAAGTACAGAAACAGAATAGTGCATTATAACAAGCAGTGCCCATAATCATGTACGTTTATTCCTGTGTCTAGACTAAAGAATAAATCCTAGTCTTTGAAAGAAGCTGAGTGCAAATGCTTTCAGATTTAAAGTTCCTCTCTTTTATTTAGCCATTTCACATACTAAAATAATAGCTTTAAAAGATGGCAAAGACCCATTAGAATATTTAATCAGTTCCCCAGAGAAACAGGCTACATACACCGATAGGTGACAATCCAGTATTAACTGATACTATCGGACAAATGCCCTCACTCGCACCTCAGCACACTCATTGATGTCAGTGATATTAGGGTCTCCTTTTTTCCCCCCAATAGCATTTAGGGGGCAAATTCTGCTCTCAGTTACATCATATGTGCAAGCAGAGAAACTCCAGTCAGCATATGGTCCCTGTCTGGCACTGCATTGCCCTGCTTAGGCTTTCTTAATTATGTATGATTTTCAGAAGTAATTCAGCTGTTCCTTGGACGTGGTGGCGTGATTTTAGAGTAAAATCCACACTGTAATAAATAGCAACTGTCCTAATTCTGAAGCGTAAGACAGCAAATACAGTACACGTCTAGGTTTCTTTTGCCCGCTGAAGGAATTAACCATGCCCTGCTGCTCTGCCAGAGGAATCCTTTTGTTGCACTCTGCTAAGCAGTTTGAATTTCTCTTGTTTACTCTCCACAAAGCCCAAGAAAATAGAGTCTCCTGAATAATCCTTGCTTGGTTTATCTGTACGTACAGCCTGTAGTGAGCTCACCAGAGCATGGGGCTAGGGGAGGAAAATAGCTAGTAACCCTTTCTCTGCACTTGGCCTCCTGTAAAAAGTTCACAGCAGCCAAGAACCAGTTGACTTTTAGAGCAAATGTCATAGAGGATGGAAGGAGACAAATGTCTTAAAAAGGCCTTCTTTCCCCTCCCACTATCACTGAAAATGCTATGCCCAACTACAGTAGAACCTCAGAGTTATGAACACCTCGGGAATGGAGGTGGTTCGTAACTGAACAAAATGTTATGGTTGTTCTTTCAAAAGTTTACAACTGAACATTGACTTAATACAGCTTTGAAACTACTGTGCAAAAGAAAAAATGCTGTTTTCCCTTTATTTTGTTAGTAGTTTACATTTAACACAGTACCGTATTGTATTTGATTTAAAAAAAAAATCCATCCCTCTGATCATTGTTTACTTACTATTCTTAAAAGTAACTGCTAAAATGACCATAGGTGAATGGGATTTGGGAGAATTTTCTCTTTTTTTTGTTTTGTTTTTCAGTTTATTTGTGCAATTGACAGCATTTGTGAGGAGTCTGTACCCATTTCCCTGGTTGAATCAGTTAGTCCGTTTCCCCTTTTGTCTGTGTGAATCTTACACACCACAACAGGGGAGAACAAAGAAACTGGCGCCGGGACTGGGGGGACCTACAACCCTGTAACTTCTTTTTACTCTCTGTTTTATTGGATTTCAACTTAAAGTAACACTGTTGACTGCTCCCTTTCTTTGCTTACTTCCCACTGTTGTTGCACCACAGTGCAGCAGTGGGCTCCATCCTACTCTATTACACTGGTGTAAAAGCAGACTATTACCACTGACTGCATGGGGGAGCGGAGTTAAATCCATTGAGCTTTTTCCCCTCAACCCCCACTTCCTGGACATTTTTAACACTGTAACTAATGTCCTGGTGATGAATGTCCATTCTCTGGATCTTATGGGCTCAAATTTGCCTCCGCGGTGTGGGGGGCATTAGAAAGGGGGAGGGGCACAGGAAAGCCCTCCTGTCCCAGTACACCTGCGTAGAAGTTGGGGATCAACTGGCTCCCAACACTGGGGAGCACTAGGGGTGGGGGTGCAGGCTAGCAGTGCTGACAGGAATGTAGCCCTGGATGCAGCTGCTGTAGGACTGCAGCAAGCGCCCCTGCTGTGCACCCCAGCCTCTGAATGTTAAGGTGTTGCATCTGTGGAAGGAATAATGCTTCCAGTTACATCACTTTGGACAGTGGGCCACCCTCCTTCCCAACGGGGTTCTGGCTCATAACAGAGCCCTAAATAGCTAAGTAGATCAGGATTTTGGGGGTGCCAAAGGAGTCTTTGCAAATTGACAATTTTTTCTCTTTCGTTTCTTTGGTGAATTTGCTGCTTGTGAAAGTGAAGAAGTGATGGTGCTGCTTGGAGCAAGGCACTGGGCAAGCAGGGGCTGTGCACGCTTCACCCCCTAATGTAGTCTGCCAGTGTATTTCAGTCCTAATTTACACCCCTGCTGTTTGAGTCCTGGGCTGAACTGCAGAGACTTCGAATCATACAGAGCATTTATGACATGGAGAGACAACTACGTTCATTTTCACTTGAGACTTTAATAGAATACGATCCTGAATGGCTAAAGGCAAAATCTTTTTGTAGTAGCTCACTGAAGCTGCTAGCCCCTGACAATGTCCCTTCAAGAAACTGCATACCTGCATTTAATATCTCCTCTCCTTCTGTGGATTCTATTTTTGTCCCTAGTTTGTATTTTTCCTAGCTCTTTTTAGAGGAGACTCTGCCAGAATTTAGAGCTAAACAGCTTTGGTTGTTCACGGGTGTGCACACACTCTGTTCCTTGTTTACAGTTTCTCTCTGTATCCCTCTGAAAAGTGCTGCTTGGCCAGTGTGTTGCTATGGAATATGTGGTGTGCCCATATTTTCCCCCCAGATATTCCCTGTTTATAGGACTCGGGTATTGGCAGGTCTGCATATGATGCCATCTGTTCTGACAGGCAATGTTTGATGAGGCAGGATATAGGAACTTGTGAGAATTCTGTGCTGGAGGTTGGAGGGTTGTAGATAATGCAGCGTAGAGCGCTGGGTTTGTTGTTCAGCTGTCCATTAGCCAAAATGGGATTTTAAAAAAAAGAAAATTGTGTGAATTTAGGGCTGGTGAAAGGTTCTGGTTTGAGAATGCCCGGGGGAAAAAGTCCTCTGCATGTCAACAGAACAAACCTGAGCTGGAGGGGCCACCTCTAGGGATGAGAGGCGATACACTCAGTCCTTCATCTGAGAATGCCGAGATGGAGACACTTGTCCAGCAAACACGTTTCACATATAACATCAAACATCGGATGCTAAGAGCTTTAGATCACAGCTGACCTAGGTAGGGTTTGATGAGGTAATTTAGGAGTAAAAGATTTTATGTTTTGAGGCCATCAAGTCCTGTGATAAAATGGGATTTTAGCAATATTACTTCCCTTGTTTGGAAGGTTGATAGTCTCTGCTTTGTTAGAAGAACTTGGGACAAAACATATAGATGTTAGAAAAGGACTGACACAGCGAATCGTCATTTTCTCCTGATGCTAGAATCTTGGCATTTGCTATATCTAGTCCTAATGGACCACTGGATACAGAAAATTCCAAATTGGAAGTTTGACCTTTCCATCAAAGGTCACCAAAAAGTCATCATTAGCTTTTTATCAAATTTTAACAGTTCAAGTGTCTTTACATTCATATTAGGACTAACAGTTAATAAATCAGTTAATAATCAGTTCTTCTATGAACTGATCCTGTTGGGTATGATACCTCTAACGGGGAGATATGAAAGTCAGCTGAGTTCATCAGGTCCATTATCAGATTTTTGCCAAGAAATTTTCCATAGCTATGTTTCTGGGGAAGTTGATGACAAACATTGCATTAATGTCACTGTTACATTCCACCATCGACAAGATGATGCATTTGCTCATGGTGATCATCGCACAGTATGTTAAAGGTATAATAAGAAAAGTGACCTCACCCACACACAACTTGCTGTCAGTATAGCACTTCCACAACATATAAGTAGGCACCAGCAATAATGACAGTCTTTGTCATAAATATATACAATCGGCCTCTTTGACATTGTTGTAAAAGCAGATGAAATTACTGTACTTTATTCCAGTTTTACCATGCAGCAGGATTTCATCACCAATGTTAATAAGCGGCTGCATATCTGCATACTTATGAGTAAGGGATCAATTATTAAGATAAGTGTCTCTCTTCTACTAATCACAGGCTTCTTGGATTAAAATAGTAAAATTAAAGTTGCAACATCAAGAGATATGGGAAAGTGCTGCAAGGCCAGTACTGGTAGTTCCATTTGCCTGAAGATCAGGTTGCTACAAATTAGTGGTGAAGGTTATATGTTGGGCCTGTCAGTCTTGACACTATCCTGTCAACATACTTCATTGGTTCTCTTTCTGCACCTTTGTTCTTGGGTGGTGAGCTTTTTCACCTGCTTCTCTCCCAGCTCCAGTTCTTTATTGAGGAAAAATTACATATTTCTTGTATTCCTGGGTTCATTTCCCAGCTCTGCCACATTCTTCCTGTGCGACCTTGGGTTTTGCCGGGAGTCTCCTGGAATCACACTCTATCTCCCAGAGGCTACTTCAGCCAAACCGGGAGATTTTGTGCACTAACAGTCTGGCATGGCAGCGGAGCTAAGGCAGCTCCCTTACCTGCTTTGGCTCCGCGCCGCTCCCAGAAGTGGCCGCCACCGTCCCTGTGGCCCCGTGGAGGAGAGGGGCAGGGGGTTTCCGCGCGCTGCCCCTGTCCTGAGTGCTGACTCTGCAGCTTCCATTGGCTGGTGCCTGCGGGCAGCAGCGCGTGGAGACCCCACACTCACTCCCCCCACCTAGGAGCCACTGCCAGAGGGAACGTAATGACAATAAAAATAATAAGAAATAGATTCTTGCTTTTAAAGTTTAAAGGAAATATAAAACTGAGAGAGAAAGAACTGGATCTTTCTGACTGACCTTTTCTATTGCTTTGTTTTTCTGGGGGCTCTCTCTCTCCATGCTGTTTAACAGGTCCTGTTAATTACTGATCAAACATCTGTGGGTCTTCAACAAAAGATCTGTTACAAAAATCAACCAAACAAACCCAAAATATTCTTTAAAACAGCATGACTAGAGAAACAAGAGCTACTACAGAGAGTTCAAAGGTCCATATGAAATGGGGCAATACCTTATTTTTGCTCTTGAATAACATGAGAGCACAGAACTTGCATTTGGAACAAGGTTATGGCAGAAAAAAAAATCTCAGAATTGATTTCCACATCTTGGATTTTGTGACTTGGTGTGCACATTTTTATTCATCTTTTATATCAGAATTTTTTTTTTTTGTTATTTTGGCATTTGTAACGATTTTTTTAGAGACTAAATAGTCTGTAAAGTAGTGATAAAAAGCAGCAATACAAATACACATTTACTTTCCATCAAATAGGCATGTTCAGATGAAATGGGATGAGTCAAACAGCACAGTATAAGACTCTTAGTTATATTGGGAGCAGTGGTTTCTCATTAACACCGCTGTGTGAAAATGGAGTTGAGATTCACAAGTTTGATAGCAGGCGAGGTTCATGTATTTTTATTAGCAAACTATGTAGGGTGAAGCTGAAGGCAAATATGAACATAGTTGTCTCTGTTGCTCCGTGTCTAACACGTTAATTTTTCTGTTTGCTAATGCTTTTCTTTTTAAAATGAAAGCAACCACAGATGGATGCTAACGGTCACCAGATGATGTGGTGTCAAAGTGTTGTTGTGCTTGCAAGAGTGAGAATCAGACTGATTTCAGAGTGTTTCCATACATTGATGTCACCTTTTTGGGGGTAGAAATTTAAACTTTTTAAGTTCTTCATTCCTTTGCTCTAACAGATTTGTACAGTGTGATTCCTCTGTGGGCCTTTTCCTTCCAGCACAGACAACTTGCTTCTGTGCTGACAGAAATATTCTGTTGTGTACTCCAGCAGTGGTCCATGTTTTGTATTGAAGGGTATATCATCAATAGATATGTTCAAAGCTAATACATACCCCATTCGCTTAGGTATTGTTTAGGAGTATTATAAATCAATCCTTCCATAGTGCCAAGAGGCTAAGAACTGATGATGATGCCTTAGAGGGTCCCTTTCCTTCCAGTCTAAATAATTCTTAGACCTGGTCTACCTTAGAAAATTATGTTGGCTTAACTGCGTTGGTCGGGGTGGGAAACATCCACACCCCTGAGTGGAGTTATCCAACCCAAGTCCACATGTAGACAGTGATAGATAAAATTCTTCCATTGCCCTAGCTAGTGCATCTTGGGGAGGTGGATTACCTACACCAATAGGAGAACCCCTTCTGTTAGCATAGGTAGTGTCTACACCAGTGGTCTCCAACCTTTTTACACACAAGATCACTTTTTGAATTTAAGATCAACTCAGGATCTACTCCTGCCTTCCCTGAGGCCCCGCCCCTTCCCCGAGGCCCTGCCCTACTCTCTCCATTCCCCCCTCCCTCTGTCGCTCGCTCTCCCCCACCTTAACTCACTTTCATGGGGCTGGTGCAGGGTGTTGGGGTGCCAGAGGGGGTGCAGGCTCTGGGCTGGAGCCGAGGGGTTTGGAATGTGGGAGGGGGCTCCGGGCTGAGCCTGGGGCAAGGAGTTAGGGTGCAGGAGTGAGGGGTGCAAGCTCTGGGAGGGAGTTTGGGTGCAGGGGTCATATGGTCACACTGCACCTAATCTCATAGAATCCATTGGCCATTTCATGAATTTTACTTTTTATTAGTGTCATTTGTGGTTTATAGATCCAAAATCCTTCAGGGATTTCACAAATCAGTGTAACATTCTCAACTGTGGGGTGTGCATTGGCTGAACCTGGGGCAGGCGGTTGGGGGGAAGAAGTGAGAGGTGTGGGGTCTGGGAGGGAGTTTGGTG
This sequence comes from Chrysemys picta bellii, assembly GCF_011386835.1. NCBI lineage: Eukaryota > Metazoa > Chordata > Testudines > Emydidae > Chrysemys > Chrysemys picta. Next base: position 9,783,994 of record NC_088801.1, on the reverse strand, counting down.
CAGGAGGGGGCTCCAGGCTGGGGCAGGGTGTTGGGGTGCAGGAGGAAGTGCGAGGTGCAGGCTCCAGCCAGGATGCGCTTGCCACAGGTGGTTCCCGGACGGCAGCGCAGTGGGACTCAGGCAGGCTACCTGCCTGTCATGGCCCCACGCCCTCCCAGGAGTGGCTGGCTGCTGGCATGTCTCTGCCACCCCAGGGGAGGGGGACACAACGGGTCTCTGTGTGCCGCCAAGGCCCGCAAGCGCCACCGCCGCAGCTCCCAATGGCCAGTGTGATTGGCAAGCTCTCTAAATCCTTGTGAAGATGCAGGCAAAAACATTGGAAGATGCATTAGCTGGCCATGTTGTAGCCTATGTTCCTAAAATACAATTGGCGATATCTGGGGAGCTGGTGCACTGTGACCGCTGCTTATTATGCTAATCATAATAATCATGCTGTTACCTTGCACTCCCACTGTCTATTTGCTCTATCCACCCTTTGTCATATACCAGTACATAAGCCCTGAGCCTGCAAAGACTTCATAGATTGTGACTAGTCCTGCTTCAATGGGACTAGTTGTTGTATGTTAACTTAAGCATGTGCTTAAGTCTTTGCAGGATCAGGGCCTTAAGTTGTAAATTCTTTGGTGCAATGACCATCTTTGCATTATATGTATGTACAGTACCGAGCAAAATGGGGCCCTGATCCCTGACTTGGGCTTCGAGGTACCACGGTAATACAAATAATAAACAATAGTAATCTTCCATCAACTTCTATGGCAGTTTCGGTTACACAGGATTTAACCCTCTGATCACAAAAAGAAACCAGCAAAAAACCCAGCAGGCCATTCAGAACACAGTTTTGGACAAATGAGTCAAATCCAGTGTCCGATACCTATTTCTAGAACCACTAAAGTTGTATCTGTGTCCGGAGGGCAGAATTTGGCCTTTGATGTCCAAAGTCCTATTCTGATTGATAGAATCTATAGGCCTGAGATTTATACGCAAACTGCAGTTTTTTAAATGTTGTTTTAGAATTTATTCTTTTCTGATTATTTCCCCACAAAACTTGATCCCTTTTGTTTTGGGTTTTGGAACAATAAGCTACTAACTGCAAGCTCGCATTCTCTCTGTTCCTTTTTTAATAATGGACTTTGACTGATGACGGAATAAAGCCAGCATTCGTATGAATTAGACACGGAGCGTTTCGCATTACTTGTTGTTAAACAGTCGGGAGACAAATGTCAGCAGCCTGCATCGCATACTAAAAACCTCTGAATGCGTCAGAAGGTTTCTGCAGATCCCTTTGTGCTCAAATCTGCTGAGGTTTTATTAGTGCGAAGGGAGACGTTCAACAAGCTATTGCTGTTCTATCTTTCCAAGCTCCCACAATTCACACCTTTCTACTATAAAGCTGGATCTAAAATTGAAGTACTGTATCCTAGTTTCCATCTCCATTGAAGCCCATAATCTTTCTTCCATTGCATGTCCTCCAAGACCCCATCTTACTTTGTTCAGAGGTCTCTCGTCGCAGCATGCAGGCATTCAGTTGGGTGCATCAGACTGTAGAACTGTTCAGGAGTTTTATAAAAGTGGCAATTTCCCCAAGTTTCTAAACGACGATTTAAGCTTCAAATTTTTAGTTTAGTCTGAGCAACGCTTGGAAACAGCTGCTAATATCAATGTGCTAATTTTGTACTTGTCCCTGGCTCCAGTTTCACACTCCTCCATGCCAGTTCCATACCTAGAAATGGTGCAAAAAGTGTCAGCGATAGTCATGGAGATTGTGAGAATGCTGATTTATCGTAGATGCTAATGAACAGTATCCCTACCTATCGAAAGGGTCATTGAAACGTGCCAGGCCAGACATGCTATTTACTCACCCTGTGCACTGACTATTGGTAAAAATGAATGCAGGGTGCGGTCCTGGTCCATTGCTGGGGCACTGATGCACTACCACAATACAAATAATGCATATTTTACTCACCCCTAAAACACAAAGCCTGTGCGTGGGCATGCAGAATTGCAGGCTGTGCTATCCCAGCACATGCCATGCTTGGGTGAAGACATGATTTATCTGGACACACGGGCCCTGATCCTTCTGTCAGATCTTCACGAGTGAGGCCTTTGGGCCCATGGGGAGTCCCAAGTGGGTCAGTGCACCTGGATAAGTTGCAGGTTTAGGGCCGAAGCATTCAGCTAAATCCTGCAAATATTGAGATTGTAAATTCCTCTAAGCAGGGGACTATCTTTCACTCGGTGAATGTTCAGCACCTACCTCAGTGGGCCCTGATTTTTGCTGGGGACTCTAGACACCACTGTAATCCAAATATAAGAAATAATGACCAGGCTGTGCTTGAGATCACAATCACGTACAATTTGCATTACACAGTACTATCAAACGAGTAACGTTGTACAAGGATAAACAAGGAAAAAATCTCGTTTCTCCTTTCCGCTTAGATTATACACCACAACCCCGATATAACGTGACCCGATATAACACGAATTCAGATATAACGCGGTAAAGCAGTGCTCCAGGGGGGCAGGGCTGCGCACTCCGGTGGATCAAAGCAAGTTCGATATAACGCGGTTTCACCTATAACGCGGTACGATTTCTTGGCTCCCAAGGACAGCGTTCTATCAAGGTAGAGGTGTACTAAATTAAATGAATATTTTTTAAAGTAAACCATGGCAGTTTACCTTCATCTAAATTTCCCATATCCACTTTTTCCCACATAGAGGAGAGCAGTCCTGTTCTGGAAAGTCTCTTTACATACATACTTTAAAGCAGGGTTTCTCAACCCGTGGGTCGGGACCCATAATTGGGTCACCAGAATGTTTCAAAGGGTCACGTGGCAGCTCTTGTGGCTCCAATTCCACAGGGCTGGCTGGGCTCGCCTCCCTGCTCCAGGCACTGTAACCTCTGGGGTCCCAGGACCACTCAGATTTGGCCCAGCTGTCATGACAGGAGCCCAGGAAGGCCACATTTGAGTGAGTGGCACTGGCAGTGCCATTGTGGGGTGAGTGCTGGGCAGGACCCAACCCCTCCCCCCCCGGGGGGTGGACAGGATCCAGCTGAAACAACCCCAGAGCAGAGTGTAACCAGGGCGGGGTGAGTGGAGCAGCCACCCAGGGCACAAAGCCGTGAGGGTGGCTCGGGCCAGCCCCGCACAGCGGAGTTCAGTGGAGTGGGGCTTGAGGAGGGAGCGCCACCTGCCCCCCGCTGACTTCAGCGGGCCACCCAGCCTGTCTGAGTTGAGGCGGGGGTGCAACCAAAATATCTGGGTGGGGGGCACGTGACCCCACATGCCTCTCCCCCACGTATCACCTCTGGAAGGGGACACAAATATGCTTGCTCGCCACGGGCGCTAAAATGTCTAGTTACGGCTCTGCCCCACGGCCTCCACTCCCAGACTATTTACTGGGTCGTGACCGACCATAAACATTTACAAATGGGTCCAGAGCCCAGAAAGGTGGAGAACCGCTGCCTTAACGTATTAGAATTTGAAAGCAAAGCTGGGCAGTTCTGGCCTTGCAGGGATGTGCTAAGACACTCTTCTAACCCCAGGGATGCTCTCAGTATAGCACATGGGAAATCAAATATTGCAAGTTCTTTTTGCTATTTCCCCACCACTCTTTCCCTTAACTCCTCCTTTCTTCTCTGGGAAGCAAATCCTAGGCATCTCTGGAGTTCATAGACCTTGACCTTGTGAGATGCTGTGTCTCTAACAACTGCTCCTGGGGGGGCCAGGTCAGGAGGCACAGGATATGGGGAAACGGACAGTGTGGGGCATATGCGGCTGCTGGGGGTCACAGAGTGGGGTTCAGAAGGGCTAGTGGGGGAGATGGACTGGGGTGGGGGATGAATGGGAGCGCAGGGACACATAGAGGGAGGGGGTGCAGGGCCATATAGGAGAAGAGGGGTGGCTGAGTGGGGGTGTAGGGCCACATCAGGACAGGGGGAGGGTTCAGGGCTACATGAGGGGTGGGGTGACTGAGTGGGGGTGCAGGGCTATGGGAGCAGGGGATGGCTGAGTGGGGGTTCAGGAACATATGGGGACAGGAGGAGGGGGTGCAGGGACATACAGACAGATGTGCCTGACTGAATGAGAGAGAGTAGGGGTCAGCCAGGGTCTGCATGGTGGAGGCTCCCTAATGATCCCTCACTGTGCAAAAGAAAACCCCTGTTCCATACTTCTCCCACCCAGACCCAACAACCCTCCAAATTCACAGCCGGGCTCCTTCCCAGCAATGACTTCCCTCTTCCTCAGCCCCTCCGTTACCCCTGACTCCCCCAAGCCTTTCCACTGCTTCTGGGGAGTGCAGGAAATATGGTCCTGTATTGTAGTTTAAAAGAATGACACCTCTACCCCGATATAATGCTGTCTTTGGGAGCCCAAAAATCTTACCGCGTTATAGGTGAAACGGCGTTATATCTAACTTGCTTTGATCCACCGGAGCGCGCAGGCCCCTCCCCCACCCCCCGAGCGCTGCTTTACCGCATTATATCCGAATTCGTGTTATAGTGGGTCACGTTATATCGGGGTAGATGTGTATTACTCAAAGTTCTGTATTAATATACCTAGTGAGGAATCTATTTGTCAAAAAAACATTTCCCGAATCTTTTTTGTTGTCTGTACATAGTTGGTGACAGGTCTTTTGAAATAAATTACCAAAATAATTGAAACCGATATGATTGTATTATGTTATTTTGACAAATAAAATATGCAGAATTTTGCAGAACTTAAAAAGTTTTGACGTAGAATCTTTAATTTTTTGGCACCGAATCCCCCAGGAATAGCACCTGTATGTAGAAGTGGGACTTCCCCAATAGTTTGGGAGCCATTACACTGTAGCAAGGGCAATCTTTCCATATTATTGAAAAAACTAGAAAAATTTCTTGAAGTTCTGACCCCAGCTTAATTACTTTAAAGTCTGAATGTAATTCACTGAATCACCTTTCTCAAGAAATATATTTGGATTAAAATACACAATATAAGATTAGTCTCTGTTGCAAATCCTAATTAGACTCTTGCACAATAAATTCTTGGGCATTTTTGTTTTTGCAAATGGTTGGCCATGTGCCCTGATTTTGTCCCTAGACACTGCGAAAGTATTGCATTATGAATCCACTACATTTTGATTTTATTTCTTCATCATTTTGCTAGAGTTAAAATTAAAAGGAACTCCCCCCAGTGGACAGATTTTTAACCACATGAAATGATACTTGAGGACAAAGAGAATCCATATCACTGGAACACAAACCCTGTAGGATTAGGGTTTTTATTTAGAAAGCTACCCAGCCAAAAGGCCAAAGATTCAGAGCATTGAGAATAAACTATCTCCTTTGCTTCCAGCTCCAGGAATGAGGGAAGCTTACATTGCTGTTGTTTGGGCTTTACCAGTTCTGTAGATAAACCGTTGGCTTCGTTCTCCTAATCTGGCTTCATTTTGCAATTCTAGCGTCTCTGTCACACACATTACGTATTTGGCCAGCAGTCTGGGTTAGGGTATAATTGATCATTGAGATATGCGGACAGTAGCTATGGCTGTTTTACTGTTATGTTATGTGTTAACGTATTTATGTGCAAGTTGCAAACCTGCAGAATGCCCATTGAAGCTTACATGAGAAATCCACACCCTTGAGAGACATAATTATACCGACCTAATCCCCTGTGTAGACAGTGGTATGTCGATGGAAGAGCTTCTCCCGTTGGCATACGAATGTCTTCACTTACGCACTACAGCGGCGCAAGTGCATTGGTGCAGTTGCGCCAATGCAGCGTTTGAAGTATAGACCGGCCCTGAGTTTCGAGTCATAGACGGATTGTGCAGGGATTTGAATTTGTGGATAATAAGGGGTCAAGGTATTTCTTTCCAATGTGATGATTAGACATTTTAAACCATTTTCTCTAGCATAATGTTTATTGTATCCATTCTTGTACTTTGCACACCAAGCAACTCCTCTTCTAGAGAATAAAGAATCAAAATGCCATTTACTTGACGGTGTACAAGCGAATTAGCTAGTGCTGAAATTGATGTCTGCCTGTTCCATCTAGAGCATATTATGGGTCTGCTTGCCTGGAGATGTGCAGACATCAGTAAAAGAAGCTCTTTGCACTTAGAAGAATAACTAGTCAGGGAACAGGACTGTGTGTAGGGGAGGCTCACGCTTTGGAGCTGGAGTTACTTGGCACTTGTAGCAAAGATACCACTGTGAATGGGAAGTCTATAGATCCCATGATGTCAGGTAAGAATCTCTGTAATTATAAATGACATTGAGTATGAATACTCGGCTAGATTATGCACCTTTGAAATGAAATGGGAGTTTTGTCATTGCCTCTAATGGGAGCCAGATTAGGCTCTAGCCCTGTCCATCAAAGCATTTCAGTTGTTAACATGCATCTTTATTTTTACACATTCTTGGGTATCTGGCCTATGTTTATCAAAGCAGAAACCCACATCATTGTCATGGCATCTGCTTGTACTTTGACAAACCTTGCTTAAAGCATCAATTTTCTCAAGGATAAAGGGAGGCGTGGCTCTTCTAGATAACGGTTAGTCTGAATGCAGACTGCACGCTTTACAACTCTTGGCTCCAGAAAGAAGCAGCCTCTGTTAACGTGTATTAAAGGAAATGGCTTGTATGTAAGATGTACAAACCAGCGTATTGTGAAAAAGTGTTCCACAAGTATTACAGCTGAATTTCCACGGGGGGTTATCTGAGACATACAAAATGGCTGTGCAAGCCAGATTTGCTTGGGGGGTGGGGGGGAAGAGGAGGGGGAAGAGGCAGCATCTCATACTTTTCAGAGAATGGTTCATTTTTATTAATGAATTGATGTTCATTGTTAACTTTTGACTGCGCTTCCCTTTTATTTTCTCACGTTCAAACTCATTTTTATTGACTCTTGCTCACCCAACAGTATAATGGCAAAGCACGTGCCTTTGTGTTACGCAGGAAACCAGGATGCACCATTTTAATTTGAATCTGAATAAATTTGAGTTTATATAGGGTGTGAGTTGTTCATAACTCATTTGCTTTAAATGAAGGTTGGGAATAACAAAACTGTCCCAAATCTTGCAGACTCTCAGGTGAAATTCCACTGACCTCACGTACCCTGTGGAAGTTTTGGCTGAAACGAGCCAAATTCATCCCTGGTTTAAGATGACAGACTTCAGCAACTCAGAGTTGGGTCGCCGGAGCAGTTTTTTCTAGGCTGCTGTCAGGACAGTCAGGCGACCAGCCCTGGCTGGAGCAGGTACAGGCACAGCCTGGGGCAGGGGTAGGAGCTGGCTGGAGCTGGAGCTGGAGCAGGAAGAAGCTGGAACAGGAGTAGTCTGTCAAAACTACCAGGTAGTGGGAGCATCCCCAACAAGCTAGCAATGTTGAGCAGACTAGAGTGGTTGCTTTCATTAGGATCCTATGTGCCTGCCTTGGGTTCCCTGGTTAGACCCTTGCTTGTGGATTGCTGGACCCTTAGTACTCATGTAATTATCTCAAATGACTCATGAGCAGGGCCGGCTCTAGGTTTTTTGCCACCCCAAGCAAAAAAAATTTTGGCTGCCCCCCACCCCAGCCCTGGGCTCCTCGCCGCACCCCCCTGCCGCCCCAGCCCTGGGCTCTCCCCCCCCGACCCACACCCCCCTGCCGCCCCAGCCCTGGGCTCTTCCCCCTACCCCCACCCTTCTGCCGCCCCAGCCCTGGGCTCTTCCCCCCCCCTCCCCGACCCGCACTCTCCTGCCGCCCCAGCCCTGGGCTCTCTCCCCCCCCCCACCGCACCCCTCTTCCGTCCCAGCCCTGGGCTCTCCCCCCACCAACCTGCACCTCCCTGCCGCCCCAGCCCTGGGCTCTCTCCCCCCCCCCCCAACCGCACCCCCCTGCCACCCCAGCTCTGGGCTCCCCCCCGCACCCTCCTTCCACCGCAGCCCTGGGTCACTGGTAACTCGCTCACAGGGCAGGTCATTCAGCAGGAATTTTAGACGTGCACAGAACACAGACCGGATTGGTTCCCATATGGTTACAGAACTGCAGTAAAGTGGAACAATTTTCAGCTTGTGTGACTGGAGGATATCTGGATGCATATTATAAGACTGTCCTACATAAATGAGGAAAAGTTGAGGTGCCTTTATTATTCTTTTGTTCCATTCTTTCTTTCTATGGGGAATTTGCCAATGCAATATCACTGTCTTCCTTTTAAACAAATAAATGGCAATGGCTGTTGAAAATAGCAATTCCAGTCCTAATAACCACTGGGAAGCATTTCTTGCTCAATTTTATCCTACTTTTTCTACAGCAAGTTACAGTGGATCAGTATATTTGATTTGGGAGAAATGAAGGAACAGCTGCCCAAACTGAGCTTGAGCACTCCTGAATTTTGAGGTGTTCAAATCTGGAAGGCAGGTGCTGGGGGGGGTGGGGGGCCCTGTGGCTCCGCAGGGGAGCACGGCAGCATGTATGCAGCAGCATGTCTGGCACTGCGCAAAGCCAGACACGCTGGTCTGAGTGGCACAGTAAGGGGGTTGGGGGGTTGGAGAAGGGGTAGGTGGTTCCAGGGGGGTAGTCAAGGGACAGGGAGCAGGGGGGTTGGATGGGGCAGAGGTTCGGTGGGGCAGTCAGGGGCAGGGAGAAGGGGAGGTTAGATGGGTCAGGGGTTTGGGGGGGCAGGCAGCAGTTGGGTAGGCATGGGAGTCCCAGGGGTTTGTCAGGGGACAGGTAGGGGGTGGGGTCCTGGGGGGAATTTGGGGGGGGGGTCTCAGGAGGAGGCAGTTGGGGACAAGGAGAAGGGAGGCTTAGATAGGGGGTGGGGTCCCAGGAGGGGGCAATCAGGGGACAAGGACCAGAGGGGCTTAGATAGGGGTGAGGTCCTGGGGGGCAGTTGGGGCAGGGGTCCTGGGAGGGGGTGATCAGGGGACAGGGAGCGGGGGGGGTTGGATGGGTTGGGGTTTCTGTGGGGGGCAGTCGGAGGGGGTGGATGGTGGCAGGGTGTGGCTACCCTCCCTCCCCGTGAAGTGTCCTATTTTTTGAATGTTAAAATATGGAATCCCTACTCCCAGTGCAGCTCTCCATTCACAGCAGGCTGCAGCATGAGGTCTCAGCTTCCTCACTCCCTCCCCCTCTTTCCTGTTGGTAGTGGCCAAGGGAATGCTGGGAAATGTAGTTCTTTCCCTGCTCCAGGGCTGGCTCTATAGGCAGGGAGCTAACCAAGGAACTACAGCTCCCAGGGTCCCCTGTTGGTTCTCAGCTCCCATGCTGGATCCCTGCCGCCCCTGCAAATGGGCTGCCCCAAGCATGTGCTTGCTTTGCTGGTGCCTAGAGCTGCCCCTGCTCATGAGGCTCCGGCTCAGAACACTCAACACAGCTTGCTCCATATCCACTCTGCCCTCCTGTACATGCTCTATCTGCTGTTTTCCTGGCCGTCCTCTTGTTGTCTGTCAGTCACTTTAGTCTCAAACGCCTCCCTAATAGGATTCCTTTTGTCCGTCCTTCTTACATGCCTACACCATCTCAGCCTCCTCTCTGGCAGCTTCTGTCTGATACCACAGGTCTTGGTCTCCTGATGGCATCATCCCACGTGGGGTGCAGCAGTATCACCCCTCTCACTGCCCTCAAATGTCTCATTTCCATGGCTTCAAGTTGGAGACAAATTTTTTTCCTTATGATACATTTGCTTTTAATTTCCATGGTCTTCCCCCAAATCCCGGACTCCCATTTAGGCCAGGGCACTAAGATTTTACTGGCCCTTTATTCCACATTTTCCAGCTCTCGCTTCCCTATTGATCCTGCTTGCTCTATTATTACAGTATTTCTTATCCGTGTAATTAGTGGCTCCATATGGCAAATGCTTTGACATTGATTTTCTCCCCTCTAATTTCTCTTCTTTGAAGTCTTGTTGTTTTTTCCAATAACACTCTGATTTAATGTCTCCTCAGTTGTTCCTTTACTCAGTCTCAATTACTAACTTAACTCTGCTAGTTGCCTATTCTTCCATAGAGGTTCACACCAGTGTGTATAATTGTGGAAGGATCAATGAGAGTTTTGCCTCATTGGACTCAGTGGAAGTTTTGCCTGAGTAAGGACTGCAGGATTTGGTCTCCGAGCACTGACTTGCACTTTTGCTATTGGCTTTCTCTCCAGTTTTCACTAGCTGTTTGGTAGGATAGCTAAAAGCTGTTGCCATTAAAACATCTCAGTTGATAGGTGTGTGTTTCAAAATGGAAGTGGAACAAACAGGGTCTGATTCACCTATTTGAAGAATAAATGTAAAGGAGAATGGGCTGGAAGGTGCCTGTGTCACCCACATGGGACTCTTCCCCTAAAGTAAAAAGTAAAGGGCAATCATGTGTCCAAGAGTGGGGGTGGGGCGGGTGGGGGGGGCACAGCGCATGCACTGCACACTGGGCCTGTGGAGGGAAAGCAGGATGGTCAGCCAAGTGCTGGAACAATTGACCCTGGAGTCAAAGGGTCTCCCTGGGAACCAGAGCAATGCTTGACAGCCAGCACAGGACCAATCCTCAGTCCTGGCTTGGAATGCAATAGAGCCAGCAAGGAGCAGGGGCACCGTGTCTTACCTCATCGGGACACAGAGACTTGTTACCATAGGGGAGTGGCCAGCAGGTAAGGATGCTGGGGGACTGGCAAAAATGTCCATAGTACCATAGATGGAGGTGAGTTAGTGCCCTTCCTCCTATTGGAAAATCTCCCTCTTAATTTCTCTGTCTCCTGTCCCCGTCTGTAACATTAGGATAGTAATTCTTCTTTTCTACCACCCTTTGTCTGCATTGTCTATTGCAGTTCTAAGAACTTTGGAACAGACACTGTCTTACTGTGTGTGTGTGTGTGTGTACAGCACCTAGCACAAGGGGGTCATGATCTTGGCTGGGGCCTCCAAGTGCTACTGTAATACAAATAATAATAATGGAATAGCTGGTCATTAGTAAGACAGAGAAGGAATGTTTCAACTGTATTTTTTTTTCTCTCCATTGTCCCTCTAAATTCTTTCCCCCCCATGTCCCCCCTTTCTGTTTCCTTTTTATTTGCATGTTTGCTTTCTTTGCTATGTCTGAAGAATACATTTGCTAGCCAGGAAAAAAAAAAGCATCATTTTTGTTCGTAAAGAATCAAAAGATAAACAAGTTTAGGAAGAACAGAATCAGCACAGCTCTTCAATATTTTATGAGGCAGAGCACACTTGGTGGTTAGCAACATCTCGTTATACTTTATTTTTCTTTTTGAAGAGTAGGTCTTGTACATTGCAGCATTTGATGGGGTGCCCTTGGAAGGCTCAAGGAATTGGTCCTAGTTATGGAGCCTTTTAGCTGCACATCAACAACGGAAACCCAGCATAAGTTGGTACACATGTTAAATATAAGCCAGGCTTCCCTAGCTTGCTTTACCAACAATATGCAGGCAAACTGGAAACCACACATAGATCACTAAGCATTTGAATAAAACCTCCCCACAATCATTTAAAACCACAAAACTGGGCTGAGAAGGAAGTCCTGCTTACAAGGGCTTGATAAAGTATTGGGCCAAATGCTGTCTTCATTTACTCCCATGAACCCCCCTGGAAGTCAGCAGGGTGCCTGAGTGTAATTGAAAGCTGACTTTGGCCCATTGTTTATGTGGCACTGATAGTACTGAATAGGGCATTTTGTCGGTTTGAATTAGGAGTTAAGAGGTGTAGGTTCTATCACTGGCTCTGCCACTGGCTTTGCTGTGTGATCTAGAGCCAGTCACTTAACTTCATTGTGCATCAGTTCCCTATCTGTAAAATACGGATAATAAAGCTTAGCCACCTTGTGCATCTACTCAAATGCGAAGTGTTATTAAAGGTAATTATTCATTGTTGTTTTTGGTAAGCCACTCTCTTTAGTAAAAGTACTTGTAGGATTTAACTGACTTTTTATTCTAGTTACTTCCCCCCCCCCCCATCAGTCTTAAGTCTCCAAAGTGATTTCATGACCGCATTATGAAATATGCTATGTAAGAGCTAGGTACTACTGATCACAGTACTTTCAGGGATAGTATTAAAATGAGACAAACCACTGAATATGGCTTCATTGCTCACTCTAGAGAGCTATCAGGAAATTTAAATGCAAAATGCCAGTTATTTGACTGCTGTGTTTCTTATCCCCGAAATGCTACGAAGGAGGATTACCAAGGGTAGTGTGACTCACTGCAGCTCGGGAGTGGGGCAAGCCCCAAACCCTGCTCCCCAGTGGGAACTCGAGAACCAGATTAAATCAGCTGGCGGGCTGGATGTGGCCTGCGGGCCGTAGTTTGCCCACCTCTGGTTTAAGTGCTTTAACATTAGTAGATGTTAATTATTTGTGTAATGGCTTAAGAGTTATGGGGTAAGGGTTGATGTGTGCATAACACCTTAGAGTTTATGCAGGCATAGTATTAGTCTGTATGTGGTCACCAGTTGCATTGCCCCTGGATTTAGATTATAAATCCTCAGGAGAGAGAGAGAGAGAGAGACTGTATCTTCCTCTCTGTATTGTCCATCGCAACGCACACAATGGTACCTGCCAACGAAGGGCTAGTTTCTCCTTTGTCATGTGTGGATGCATTGCAGAATCATGGGGAGTTATTACACCCACATACACAATACATTAGTGTGTTGTCAGTGCGGAGGGAGGGCCAGCTAGCAGAACCAGAAGTGCTCCAAGGCATCAAGAGGCCATCACCACTCGGGTTGGGGGCAAGGCAAGAGTCCTGCCAACAGAGCACCTGCCGGTATGTTGCAGCAGTGTTGGGGGAGTGCATGCTGCAGGCACGCTGATAGATACCATGATGATGATTATGGAATAAAATTATAAGTAGACCTTAGGAGAACCATACGGGTGCACCACCCAGCACTCCCTAAGACATCCTGCCTGTATCTTCCCTGCTCATCTGCTTTGCCTGTGCACCCACTCACTCCCTTTCCCAGTGTCCCAAAGAGGAGCAAGGCTATAATTTTGCCCTTCTCTTGGGTGCTTATTATCCTAGTGTCTAAATACTGAATAATAATCTCTTTGGATGAGATGATGTTCTGAGAGCGTAATGATGCCATTGTATAGAAAAATGACTTCTTGCAGCATTTCCTCCTCCTGTGATCTCTTCAGAGGAGACGTTAGAACTTGAGCCTGTGTCTATTTTGTGTGGGCCATAGTGATCCTATGGCCCTTTTTGTAAAAGTGGGGAATTGCTGTGGAGTCCTGTTCTAGGCTGTCAGCCGCTCTCCATCCCAGTGTGTTATTTGTGTATAAAATGTACAGCACTTCAGGATCCTTCAGGAGGGCTGATGCTATCGAAATGTAAAATGCAGTGTCCTTTAGCTTACAGAGACGGAGTGTTACGGAGCACTCGGCTGATGAGTGTACTGCATTTACAAATTATTTCAGTAGGCTGAAAAATTCGTGCCATAAATGCCATTCTGGGGCATGGAGGCTAGAAAGGTGCCATTTCCTATGATGTCATGACAACAGATGGTGCTAATGGCTGGAAACCCGAACCCTGTTTTGTTGGGTTCCGGGGACTTGGTAAATTTCCAAGCAGAATTCCCCTGCTGCATATGTAAAACAGGAACATCCATCCGTCCATTTACAAGGTTGTCAATATTGGTCCAAGTCTCACTTATCTCGCCCTAGAAGTCTTATTCACTTCAGTGGGGCTGTTAGTGTGAGTAAGGCGAACAGGATTTGGCCTATTGATTGCCCAAGTGATTGCACTCTTTGATATTCCCATGGGCTTCAGGCAAATAAAAAATTCACCAACAGATGTCTCCCTGGCATGTGAGTCTGAAACAGTCTCTTTTTGCTAGTTAATGCCAGTGTTGGGGACCAATCCTGAGAAGTGCTGGTCACCCTTACCTCGGAAGCTCAACTCCTAGCAGGACTGAGCCCCCGGGATTGTGATACAGCTCCACAAAAGAGATCTAAATGGATTTACATCACTTTTTAATAAACACTGACTAGTTTTTCAGTTTATTCACATTTATTTGTGCCACTCACACAAGAGTTGATTTGTGTTTGTCAGTCACTCTTTATGTATATATATTTTTGTATATAATAATCTTGAAACGGAGTTTACAATGGGAATATCTGCATATTTGGAATATTACTCTGATTCTTAAAGCCACTTGGGTGAGGTGGAGGGAGAGCAGAGCCAGTACGCCGTGCCAGACCAGACTGGCTGGTGATTTAAAGGGCCTGGGGCTCTCCGCAGTGGCCGAGCCCCGGGCCCTTTAAATCGCCACCCGAGTCCCACTGTCAGAGCCCTGGGGTAGCGGCGGCAGGGCTCTCATGGTGATTTAAAGGGCCCATAACTCCACTGTGGTAGCGGCGGGAGCATCGGGCCCTGTAAATTGCCCCTGAGCCCCGGGGCTCCCAGCCGCCTCTGCAGCTGGGAGCTCCGGGGGTGATTTAAAGGGCTTGGGGCTCCCAGCCGCAGCTGGGGCCTTTAAATCTTGATTTAAATGGCCCAGGCAATTAAATGTATGTAGGTTACTTTCACCCCTGAGGGGGAGGATGATTTTAATAATAGCAGGACTGGGGCTCAGATCTGTGTTCAGCTCCTGGCTCTGCCACAGATTTCCTGGATGGCATTGGCAAGTCACTTAACCACTCTGCCTCAGTCTGTCTAGCTGTAAAATGGGGGAGGCGGATAATACAGCTCTGCTTCACAAGGTGGTTGAGAGGCTTAATAGTTGTAAGGCACTTTCAGATCCTCTGATAGAAGGTGCTGTAGAAGTGCAAATCATTAGTATGCATTTAAACAGAAAATCCATCGTGATGTTTTACTTACTGTTTTAAAAATAAAAATGTACTTCACCACAGCCACACCGGCAGTAATATGATTAATACCTCTAGTTCTGGAAAGCTATTCCTACTTCTTTACTGACTATTAAAGATTCTCTTCCCCATGCCATATACATGTCTTGCTCATTGATCAGTATCACTAGAGCTCAGCTCCCTGAGAAGAATGCTAAGTGGGTCATAAATATTATGCTAATGAGAGAGCCCGGGAGGATGGTTTAATATCTTTACTCACAGCTACTGCTGACATCTTCCCAAAGCATAATTTAAAGGGAATTTTCAAGGATCCAAACGGCAAATTAAAAAAAGAGAAAACCTACTACTGATGTCAACAGGAAAAGCTGAAACATTCACGTATAAAAATAATGAGCTATTGTTGATAATTAAATATACTCTGAACTAAGCAGTGGAAAATTGTATTGAGAGATAATCGTGTCTCTATGCAAACAGACCCTGAATGTAGACTGGAGCCCTGAGTTCTGAAAATCCTCACAAAGAAACCTTTTGGGGACAGGCAGGCAAAGTGTAGCATAGGAAAAGCTGTATTTGTTTTCTCTCTTTGTCATTCAATTTAAAACTATGTTAAATCATGCGTTTTTCTTCAAGGTCTGTGCTGTAAATTTCCTTGGTTAGCATAATGTCTTACAGTGGGTCGGGCACCAGACCAGGAGTCAATTGATGAGGGTTTTATTCACAGCTGTAACATTGGGCAAATTATTATTATTATTTTATTATTTATCTGTATGACCGTAGCACTAATGAGCCCCAGTCATGGGCCCATTATGTTAGGTGCTGTACAAATCACATCATCTTTGTTTCCCTTCCCACTTTTTGCCTGTCTTGTCTATTTATTTCAATGTTAAGTTCTTCGGGACAGGGCCTATCTCTTACTATGTGCGTGCACAACACCTAGCACAGTGGAGTCCTGAGCTTGGCTGAGGCCTCTCTAAGTGCTACTGTAATACAAATAACGATCTTGCACTTCATGGGATTTTTCACATCAATGAACATTTAGCCTGAATAAGGAAGGTAGGACTGGTTCCTTTTTTGGTTCCTGTTTTATAGCTTCCTTAGATTAATGGATAATGGATTTGAAAGCGCCCTCTTGGGTCACTTGGCCACCATTCTATAACGGCAGTAATATTCATAGACCACCACGGAAAACTGCCACAGAAACTTTGTAGTTTGTCACAGTGTTGCCAACCCCAAGTGCTTAAAATTCATGATCCTGGCCCCTACAAATCATGAGATTAGCCTAAAATCATGAGAATTTAGAATTAATATATGTTAGGGTCTTTTTATTAGGCTTCTGGTTTTTGAGTCTTTAGGATTCATGTTTTCAAGCTTTTCAAGGAATAAAATTTACAAAAGAAAATAGCTCCCCCCAAAAAAAAATTCAAAGAAAGTTGAAATTCTAGAATCACCTGACTCCAAGAGCTGAGGCTTTAAAAAAGCTCTAAATATAACAAGGCTTGTGATACAGTCATGAGAATTAGCAACAATGAGACCATGGAATGTTTTGTTTGATCTTCTAGTACAGTGTTCTGCAGTGGCTGACTCATGAATTTGGCAGTCTTTGTTGGTACTGGATTATAAAGTCTTCGGTGCTGTGGCTTATTCTCTCTTGTGTACGTACTTATGGTGCTGTATAAAAGTTGTGTCTGACTGTCAAATCTATTATAAGGCATTCATCACCTCAGTATCTGGACACTACTTTCCTTAATATGATTGATTATACTGGAATTATTAAAGGTAGAATTAAAGCAAATGTGATTTTTATCATAGTATGTGATTGTCTTCTGAGATATTTCCTTCAGGAGAAATTTTTTTTACCAGGCTAATGAAAGTACTTGTACTGGCTGTGAGTGTAGAGTCTGCTCATTTTCCATCTGGGAAGCTGGTAAGATGCACATTAAAGCCACAGTGTGAGGTGTATAAACGTGATCTGTTGGTGAAGCAGAAAACAATTCCAATTGTCAAGATTCCTAAAAGAAAGATATTTACTCTCCATAATGGGAGTCTAACACACACTACAGTGGGAGTAACTTAATTAATTAACTCTTGATTAAATAGAATTGTAACAGGAGCCAAAATGATTAAATTGACATTTCCTAACCAATGAAAGGAAATAGAAACATGTTAGTTTAGATCGAAGAAAAGGGTGGGTTTAAACACCCCAGTTAGTACTTGGCATAGAGCCCTTGGAGTGAGAGAAAAAAGCTATCTCCTTCCACCTTACCTAAAGGATGATTGTTGTTATTTATTATTAGGAATATTATGATAGACCATAAAGACCCTTCTTTAAAAGACTCCGCCTGCCTCAAAGTGTTTACAATTTAGGTTGCAACAGAAGGCAACAGATGCATGAAATACACAGAAGGAGGAGGACGAGTTAACAGTGAAGTAGGAACATCTGAACGTGATGAGCCATAGGCATGGCTCACCTAGCTGTCCTGAGTTGGTCGTGTCTTTTAGGGATCGTGGATTGGGTGAATTTTAAGGAGAACTCACTTCAAAGTGAGTTTTGAAGATGGTAAGATGATGACTGGATGGAATTTGTGCCGGAGTTTTTCCTATTCATACTGGGAAGCGTGGGAGAAAGCATGGAGCTGTTTGTTGGAAAAGCCAACTGATGGTGGTGAAGGCTGGGAACACTTGCAGAGTGAAGGCAGCAACTGACATCGCAGTGAGTTAATGGAGTGGCTAGATAGAGCAGGATCTTTAAGGTGTGGACAGGAAGCTTGTGTCTGATTTGGAGAAGGGGGAGGCAGTGAACAGATACAGAGAGAGGGTGACGGGTCAAATGAGGTGGTAGGAGATACTGTGCTGAATGAGAAACCATATTGAGGAGATGCTGGACAATTTTATTTTCTTGTGTTTGGAACAACATTCAGTTTTACCCATTTCACCCTGCCAAGGAGAATAGCCCTTCTCTAGGCTTGTTTTCATTGTTTGCCCTGGGTATGTTTTAACTTTGTTTTTCCAGATATCTGTAAAATCAATATAACTATTCAAGGGACTATATATAATGGTGGGGCTAAATCCTGAGGTGTCCCAAGCATGGTAATGAGAAAAGTGTTCTAAATTGTAGCTATCTGACTCAGAGGCTGATCTGATACCCACACAGAAGGAGTGAAAAGCCATTTGTGTCCTAAAGGAGTCTCAGCCTGCGACAGGGATGCCGGATGCTGGACTTGAGGGTATAAAAGTATTCAAGGGGCATTTGTCTGAACAAAATAGGCCAGTACACACAGGGTCATGGCATGGAGTACAGGATGCTAAGGAGGGGTTTGTTATGTACACCAAATGTAATTTGGCATTGGGGTGGGGCACCATATCCTTTGCTGTGCATCTGTTGAGGGTTCTGATATTTGGGCTTTATCTGTCCATTGTGCTTTAGTATTGAGCTTGCAGTCTTTCGTATCAAGTGTACCAAAATGTGCCTCTCTTTCCATACCTCCTTATGTGCATTCATTACAGGATACGTACACTATAGGTGCAAGGTTCTCCTACACTACCCAGCTTCTGCCCTTCACTCCGACCTGGAGGGGACTATTTCAAGGAGGGGGCGGCCAGTTGATTTTCCATTCTCATTTAATCCTGGTGTACATGCTGGCTAGTTAATGCCATTTTGTTTTTTGTTTTATTGTGTGTGTGATGTGGGTATCTTCATCTGAAATCTGGACTGAGACCCACTAGCATATTTCACATAGGGCATCAGATAACCAGATAGTAATGACTTTGTCACACCAACCTGGACTGGTTTTGAACTTAGAGGTGAAGTTTGTGTACCTTAATATCAATTCTCTGAGCCATTCAGTTGTTTGGTGCATATTTAAAACAACCCCCAAGTTAGTTATTTAGATGGACAAGTTCCTTTAGGCCAAAATTCCTGAAATTGGTAGCCTGGAGTTGGGCACCAAAATAACAGAGGCCTGTTTTTCAGAGGCATTGAGCACCCACAGGTCCTATTGATCTCATTGTGGATGCTCAGTGACTCCTTTTTTAGGTGCCTAAGTATGGATTTAGTTGCTTAACTTAAGGCATGCAAGTTCAAACAATGTGGGATTAGTCTTTAAGGTCTCATCTTGTAAAGATGCCAAGCACTCCAGGATCCATTGATGCTTAGATCCCCAGGCAGTAGTAGGTATCTTGGGAATACTCAGATGTATACATTGACCTCAGTGGGAACAGAGGGTGTTCAGCACCTTGCAAAATCAGGCCCAAAGACCATAATGCAGCATCTTAACTAGAAATGTATTGGGCAAGAATATCTCAGGTATAACCAACATTCTTTACAAGAATAATGCTCTGCTCAAATACTTCCCGTGTAAGTAACTAACAAGAGACTCAGCTACAATGATCAGCTGAAATTTCTAAGGGCCCAAGCGTTTCATAGTTTTCAAATGAAAACTTGAGACTCTCACAATTATAGTTTGTTTTAATATGTCCCATGCTATTTTGGAGATGTTCTCCCTGATGTACCGGCCCAGGAATGCAGGAATCAGTAGTTATGGTGAAGAGAACATTGGCCCATTATCTGCTCAGATTCTTGAGCTCCTGGGATAACATCTCTTGCTTGTTTTACACCTCACACAGACCTGAAGGGGTTACGCTGTAAAATGAATAATGACTAAATTTATTCGTCATGGACAAATGATGACAGCTGTTGAGATGCTCCCGTTAGAGCTTCCCAAGGGATAAACTCAGGCTAGTTCCTATTGTGAGCCAAGCTAGCAAGACAGAGTAAGCTTGTCTTCAGTCTTGGATTGTCTGTCCTGGGTTACTAACAGTAGCAGTGAATTTCCTTCCTAGAAGTGGCCTGAAGTTTTCTGGGCTAAAATGGGCATTCATCTGAATCCTGCAGAGCCACAGTTGTACAAACAGGACTGAAGCCAGAGCTGTTTAAATCTATGTGTGAAGACAGCAGCTTAATGAATACAAGGGGCAATGATTGATTCTGATCTGGACTGAAGTCTGCAGCAGTCTGTGAAACAGTGTTGCATCTGGGCATGCTATGGAAAATATGAAGGAATGTTGAGGAAGCTTATTTGCAAAAGGATATGTACTTGTGAGCAATTTCTTCTTTTTTTCCTTTTTAATGATTGTCAGTGAATAGAAGAGATTTTAAGCAAATTGCATTTTTTTAAATTTTGAGAGAGAGAGCAGAGTAGTGAGCAGACAAAGGCCCCGTTTAGTAAGGCATGTCTCTGCTAGATATTACTAAGCATCATTCGTAAATGAGCTTTGGGTCATAAGGCAGGAGAATAGTCATGATTGTTAAATGTTAAACACCATGATCCAAATTTTATCCCTGGCGCACACCCAGTGAAGTCAATGGAATTACACCTGGGTTGAATTTGGCCCTATAGGATTTACAGCTAGAGTGCAAAATTTGATCCTTATTATAAATGATGATTGTGACCATCAGCTGTTGAATTGGGAAGAATGTGCTTCTTCATGTTACTGTATAGTTGATTTGGTTGTATTTTATTTTATGAACTCCACATTCAGATTGTTTCTGTTCTTTGTTTCTCTTTCTGTCCAATACATGTGCTGCTGAAAGACCTGGTATGCAGTTTTGAATGTGCCAGAATATTATCCCTAATTTTCAGTCAAGGAAATTCTCTCTGGATGTTAAAGGTTATTCAACATAGATATTAGAAAAAACATTTGGCCACAATGTTGTCAAGAAGATCCATTTGATTGTAATTCGCCTCTTTTTTTTTTTTATAGCTAATACTCAGGAAAGCTCATTTTAAATTGGAATGTGAGCAAAATTAATGGAGTTTTACTAAAATGCTACAAAAATGAGGTCATTCTTAATGTTTGATTTCTGAGTTTTTATTTTACTTTATTATCTGGAATAGGAAACCACACCCTTTGTGTGTGCTGGGGGGGGTCAGGGTTGGAAAAGCACAATTGCTAGATTATTTTTACGTTAAATAAATGACAGTCTAGATGAATATTAAGGTAACTGAAACAAGATGTATACTATTAGATAAAAGTGCTACTTTTGAAATAATGCAGAATGTCTGTTATCTGGTTATATTTATAGTAATGATTTCCTCTTGGGTGGTTTTATATATATATATATAGAGAGAGAGAGAGAGTGTGTAATGAATCTTTTACTTGATATCTATATAGCTCTCGATAAGAATTTAAAAGAAAATGTAGTTGGGGTGAAATTCACCCCGTTCTAAAAGTCTGGACGAGCCTATTCTCACCACCCCACAATAAGGATTTAAATGGTGCAGGGGGCCTTGTGCAGGCTCTCCAGATGCTGGGTGGAATTTCACCCATCGACCCTATTCAGTCTGTCCCTATTTACTGAAATACTTAAGCATTCACTTCACTTGAGGCATATGCTTAAAGTGAAACTTATGGTTAAGACTTTGCTGAATAGGGAAGGACTTAGACAGGTGCTTAAATGGTTTGCTGAGTTGGGAGATAGTGACTAATGTATGCCCAGAACTGATAAATGATCTCTGCTCTCCTGAGCCAATGGAGTGGTTAGTGCTGAATGTGCTCAACCCCTGGCTGGAAGTGACCCTTCCGGCTGATGAAAGATGGCATTGATGGGGTCCAGCCAGAGGGAATCATGTTCAACCTCCAGGCAGAAGGAGGTGGGAGCAGGGTGACCACCTATCCCGAATTGGGTGAGACAGTCCCGAAAGGCAGAGTTCAAGTCCCGGTCCCAGGCTGAATAATTCCGGGACAAAATTTGTCCTGGATTCCCTGTGGCACTGCTCTGCGCGTGCCCGAGCCTCAGGGGCAGTGCCAGCCTCTTCCTGGTGTGTGTGTGTGGGGGTGAGCTGAGGTGGGCCTTAGCCCCCCACTCACCATAAAGCCCCGCCCCCTGCTCTTCCTCACCCCCTGGCCAGGCCAGAAACTGCAGCCAGCCAGTAGTATGAGCCGCCCAGGGAGCCTAGGTTGCTATGGGGAACCCTGGACCCTCCACCTGCCCTGGGTGGCGCACCCCAGGGGGCGGGGACAGGGACACGGGCCAGGGGCTGGTCTTGGGCACCCTGGTCCTACGCCCAGGGCAGGTGGAGGGTCCGGGGCTCCCCACAGCAGCCCGGGCTCCCGGGCAGGTCTTACTATGGCCTGTCTTTGGCTGCCGACCTGGCCGGGGATGGGGCTTCGGGGAGAAGAGGAGGAGCAGGGTGTGGGAGTTTGGGGGGGGAGAAAAGGGGTAGATTGCAGGGCCAACAGAGGCGGGCGGGGCTCCTGCATATGTCCTGCTTTTGCCTTTTGAAAAGGAGATCACCTTAGGTGGGCGTAATGTGATCCTGAAGGGCTGTGTGGTGGGAGTAGATTTGGGGGGGAACATAGTAGAACTCAATCTGATTTTCTTAGCACGCAAAACCCGGATTAGCCGTCCAAACATTTTACACCTTCCGACTGACTATGTAGCAAATTGTCATTTAAAAACAAGTTAAAGTGGATTTAGGGCTTTTGAAAGTTGCATGATTCACAGCCCTGAAAGCCAGTGTCTTTTCTTGATCCATAGAATGCAGGTACAGCATGGACAGTTGCTGTGTGGTCTTCCCCACACTGCCCCTCTGAGGCCTCAGGGCTTGTCTACACGAGCACTTAAGTCAACATAACTTACATCACTCTGGGGTATGAAAAAACCACTGAGCGACATAAGTTAAATCAATTTGAAGTGCTGTCTACACCAAGCTATGTTGACATAGCTTCCGCCTCTCGTTGAGGTAGACTAATTACATAGACGGAAGAGCGCTATCGTCAACATAGTGCTTCTTCACCAGATGTGCTATATCAGCCCAGCTACAGTAAAGACAAGCGCTCAGTCCTGTTGTACAGGCACCACCTCTAGGGGTGAGAGGGTAGCTGAGGATCTACGGGCCCTTCAGTCCTTGATCTCAGCTATGACTACAAACCACTGCCTGAATTCTCAGTTACACTAAGGCCTGTTTACTCATCTTGAGGTGGAAAGCTGTAGATCTCCTGAGCTGACCAGCTCCTTGAATTTGTATTTAGAAAGGACAGTTGGATGCAGGCATTGATCATAGCTTGTTGGTTTATTCTTTTAAAAATAACTTCAGTGAAGCCTTAAAAAGCTGTTGAAGTGAGAGCTGTCTTCAGTATTCTTGCAGGAAATGCACAGAGCACTTGCTCCAATATAGGCACACCAGTTGGGAAATGTTTTAATTTCACCTTAGTTATGACTGAATGTGGTTCTTCCTCAGATAAAAATTTTGATGATGAAGACTCTGTGGACGGGAACAGACCTTCCTCGGCCAGTTCATCTACATCTTCAAAGGCCCCTCCAAACTCCCGCAGAGTTGGCATGGGGACTGCTCGCAGACTTGGGTCTGCAGCTCTGGGCTCAAAGTCCACAGGTAAGGCAATATCGCATATTGGGTGAAACTCACCTTTCTGCAAAGGGCCTGCACAACACCTAGGCACTGCTGAAGTCCCATTTAAGCCTTATTTTGAGGACCTAAGTGCTACATAGTCCTTGTGCTAAGCAGGCCCTCTTTAGGGTGGTGAATTGCTCTGTCTGAGAACATGAGACTTATACTGGCTGAACACCAAGAATGTGTTCTGGAAGAGTGAACCTGCAAATGATTCCCACATCCAGATCCACATAGTGAGCTTCAACATTGTGTTTGAAGCAACAGTGTGCAGTGATCCACCTTTTCCTCCTAAAGGAACTACACCTCTGTAGTCAAATAGCTTAAATAACACAGGCTGTTTATTTAACAAATAAGGTCAAAAATGTATGTGCTAAACTCCAGTTTCATGCAAATTTAAAACAGTTGGCAAATTGTTTTTTTAACACTTGTGCCACTTGACCTCCAACTTCTGACGCTCTAATTAAAGGGTGAAAAGAAAACTGAACAATGACTCTGAATTTATTTGCAAATTGCAACTAAAGGAAACTTTCCTGATTCCATTCTCAAACGATAACTGTCATCTGAATAATGTCCTTAAGCCTTTACCTTTTCTTCCCATCTCTGTATCTTCAGTTTGTGTACCTGTCAGGAGATCTACCCATTTGTCAATTATAAATGGGACTAAACCCTTTAAGAGAAAAACTCCCTTGTAGCTTAAGTAAATATTCCATCTCATCTTTTCAGGCAGCACCCCTAACAGTCGAATGGCTGCCTTAAACGACTTTGTAATGTGCTCTGTTATGCCTAGGAATTGAAGGATGCTGTGTATCGTTTGTGCTTTGCTTTGAATTTCCTTGCCTTTATTGTTTCCATTACAGCTGTAACACTCTTTCCATGTAGGTTTGGGGGGTGTGGGACTTCTCTCTTCTTTAGGTGCTTTCAGAACTGAGCATATTTTTAGTGATTATACGGTTGTTGATGAGAAGGGTGAAAAGGCTTTTTCATTTATCTGTCAGCAGCCAAAGAGGGAGCTGGTGCTGTTGATGAGGAGGATTTTATTAAAGCGTTTGATGACGTCCCAACAGTTCAGGTAAGAAGAAAGACATTTTAAAACATTTAACAATAACAGTATAACCCAGATGTCCAACCCAAACCCACTCTCATTGAAATCAATAGCTGAGGCCCATTAACCTCAGTGGTGGCAAGCTCTAATAAAGAGGGAGGCAAGGGAGTAAAGAGATGTTTTCATTTTCAGATTTGGAAAGAGATGGAGAGTGGGTGAGTTAGAGAGAGAGAGAGAGAGAGAGAGAGAGAGAGAGAGGAAGGGGATTCCAAATGACAGGAGTTGCAGAGGAGCGGTGGAGCAATTGTCTGGAGGACTGAAAGGGAAGTCAGTGCTCGACAGACAGAGGGAAATGGGAGGAAAGTGAAGAGACAAGGGCTGTGAGGTTGGCTGGAGCAAGCCAACAGAGCATGTTTAAAATGAGGAAAGCGGGCCCTCTTAAACTGGCTCCTGAACTAACTCCCTAAAGGCAGTGGAGTAGTTTGTGGACAGAGATTAAAGGCAAGTCACAAGATGTTGCACCTCCTGAAGACTGGGAGCTGAGATTTGTGAAGGCCATGAAGAGGACTCAACATAACTTCACTAGAGGGTTCATCTAACTCTGATACTTGAAAGAGAGACGGTTAAACAGCAAACTCACTTATTGTGTATCTGTAGACTTGAACAGTGGAAAGTTTTCAAATGCAGTCACATGCATGTAGGATTTGTCAGTATATCTACGCTTTCATCAACTCACAGTTTTCTTTGTCCTGACCCGAATTGTTGCCAGACTGAATAGTTCCAGGTTAATTTGACTTATTCTTCAAATACTAGTGGGCTCCTCTTTGTTATCTCAGTGCTTGACTGGATGAAGACAGACTTCCTTCAGCTATTCCTGTTACGACTAGGGGATTTTACACTAATCTCAGGAATTCTCTGACTTTCCCACCTCTTTCCTACCCAGAGGTTATTTTCACTGGAGTTATTCTCATTTCAACATTTGCCAAGGATCTCGGTGTTTGATTCTAGTTGCCTTCCCAAGGTTAAGTAAAACACATAGTTAATGTTACTTTTCTCAGTTAAGGAATATTGCTTGTTGGTCCTTAGAGTTAATTATTACAGTCCCGATTCATGCCTTTATATTGGTTGACCATTGCAGTATCTGGCCTTCCCTACAGGCTGCAGACTATTGAAGATACCAAAGCTGGATTGATAACATGCATGTTATACCATGATGTCATTGCACAGCTGCTGTCTCGTTTTCCACTATATACAGTGGCAACATTAGAGAAGCATCACGGAATAGAGGATTGAACTCTAGCTGGGAGCCAGAAGCTCTGGAGTTCTAATTCTGATTCTGAACTGTGTGATCTTGCACAAATTGGAGATGCGTGTCAGATAGGAACCAGGACAAACAGAGGTTTTTTTTACTTCTCAGTGCTTCAGCTTTCTCCTCTGTAAAACGGAGATGATAATACTGAACTGACTCGAAAGGGGTAGTAGTTAATGTGTGTGTGTGCAACACTTGGAAAACAGACAGAACTGTGTGCTGACGATCTCTAAATTCTCCTCTCCTCCATGTATGCACAATTCACACTCATTTCAGTGGGTGTTACAGGCTCAGGGCTGAATTTGGCCCACTGACTTCATGACTAGCCTATCTTACGTTGCTGACATGTTGCATATATTACTCTTGCGAAATTGCTTTCAGCAAACTCAGGACTATTGGCTGCTCAGCCTTCTTGGTTAGTCTTTTGTAGCGATGGCATTGACTTCCTATGTGCTGATGCAGTGGAACTCTTGCACTTTGACATTTGGAATCTTCTTTGCACCTGTACGTTTCAAGCTACTCTTCAGCTTTTTAAATGTTGTCTGTTCGTGTGGCTAATGTGCTATTTTGGGACAGTCTTTCAAACACTGGTACGTAAACAGTGCCAGTAAAAACCTGCACTTACAGGGCAAATAGGTCCTTATAAGCACTGTTATCTATTGTGCCAACAAATATGGGTTTCACTTATGCAGTGGGTATTTACACACTTTGTGGGCGTAATTTATGTATCAAATGTTGTTAATTTGTTTCTCTATATTTATTGGTGGTTTTGTATGACCCTCTAGAAGACTGTTTTAGGTATGACGTTGACTTCAGAAATAATGCTTACTGCCTTTAAATTGTAGAGCTGTATAATAGTCAAAAATGATAACACTTTAAACATCCTGTATGGCCATTTAATATTTCTTGATTTTGTGTAATACATTAGTCCCTTAAAAAGCAACAGAGGGTCCTGTGGCACCTTTGAGACTAACAGAAGTATTGGGAGCATAAGCTTTCGTGGGTAAGAACCTCACTGCTTCAGATGCAAGTGTCCATTAGTCCCTTAGAGTCTAAGAGCCACACGCAGTGTGTGTTGTTTTGCACATGGTAATAAAGAATTCAGGAGTGAAGGAGGTTAGAGGTTCAGTTAAGAAATCTTCTGATTCACTGGAGCAAGTATTTCTTTTATCTTAATAACATTTTCTTTTTTTAATTCACAGATTTATTCCAGCCGAGACCTTGAAGAATCCATAAACAAAATTAGGGAAATCCTATCGGATGATAAGCATGACTGGGAGCAGAGAGTATCTGCAGTAAGCATTGGACCTATATGCTAATTATTTTAATGTAAGGTTTTTATGGGTGAAGTTCATCCCTTTGCAGAGTGTCAGCATGAGTTCTGTGTACCACTGAAGTTGTCTAAATAGAGCTGATGTGCAGTTTAAGTGGTACATTGACTATACTGGCCCTCTGCATGGAGTGAATTTCACACTATGGGACTAAATTTAAACTCCTGCATTAAGGAAACCATGAAGTATTAGGTTTATAGGAATTTAAATATCATGAACAGGCATCATATTGAATAAGTCGTCATACATTTAAGATATACTTAATTTTTCAGACAAATAGATAAACCTAGAAAATAGCTAGGTTAGAGTCAAATTTTCAAAAGTGGAGTTCAAAATTGTGAAAAGTGTCCTTTCTGCACTCCATTTGAGTAGATGGATACGTGCAAAAGACCCGCTTCTTCACTGCCTTCCAGGTTGTATAGTCATTTACTCCTGTGCAAAGTGGGTGTAAAACAGTTTGGTAGCATTTTATAGCCACTGGGCACAGGTGGAAATGACTGCATGGAGGAGCAAGGTGATAGGAAATCAGACCTGTAATGGACATGCTGAGTTTGAGTCTTATTTATAGACAAGCTGTAAGTTACACTGATGCAAATCTGCATAAGATCTTTTCTACACTCTTGGTTTCTGCCACTGGTGTAAATACACTGATGTAATGTTATTGGTGCAAATCCCCAGTGTAGCCCTGACATACTTGTCCAAGCAGTGATTTGCATTGGTGCAGTTTACCTCAGTCTGAACCTTGGTTCTAAAGTCTAATAGTGAATTCATAGATTCATAGATTCATAGATTCTAGGACTGGAAGGGACCTCGAGAGGTCATCGAGTCCAGTCCCCTGCCCGCATGGCAGGACCAAATACTGTCTAGACCATCCCTGATAGACATTTATCTAACCTGCTCTTAAATATCTCCAGAGATGGAGATTCCACAACCTCCCTAGGCAATTTTTGATAGTGGTGCACCATGATTAATTGTTTGCATTGGTGTAGTTATGTCAGTGGCTAAAACTAGCTCCCTAGAGTGAAATCCTGGCCTCATTGAAGTCAGTGGGAATTTTGCCATTAATTTCATTGGGGCAGGATTTCACTCCTAGTGTAGACAAGGCCTGATTCTAATGAATTCAGTGTAGATGTTCCAGATTTACACTGGTGTAACTGAGATCAGAATCTGAGTTGTGGCTTTTCAAGTCAGACCATCTTTTTAGTGAGAGAGCTGTGAGAAAATTATAGAGTTTCAATGCATACAATGCACTTGAATGTTTCAAGATGTTCATTTCCCTAAATGTTGTAAATGGACGGAGGGAATGGAGGAGCAACCTTCAAATTCTTTGACTTGTTTAAATGTCCCAATAACTTTAATGATACGATTGGAAAAGTAAATGTCTGGCTTGCCACATTTTGTCATTGGTCAAATTGTAAATGACACTTTTGGATTCCTGTAGCATGGCCAAGGCTAACGTATGAATGTTCTTACTTTTATTCAATACGTTGATCCCTGAAATATGTGATCTTAGATTGCGTTAAGAACCTATTCCTCAACACATTCATATTTTTACAGGGAAGTTGGAAAATGAGCACTAGTTTTGAACACAGTTCTGAGTGTTTTTATTTCTCATTAATAGATACCAGTGTCTCTTGCTATTTTGTCACCTGTAAGTCCTTAAATCTTGTTTGCCAACAGCTGAAAAGGATCCGATCCTTACTATTAGCTGGAGCTGCAGAGCATGATAACTTCTTCCAACACTTACGCCTGCTGGATGGAGCATTTAAATTATCTGCTAAAGATCTGCGGTCTCAGGTAGTGCGAGAGGCGTGTATCACGTTGGGGTAAGGAATACATTCTAAACTGTGTTCTACAATTAGTTTTGATGAAAGCAGGAGATCCTGGCTCGAACCCATTTATGATGTCATTTGGCCTTGTCAGTACTGGACAGACAAAGTGGTGTTAGAACTTGGTTTTTGCCACAACCATTTAAAAACCATGCTCATGCGGGTCATTAATCATGGTTGTACAGCCTGTGGGGATGGGTTCCGTACGGTGATGGTTGTACAGCCTGTGGGGATGGGTTCCGTACGGTGATGGTTGTACAGCCTGTGGGGATGGGTTACGTATGGTGATGGTGTTTGGAAATGTTGGTTGGGCAGGCCTTGATCAGCTTTAACCTTTGAAAGCAATTACTCACATTATGGACCAGATTCAGATCTCAGTTACACCGGTGTCCATCTGAAGTAGCTCCATTAACTTCAATGGAGTTACTGTGGATTGATAACCAATGTAGGAAAGGGCAAAATCTGTCCTTATGGGTTTATTGCTGGCCAAAGCTAGCTTTAAAAAATCCTCAAACTGTTTCTAAGTTATTCAAATACAAAATAATGCCTGTAAAACCACAGAATATATTCGGTGATCACATTAGCTCTAATATGGACACCACAGATTTTTTTTTTAATTAAAAAAAGGGGGGGGGTGGAGCTCTTTGGTCCTGGGCTCATGACCCAGGTATACTTGCGACATTCTAAGGGTCAGTTTACAATCAAACAGATTTGACTGAGTTATATGTTTCTGTAAACTGGCAGAGACAACAGAGCTCCTGTTGCAATGCCTGGCCTTTGAGGAGTTGAGCACCTAGAGGGCCCATTGAATACCGTGGAAATTGAGGGTACTCGGCACCTGTCAAGGTCAAGTCCACAATGCTGTGAAATGCTTTTCAATAGTGTAATACCACAATTCCAAATAACAAAATGAAATGTGCCCTGAGTATCTGAATCCAATGGAACAGAAGTGGAGGGCCATATTTTGCCCTCCTTGACCCCACATTTTAAATTAGTGGGGTTGCATGGAGTGCAGAATTTGGTCATGGCTAACAAATGAAAGATCAGGCCCATAGTGGTTAATTTCATTTAATTCTATTAAGGTACAAATCTTATGTAAAACGATGTACTCAGTAGCGAGGGACCAATTGCAGATGCCTTATATGGAAAACACGTGAATATTCTGACCCTTAGGAGACTGCAAAATTGAGTTTGGAAAGTTCCCATTCATCCTGGGTCTGTTAAGGCTGGAAATGCCAACAGAATAGCTTCTCTTGTGATATTTCACACTCACACTTTCTGCCCGAGCTGAAGTTAGCAGGCAAGGAGGCAGCGTAACATTGAATAATAAAGACACAAATATGAAATGTGTTTTGTCTTTGGGTTCAGACTGAGTTTGGGGTGAAAGTACAGGTCAGTTCTTATTTTCTGTGGGCTTGTTCCCCCATCCGTAGTAACTGAATGTTGAATGCTGCCAGAGCAGTGACTCTGAAGAAAGGGGACTAGGGCATTTTTAATAATCGTTTATGAAATTCACAAATGTCAAGGCAAGACAGAAGCTTGAGAGAAAACAGAATCTGAAACTGACAAGTGCTAGAAAACCAAGTTATTCAGCAGTGCCCTATGGGTTTGTCGGTGCATCTTTAACAGAGTGCCAGTGATGTGGTGAGCTTCCATGCTGAATTTATTCCTTGTTAAAAATCTGGATTAGCATAAAGCATAGCACTGGTTTGAGATGAAAACTGAAAAATGTTTGAGATATGTCTTGTTCTTTCTTCTTTGGTGGAGTTAGAGAGGAGACTGCAAAATCACGAAATAGTGCATGTCAGATAGTCTACATTACTATGACTAGCATAATCTAAAGCATATTTACCAGCATTTAATAATTGTTTTTCAGACATTTGTCTTCAGTTTTGGGAAACAAGTTTGACCATGGGGCAGAAGCCATCATGCCAACCATCTTTAATCTGATTCCTAACAGTGCCAAAGTAATGTCCACTTCTGGTGTCGTAGCTGTTAGATTAATCATCCGAGTAAGTATATATCAAAACAAAACTTTGTCTTATAAAGGCTTAAATCTGTGATCAGATCTGAACTGAGGAGAGAATGTGAACATGTCCCTGGTGAAAATTAGCTTAAATAAATAGATCAAGCACCTAAATGTTGCAGAACTTGGCTATGAGACTTCTTCCTTGAATTTCATCTGGATATATCATCTGCATTCAGAAGCTTTTGTTGAGCCCCATGTCATGTCTTAGAATAGGGAAAATTATTTACTGAAACGCAGTTCAAGAGGGGAAAAGAGACTGACAATAAATGAGGAGTAATAGTTTGTCCGCTATTAATGGAAGTTGCTTCTTGGTGACTCTTGTTGTTTATGAACCCAGTTTATGAATCTAGCAGTTTACTGACTAAATTGTTCAGTGGAAGTTGTGTAGCCACCTGAAGGAAGAGCACTACAGAGACATTCAGATGCTAGGGACACTGTTAATTATAGGCTGCTGGCTGGGTAGCATTTGGTGTTTGGGTGGCCATTAGCTTGTAGGAAGGGGAAGGGACAACTCATCAGATTATCATTAGCTATCTGGCATTGAAGCCTAGCAGTGATATTTTGTGTCATGAAGACCTTGTTCTGATGGTTCAGGCTGTAGCATGCTCCATCAGATGGGATAGCTCAGTGGTTTGAGCATTGGCCTGCTAAACCCAGGGTTGTGAGTTCAATCCTTGAGGGGGCCACTTGGGGATCTGGGGCAAAATCAGTACTTGGTCCTGCTAGTGAAGGCAGGGGGCTGGACTCGATGACCTTTCAGGGTCCCTTCCAGTTCTAGGAGATGGGATAGCTCCATTAAAAACAAACAAACAAAAAAACATTCTGGATTGTAAGTAGAAAAGAAAGTAGTTCTCATAGTACTAGTAAGTGAGTAAAGATGGTGAACTAGCAGCTCTTTTATTAAATATAAATGCTGTTGGTCAGCAAGTGAGGGTTCAAAATCATAACTTTCCAGGTTGCTCTAGATTCCAGTTGCACAACAAGACCTAACCATGTTCATATTTACAGGCTCGAAGATCATTTAGGAATAATTACATCGTTTAACAGGGTATCCCTCTGTGTTACTTTGTATAATAAAAAGGAAGGACTCTATTTCTTTATGCACTATTCGTTATTCTAGAATGATGGATTGTGTGATTTGGAGCGTGGGGGGTTAGGAATCAGGACTAGTAGGTTTAATTCCTGGCTTTGCCTCTGACTCACTGTATGATCTTTGGCAATTCACTTAGGGTCCAATCCTGCACCTACTGAAATCCAAAGCCAAAATTTCTATTGACTCAAGTGGTACATGATCAGGGCCCTACCTCTCTGTCCTTTGGTTATCCTATCTGTAAAGTAGATATTGTTAACTCCATCTACCTGCCTCAGAGGGACCTTGTGAAGCTTGACTAGTGAAGGTTTGCAAAGGACTTTGAGAGTGGATGACAAGTGCTATCAGCATAAGATGTATTAGGGATACTTCTTTGCAGAAACAAAGGATTTTTACCTTTGGAGAGTTGCGTGTATATTTCTCTGAAGTCATTTTTAAACCACTTTCGCTTGCCTTCCCATCCTCATATAAAGAGTCTTTGTAAGCACTACATGGACAGTGCATCTTGTCTAAGGCCATTCATCAACTAGTGTGGCCTCTGCCCAGTGATGTGGCTGGCATGCTGTGGGAAGCCTTGGCATACCCTACTGCTGGAGATTTCTGCCTATTGATGAATATGGGTCTCACACAGCAGTGACTACAGACCCGCCGGAGCCTGTTTCCATACGTGTAAATAAGGAATTCATGTCTTTCTTAAAAATATTCCTTTATCTATGGGCTGAATTTTTTAAAATGAGCCAAAATGAGTGTGTGGATGTTGGCTTTAGGATGACTAAGGGAAATTGGCTTTACTCCCACAAATCTAAAATGTAAAGGTTTTCCCCCTGTTTCTCTTGTTCTAGCATACGCACATCCCTCGGCTAATACCCATCATAACCAGTAACTGTACCTCCAAGTCTGTTGCAGTTAGAAGGTGAGAATGAGGTTTTAACTTTTCTTCTTGTTTATCAATGGCTTAAATTCACTTCCTGTTTTTTGTTTTTTTTTTTAAAGAAAAGCTGAGTTTTTCAAAGCGATGTAGAAGATTTATCTGCACATCTTCCCTTAACATTAATGGATATATCTGAATCCCCTAGGTCGCTATGAAAAATTCAAACCAAGTGTTTTTTTTAAAAGTTGCACACTGTGTAGGGGAGAATCACTGTTCCTGTTCTTGAAAAGGAAGGATGGCCTTTAAATAGAAAGTAGCTGATTTAACATGTGGGGGAAGGTAGGTGAGGGTGTACTGTACAGTTGTGTATGTTTGTGCATGTTTAGATATTGCTATAATATTATCACATTAGTTTGGCTGCCTTCCGAGGCCTCAGATATGCTCCTATTTTCTACTACCAACCACTTTTGTAGTACATTTCCTTCGGACCAGAGTGTAAAAGTCACATTCTCTGAAATTCGATGGCCTGAGTTATGCAGGAGGTCAGACTGGATAATCACACTGGTTGCTTCTGGCCTTAAAAATGGATGATTATTTCCTTTCTGCTGTCTAGTTGGAAGACCTGAGCCCACTGTTTTTAGCTCCAGTCTCCTCTAGCTGGACAAACAGAAGTAAGAATGATTGGTGACTGTGTCACCTACTGACTACAGCTCTGTCACATACCGTAAGCAAGTCACTTAACATCTCTGTCCTTCAGTTTCTCTATTTGAAGAATGGGGATGAGAAAATACCTTCTTTTCAGACTTGATACGAAGCGTAGTGTTTGTAAAGCGCTAACAACTACAAAGTAGTGTTAACTTTGATCTTCTCTACATCTCACTGTGCTTTGTATTAAAAAGAAGCAAAATCAAAACCACCCCACAAGTAATAGTCTACAGCTAGGGTCCAGAGCACTGCTTCATACTGTGGTGACATTCCAGTGTTTCAGACCATTACTGTAGCGTATATTCATATTTTTTTAGTGTAAAAACTCTTTGTAGCATTTGATCGTTATAGATACACTAGTATTTTTAATAAGGGTTGTCACTGCTGATTTTGGTGTCCAGCTGGACCCCATAATAATAAATGACTGATGTGCGGTTGCAAGTCCACTAGAAGCCATATGCCTCTTTATTAGCTTAAATAACTCAGACAATATTTCTCCTTTACCCACTTTCAGGCGCTGCTTTGAATTTTTAGACTTGCTGTTACAGGAATGGCAAACACACTCCCTAGAAAGGTAAGATCTGAGCATGAGCGTCCCTTCGGGACTGTGGCTTGAAACATCCCACCCTCACTGCTAAAATCCGTTTTTTCCCCGTTCAAAAATAAAAGGGAAAAAGAGTCCTCTGAGGCCCTGTGTGCACCTACTTAGGCACAGGCTGTTGGGGGAATTGCTGAGGCCTCCCAAATATTGGAGCTTCTGGTGGCACCACAAATGTGGATCCCAGGGCTACAGATGCTATTTCCTGAAAGCGTTGTTGAATGGACTAGAGAAATTGGTCCTCTCCAGTCAGGCTCAGAGAAGATGGTCAATGAATTCTTGAGCTCTGCCACTCTCCAGATTAAACTCAAGCAAGGGGGTCTCATATTTTCCTGACTGAAAACGAGTGGCAGAGAGAAGCCAGGCGTGGGAGGACGGGACTGGGGTTGGCAGAAAAGAAGATCTTAGGCATTTCAGTTTCCTGCTGCAGGCAAGTACTGTGTGGTCCAATCATTCCAAAATATTGCTATTCCGAAGTAATAATGCTATAGTAATTCCAGATAGTAAAGCAGTAATACTATTCTAAATAGCCAGTTTTCCCTATATTGGCCTATATGTTTAAGAGCTGGATTGTTCTGGTATGCAAAGAGGGGAGCACACAAGGGGCCTTTCCCTTCCCTTATACTTCCACCCTAGATTTCTGGCCTTAAGATCTGACTCTTGCAAGTGAGGGTGCAGTTGCAGTGCCTGTGTTCACCCAGCCTGGGGAGTACTCCCTCCTACAACCCCTGGGGCTCGAGCCATCCCGAAGGGGTAGGAAAAACTAAGACTGTGAGCCCATCACCTTGTATAATTGACTGATGATGCTGGACACATGCAGAGATTGGAGCATGCTGCAGACTCCTAAAGGATGGTATATCATGTGCACTGGTGTTGGGGCGCCCTGGGCGGGATTTTGCCTCCCAGATGCCAGGCATAAAGCCAGAATAGCTAATTTAAGGCTGACACACAACTAATAGGGACATAATAAGAGACTCATATCTGTAAGACACATTATGGCCTTTCAAACTAACAGTCTGCGGAGAAAGACAAAGGTGTGAAGGGAAAAGGAAAGGTGATTGACCCTTACTTCATTAACCCAAATTGCCCTGGGCTACTTTAAGAGTTAAGAGATTATTTTTACACCCTGGTCGTTTCCATGGTAACTAAGGAATGACCTCTGAAGAATGCAGCTTGGCTCTTGATTTCCAGTAGCAAGGAGTGAAATAAAGCTGACTTGTAAGAATAAATAAATACATCCCCTAAAGGATGTTATGTGACAATGGGGGAAGCTGTGAAATGCTCTCTGTTTGCCGAGAGCGGGGAGAAATCACTAACCTTTGCAGACTCATCTATGAGTGCAGGGAGGTTTTCTGCATCTTTACTCACTAACGGAATAATGTTTTCTTCTGATCTCAGACACATCTCAGTATTAGCGGAAACAATAAAGAAGGGAATCCACGATGCAGACTCTGAAGCAAGGATAGAGGCAAGAAAGTAAGTGGATTTTAAAAAAAAATAAGTATCACTTTATAAACACAGGATGGTGTGCGATGGAAAACAGAAGCCAAGACAAACGCACATAGGGCCTGTTCCTACTCCCATGGCAGTCGATGGCAACAGTTCATGACTTCAACAGGAACAGGAGTGGACCCACAAAGCAGTCAGCATGATCTTATTAATAAAACCCCAGCCATACACTCATTGCTTCTTTAGATTCTGGTCATTTTACATCAATGTGTAACTTGGTTTTCTCCCAGTGTGGATTAATCCATGTATTAATGTATGTTCTTAGAAGCACAAGAGCATTTTGCTAATTCTTACTTATCTGCCACCAATATAATGCCTAGATAAAATCTGGTGGTTTCATTCCTGCTCCCATTAAACACTGGGTTGCCAAAGGGCAGTGAGATTTGATAGCCAAGTATCATTTGATTTCAGGGCTGATTCTTTTATCTCATGCAAAAATCTCTTTGTCCTTAATGGAATTTTTGTCTGAGTAAACATTACAGGATTGGGCTTGCCATTGCTTTCTAAACTACTACAAAATATTGTAAATAATCAAAACCACTGTCCGAGTTAGTTAATAAAGTACAATTGTGAGGCAGCATTATTTTGCCTTTCTTAATCACTGATGTTGAAATCTCATTAATTTGCAATGATTTTCCCTGTCACAAAGGATATAGGAGAGGTGCTGCTGTATTTTCAAAAGTGTGTGTATGTGTCCATGGGAGGTTGTTTTGGTATACTGAGAACTTGTTCTTAAACTAAGCACCAAAGAGTCTAGGTGAACTTTATATGGAGAGAGAAAGCTGTCGTATGGTACGTTTTACATTTCATGAACTCGTTTAGAAGAATCAAATGATTAAATGCTACACTTCAAGAAATGGTAGTTCATAGTAGGAGTGGGTATTAAAATTATTTTGGGAAGGAGCATTTTCTCCAATCATGAAAATACTATAGGCACCCCGGTATTACAGCAATGTGGCTAGGTAACCCAGATAGCTAGTAGCTAGGCAAACTCTTTGAGGATTTATTGTGACTGCCTAATTCTCCTTTATTTTTTTCTTAATTAATATATTGCCAATGTTAAGATTTAAATTTTTGCATTTTATCCCAAAGAGATTAAAATGCTGACGACTTCCTCTGTCTTGGGAGCAGCTGTCACGTGCAAACGGCTCTGGATTAATTTGCACTTATTGATCTTGTTCTTAAAGTGTCCTCCAGCCTAATCCTGAAAGGTGCCTGTAACTCCTATAGATTATAACAGGAAGTAAAGATGCTCAGCATCATCTGGGAGGCCGTTAGTGCCACACAAGACTGGTCCCTGTGTGCGGAAATGTTTCTCTCTCCTTTTTTCGAGTGGGCTAGATCCTGGGAGATGCTGAGCCACTCTCACTGAAGATAGTGAGAGCAGCGAGCTCAGCACTCCCTAAAATTTGCCTCAATAGCAGCCAAAGTTTGCCCCACAGTATTGTGCAAAGGGTCAGGATCATCTCAGGGATAATTGTCAGTTACCACACATCTGCTTTTGAATGTTATTGAATAAGGGAGTCACTGTTATGTTACAATTTGAAAGAAAAATCTCTGTGATTGCTGTCGTGAATCAGGCCCACAGATCTGTCTTCAATTGCAGATTGTTTCAGAAACTGTTATTGAATTCACGTTAATTTGCCAGTCCTACCTCTTTAAACACCAACGGAGTGTCCCCTCGGCCTGTAGAGAGCCAGTGTGGGTGAAAGGGTTAATGGTATTTACCAGCACTCATGCTAGATTTCCCCCTTTCACTGGGACATTGCGGGTTGAAGCTTGCCATGGGGTGTCTGTCTTGTCTAAGCCCCGCTGCTCTTACGGGCTAAGGGTGTTCTTCCTGACCTCCTGATTGGACCTGTGACATCTGGGTATAGACTCTGCCCCTTTCTGGTGCTAGCTGTGTTCCTGTGATGCCCTGCACGGTGTACACACCCTGCCTTCCCACTTCTGGTAAGTGTGTCTTGTGTGGAATTGCTTCCTCAAAACACAGCAGTAGCCTGTGTGGTATGTTTCAGATGCATCACAGAAAGGCTGCATCCCTGAAATGGTTCAGTTTTCATAGGGGTAGTCGTGTTAGTCTGTATCAGTCAAAACAACCAGGAGTCTTTGTGGCACCTTAGAAATTAACAAATTTATTTGGGCATAAGCTTTCATGGGCTATCACCCACTTAAGCCAACTCCCATCTTTTCATGTGCTGTCTATTTATACCTGCTTACTGTATTTTCCACTCCATGCCTTTGATGAAGCGGGTTCTAGCCCACGAAAGCTTATGCCCAGATACATGTGTGCGTCTCTAAGGTGCCACAAGGACGCCTCTTTGTTTTTACTGAAATGGTTCAGTTAAGCCATTGCCATTGGGGATGGACGTCTCCAGACTGAGCCGCTGTGGCTCACCGAACGTCGCGAGGAGTTTTCAATGGTATATTGGGATCTTCTTTTCAGATGTTATTGGGGCTTCCACAATCACTTCAACAGAGAAGCAGAACACTTGTATCACACGTTGGAATCCTCCTATCAGAAAGCCCTGCAGTCTCACTTGAAGAACTCAGACAGCATAGTGTCCCTGCCTCAGTCCGATCGCTCGTCCTCCAGTTCCCAGGAGAGTCTCAAGTAAGGCTCCGTACTTTATTACCACTGATTTTATTGTCTAAGCGGCAGATGCACCTAAATGTGAGCAACTATGACATTGCACCGTTACCATTCACAACTTCATGCTTAACCTTGTGTCTCATCTCTCTTATCCCTGTTCACATTTATTTCTTGACCTCAACATTTGACCAGCTCCAAAATATGGCATATGAGGTTTTTGGCTGGCAAGATATTTAAAAACAAAAAACAAAAAACCCCACACTGCTAAATATCCTGGAGTCAGTCTTGAATCCATAAATAAGTGGACAAGAGGCTTTTCATTCTCAGCCAGACAGTATTAGTCAGCCCTCCTAACTTAAAAAGACACTTGTCTGGTCTGAAATTTTTCATGCTTAGCCTTAAGCCAGAGAAGTGAGTGTATCTGTTTGTCTTTTCTTTTTCTTGTAAGAAGAGAAGTGGCCAAGCTAGATATAAATTATATAGCTGCAAAACGAATAGCTTTTCTGCTGCTTTTGTGTATCTTGGCTGTTTTTGAAGGAACGCATCAAAGAATTTAGACTCAAAATTCGCCCCAGCTGAAAAGCGTTAGAATTTTTTGAGGACTGTCCTATTACAATATGAATTGTAAAATCCACCTCCATCCTACAAAGAAATGTATAAAATACATTAGTCACCATTTAACTAGGACCTGAAATCTTCTTTTGCTCTGTTAATGCTCATGGTAATTTTTTCATACTCTTTTCTAAGGAGTATTATTGAGCCTCAATATTTATATTTAAACAATAAATCCTGTTAGTCTATTACTATATGTAAATAGTTGTCTATTACGAACCCTTTATGACTATGTACTCAGCGGGGACATGGGGACGGCTTCTAAAAAGTAATTCCAGGTTTATCATAGTAATTATATAACTGCATAAATATATATTTGATATGTTTAAAAAGAAAATGAAAGAGGGCCAGGCCAGCAGTCTAGCAATAGCAGGAGAGTGTTGTGGGAGCACAGGAAGAGCTAAGTAGACATTCATCACTCAGACTAGACTGGCTCCAAAGCAAGGGTTTCAGTGCAGCAGACGTCAGTGATGAAGGACCAGTGCTGGACTGAAGGCCAGTTCTAGATTAGCAGAGAGGGGAGTAGAGAATAATCACCTTTGGCAATAGACTCTTCCTGTGCCTTTGATCAGTGAAGTCCCTTGGAGCATATATGTGGAGAGTTCCGAAAACAAAGAGGGCAGTTTTGAATGAAATCCTGAAATAAGTGGGGAGCCACTGGAGGTGTCTGAGGTTGTGGTTGGTATGGTTGTGCTTCTGTGTATATAGCAACATTTGGCACACCCTGGAGTCTGGAGAGTGGGGTCATGATTAGGCCACTGCTATTTTTAATAACCAGTTATAAATGTAGTAATATAGAACAAAGCCTCCTAAAATATGATGACATTTTTATAGCCAAGATCATTGGCGGCTCAAAAAAGACCCGTTTGACTTTAATAAATGTTTGTGTTTAATTTCTAGCCGTCCATTGTCTGCCAAAAGAAGTCCTACCGGGAGCACTACATCCAGAGGTGAGAGCAGGAACTGGAGGATACGTAATCACCTATTGCAGGGGAAGATTTGTAATGAAGTACGATAAAAGACTCAAATATTTCAGGGTTCAAAATAGTGATTCTGGTTATAATGAAATCTCCATTTACTGTGAAGTTGTTCTTTGGACCATTAGTCCAGTCAGATATAGCTGTTCCTGTGGCCACCAGCATATAGTGGAGGCATCTTATGTGCATGTCTCCTATGGTACTAAATTCCAAACTGATCACAAAAGTGCTTTCCCCATTGGACACAAGAGAGGTCTGGACCACTTCGCCATCAGAGCCCTAATGCACTTGACTGCACTGGCAGGTGGGTGGACAAGACCTAACAGGCCTTTTCCAGCTCTGATTTTTGTTGGGCTTTTAATAGCCACTGTCTCAGTCTCCACTATGTACCCCAGTACAGGCAGGGTATCCCACAGAGGCCTTTGATACAATCAAAAGTAATATTGAGCCTCCTTGATCTTTTCCATCAAGACTTTCCAGCATGTAGAATCTTCAGAGCTTTGCTTTGGTTCCAAGCACTTGCAGCTTAATGCCTGAAGGGCACACTCTTGGGTGGGAACATCAGTGAGTGGGGGGAACAGAAAACCTTCATGAGCAGATGAGGTTACTGTTAGCAGGACTTGCTAACAGTAATCTTCAAAGTGCGGGGCCCAGACTAATTGATTTGATCCCACTTTAATCTGCTACTAGATACCATCAGCTGAGAGCATGAGGCTATGTTTTAGTCATGGGTATTTTTAGTAAAAGTCATGGACAGGTCACTGGTAATAAACAAAAATTCATGGCCCGTGACCTGTCCATGATTTGTACTATATACCCCTGACTAAATCTTGGGTGCTCTGAGGCAGTGGGCAGCCCAGGGGTGCTGCGGGTGCTCTGGGCTGGGGAGGCAGCCCAGGACCCCTGCGGTTGCTGGGGGAGGCAGCGGCCTGGGACCCCTGCTGCTGCTGGAAAGGGGGAAAGATTTGGTGGGGCTGGCGGGCTCCCTACCTGGTTCCGCATGGCTCCCCGGAAGCAGCGAGATGTCCCTAGGTGTAGGCGTGGCCAATGGGAGCTGCAAAGCCAGTGCTCGGGCCAGGGGCAGCGCGCGGAGCCGCCTGGCCTCACCTCCGCCTAGGAGCCGAGGGACATGTTGCTGCTTCTGGGGACCTCCCGAGGCAAGCGCTGCTCGGCGCCCTCACCCCCTCCCGTGCCCCAACCCCATGCCCCAGCCCTGAGCCCCATCCCACATCCAAGCTTCTGCTGCTGTTTGGAGGTGGGGGTATGGTGGCGCGAGACTGCCCCAGCAGCTGCTGGTGCGGCTGGCCCAGGCCAGCCATATTGGCCGCTGCAGAAGTCCCAGAGGTCCTGGAAAGTCACAGAATCCATGACTTCCATGACAGATGCCAGCCTTACATATAAGTAATATATTTTTCTGCTCACAGAAACCACTGCAGAACAGCACTGTGAATTAGTTCAAAATAGAGACCCGGTGGATGAGGCAATATATTTGAATGCACTGATGAGAGTAGGGGAAACTGTACTTAGAAAAGAACAGGGCACTGGTAATGAGATACTGCCTCAGTGAGTACATTGTGCATCGTGGTCTTTCTGGCCCTTTTAATGAGCACTGAAGTCTCATGCAGGGAACACTTGAATGTTCTTATTCAAGTGCTAACTGGGTGCTTTGAAACAAAGAGTCAAACAAATTAATCCTCACTAGTCTTGATTGTGTGTCTGTTCCCCACCCCTATCTAAAGCCTCTACAGTGAGTACAAAATCCGTGTCAACCCCAGGATCTCTGCAGCGGTCTCGCAGTGACATCGATGTGAATGCAGCAGCTAGTGCCAAGTCGAAAGTAACATCTTCTGGAGCTTCCACCCCCTTCAGTTCCGCAGCAGCCCTGCCCCCAGGCTCGTACGCATCACTAGGTGAGCTTCCGTGTTCTCTTTGAAAGCAGATAATTTCTCCAGTATTATAAACGATGTGAATTTAGTATTAGATGGCTTGTTCTGAATATAAACCATGTCTCCAACGAGAGGGTCACTAGCAGTCCAGAACCAGTCTGTGCTCTGTGGCAACTGGGGCTAAAGAAAAATACATTTCCAGAGGGAATCAGCCTTGCAGGAAACACAGTTTGCTTTGAAACACTTTTCTTCTTTCCTCGGTTTCCCACTAACCAGCACATTTATGTTGTGAAGAGATGTTGTTTTGACTCTGACAGTCCAGGGGAGGATACTTGCTGCCCAGTTCACCCTGGAACTGAAGAACAGGTTTCCTGCAAGTTGTGTTATACTTTGGGTAGCATTAAGAATGTCTTCGCTGCATTTGATCCTGAGCTAAGGAGCTGTCTCTTCATATAAGTAAGGGATAGAGCAGCAAAGAGAGGAATCTGACTGATATGTGAGTATGGTTTAGTTACTTTTTCAGCCTATGTGAAAGGCACAAGTTCACCTTCCTCCACTCAGGCTCTTTTTGAGGGTTGAAATCATGCATTGTGTTCCTTTTGTCATTTTCTGTTGCCCCAAGTTTTTCATGCTGACAAGTGAAGTCGCCATTTGATGTAGAATCTACTTTTCAGGTGGCACGGCAGGCTGCATGGATGAGGAAATACAGTTCAGAAACAGCTAAAAACAGTTGCTAGATTACTTGCTTGGTTTCACTTGTCAGTTTTCATTAGCCTAGATTTGACCCAGGGAGAGCTAATTACCTGAGCTAGGATCTAATTCTGTAATTTATTGTAATTTACATCAGCCTTATACTGATGTAACTCCATTGACTTCTACCAGATTAAGTGATTATAGCAGGTCTCTAATTGGTATGAGAACGGATACCCTTGCCTCCTGTCGAGTAGATTGCTGAACCTTAGCTGTATCCGTTGAAAGCTTGACTTCATAGCTCTCTTGTCAGTGTAATGGGAAATACTGTATGAATTATATTAGGATATATTTATATATTTTGACAGGCATCACTTACTGCTAAAATCTTTGTCTTCACTTCCGTTCATTGGCCCTGTTTGATTCAGTGGTTTTGTTATGAAGTGTTTGCCCTGGCTTAAATTAGTTGCTCACATTGACTTCGTGGTGCAGTGAGAACTGCAGACAGAATACCGGAGTTAAACGCATGTTTCTTGTCATTTCCCAAACGTTTAGAGGCTGAATACAGGAAAGTGACCGTGCTCTATTAGTCTCACTCCAAAGCAGAGTGTGTTTACTGCTCTTCTCTGATACTCTATTTCTTGTTTAAATGATGCATGGATTGGCTTGGCTGTAAAGGGAACTCCTTTCCTTTTTGCCAGTAGGAAAAATTGCAGGTGCAATTTCCTGCAAGAGGAATGAGCAAGGCAA
Organism: Chrysemys picta bellii; assembly: GCF_011386835.1. NCBI lineage: Eukaryota > Metazoa > Chordata > Testudines > Emydidae > Chrysemys > Chrysemys picta. Next base: position 9,741,005 of record NC_088801.1, on the reverse strand, counting down.
GCAAAGGAATGGGATTTAGCAAAGCTTTGTCTTTAATACATGATTGCAATGGGACCAAACTAATCTGATTCTAAGACCTGTTCAGATGCTTCATGCTTTGAGTTGCTGATTAACCAAATTTTCTTTTCCGGTTTCATTTCTTTAATTGTATTGATTTTTTTGCTTATTTCTGTAGCTAATATACAGTGCCCATTTCTGTTAATATTACTAACTCTTCCCTATTTACCCTCTCCTTATTTTTTTTAAAATTTGCCTAAAGATGGTACTACCACTAAACCTGAGGGTAAGCAGTCTGTCTGTGTGATTGAGGTGTGTCTACAGTTGTACCACCCCTATCTGGTCTCTGTTCTCACAAAGTGTTACCTGGTTCTCATCTGTGCTCACTGGTGACCTGCATGAAGTGTTGCATGGTTGTTTGGCTCATTATGACACCATTAGGTATATGTCACCTTCTCTCCAAGATCCTCCTTCAGATTAGACACCAATCTGATTTTATGACTCTTGCTTCCAATCTTTATGTGAAACTAGTTTAAAAGCAATGTTGTATACAAGTCTCCATGCTAAAAAGGTGCTGTCGGTTGAAGGTGACCTACAAAAGGATAAAAACAAAGGCTTGTGCTCATCTTTGCTTCATTGAGATGCATAAAGAAGGTCTGCTTTGTTGTTCTAGAAGAAATTTAGGTCATGTCTACTTTTTTTTCCGGGAGACTCAGGATGACAGGAGAATTACTGAGATGATTATATTGCAAATACTAAGGAAGTGAAAGCTGGGAAAGGAAGAGATGTTTAGTCAGCCTGATCAAACCTCTGTGTTTTGTTTGTTTTTGTTGACTCTCTTTAACTCCTGTGCCTGGTAAACAGTTGAGAGCGAAGAGCTTTTTGTTAAAGGCTCAACACCCTTACCCTTCGTTTAGTGGTTGAGAGAGCTCCCACTCCAGTTCCTCCCAAGAAGCCATTTAAAAAAATGATTTTAAGGAAAGACAAGTCTTAATGTTCCTGATATTTCTATGATAAAAAGGCAAGCATAAAACTTGCTTTTTGTGGGGGAGGGAGGGAAGGCCAGGCAAGGAGGACGTGGGTGTCCATGACGAAAAAGCCAAAAAGCACAAGCCCCTTTTTTTTCCCTTTTGCAAGTCACCTTTTTAGGGATGTATTATTGATTTGTGGGGCTGTGTGTGAATATCCTAGATGGCTGTTTGTATTCGAATGTAGTTTCCCAAGAAGCACCACCATGTCATTGTGATGTCTGTTTTCCCCTCTGATTTCTGATAAATTGATATATTACTTATAGGGATAGATTTCTCCAGTCTCCTGAGCTGAAAATGAGTCTTGGTGTAGAGATATGAACTGGCTCTTAATCCAGTGCAAGCCTTTATGCTTTAGGATCCATCAACCATCGTGCTGGTTTAAATCAGTGTTTCTCAACCTTTTTGTGCTGGCGACCCTCTTTGGACTTAAATAATAATTGTGTGTTGTGTCCACCCCCCGAAAAAATTGCCACCCCCTACCTTAAGCTTGGAGCTTCGAGCTTCAGCCCGCCCATGACTCAAGGCTTCCGCAATTTAAAGTTCATTTACTGTTTTGTTTTTTTCCTTATTAGACCATCAGTCCTTATCTAGACTGTTTTTGCTGGAGGACTCTCTGGAGACAAAAACAAGGAATGCAAAACTTTATTATGTTCTTCATATTTCAAATGTAAAAATTCACACACACACACCCAGGCCCCTTTGTTCTGAACAGTACCCCCTTTTGGGCTCTCTTTACATATCATAAAAGATACAAACTCATTTTTTAGGTCACCTCTAAGCAACTATTTTAGAATCGCCACATTTTTCTGTGCAATGTAGACTGACCTTTGCAGTGCAGTAGTGCTCATGAAGTGTACGTGTAGTCTTCTCAGGACCAATATCTCAGATTAGGAGAAAGCCAGAAGTGGGATATGCCAGTTACAGAAGTGCAAGTTAAAAGCTGAATATCAGGCCATAGATTTAAAAAACACTGTCGCCTGGATAACTCTGTAAAGCACCATGCTTGACATTTACCACGTGCTGAGAGCCATCACAGGGCCTATGCACAACTTATGTCTTGTGCTGTCCATCTGCACAAAGGTGAATTGGGCGCTATATCCAGTTAGTACCCTCTCCTGCACCCTTTTGACTGTGTAGCTCCCTTGCTCTTCACTGGGAGGTGTGTATGCAGAAAGGTCGCAGAATCAGGCTTTGTAGAGCTATACAAATAGTTACTATGATCCAAATAACTGGTCATGTCTGTGTAGAAACTTTCCCGAGATAACTTTCCAGTTACATTCCGTGGAGAAACAAATTCTGAGCTTGCTGTGCAAACACTGTTAAGATTTCTGTACTACTATCCCTGGAGAGGGACTGGTGGTTCAGAACCCGCAATACGTTAGGCTGTGCCAACAGCTCTAAATTCCCAAACAGATTGTGGATAGGTGTATTGTTACGAAGTTGGGAAGCTCAGATGGGATGAGTTCTGCCCCTCTTTGGTATCTTTAGTATTCCTGTCAGTGTCCAGCCGTCATCCAGACTAGTACAATTTTTTCAAATAAAAGTATTATTATAGTACAGTATAATGACTTCTCCTCAGACGTTTATAGGAATTTTGAAGTCCTTCTAAGCACAAGCTCACACATCTTACAGAAACCATGGGGCTGGGAGCAAACAAATTACTTGCAGCTCTTGGCTTCAAAGCAGTGTGATTTGTTCCTATCAAGAAACTGGCAGTTAAGTTTCATGTTAAAAAATGCTTTGGACTGATGCAGTTAATCTGTGTGGGGCCAAATTCCGAATTCGATTACATGGTATAAATATGGAGTAACTCCATTCCAGTCAAGGAGGCTTTCTTTGGAATTATGCCATTATAACAGAGATCAGAATCTGACCTTATGTAATTTTTAACATACTGTGAAGGGAACATGTGTGTCTTTTTTTTTTTACCAATGATCAGGGAAGAAATCATCTTTCCAAATAACCTTCCTTCCCTCCCCAGGCCCACAGATAATCACAGGTCCTTGATTTGATTGTGTTTTTCCCGAAGTGAGCATTACCACATATTTTATAACACATATTTTACAGGGTAATCTGATGCTAGAAATAAATTTCTACATATTATGTCTATATCTGCACTACCTGGATATCTCCTTTTATAAGGGGTCTGATTTTCATCCTAGTTAACCTTTAAATGTATTTTGCAAACAAATGACTGCAGTCAGAGAGCATTGATTTATTTCAGTGTTCCACGTGTCTTAAAAAGAAGGTAACTGATTACCCATGACTATATTTATATATACATCCACGAACTTTGCTTATCCTTCTGCCCCTGTATTGTCATGAAACCTAATGACCCCCAGTTTTGAAACAGATTTTCTGTTAAAAAGGGGCCTTTGTAAGGACTCTACTTTCCATGGCCCTTTTTGCCTTATTTCCAAAGTGAGCACAAACATAACCCTTCAGACACTAAAGACTAACCTCTCCCATAAAGGGAAGAGAATGGCATATAGCTATATGAATTTTGTCCATTGGAAAAAAAATAAACCCTAATTGTTTAGTGTGTGTGTTAATCTCACAAGTTCATACGGAGTGGTCAGATGAGTGATAAATATTGTTTATTGAGCCTCAACAGAGCACTTGGAGAAGCACAAACTTACAAGAAGACGTTGTCCCTCCTCTATCCTGCTATCCTTCCTTTCACAGCACTCCGATGGAGTTCGTAGTTTAGCCTCAGTAAGGGCTTTAAGATTTGTCCATAAATCTGAATGAGTATTCTAACTGAAGCAGAGATACTTAGATGTTGGATTTCTTTCCTATTTTGGTCTATGGGCGTGACCCATGTCACACTTTTGGCAAGCTGTTTATTTGGTTTCCAGGAAAATGTACTTTATTTTACCTAGTTATTTAAGCAAAGCAGCACTGAAGCATTGTCGTGATGTGGTTCATTCAACTTTCTGTACTTTGGAGGTCCTACATTTTCAGCATAAAGTCTGTTGATAACCTTGGATGCATTGAGATTTGCTTGCATGGTAAGGCACTTCTTAGCATGAATAAAACTGGCAAAATCTGGTGGCCCTTATGTTTGTAAAATAGGACTTCTGCTAGATGTGGCTGGAATCCATATTGATGCTCATTGTAAACTCATTTATATGAATAACTATATCGTTGATAATCCTTAAGTTTTGTTTTACCAGTAGATGGGCACAGATGCCATCTAGTGGTGAATCAGTTAAATGATTCTCAGAACCTGCTACAGGCTTTTTTTAAAATCTTTTTCATCACATGGAGGAGAATTGGCCCACTCGCGTAGATATGTGATCTCACACAGAGAGCATCAGTTATCGTCCGTGTTCATATCAGTTGCTAACATGTGATTGTGATTATCTTTTTCCGAAAGCGCTGAGTTGATTAAACCGTATTATGGATTTATTTTGATTAATTTTCAGACAGTGCACTAAAAGAACTCTCCTTCACAGTAGAGCATACAGGCTAGATCCTGCAAGGTACCATGCACTTCTACCTCCCTCTGCATCCAATGGGAGTCGAAGGTGCTCATTATCTAACGAAAGGAGCTCAGAACCTTACATGATGAAGCCCTTGAGGATAAGAATTGTTCAGAAGAAATCTTTGTGTTTATTTCAGTGTGTGAATACATGAAAATGACCAACTTAAGTGTTTTTAATATATCATATTTATATACATAAATGAATAAAGTTATTTCTGGCTTGAGACATTGGGCCAGATTCTGATCACAGTTATGTCTTTGTAAATCTGATTCCACTCCATTGAAGTCAATGAAATTATGGTGGATTATTTTGATAATAGCTTAGAAATATATCTGCCTGATCTAGCTATTTCAATTTACCAAATTTCTGCATTTGTTACAAACCTGAACTTGGGCCTGGTTCATTGACTGTGTCTGTTTTTAAAATTACCAGGGCTTTTTAGTCTTTAAAACTACTGAACAGAAAGGAAAAGCTTTCTGTACCGAGAGCAGAATCTGGTGTCATGGGTCAAGTCTCAATCAAGGGCAAATTTTTATGCCTGCATTTTATGATTCCTAGAAAATAGCCTGGGCATTTCCTTTATCTGTTTTCTTTACAGTAACATCGCCATTCAGCTACAGTAATTCTTTTGGAGAGGATCAGAAAAATTGGTGATTACAAATTATGACTCATTGCCTCTGCAGTTTGAATTGATATGAAAACAAAACCAGTGAAAAAAAGAAGGCTTCCTGGGCTCTTTTTGCCCTGCCTTTTGGGAAGTATCTATTCATTGTTTGGATCTGATGCATTTTTCTAGTAAGTGCTGCATGAAATTCATTATTCCGGCTGGGATGTAATGACTCAATAGAGAAAGTGGCTTATAGTCAGAGGCAGCACAATTGGACTATGTGCAAATGCAAATTCTAGGATACAGCATCTTTCTCGCAGGTTACTCAGAGACCTTAGAAAAAGGCTTTCTGTTACTGTAATAGTGCAATGTGTCTTACAAGCTATCCTATAGACTTGGGATTTTCATAGCAAGCCAGAGGATTCAGATCTATTTTCCATTATTTTTAATGGAAATATGTGGCTAAATCCTACAGACTAATTTAAAAATCACACCTGTGTGTGTGTGTGTGTGTGTGTGTGTGTGTGTGTGTGTCTACATTTTATATATATTGCTATAATCATACGGAAACAATAGTATCCCAGAGGTGAGTTAATAATGTATGAATTATCCCAGAATCCCTCTAGGTTGTGTTCCATCTCCGTCTAACCTGCCTGCAGGGACCTAATGAAATAATGATTTTGATTTCCATGTGATCATCTTTGTTTCTGATTTACAGAAGGCTTGTGTTTTGAGGTGCCGTGTTTGTGGCATCTATTGCCCCAGCTTGGCAACAGCTGCTTGGGCGAGAGGGTGGGAAAGGCTTCTGCACATCTCTCTCTCGTTTAAATCCATTCATAGTGCAGGTTGCTCAGGTAACTCATTATTCAGTGTTTGGGGGATGGGAAAGGTTTAGAATCTTCAGCAGTCACTCACAGAGCAGGAGCGTGAAAGCGTTTGGTATGTGATCTGTAAGAGTAAATGCCCTGGCTAAAGATAAATAGATAGACTTGTAACTGTTAAAAGTCAGAGACCATAACTTTGGAAGGAACATTCATGGTTAAGGTTAAGACGAGCTTTCCATTTAAAGTTCAGCTGCTCAAAGTGCTCTAAAATCGGGACAGTTAATTAGATTGCTTTGAAATTTGGTGTGCATCATGGGGGCCCAGGGTATTGTCAAATTTGGGGCCATTTGGCCAAGGAGTTCCCACAACACATCTTTCTGATCGTATGAGCCAGGTTCTGGAGGGAGCTTTCCTATCAGGGAATGTCTGAACTCCTCACCCTCTGGGATCTGGGGGTCCCTGCTCCTGGAGGTGTCTGAGCCCAGCTCCCTGCCTCCATGTTTGCGTGCCTGGATCTAGGGGCCCCTGTGCATCTGTGAGGGTTTGACCCCTCCTTAACTGCCCCCACCTCCTGTGACCCAGGTTCTGGGGGTGTCTAAGCCCCTCTCTCTATCCCCCCATATGAGCCAGGATCTGGGGAACCTTGCCCCTCGGGGAGGGCGAGGGGAGGGGGGCATGCTCAGCATACAATGCTGAGACTGGGCTTAGGAGCCGAGAACAGGTATACTTGACACAGGTCAGAAACTCTCCGGCACTGGGGAGAGGGGACTTGAATGGAGCAGTTCACACATCTCAGACTACATTCATCTCCATGAGGTATTCTCTTTCTGCTGAGAACATTTCATTGAGATGAAGGGCCTCTTAACAGCCCTCTGAGCCTGCTGTGGTGCTGATGGAGGTGAGTGCCTGTCCCCTCCATTCTCCCTCTCATTTCATACGATATTATAATGGAGCACCAGCTCTGTTCTAGCTAAGGATGGGAAGCCCAAAAGGAGGACTCCTTAGTACTCTGATGTTCCTTACGCATGTTCTTGAAATTTGCTATGCCTCATGGGAGTGTAGTCTGGGGTTAGTGATTCAAATGTGAGGTCATTTGAGCAAGGAGTTCCTGCGATACAGCCCCAGGGGAAAAAACCTGCATTTTATTAAATTCACAGATTCTAGCAAGTTTGAATTCTGAAATGCACCCTGGGCAGAAATCTGAGAATGAAGTGTAAACTGTAGAGGAAAATCTGCCTATGTCAGAGTGTTGGGTTTGTTTTACAAAAACAACAAGGAGTCCGGTGGCACCTTAAAGACTAACAGATTTATTTGGGCATAAGCTTTTGTGGGTAAAAAACCTCACTTCTTCAGATGCATGGAGTGAAAATTACAGATGCAGGCATTATATAATGACACATGAAGGGTTTGTTTTGTTAGTTAGTTAGTTAATTATTATTTTATTTCATTTTTCAGAAATGTAATCTGAGTACAGCAGAATATTCAGAAGGTGCTGAAACTTTTTTGAAAAGAAAATAAATTGCACACGTGAATGCTGACTGAGGGAAGGGGTGGTTAGGGGTGCAAGGGTAGGTGGTAGTAGAGGAAGATGGGTCTGCAGCAAAGGATGGGGCTATTGTGGGGGGGATAAATGGAAATGGGTGGAAGGGGAGGGAAGGGGTTGGAGGGCTTAGGTAAAGGGGAAGAGAGTAGGGATTCGGGGAGGAGAAGACATGAGGGGTTGGAGAATGTGAGAGGTATCAGAGGAAGATGGGGGTTTAGGAGTGGAGGGGTTTGCTAGCCCTGAATTCTCCCCTTCCGTGTGTATGCTGGGATCTGGGGGAGCCCTACCCCTCTGCAGTGCTCTGAACCCCTGTCCCTGCCCACTGTGCTTTCTGGGATCTTGGGGACCCTGCTTCTCTTCAACTCACACGTCTGAAAACCAGGAAGTACAGAGTTAAGGGAAATGCCCCCACAACCTTCAGTCTGCTCTCTTTGGGTGGTGCCCCACTAACATGCACACTCCCACTTGGCCATTTTCACTAATGGACAGGTGCTACCCACACTTGCCTTGTGCTCGAACGCTCAGCCTGCTCCCCAGACAGAATACCACCCTGGTAAAATGTAACCACTGCTTTATACCCTTTCCCAACCCCTTCACACTAGTTCACAGGATAGCACCTAAACCTATACTTTCCCATACCCATCATTAAATCCACAGACTGCTCTCATATCCCACCTCACTACTGACAACACCCATGGCAGGAAGCCCCAAGTGCCCTGCTACTGACACCACCTACACAATTCTGTATTGAGATGATGCAGACTGGAACTGCAAGGCACTCTGGTACCTCTTTCTTTTGATAATCACCTGCGGGGGACTCGGAGCCAGATCGTCTCATGTCACAAGCACAGCTCTTCCAAGCTGCTCCAACTTCTTCCTCCACCATTTAATGCAATGATACATAACACAGTGAATACAGCTAGAGTGCATGGAGATCATTCCCAGTGACCGTTGTCAGCTCCGGAGTTAAGGTTGCATGAGTCTTTAACTTCACTCTGTATTTCCCAGTTTTCAGATGTTTGAATTTTGCTGAACTCATTATTCCAGAAGGGCACAAGCCATCACTGGGCAACCTCTGTGTTAAGTTTTCTGCCATTTCACATGCTTCCATAGAAATGTTTTTTAGAGACATTAAAGGCCATTTTCTCCTTGTAACTGAGGGAAGAATTTGGCCCTAAGGTTATTGAGAGAATTTGCCCCTTCAGTTGTTCCCTTTATTTGTGTATGATCTGGGACAAAGTAATCCCAGAGTGACCTATTATCATAATATGATGATATATCCACCCTTATATCATCATTGTGTATCAATGTGTGGTGAGTTTTCAGCGCTTTCATATAATGGCACAGTATCATGGAACAAAGATGGGATAGCATCATGTTATACTGGGAGTCACAACTCTGCAATGCTTGAAATTAATTTAGTTCTCTTCAGTTGCTGGGCCTGCACCATGTAAGGCAAGCATATGGAAATGGGGAGAATGCCATACATTTGTGGATTAGGTAACCCCCATCTCACTTGCATGGTGGTGGGACATCTGCTTGTCTTTCAGTTCCAGTTACATATTCAGTTAAAAATACAGTGCCTATTTAAAAGGATGAGAAAATTTAAATCCTATTACTGAAATAAGGATAAAACTCTTCTCTCAGAGCAAGGTGGCCATTCTCAGTGCTGATCTCTCTCCCCCAACATGTGAGGAACCCCCATTGAATTCAGGAAGAATTTTGTGCATGGTAGAAAGACCAGGTATCAGTTTTGAGATCTGCCAAGCAAAACAGAAGGCAGACTTTTACTTCGAAGCCCTGATTCAAAGCCCAGGGAAATCAATGGAAGTCTTTCCATTAACTTCAAAAGGCATTGGATAGGGCCTGAATGCTTTATTAGCATGACTGGAAACAAGCACATGCATTGATTTATTTTGACATTTGTGTTCTGTTCCTCTGACTCTTTCCCTCCTACTTAACGGGGCTGGCATTTAAAAAGAAAAATGATGTCTTGGTTCCTCTGCAGGAAGATCTTGATGTCTTGGAGTTTAGCCATGTGTTTTATAAATGGAGAACAATTGTTTATTACAATTAGTTCCAATTTCCTTCTGCTGTTTAAGAAATCCATTTCTCACTTTATCAGACACAGGAGGAACAGGAAAGTTCTGGGACCTCAAACCGAAAAAAGGGGGGGAGTGCGTGCAAAAGGAAAATTTCAGACTTCTCCCATCTTATCCATGCTGTCAGGGCAGGCTGACCTCTAGCACATACAGGTTACTGATATTTCCCCATGAAATCCATTAGTTTAGACTTTGAATTTCATCACAGTTGCCATCCGGTACTTCGTACAATACTCAGTCCTTTCCATCAGGATCTTGAAAAGTTTGGAGGATAAGATAGAACAGACTAAACTCTTGTATAGAGTTGCCACCTCCTAAGGTACGATATGGGCCTGTGTCACCCACGCTTTTTTTTTTCTTCACACATAGTACTGCTGCCGCCACTGACGTCTAGAAATAGAGCACAGCCTGCGTGCCAAATTCTGCAAACCCACCGAGATCAGTGGGATGGAAGTCAGCGTAGAATTTGCCACATTGAGGCAGGGAACATATGGAGCTAGCTATTCTCTTCTGCTGGAGCTCTGCTGGGAGCAGAGGAAGTGACAGGGAGCTGGGGCTAGTCCCAGCCATGTGATTCTCCAAGTTGCTGCCAGGCAGCTGTAAGTTTCACCACTGACGTTCGCTCTTTAATGGAATTTACACCAGGTTAGGGATAGCACAGCAGCATTCTGCCATGTCCCCTACTCCCTGCTGAAACATCCCCGCCTATGCTAGCTGGGGAGCAAGGCAGCAGATACAGACCCGGATCACCATATTTACACCCACCAGACAGTTCCCACCAAAGGGAACTCTCTTCTGGGTAATGGTGATTGGATATTGGCCCCTTTTCCTGAGCAGTGCTTAGGGGCTGCAATGCTGTAGAGAATCTGGCCCAGGATTTCTACTATGCCAAGGCTGGAAATATTTTTTTCAATGGGAGAATCTCTATAAATTCCGAAGCCTTCTTAGCTAATGTTTTTAAAATGGGACACTGAAAATACATGTGTTCTAAGTTCGGCTTCAGCCTATGTTTCTCACTTCTCATCTGCAAATGAGAACCCGTTCTTATGTTTGTTTTTCCTCTGAAATTGAAGTTTCCTTTTAGAAATACAGTGTGAAAGGTTTATCAGACGTGTTTTCCAGCCATGTTACCAGTGTTGTGAGAGTTCTGACAGAAAAAACATAGCTGTCAATCTGTTCAGTCAATCCCAAACTGCCGACCACTGTCTTGTCCTGTGTGCATTTGTCTTGTCTCATAGGAAGTGTGAGGTCTTCAGGGCAGGAAATGTGCATCTATCTGTGTTTGTAATGCACCAGTTACATTTATGGTGCCGTGTTAATGTTCTGTAACAACAACAGTGGAGACAGATTTATGTGATCAGTGGATGACATTGTCCAGAATGTGTAATCTTTTACATGTCTCTTTATTTCCTCTGATTATCATGCCTGAAACTTGAACTTGTTCTCTGAATACAGTGTTGGTACTGGCATCAAGCCCAGGACTGTTTCAAGTTTGGCTGAGAACTGAGGTGTTGAAAAGGACTGACAGAGGTTTTCTTTTTGTTGGTCTTAATCATCATTCCTTTTCCAGCAACTAAAGACTCATAATTGTGTCCAAGCATTGGAAAGAACATACTGTCGGGAACAGCCCTGACCAAGCAGGGACATGCACTGAACAAGCTAATGGGTCTTTTCCAACTAAAATTTCTGTGAGGGAGAAATAAAAGCACTCTGAACAAGAAACTTTATACGAATTCTTTGCTTAAAAAAATAAAGGGCAGGCACAGGATTTCTCTCACAGTGTTAATTGCGTCACATGGGACTCTCCATTACAATTAAAGCTGCACTAACTTGGGGGGTAATTATGTTGAATTTATATGCACCAAGGGTAACTCTTAGAGATGACGTTTCCAACATGAGCATAATGGGCACACCTGAGACAAATACACATGGCCAGGTGGTGTCAGCAGAATCTGTTACTGATGCATGCCAGTTTGCAATTGTAGATAGGGGTATGAAAGCATCGGTGCCTAAATGTGAGATTTTCTGGGTGCACCTCTTATGCCCATATTAGAAACTTTGTTCCTTCTTGTTAAAAAGCATTTTAATTGCGTTTTAAACTGCAAGTGCCATTCCAGGGAATTCACTTCTTATCATTGTTACTGTTGCAAAAAAAAACATTCAGTATAGAACAGACAGCAAGTTAGAGGCCACAGCAGAATTTCCCCTTGGAACCAACTTGCTAACATTCCACTTTTCTTTGCGTTCCCCAGGTCGGATCCGTACGAGGAGGCAAAGCTCTGGAAGTGCCACAGGTGTTACCTCGACGCCTGCCGATACCCGAGGCCGCAGCCGTGCTAAAGTAGTTTCACAGTCCCAGCGTAAGAAGCCTTTCTTTTAAGGGAGGGGGCAGGAGCCATATTTATTAATATTATCTCTTATTTGTATTGTGACCCCAGCCAAGAATGGGGCCGCATTGTACTAGCCACTGCATGCACATATCACAGAAAGACGGTCAGCCCCAAAGAACTCACAGTCCAAGTCGTCGTTAAAGAATAGGGCCTGAGATTTGAATTCTTAAGCATAGAAACTGCTAGTTTTCTGCTCAGCACAATTGAAAAATTCCAGTCATGTAAAGTTTGTTACTATGTATCATACTAGATGATATATATTGAACTTAAATCTGTAAAGTACTACCTAGTGGGACACCTTCCTTGTATCTGCAGCTTGCTACTGTCTGTTGGGTTCCTGTTCTCCCAAGCTTCTCTTGCTTACATTATCCCATCTCCATATGTGTTAAGCATGAGCTGTCTAAGTTAATGTGTAAAATGGCAGGGGTTGCTATCTCTACTGCATAGATTTAGGAAAAAAGATGTGCTCTCTCTCATCCACATGGCATATCCTGGCTCTGAAGTTCTGGTTTCCTTGCATGGCATGGTTCCCCCATGAAGGGAGAGCAGAATATCTGCCGTATGGGTCTGAGAGGAGAATTTTGACCTAGGGCTCAGGAGGTTTGCATATGTTCCCAAGGAGAGAAAGTGCCTCTTCATAGACTTAAGTTTGCATGGGAGGGTGGGAAGAGTACTCTTTGTTATGAGGACTTGTCTTGCTTTGCAGCCTCACTGAAAAATGTCTGCTCTGTTCATGGTGTCACTTCTTCACTGAATGTCAGGCCAGAGCAGTGGTGGGCAGACTATGGCCAGCCGTTTCAAGCCAGCCCTCAAACTCCCGCTGGGGAGCAGGGTCTGGGGCTTGCCCCGCTCTGGCTCTCCAGCCGGGGAGCAGGGTCAGAGGCTTCTCCATGCTGCTTCTGGAAGCAACGGCATGGCCCTGCTCCGGCTCCTATGTGTAGGGGCAGCCAGGGGGCTCTGCTCTGCATGCTGCCCCCGCCCCAGGCGCCGCCCCGCAGCTCCCATTGGCCGGGAACTGCAGCCAATGGGAGCTGCAGGGGCGGCGCCTGCAGATGGGGCAGCGCGCAGAGCTACCTGGCCGTAGCTCTGCATAGGAGCCAGATTGGGTACATGGCTGCTGCTTCCGGGAGCTGCTTGAGGTGAGTGCCACCTGGCGCCTGCACCCCTGAGCCTCTCCCTGCATGCCAACCCCCTGCCCCAGCCCTGATCCCCCTCCCACCCTCCAAACCCCTTGGTCCCAGCCCAGAACAGCTGCCTGCACCCCAAACCCCTCATGCCCAGCCCCACCCCAGAGCCCTCACCCCGAGCCGGAGCCCAAGCACCCTATTCGCCTGCCCCAGCCCGGAGCCCCCTCCCACACCCTGATCTCCTCATTTCTGGCTCCACCCTGGGGCCCACACCCCAAACCAGAGCCTTCACCCCCTTCTGCACCCCAACCCCAATTTTGTGAGCATTAATGGCCCACCATACAATTTCTATTCCCAGATGTGGCCCTCGGGCCAAAAAGTTTGCCCACCCCTGGGCTAAAGGGAAGAGGGAACAGTTTTAAAGTCATTATATTGGAGATGGTTTCAAACAGAAAACCTCAAGGCTTGAACACCTTCAGACTGTGGTGGTGATAGGCTGGGATTTGGATGCCTGGATCCAAACCCAACGCAGTGGCTTTGGATCCATGTCCAGCCCAAGCAGGAAATGGCCTTTTTCCTGATTCCAGTTCAGATGAAGCTGAAATATCTCAAGAAGGATTTCAGTTCAAGATGGTGGAAAACTTATTAGAGCAGCTGATCTCTCAAGGTTTCTCCCATTTGGTGCATCTGAAGAAGTGAGGTTTTTACCCACGAAAGCTTATGCCCAAATAAATCTGTTAGTCTTTAAGGTGCCACCAGACTCCTTGTTGTTTTTGTAGATACAGACTAACACAGCTACCCCCTGATATTTGGTGCTGAAATCTCTCAGGAATGGCTTGTTTGGTAGTTAAATCTAAACCCGAGCCCTAACCCTAGTATGGCATCAAATCCCAACGCCAGCCTAACCCGGATCTGAACACCATGTCTTAGGCCAACCTCTGCATGAAATAAACCACTCTAAAGTGCAAATGTAATATAGATACAGGGCCAAATTCTCCTCTGACTCACGTGCTGGGCAACCCTGTTGCCTTTTTCAGAGTAGCCCAGCTGTAAATCAGGGAGAATTTGGCCCACTATAGATGATTGGCTTCACTCAAAGAAATTTATGAGACTAGGGAAATTAAGTGGCAATGGAAAAATGTACGCAGGCTTGGCCCATCTACTTATCTGCACATTAACGCGTTGTATTTTGCAGAGGCTTAGGACCAATGTATGTTTGCAAATAAATCAGTTCACTTTATGTATAACATAATGCATGCTGAACTCTGTCTTGTCTTACTGTCTTTTAATCCACTTTTTGCCTGTCCTTTGGTCTGCTCTCATAAACAAGGATCCAGATCAGCTAATCCTGCTGGTGGTAAGAAACATTTTCCGTTTCTCACACTCTCTTTCTGATGTGTTCTCTTTTTCACAGTAGTTAACTATTTCAATGTGTAGGGTCCCCCACCCCCTTATTCACTGGGGGAGGTTGAAAAGGCATGTTCTTAAAATAAAATCAAAATGTCAGATTTGTATTGTGATTAGTTTAGCTTTTCCATGATAATTAATGTGACAAACATACATTCTGTGTAATGAGGGCACCCCTTTGTGAAGTTACTGTAGGAATTGCGAAGTAGATCCTGTGATTTAAACCCTAGCTGCCAAATTGTTCCATATCAGTTCAATCCCTTTGAAGTGGAATCACACCAGTGGAACTAGGAGGAGTATTTGGCCTTCAGAGGGCTGCATTAGTGTAAAAGAGGAGGTAGATTTGATTAACATCAGTCACAAATGTTCAGAGCTTTGGCGTACTGCCATATGTTGTAGTGGTGGGGGATACATGACTGGAGAGCTTCAATCTTTGCAAAATGTCACCTGCAGAGAATAGGAAAGGGTAGGTAAGTTTATAATGTAACTGATAGTTGATGGGAAAATATTTTAACCAATAAAGTTGTGTAAATGTTTAGACTAAAGATTCCAGATCAATTTCTGTCTCATCTATTATTAGTTATGTGTGAATGAATCTTCTGATGGAAATTATTAGAGCTGGGTGAATATTTAAAAAACTATAACTAATGAATATTGTTCAAAATGTTTTATTTGTTTGACTGTTTGCACGCCTTTCAGAGGTACTTTCCCTGGATATTCTAGCAAACAAGTTTATTGACAGTAGAGCTCACAGCAACAGCATATTTTCAAGGTCATCTTTATACAGCTAAGGAAGCAAAAAGGGTCCCAAGCCCTGTTCTTTTAAAATCCTTTGTGCTTAGCTTTAAGCAAACATCAGGGAGAATAAACTTTGAATTTGAAAATGTGATTATTCCCGCCAAAAATTTGATTCTATGAGTTTCTTAGATCCAGCCAGGCAACAGAAACATACCATGGGAACCATGTGTCCAGGCAGAAATGCCAAATGCAGCTCAGATGTCAAATGTTAACTAATGAACAGCTTGAATACTCTGTGTGAATAAATCTTGGTCAGTAGTCTGTTTGCACAGATCAGAGTCTAGAAAAATGTGATCGGTTCGTGGACAATTCAAACAGGCAAAATTGGCCAAATATTACTATTCGTTACAAATAGTTTACCCAGCTGCAAACTTACAGCTAAGCAATTTAATTTTAACCCATCAAACACATATACAAAGTAAATGTTTGTGATGACCAGCTGGGGTGACGTATCCACAGGCTATATATGATTGGGTCATTTATCATCTTAATCTACTAGAATTCTGTTGTTGAGATGGGGTTCTTAATTTTTCCTCACTGGATTATTTTATGTAAACATTTGTTCTTTAGCTGCTTTGGTCAGGCAGGCTGAATAATACAAGCCCAATTGTTGAGTTGTGTATTGTGTAGTGCCTGAGCCAAATAGAGTGACCAGGGGACAGTCCCGATATTTGGGGCATTTTCTTCTATTGGTGCCTATTACCCCCCACCCCCGTCCTGATTTTTCACACTTGCTGTCTGGTCACCCTAGAGCCAAAGCCCATGGAAAGACTTCCATTAACTTCAGCAGGCTTTGGATCAGTCTCTTAGATGGAGCCCTCTTTATTCCAGGCCTGTTTAAAAGTGTTTAAAATCCCTATTTTGAACTGTCCAGAAGATTTATCATGCTTCCTTACTTCTGGTTCCTTTGTAGCTGGCAGCCGGTCTAGTTCTCCTGGCAAGCTGTTGGGAAGTGCATATGGTGGACTGACCAGCGGAACAGCTAGAGTCCCACCAGTGCCATCATCCTCAGAGAAACGCAGCAAGATCCCTCGAAGCCAGGGATGCAGCCGAGAGACAAGCCCCAACAGAATAGGACTAGGTAAGAATTCTCACCGACGTGACATCTCGACCAGTTTGCCCAAGGGAAGGTTATTCATGCTAACAAGGAAACGACATGACTGCATTTTACCGTCGTGCGCTTTTGAATCCTTAAATTATGAAATTAATTTCAATGTGAGGAAACATTCTTAGTGATTCGGTTTTTAAAACGTCATTTTAATTTTCCATGTGATCTCTGTTTTCAGAGTGGGTCAAAAGAGTGTATGGTGCCTTCTGTTCGAAATTGTGGCATCATCTTTGTTGTTTCTGAGTCAGGATGAAGAAAGAATTAAGTGAAGGGGAAAGCCCACCATTGCAAGAATCTCACGCTTAAATAAAACTGTATGGCCCAATCCCGCGAGGAGCAATTCCTGTGAAATGCTGAACACCCTCTGACTGAAATCTCTGGGAATTGATTGATGTCAGAGGGCACTCAGCACCTTGCAGGCTTCGGACCTGTTTTTGGAATATGGCACACTGAACAGTTTATGTGCATCACCTCATACATCCTGGAGTCTTTCCTTCGATTGCATTTTAGATTCACGTGCTAAGTATTTTGCTCACAAATATTTTTGTCCTACGTGGAGACTCATTGGCTGTTCTATAAATATTCTGTATGCGCTTTTATTTTCAAATTTACCAGTGATCTCTCTAATTCGGTTTAAATTAATTGAACAAGCATTATTCCAGAGATGTTCACAAACACAGCCATCCTTTTGAATGAAAGCAGAAATGGATTCTCTGTATATGTTCTGTGGATAAGCCAAAGCTATACTTATTGCCGCTAATGACTTTGATATAAAATGTGAGTATTTGCAGAAATTAACCAAAGTTTACATGGGAAAAGAAATTCTTAGAAATGATTTTTTCATTAAAAAAAAGATAATATCGTTTTACAGAGCTTATAAGAAGTTCCAACTAAACTCATTGTGTGAAATTGTAGCCTCATTGAAGTAAATGAGAGTTTTTGCCTTTGCCTTCAATAGGGCTAGGATTTCTTTTAAATTTAAGCCCACTGCTCAGTTTATAGCATATTAGATGTCAACATAGAAGTACTCCTTATTTATTTATATTTCAGATTTACTGAAATGATCTTAGGAGGTCTCTCTAAGAGCATATCCTGAATTATGATCCATTAAATTTTACATTATTTATGGTGAATATTTTGCAAAATTCAAATTTCTTCTCCTCTGATATCTATTTTTATTACGCCTGTATAAATATATTGTGCTCTTTTGTTTAGTTTTTTTAAAATCCAAGATGCCCCCTTACTAACTGAAGTAAACTATTCTACTGTCATTCTGCAAACTAGTATTGTCCGTTAAAATGAAACAAACTCTGATGTTACCATCATGTTTCTGTTTATGCTGATAATCATGTTACATGGACTATTTTGAAACAGTCCTTATTATCTGAAGGGAATTTATTTTGCATAAATCACTCTTGGGTTGCGTGCATTCAAGTAAATTATGGGAGCCTTGGAGAATTTCCTGTAAAAGGGTAACTTATACCCCATCACTATTATATGCCTCCCCTGCAAAAATCATCAGTGCTCAATCCTTGGGAGTGTGAGGACGCTATCAAATCTGTCAGTCTTTTCTTTCCTTCTGGGTTGATGGTTGAAGCCTGTTCTTTTGGGCTGTCATTGGGATCAAGGTGTTTTTTGAGTTTTGTATTTGTTTAATACTCAAATGCAGAAACTCTGCAGCTTTATTGGATCTTTAAAAAAACTGGACACTATATAAAACAAGAACATTTGTTTGGATTAAGTTATATTTTATATTTTACTTTCTTAAGAGTCTCAGATCCTATTTACCCTCCCCAGTCATCGAGCTGCCCATTTCATCAACTAGCACCTCCCATCCAGTACATCCTAAGCCTATTGATAGGCTCTCTCGGGCTCTGATTCAACAAGGTTCTGAAGTATGTTAAGCAAGTGAGTAGTTCATATGCTTAACATTATGCACATGCTTAACTACTGTGCTGAATTGGATTCTTAGCTTTGAGGGAAGTGGTTAGTAGTAAATGGCTTGATTTTCAAATGTGCCCAACTCTTGCAGCTGTCTTGGGTATTCATTAGTGTTGAAAAATCAGACCATTACAGCACTGGAAGTTAGGACTCCTGGGTCCTATTCTTGGCTCAGCCACTGACTTGTGTGGTTTCTGAGTAAGTAATTTAGGGCCAGATTGTGACTGTCTGTGTTGCGTATGCAAGAGAAGGAGGATGTTAGGAGCTTATCTCCTCTTGCACCACCACCAGGATACTCCATGCAGGGGCCATCCACGAGGGCAGATTTTGTGCTTCTCTGAGGACAAAGACTTTGAGGCTAATAGTAGTAGTGGCACTAGCCCCACAAAGGGGCACAGAATCAGGGCCATAGTCCTTTACTGGCCTCTTTCCCTTTCCCTATTGGCAAGGGGTGTAGCAGTGGGTACCTTCCATTCTTTGATGGACACTTGTGGGATGTACTGTGCCTTTGTGAGTTAACATGTCTCTTGGAGAGTCTACTGGACTGGTCGGGCTCCATGGCCCCCTCCCCCCAACATGGGGGCTTGCCTATAAGATGCAGTGGAGCTGTAAACCTCCCTGTGCATCTATATAATGGGAAGACCATCCTTCATTACCTCCCAGGAATGTTTATAAATTACTTTGAGATCCATGAATGAAAGTTTCTGAAGCAAGGAAATGCATTTGATATTGTAGGCATCTGCTTCAAGCGGGTTCTGTAGGAAGACCAGTGTTACCTGTGCATCATAGGAATCTCGGTTAGCATTATCATATGTATCTCAGTTAGCATTACACTGAATAGATGCTGTGAGGTAAACAACGCACTTCTCTTTGGAGAGTTATAAATACACTGATGATGAGTTTGGGAGCTGAGTGGCTAAATCCCCATGCACCAGTTGGATTCTAAAAGGATTATAGATATTCAAGGTTAAAGTTTGTTCTCCTTCAGAATGTTAGCTGATGAACTTGCTGGTAGCAGGCCCAGTTTACCATCAAAATCATTTAACTTCCTCTCCCCAATGTTTTTAAGGGCTCAGCCCACATTTGGCTGCTACAATGAACAAGGCAGTTCTTGAAGTAGGCTGCCAGCTGTACTCTGCCTCTTTGCTGTGGGTGTTATATGATGGCTGCTTAGGCAGGTTTTGCAGAGCCTTTGAGTTGCATCAGCTGCTGTAAAGGAGACAGCATGGAACCCAGCACTGTGCCCTTAATATCTACTTGAACTGTGATTTGTATAAGTTTCAAGTGTCTTGCATACATTAGATGAACAATCAAGGAGATGGGCCAAATCCTACTAGTGGTGGTCACCTGAGTCAACCCTTTAGCTTCTCCAGGACAATCTGCATGAGTAAGACAAGCAGGGTTTGGCCCACTGTTGCCATATATTTTTCTAATTGAGCTAACAATCTCCTCCTTATACCTTTTTAGATGAGATTGGAAAGTTTGTAGTATACAGAATGCCTTTGGAAAGTCTCCTCTGCATTGTATTGAGAGCACTCAGTCACACCGAAGGCTGGCCCACAGCTTATTGTTGGGTGCCCAAGGTGAATTTTTGTTAGAGGCCCCCACTTCCCCTGAGTCGAAATAGTAGATCCCGCTTTCTTTCTATGCATCCATCCACTGTTATCATTTTGTCTTCCCCAGCTCTTTAGTTTTCCCTCATTTTGGAACTTGTCTTCTGTCCAGCTGGCTGCCTGCCTTGTGGTCCATACTTTTTGGAATGGGATCCTGAAGTCAAGCCTTCTGGCTGTCTGACCTTTCTGGCTGGATGACTTCTTCTTGCAGACAGACTCCCCTCTGAATCATGACAACCCCTGAAATGTGGCATCCTGTACAGCCACGATTTGTCTTGTACCTAAAATGACCCGTGTTCAAGGCAATGGAGACCTGCAGGGAAAATCCCTGGGAGTTCGTCATTTTTCTTTATTGTGATCCTTCTTTCCCGTCATTCATTCTCTTTCCCTTGTGTATGTATCTCCATCCACCAACATACATGTCTCATATTTAAATATCACTCATTACGTTAGGAAATCAGAATATAAGGTGTTTTTTTCTGGTTGCTTGGATATTGTGTCTAGTGGGTGGCATCAGATCCCAGTATTCTGTTTTGATTTGTAATATCCAAGAGTAGAAATGCGTCATATGACATGCAGGCTTTTTAATTCGTTAATAAAGAAAAATGTGTTGCCTGTATCGTTCATTCTATAGTGATCACGTCTATCGGACTGAGAATATGTGCTAGGCCTAGGGTGCTTAAATCAGGAAGAAGACTGACAGATGAAAGATAAATTTCATGAAAGTGCTTGTAATAAAGGAATGCCTGTGCAAACTACCTCCATGTGAAGGCTGCCAAGATTTACATGTAAGCATGTGACCCAAGAGTGAACAGTCCTACTTTTAGAGAACCCCATACTTCCAAATAAGTATATTTCTCATGCAGATTACGTTTGGGAGTTTTTCTTTTCACCCAAAGCTCACTCTTAAGCTTCCTGTTCCAATCTGAGGCGTCTGTATTTTTGGGTCCTAATTTCATTCACTCCATGATAATCCTACTTATTATAACACCACCTCTCTATCTCCTTCATAACTTTCTCGGCTTCTGGGCATGGTGGTGTTATTATCAAGTTGGTCTATAGTTCATCTTGTATTGTTCAACATCAAAGTTCAGACATCAGAACCATTAATTCATCAAACAGATGTATGAGTTGGGTTTTGCAAAACTGGGAGGGGCTTGAGAAACCAGGGATCTGGCAACAGTTTATATCTGAATTTCTGACTCTATATGGGAAGGATTCTATTTTGTCCTGTACTGTTATACTTCAGGGGATACTTTGAAGGGTGATAGGCCCAGCACTTAACTGATAATATAAAAACAGATTATTTACTGTGACTCTGTCCTCCTCATCCCTAATATTCTATTCTTCAATAATGAGGAATGCAGAAATATTTAATTTATTATCACATTCCTTGATGATTCTACAAAATAATCCCAGTGTGCTAAATTTTTCTATTACCATGGCTCTGTTTGCACTGTCCCCAGCCTCCTCTATCCATGAGCAGGCACTATAAACATTTATAAGACTGCACTCAAAGGCATGCATTCGACATCATTTTGCAAATATGAACATCCTGCTGAGTACTGATGATGGAGCAGACAGGCAGAGTAGGTGACAGCACTACGGTATGTGCATCTCTGCCATCCAAGTCAAAGCTGAAAGATCTGATTTTAGACCAGACACTGTGAACAGTTCCTTCAGGGCTTTTCCTAACTACTCATTTAAAAGTAGCTACTCTTGTTTCCAAAGACTAATACAGTGATTAATTATTCAAGATATATTCACAGCGCTTAATTGTAATTCAGGTTCTCTTTGTTACAGGTACAAATGTGATACAAAAACAACAAGGAGTCTGGTGGCACCTTAAAGACTAACAGATTTATTTGGGCATAAGCTTTCGTGAGTAAAAACCTCACTTCTTCGGTTGCATCCGAAGAAGTGAGGTTTTTACTCACGAAAGCTTATGCCCAAATAAATCTGTTAGTCTTTAAGGTGCCACCAGACTCCTTGTTGTTTTTGTAGATACAGACTAACACGGCTACCCCCTGATAAATGTGATACAGTGCATTCTCTTTTATGCAGAACTAATTTACAAGTTATGATTCATTGGCTTGTTGCTACCATATCCCAATAAAACAGAGTTTACAAAGAAATAATCCAGTTACGGTTTACATGAGGCAGTTTTGTTGTTGACTTTTTACCCCGTACTTAAATTTACTCTTAACTGATAGGTTAAATAACCCTCTAAGGGCCCAATCCTGCTCTCCTTATTCAGGCAAAACTCCCACTGAAGCTAGTGGGCCAGTTTTTAATCTTGGCTACTGATCTTCAATGGAGTGACAGAGACTGGAATTATCAGCAGAATTATCAATGTGCCTGAGATCAGAATCTGGCCCAATGAGAGTTTTGTTGGGGAAAGGAGTGCACGACAAGGACCTTTGTAGAGTGTATTTCTGCTTTTAGATATGTTTAGGCAATAAAAATTAGGCAGCTTTTGGTAAAAGGACCGAAAGCATTGAAACCCATGTGGTCTTGAAATTCAAACTGCTTTGTAACCCTCTCTATTCACAATATCTTTCAAGGGGGAATTTACCTCTGTAAATCTGTACACTGCAATGTCTTGTTTTCCCCCAAAATTTTGATCATGTGTAAACTATCCTTGCAAAAGCCAAACATACATAGAAATGGCTTTCTCTTTTGTGATGATTTTTAAAATAATTCTGATCATGTTACAAACGCTTCTTCCTTCTTCTAATTAAGCAAATATTCTTCCAGAAAGGTTTCTTTTAGCCTCAGCTGTTTTGCATGCTTCTGTAGCA
Organism: Chrysemys picta bellii; assembly: GCF_011386835.1. Lineage (NCBI taxonomy): Eukaryota > Metazoa > Chordata > Testudines > Emydidae > Chrysemys > Chrysemys picta. The sequence continues at coordinate 9,718,228 of NC_088801.1, read as the reverse complement.
GTAGAGCTCAGCCACTCTTTAAATGAATGAAGATCTCCTGCTCTACTCAAATAACAAAGCTTGGATTGCCTGAGAGACAAACATACTGTGCCAGCCAGACATTCAGTGGGGCTGAAACTTCCAGTTAAAAACACAGCTCAGCATGTGACACAGTTGGTTTGTGAAAAGCCTGAGGTGGCTGTAGCAGATGATAATTACTAATGTAATAATTACCTTAACTAACAGAAATGTGACTTGACTTGATAAGCTGTCTGTCCTCATTAAACTTGTTCACCTTCTCTGAAACTCTCCATGCTGCATGCTAGCACGGAGCAGCCGTATCCCCCGACCCAGCATGAGTCAGGGGTGCAGCCGCGATACCAGCCGTGAGAGCAGTCGAGATACAAGCCCTGCTCGGGGCTTCCCTCCACTTGGTGAGTACATGTAGGCATTGGAACTTTAAGGGTCGATTTCCCTTTCCCCATTCTGCTTGTCTGTCCAAGACACTGCCAGGTGGAATGAGCTTGTTTCCTTCCTCTGTTCACTTCCGTACACTCCCCCTTTCCAGCCCTGCTACCTTTTTGTTCTCTTCTGCATGTTTCAGTTCCGGTTCTCAGTGTTTTCTTTTAGTAGAAAGTCCCTTGATCCTGAACTCCCGTGATAATTTCAATGTCTTTAAGTCCATTTGTACAGACCTCTGCAATGTTTCACCTAAAAAGACAGTTCCAGTATTTTGATGGATAACTATGAAAGCAATCCTACTTGTACGGCTCAGAGTATGGTTAGCAGCACCACAAAGCCTATTGCAGAGTGACTTCAATTATACACGAACTGATCTGAAACCTAGATACAAAAAGAGAAGCAACAATTTCACACTAAACCCCAGTTAAGAGATCAAAATTCTTTTTATGTAAAGGTTCTATACAGAGCCGTCAGCCACTGATTCGTAAGTTGGACATGCCATACTAATGGAAATTCTCCTCAAGTCTGAGCATCTTCAGCACTCTGAAAGGTTGAGGACTGAAATTAGCATGGTTATTCAGTTTAAACGTACAGTACAAATATAAAATCTCATTACGGTTTATCGTATGCAGACATTTTTGTTCTTCATAGGGCTGAAATGGCAGGATAGTTAATGTTTCTGATCAAATGTCATTTCATATCCAACAGAATACATCACGTGTTGTACAAAAGCTTTGTTCATCATCTCAAGACAAAATACAGTTGATCTCTGAGGCCTATCTGTTTACATAGCAATTCTATAACAGTGGGTTTGGTTTTCAAATTGGGGGAAAGAAATCATTATGGATTCAATCTGGCAGGCTTGGTATGCGCAGAAGCTGTAGGATCTAGCTTTAGAACTGGTGACAAAGTACAATTGTATGGAGTAATATGTAAGTGGAGCTGGAATACACATTTGGGCTTGATTTCACTTTAATTTACAGAATTGGAAGCAAGAGTTGCATAAGTAAATGAACTGAGGTATCTGTGGATTATGCGCTCCAGTCAGACCAGGAAGGGAGGTAAAACAAGATGAGCAAAATGCTCCTCTTTGGTCCTCAACTCTGATAATTCTTCTCTTCCTGTGTTTGTACAGCATGTGGGGAGAGTGAAATATGAAAGTCAAGATTTGCAGTGTAGATCTGAGCCTGTTTGGCTCAGTGCTAGGAAGAAAAGTACTCTTGGACAGTGTGCGGTATTGGGGAGTACTATGTTAATTCCATTAAATTGCCATTACTCTGAAATTTCATTAATTGACTAATTTATACTTCTTGATTAATCTTGTCTTTGGAACTGAATTATTATCAATATAAGTGGTGTTTCCATTATTGCTTTTATCATTTAATCTCGGGCTATTTCTTTAGGACTTGATCCAATTCTCAATACAGTCAATGGAAAGACTCAGATTGTCATCCATGGGGGTTGGATGCTTCTGCTCCCATTTGAAATCAGTGGCAAAATTCCCATTGACTTTAATGGAAGTAGAATTGAACCCTTAGCTTAATCTGAAAAAGGGTATTCCATAAGAGGCTTCATTAGGAATTTTTTTTCCTCTCTCATGCTTTCCCCTGATACTTAGCTATCTAGTCAAAATGTTAGTGTGAACTGGGATACTTGAGGATCCCATTCCAATACTTTGGACTTGTTTTTCATTAGATAATGTAGGTTAAAAAAATGGAGTTTGAAAGGGGAACTGTGAAAATCTCTCCCTCTCATTTTTTTTGAACATCTCTTTACAAAACTGATTTAGATCTGAGATAATTATGGATGAAATTTACCCTGAAAGAAATGGACCAAGTCCTGCACTTCTCAGTCAGGGATAGTAGTCCTGTTGAAGTCAATGGTACTACCTGCACGTTATTAAAAATGAGGGGAGCAGGGAGAGAATGTAAATAGTTAAACCAAATTATTTGAAAATCACTCTCAAGCCAAGTTCTGAGGTACAACATGGAACTGTTGTTGAGATAGGGTCTGATCAAAGCCCCTTAAACAAAGTCAATGGAAAGATTTCTGTTGTCTTTACTGGGCTTTGGATCAGACGAATAAGAACATGTGTCCCATAGCTGAGGTCAAAATTGGGGCCTCTGTGTTTGGTGATCTTCTGCAACAGCATTTCTGTTTGGGTTTTTTTCTCATCTTCATATGTAGATCTAGAATGTGACCCTTGAACTATTGGAAGGAGTTTGCAGTGATTTCTACATACAGGATGAGCAAACAGTAGTTCTTAAGGCATCAGCATGGATATCCTTGTTGATGCCATTTTCTGGCACTGCATCATGGATCTGACCTTTCTCGGACCCCTGTATTCTGATCACAGCTATTTCTGTTTTGAATAATGTGCTTTACCCAGAATAAAGTACATTACCACAAAAGATTTTTTAAAAGTAACCGGTAGTGAGTTAGTATCTTTGTATTCATATTTCAAGTAGGTTCTGATGCACGGTATGTATTTGGCCACACATTGCTCAGATATTAAAATGAGGATGCATTTTTTATCAGTTTTGGAGACAATTGGACACACAAAGCTATCCTTTACTATACCAATGTGTTTATGAAGAGGGCCCCTTGGTTGGCATGACGACTGGTATGATCATACATATCCAATTGTGAGAAGGTAGTGAAAATATACGGGCATACATTGAAATGCAGTGTTTTATTTGGAGTTGGGGGTTGATCTAAATGAAAAATGTCATATTAAATGTGTGTGGTTATTGTAGTCAAAATAAAACAATTGCATAAAATGATCACCTTCTTATTCACTTCTGCCCCCACTGGGCTAAATAGTATCCTGGTGGTACGCTCATAAAACTCCCATTGATAGCCATGCAATTGCATGAGCGTAACCGAGGGCCGAGTTTGGCCCAAAGGGAAAGTGTCCACTTGCTTTACTGTGCACGGCAAGGTTTTTGCTTTGGTAGCGCTGGGGAGCAGCAACTGAAGAATGAGATGGTTTCCTGATCTGACTCCGGAGACAACCACAAAATCAACAGCTCTGTTCTGTCTGTTCTGGTGAGAAGTGGCAAAAGGATGCCAGCTTAATTATCAGAGCCCACACTGAGTTTATGGGGCTGGCAGGTAAAAGGGATCACCTTTTGATTTATAAACGAAGCCAATTTGATATTGGAACCAGTGAGAGATACTAAATAAGCAATGCAGTAGATACTACTTCTGTATTTATGTTTCTAAGCTAAATTATATCATTTTTAGATGATGCTGTTTTGCATAAACATACTGGATGGAGAATGCCTGGTTTCAGCAGTAACTTATTACATTCAATGGCATTATGTTGGTATTGGTCTACACCGGACATTTTCCTTTTAGTGACAGTATGTTAGTTGAAACCTCAAAAATATATTGGTGGAAATACTTCCTTCGGGTCCTTGATCTAAAGATAAATACATTGGGCCAGATCCTCAATTGCTGGAGATTGGCCCAGTTCCATTGAATTCAGTGACGCTGCGCTGATCTACGGCAGCTGAAGATCTGACCCATACATGGATTATTATTATTATATACTACGAAATATTTATACAAATTGTTTCACTTTATATTTGGTTACTTTTTTGAATGATTTATTACACAGATGAAAAATAGTTAATTTAAAATGTAACATTGGATGTGATAGCCTGGGGATTATCACTTCAGTGAGTCAATAGGAACCACTACAGAAAAAAATAGATAGAAAATTCCAGTGCAATAAGAAACCAGCATAATTGTGGTGCAACCAATTTATTTGTCTACTTTTGTGTATTTTCACTGAAATGACTGTCATAAATTGGAATAAGTGCCTAAAGTCATAAACTTTGTGCTGTAGAATTATTACCTGAAAGAAGTGTACATACATCAGTTTAAGCCAAAACTATGTGACTCAGCCAGAGTATTGTTATTGAATTCAGTAACGTTTTCATGGAAACACTAATTAGTATGGTTTTTTAACACAGTGTTGTGACTCAAGTATCTCTTGATGCCAACTCGCAGAGTGCACTGGGGTGCAACGGGGTACAGGGATCCCTGAGGTTCACCAACATATTGTCATGGAAGAACTCTAATGAAAGGCTGTGTCATGCTAGTAGTCCTAGCCATTGTGAGAAACAACTACAGATAATAGGCTCCTCACATACCTTGAGACAAACTCTTCCAGACAGGTGTCTCCCACTGCCCCACCCCCATCTCCAGAGGGTAACGTTGTGTACTGTACGTCATACAATAGGATTCTGGTAGCATTCTAAGTCAAATGAGCTGGCGGAGACTTGAGAAGGAAACTAAGGCCTGGTCTACACTACAAAGTTAGGTTAAACTAACTACATCGCTTAAGGCTGTGAAAATCTTCCCACCCTATGTGATGCAGTTAAGCTGACCTAACTGCCAGTGTAGACTCCGTTAGGTCGATGGAAGAATTCTTTCATCAACCTAGCTCCTGCCTCTTGGAGAGATGGATTTACTACAGTGACAGAAGAACCCCTTCCATCACTGTAGTAAGTTTCTACACTGCAGTGGCACACCAGCAGCTGTGCCTCTGTAGCGTTTCTAGTGTAGACATACCCTAACAGGGAGAGGTAAGCAGCAGGTGTGGGGAGGGAACCCTATCTTGAGGTGTACATCAAAGGTCTGTTCTTGTGTATCTAGGTTTTTATTTGAATCTCTGTTCTTTCTTACATACATTTGTTTGTTTTATAATTGAACTCAAGTGCTGTGCATATTACAGGAGCATGGTCTAAGATGAAACTGGTAAATGGTGGTGAACTTTTCGTTGGGGAACAGATGATCTGGGATTTCTCTGGGTATCCCGTGATCATGGGCTGGATGCCACAGGGGGACACTTCGAAAGTATTCAGGGGCTGGAGTGCATCTGTTGTCAACCTGGAAGGTCAAAGACTGGGCTTGTGTAGCCCAGAGGAGAGTGCTTGAGTAGCTGACAGGCTGTTTGTTAGGGAGCTAACACCTAGCAGGTACTGGTAAGACTTCCTTCCTCTGGAGGCAAGTGGTAACAAGGAGACTCACAGTCCTGGGTGCTCCGCGAAGCGTCCCAAGTGTCGTTTTACTCACATTGTAAAGATTAACTTGTATGCCACTGGACTCTACTAAATATAAAAATCCTGTGGTAACCTAATGTTTTGGTCATTATCACACTAAAAGCCTGATCTTTCGAGCGGCTTCACATGGCCCCCATGATATCACTGGGGCTCTATGCAGGTATAAATGTCTGCCTGCACTCAGCAGCTTGCAGGACTGGGATCTAAATGAGGAAATGCGGAAGATAAAGTTCCCGCAGTAATGTTAACTTGGTCACATTGCTCAAGTATAGGTATTTTGTATTCCTTTGTTTCTTCTTAGGCCCTGATCCTGCCGGAGGATCCGTATATGTACATGGAGGGTCTGCCTTGTGAAGTTTAATATGTAACTCTTTACTGATCCTGCAAACCTTACTTTCATGAGTCATTTTTGATATCAGTGCTTACTTGAATAAATGCCTCGGGCCTTAGGCTCCATTTTTATATAGTGCATTGCACACCCTGAATATCTTATGGACAAGTTCCCATTGCTGTGAGAAACGTATTTTTTATTTTTCCCCCTCACTTTTTGTATGTAATTTTAATGTTGCATTTACAAATGTTTGGCAATTAAATAGAAAAAATCCTTTAAATTCTTGTAATGTGCATATATGTGCACCATTGACAACGTATATATATCTTTATAAATTAAGAACCATGTTCAAATGTAGCTTTCTTCAAGAATTAATAGCGACAATCATACAATAAGGCCTTCAGTAGGACTGTTGTATTGACTGAGGATTACTCATATGAGCAGAGTGCAGAATCGGGCCTTTATTTTAGAGTTTCTAGACTTATGTGTTTTTGAGTTATGTGAGCACAGATTTGCTAGACATATGGGAAAAAGCTCTTTAAAAACACTTGCATAATTCAGAAATGGCTGAACCAGATTTTTTCCAACATTCAAAAACAAATCATCTTTGTGCTGAAACTAAGATTGGAAAACTTCTGCCCTAAAGGAATTTGTCAAAGTTATGAACCACTGAAAATAAGGGGCTAAAATGGAAGATGGAATTCAATCTTAACTGCCGCCATTGCTACTTTATAAAGGTCGGTTGCTATAACATTTTGAGTGTGTTTGTGTATATATTACACTCTCTATGCACCCATACATATATGTATGTATATAATATATTTATATAAACACAATAACTATATACAAAAATGTTACACTATAGCTATCATAGCCACAATGGTGTGTGTGTGTGTATAAAACTCAAATATTTAACGAAAGAGCTGTGCTCAGTGGCTTATTTCCCGGTATGACTCCTTACACTTTTGTGACAACTCATTTTACGGAATTGGTCTTGGTCTTGTTATTGACATTGTTTCTTGTACATAGAGTAGAATATTGTGAAAAATATTTTCAAGCACAATTTCTAATCATTCCTCTTGGCTTCACTTCTGGGATTTAAATGGATCACATCTAAATCCTGTTATGGGGTTAAATGTTCCACATTCTCATACTAGCTGTTTTTAGGATCTGTGGTTCTGGAACATGACTGGCACTCACCAGTCTTTGCTGAACTGCACACGGTTTGGTACTCTTAAAAACAATGTATTTGTTTGTCACACATTGTGTTTGTGGTTGTGGGGGGGAAAGGAGGAAGCTGCCGATAGAGATTTTGCCTTGGGGCTTGCACTGTACTTGTTGCGCATTCATACGGGGCAGCATTTTCTTTCACTATAAAACACCCATGTTGGTAGTAATTGTGTGCATCCCTTTTGGACTGTGGCATTTTCTGTGTTGGGTACTTGTGTGTTAATCCTGTGGGTGTTGCCATTCCTTTTACTTGCAGCTTCTCGACGTCATTCCAGGTCCACTAGTGCTCTCTCCACTGCTGATTCTGTTGGGCAGTCAGGTGAACAAGTGCTAACTGCATGAATCTGCTTCTTAATATTAGTCTTGTTTTACAATCATCTTAACATTTGCTGTCATGCGTATCAGCCAGCACTTGGCATGTGCTTTTCATTACTGTGGGGTTTTTGTTTAACGTGCTTTTTTTATTTTAATTTATTGAATGTTTTTAATTTTGTTCATGTACTTTAGGAACATTATGAGCAGTGTACAAACAAACCCAGGGTGATCCAGGGCATATACAGATCCACCCTGCAAACTGATCAGCTGTGTAACGTGGGATACAGCCGCAGGGATGCTGAGCACTCAGGTGCTTGGGATTGGACCCTTACTGGCCAGATCCTGCATATTGCTGAGTATTCCCAAATCCCATCTAAGTCAATGGGAGTTAAGACCACTCAGTACCTTGCAGGATCAAGCCCCAGATGCACACGACCAACACAAAATTAGCGCTGGATGGGCTTTTAAAATTTAAAAAGGCAAATACAACATTTTCCAATATATAATTTTTTAAGGCCTGGTCCAAACCTCACTCAAGCCAAGGGCAAGACTCCCTTTAAAGTCCCTGTGCTTTAGCTCACGCCATTAATATTTAGATTGTAATGGGATCAATCCTGAGATCCTTACCCGCTTTTTACTCAAACAAAATTCCCATTGAATGTGTGGGCCAAATCCTCAGATTCTGAGCACGTGCAACTACCTTTGAAATTAGTTGATTTCAGTGGGAGTTTTTCTTTAATAAGAGCTGAGTGAGGACTTCAAGATTTGGCGCAATGGGAATTTAGCTGGCAAGAACTGAGTGAGGATTGCAGGAGCTGCAAAACTGCCCTTTTCATAAGGGAGAGTGGAGGCATTGATGACATTGTCAATTATTTAACTATTTTGAATAGGGTGTGTGAAATTCTGCTTACCTTAGGGTGAGGTTGAATTAAATGACTGTTATTTAACCCAAACCCTCAAAATTGATTCTTTTTATCTAGTGATTCTATACAACATAATTTAAGTTGAACTGACTTTCAACTTTAGAATATTTTAGGTCACAATTCAAATGTGATACATTTCACAGAATAATTGAAATAACTGAAAAATTATATTTCACTGTAATAAAGGTGAAGATCTAGACTACACATTCCTCTTCCACTGCTTATGATATATTCTACATTTTTAGCTCCTGTAAATTTCCACAAAGTATGATCAAACATAACACAGTAAATAACCTTTGTGCTGGAGAAAACTAAAGCCAGTGGGAATTTTGCCTCCATACAGATGATAAAATCAGGCCACAAATAGACCTAACTTCCCTTTTTAAAAATGAACTAAAGCTGGAATTTTCAAAGGAGCCTAAGTGAGTTTTTTGCTCCCAAATCCCACTGAATGTCCTTGGGAATTGAGTGTCCAATCCCCTTAGTCACCTTTGAGAACCTCAGCCATCATTTACGTAAGTCCCGTATAGTGAACAATCCCACTAAATAGCATGAAACCAAGTGGCATAGACTTTTAAATCCTATGTATCTTGCTCACATAAGAAGTCCCACTGAAATTAGTTACCTCTTGGAAGAGTAAGATTTAATCCTTACGCAGGTTTCAGATAAACTGTTCTGAATTGTAGAGAAGACATTTTACTAGTCTTTCAGTCTAACTAGAGTTCGTCAATACAATTGAAAAAAAATGTGTCTAAAATTGAGGTCATTATGGTCCCACTCAAGTAGCTCTTAAACATGTATAGTTCTCATTGAAATAAGAGAGACCTTACATGCTCAAAGACAGGAAGATTGGTGGTTTAAACTTACTTCATATTACAAAGCTGTACGCAGTTTGGAAACACTGGCCCCAGTCCTGCTTTGTAATATGGCCCCTTTGGCAGTGTCAAAGATGGCCCTTGCAGAATACCCTGAATGTTGGGGGTGGTTCCTTAACCAGTCCAGAGCAAGTGTAGTGGCTCAGGCAAGAGGAGCAAAGATGCATGACCAGAGCACATGGTACTCTGGCTATTCTGTGCCCAGTTGTGCCAGCAGCCAAGCATGTCCCCAGCACAGCACAGAATTAGGGAGATGCAAAAGCTTATATAGACACCTGTGGGGCATGCCCCACCTCATTTCTGCACTTGGTGCAGGAACAGAGTATCAGGGAATTGGGGCCCAATGTGTTTTGTGTTACATTACTCAGACCTTTAAATCTGTATCTCAGAGATTCCAGCAGTACTCTTGGAGCAAGATATACGCCAGCATGCCACATTGTACTTATTCTGATTTGTTTAAAAACAGCTCCCTTTTGTTTATGTTTATGCTGGGTAATTTAAACTGGTTTACAACTGAATTATTTTGTCATTCTGTTATTCATTAAAAACAGAAACTGTCTTCCCTTTTCTAATGCAACACTAAATTAACTTGCAAACCAATGACACTCAAAGTGCTATGTGTTGATCCTAAGAGGCCGAATTCTGCTCTCAGTACCACCTGAGCAATGCTGTTTAAATCAGTTAGGTTTTCACAGATATAACTGAGAACACAATTTGCCTCAACATCTTCTGCCTTTTTGTTATATACCAGTTATCCATCTGTGTTTATGAAAACACTCGTGTCTTCTGTACACTTTCATAACATAAATCTATGTAGCAACGCATTTAGTTTGTATCATATATAATGCAGTGTCATCTCCTCTGCATTCCTACTAAAGGAGTTACAGATCTTTCCATTCTGGGATGAAATTTTTGTCAAGTATTTATAACAGTTGTGCAACTGAGTTCATTAAAAAAGGGGATAGTAATAACGCATACAATTTTAATTTCCTTGTGAAATGTCATGATTTGATTACTTTTTCGCAGTAGTTTTTAAGAAATTTATTTTTCCCCTTGTAATGTGTTTTGTAGAAAATGAGCTTGTTGTAAATATAATGTTTGATCTGATAATGCATCTCTGAAAGATAGTAGGAAACTCCTAACTACAATCCGTCCACTTCTAAACATAAATATAGAAACAATCAAGTTTTCAGTTCATCACTTGACAAAATATGTTTTTAATTAAAAAAAAAAACCCTCCTATTTTCCCATTGCTGATCTAATCCTGCAACCCCTTAATCAGACATAAGTCGGATTTAATTCAACTTGGAGTTTTGCCAGACTAAAGACTACAAGTTTGAGGCCTTAAGAGATTAATTCAAGTAGTACAAAAATCATTCTTCCCTTTGGGACAATTACACCTCTCTCTAGTTCTTTGTATAACTGTTAACAAATTTTTTTCCCTCTATAATTGAGGTTTGCAAGAGATTTCTGTACTGTAGAATTTAAAACGTAAATGTTAAGGTGTGTAAACCAGCAAACTTTTCTTATATTTAATTATTTCCCTATTAAGTGTATGCACTCAAATAAACTTCTGAATGTAATACTTTACTCCGTTGCATAGAAGGATGCAATACATTTATACCACGTACAAATGATCATGTTCCTTTTTGGTCAAAACTTTTAATGGACAGAATATTTGTCCTTAGTTAAATATTAAATACAAAAAACCTGTTTAAAAAATCCTTGACTTGCTCCCTTTTGCCCACTGATCTTGTATTGGGTATTGACCAAATGCCGCTTAAGTACCCCACAGATGGGCATGCACGTGTGCAGCTTAATCCTGCATCATTCACGCTAATAGGAGGTTTCCATTTATTTAAACGGTAACATTTGCGGGACCATTCTCCACTAAGACAATGTAAATGTATGTCCTCTGGAGAGTAGTCTGTCCATGAGTCATTACTGAGTCGAGACACACTCATGAATACAAATCATGGCTCTGGGCATCAGAATGCCCCAAGTAGCTCATGTCATTGAAAGATCCGCAGAGCAACTTTTCCCTGTTTAGAAGTGGAGCCCGGACTGGGGTACACTACCTTGGTCCCATACTGCCTCTGCACTAGAAAGTATTTATGAGCAGTGTGGTGCCAGAATTTGGCCCATGATAGGTAAGTCCACTGCCCCTGTATCCAGTGCTTAATTTGTGCTCGAGCTGAGCCCTGGCACCTCTAGGCTTGGCAGTTCATAGCCTCGCCACCTCTAGGCTTGCGCCCTAGCACCTACTTATTTGAGCCCTGGCCCGTCTTTCATTACAAATTAAATGCTGCCTGTGTCTGATCCCCCTCGAATACCTACTGTATGCCTTTGGCTGACAGTATGTGTTTTATTAGTAAGACTAATATATGTGTCTGCAATAAGCCATTTGCTGGGTTTTTGCTAAATGACATTAATATGCAAAACCCTGGGACATGATGAAGGAGGCCAAGCAATATTTTGGAGGTAAATCACATTTTGGGCCCAGCGCTGTTCACATTGAAATCACTGGGAGCTTTTCCATTACATTCAGGATCAGACCTAGGGTTGCCACCTTTCTAATTGCTGGGAACTGGATTCCTGAGGCTCCCCCTGCACCGCTGCTTCTTCTCCGAGTGCTTGCTCATGTCGATTCCATTCTAGGTGTGCGCACGCCCAAGTGTGCGGCCGTCAGAGATTTTTGCCTTAGCGGTATCCGTAGGGCCAGCTGTGGCGCCCCCTGGAGTGCCATGCTCATGCCAGAGTATATCAAATGCCGCCAGCCCTGCACCAGTTTCTTTCCTCTTTCAGCCTTGTGCTTTCAGTTGTAAATAGTTCTATAGTTTGTTAGTTAGTAGTTAGGTAGCTGTTAAGTGTTCAGTTAGTTAAGTCCCAGCGGAGAATTTGCCCCAGGCAGGGCATGCCTCATTCTCTGTGTTTTAAGTCCTGCTCCATGTGTAACAGGCCTATGCCTGTTAGTGACCCTCATGATAGTTGTCTGCAGTGCCTTGGGGAGTCCCACGTGAAGGAGCGTTGTTGCATCTGTAAGAACTTTAGTCTTCAGACACGGAGGGAACGCGACATTCGTCTCAGGGCCCTCCTGATGCAGGCAGCCCTGCGCCCAGCCTCAAAGCCGGCTCGGTCTGAAACGACATCCAGCCCTTTAGTCTTGGTGCACAGTGTACCTCTGGCACTGGACTCCTCCAGGCACCGTTCCCTGTCCCTGGTGCCGAAAACAAAGCCGAAGAAGATGGTACCGGGCAAGCCTGATAAAGGCGTGCCGGGCAAAGGACCCTGTTTGGGCCTTATGCCCATTCCGGACCTGCACAAGGGCTCCAGCCAGGGAAGTGCCTCCACCTGAATGAACCCACCACCGACTCCGGTGAGCAGTACAAGGTCAAAGCTGACGGTGCTGTCAACGCCTGCTCAGCTCTCAGCGCCTGCAGAGCCAAGGGAGCTTCCGCCGCAGCCAGCACCGTGTTCGGCAATGGAACCCACGAGGGCAAGACCACTGGTAAGGCCTCTCACAGGATGAGCAAGTGCCATCGATCTCTGGAGCCAAGGCAGAGCGCTAGGTCGTCACGCTCTTGGTCTTCGCGCTGCCGGTCCCCGTCTTTGCGCTGAAGCTCTCCCAGGCATAGACGATCCCCTTGACACTGATCCACGTCATGTTGCCGGTTGCCAATGCTGAGACCTTGAGGCTGCTCCTTGATATGATGCCGCTTTCCCAACTCCCGGCACCAGTCGGAACGCTCCCGGTCACCAGCAGCAACATTTAGCTGCCAGACCAAGGCCACGACGGCCCCTCCATGGTCACTGGAGGGCAACGAGTTCTCTGGATCGGTGATGCAGTTCGGTCCCTCACCCGGGCAGCAATGGGACTGGGCCCCGGAGGGAGCGTCTGCGGCATCAGGGCTGGCCTGGCAGCAGGGTCAATGGACAACCTAATGGCCTTATTGGAATGCCTCTTGGGTTCCTATTATGCCATTGCCCCACTCTTGCCAACCCTCGGTCACTGCATCGGACATGCTGAAGCCTCTGCCTGAGCCACCGCCGGCATTGGGTTCGATGCAGGATGTTTTGGTGACCATCGGGGGAAGATGCCAGCGGGCTTCCCTTGGTGGTCCAATCATCCTCATCCTCCCCAGATGGGGCAGTGGTGGGGCCCTCCACAGCTAGCCCACTGGATGATTTCAAGGAGCATCAGGCGCTGCTCCTTAGGGTGGCTTTGAACTTGGACCTCAAAGCAGAGGAAATGGAGGAGCAGACGGACACATTGTTCAATGTGCTCTCAGCGGCCACCCCAGCCCGGGTTGCACTCCCGGTGCATGAAAGGGTCTTGAACATTGCCAAGTTGATCTGGCAAACCCCGTCCTCTATTCAGCTCGCGTCTAAAAGAGTGGAGAAAAAGTACTTCATCCCGGCAAAAGAGTTTGAGTACTTATATACCCACCCGCCACCAGGATTGTTGGTCGTGTCTGTGGCCAACGAAAAAGATAAGCAGGGCCCCACCAGTTCCACCCCCAAAAATAAAGATGCTAAGCGGTTGGACTTGCTTGGTCACAAGGTTTATTCAACGGCCAGCCTCCAGTTTCGGGTGGCGAACCACCAGGCCCTCTTGGGCCATTATAATTTTAACTTGTGGGACTCCCTCCCCTAGTTTAAAGACTCCATGGCCCAGGATGTGGCCCAGGAGTTTGCAACCCTGGTGGAGGAAGGCACTGCGGTGGCTCGGTGCTCACTCCAAATGGCCTGGGATGCAGCCGATTCGGCTGCCCGGGTGGTCGCCTCAGCAGTGGTTATGAGGTGCAGTTCCTGGCTCCAGACCACAGGCCTGTCCCAGGAGATGCAGGCCTCTATTCAGGACCTCCCATTTGATGGTGTCGGCCTGTTCTCCAACCAGACGGATGCATGGCTTTACGGCCTTAAGGACACGTGGGCGACTCTCTGCTCTCTGTGGATGCACATTCCTCAGGTTTCAAGACAGCCGTTCTGGCCGCCTCCGCCACCACGACAGTGGCAGCCTTGTCAGTGGCCTACAAGGAGACGGGACACTGGGTTTAGCTGCTGCCGCCCGTCATCATCTCGCTCCCCTGCACAGCCTAGCCCGGCGAAGCACCAAGGGGGCCAGAAGCACTCATTTTAAGGGTGCACCCAAGAGTGACGCACCAACCGTGCCCGGATCCTGTCACCCCTTTCCTCGACCGCCTCTCCCCTTCTTATTTGGCCTGGTCCTGGGTTACGTCAGATCTCTGGGTCCTGGACATAATCGCTTGGGGTTATACCCTGCAATTTTTGGAAACTCCTCCCTCCAGCCCTCCCTCTTCCCCGTCCCTATTCAGTCCCTTCTCACAAGCATTTCCTTGTTCAGGAGGATGAGAAGCTCTTCCTCAGGATATGGAAGGAAGAGGATTCTACTCCTGATACTTCCTAATCCCGAAGGTGAAAGAGGGCCTCAGGCCTATTCTGGATTTGCATGGCCTCAACAAGTCTCTCAAGAAGTTGAAATTCCGCATGGTCTCCCTGGCCTTCATCATCCCTTCCCTGGATCCGGGGGACTGGTATGCTGCTCTCGACTTAAAGGATGCGTACTTCCATGTCTCCATATTCCCAGGACACTGACGGTTCCTGCGCTTCATAGTGCCCGGGCGAAACTTTCAGTTCACAGCGCTATCTTTTGGCCTGTCCTTGGCCCCCAGAGTATTCACGAAATCTGTGGAGTCGTGTATGAACCTCAGACGCAGGGAGGTCCAAATCTTTCTGTATCTCGACAACTGGCTTCTCAAGGGCGGGTCTCCGGAGTAAGTGCAACGGATCCTCGATCTGGTGCATTCCACCTGCATTGACCTGGGCCTGTTGGTGAACACAGAAAAGTCCACGTTAACGCCAGTCCAATGCATAGAGTTTATTGGGGTGGTCCTCGACTCCATGTGGCCAGGGCCTTCCTTCCTGAGGCACGTTTTTGGGCCATGGCTGGCTTAATCTCCCACGTAAAAGCCCAACTACTCACTACAGCCCACACGTGGCTGTGTGCACATATGTGGTCAGCCACCCCCATCTTTATATGAGGCTTCTGCAAATGTGACTGGCCTTGGTTTACACTCCCAGCAGGCACCCCCTAGACCAAGTAGTGACGGGACCGAGCCATATCCTACTGTCATTGGACTGGTGGCGGGATCGCAAGTCAGTGCTCCAAGGACTTCCCTTTGTGTCTCTGACCCCATCGCTCACGCTGGTCTCGGATGCTTCAGATCCCGGCTGGGGAGCCCACCGATGTATTACATCAACAGGCAGGGCGGCGCCAAGTCTTTGGCCCTTTGTTGCGAAGTGTTCATCCTCTGGGACTTGTGTACGAGGAACGCCATTCACCTGGTGGCCGCCCACATTCCGGGGGACCAAGAACGTCTTGGCACATCACTTCAGCAGAACCTTCTCGTCTCACCATGAATGGTTGCTCCATCCAGAAGTAGTCAGACTGATATTCCACAAGTGGGGGAGTCCCCAGGTAGACCTGTTTGCGTCCAGGAAGTGCCACGTCTTCTGCTCTCTGCAGGGCAGGGACAAGGGCTCCCTATTGGATGCCTTTCTGATCTCGTGGTCAGGAGCGCTGATGTACGTCTTCCCACCGGTGCCCTTGATCCACAAGGTCCTCCTGAAGCTAAAGCAAGACAAGGCCAAGGTCATCCTTGTGGCCCCCTTGTGACCATGTCAGCACTGGTTTGGCATGCTGCTGAATCTGTTGACAGCTCCCCCCTGCAGCTGCCTCTTCGGCCGGATCTTCTGTCCCAGAACCATGGCAATCTGCTGCACCCGAACCTGGCGGCGCTGCACTTGACAGCCTGGCTACTGCGTGGCTGAGTGGAGATGAATGACAGTGTTCCGCCGGCGTCCAGGAAGTCCTGCTGGGCAGCAGGAAGCCTTGTCACATCCGTGTTGTGGAGGCCCCTCTGCAGGACATCCTGGACTATTTGCTGCACCTTAAGCTCCAGGGCCTATCACTATCTTCGGTCAAGGTGCACTTGGCGGCCATTTTGGCATTCCTTCCTCCATTTCAAGGCAGGTCGGTCTTCACCCGCCCTATGGTGGCATGGTTTCTGAAGGGCCTGGAGCGCCTTTACCTGCATGTTCAGGATCTGGTATCCCATTGGGACCTGAATCTTGTGCTGTCATGGCTCATGGGTCCCCACTTCGAGCCCCTAGCTTCCTGTTCCTTACTGCTTCTCTCCTGGAAGATTTCCTTCCAGTCGCCATAACTTCGGCCCGTCAAGTGTCCGAAATCAGAGCGCTAATGTCTGAACCACCTTACGTGGTCTTCTATAAAGACAAGGTTCAGTTGTGTCTGCACCCGGCCTTTCTGCCCAAGGTCCTCTTCCCAGTTCCATACTGGTCAAGACATATACTTGCTGGTTCTTTGTCCTAAGCCCCACGCGACAGATGAAGAACGCAGGTTGCTATAACCTGGACGTCAGTCGTGCTCTGGCCTTCTGCATAGACAGAACGAAGCCATTCCTTAAGTCAACGCAGTTATTCGTGGCGATAGCAGACAGGATGAAAGGTTGCCCTGTGTCTCCCCAAGAATATCATCGTGGATCACGGCCCATATCCGCTACTGCTACAAGCTAGCGAAGGTGCCCCCGCTGCCGATAGTGAAGACCTACTCGACTAGGGCGCAGGCATTCTTGGCAGCCTTCCTCGCTTAGCCGCCGATCCAAGAGATCTGTCGGGCTGCAGCCTGGTTCTCTGTCCACACAGTCGCTTCACACTATGTGCTGACCCAGCAAGCTTGGGATGATGCTGGCTTCGGCAGAGCTGTGCTACAAGCTGCACGATGGTGAACTCTGAGCCCACCTCCATTGATACTGTTTGCGAGTCACTTAAAATGGTATTGACATGAGCAAGCACTCGAAAAAGAAAAAACGGTTACCTACCTTTTGTAACTGTTGTTCTTCGAGATGTGTTGCTCGTGTCCATTCCGTTACCCGCCCTCCTGCCCCTCTGTCAGAGTTATCGGCAAGAAAGAACTGAGAGGGCACAGGGCCAGCGGTGCCTGATATACCACGGCATGTGTGTGGCACTCCAGGGGGCATCACAGCCGGCCCTATGGATACCGCTAAGGCAAAATTCTCCGACAGCCACACACGTGGGCACGCGCACACCTAGAATGGAATAGAAATGAGCAACGCATCTCAAAGAACAACACTTATGAAAGGTAGGAAACCATTTTTTCCTCCCAAGGCCCTGCCCCTGCTCCACCTCTTCCCTTGAGGCCCCATCCCTTCTCCGCCTCTTCCCCAGGGCCCGCCTCCTTCCCCACCTCTTCCCCTCAAGGCCCTGCTCCCGTCGCTCACTCCTCTTCCCATCTACCCCAGTTGCTTGCTGGATCGTCTCAAGCTGAGCTGGGGCTGGTATGGGTTAATGACCCAATGCTTCCCCCCGCCCCACAGTAACCGGACTTTTGGTTCGGGGGCCTTGTAGGGTTGCCAGGTCCCCTTTTTGACTGCACTTTCCAGTTGAAAACCAGGCACCTGGCAACCCTAAATGGCATCTGGACACAAGCCAAAAACCTGACTGTCCAGGTAAAACCCGGATGGGTGGCAGCCCTGATCAGAACCTTTATTTACTTGCCAAAGAAAGAAATTGCATGTTGATTTGTGATCCAGTATTGAGGCCAAGTTTCAGCCCAGGGCAAATTTAAGACAGTTCCTCTAAGAGCCATTTAACAACAAAGATGAAGTTGGAACCACTTCAGAGATGATCACATGATAAATGTTTCTCCCTTTTTATACGTTCTTCTTCCCACATGAGAGGAAAAAACCTCATCTAGTGGTTAGTCAGGTCTTGAAAACTTAATATGTAAGAGCTCAAGGTTTGATTTCAGTCAAATGACTCTTGTGAGTAGGGACTGCTCAGATGAGAGAGTTGCAATATCAGCACTTAATAGAATTAGTGAGTAATGGAACTGTAGACCCGATTCTGCCTCAGAGAAGTCAAGGAAAGTTTGACAGTTGATTTTTATAATAGCAGGATTGGGTCCCATATATGTGTGACTTATGAAACCAAAATAAAAGTAGAAAAGAGTTAATTTAAAAAGAGAGAGAGGAAAATAAAAGGAAAAATAGATTCCTTTCCCACTCATCTCGCAACAGTGAAATATGCCTATGAAAATTAAACATAGTGTCTCTGGTAGCTTAATTACTGGAGTTTGTTTGTAGTATTTTTGTTTTATATACCATAGCGGCAAAATGTGTCAGAGTGACGGATAAAATAACATTTCATGAAATGGCACTGTGGGTTCCCGAAGCCTTTCGTTGGGGCGTTCCTGGCCAGACAGCTTATTAGGATTCAGAGTGAATGTGAATTCACTTAACAATCTCTTTCAATGTTGTCTTTTGTGCAGACCGGTTTGGACTTGGCCAGCCAGGCAGGATGCCTGCTTCTGTGAATGCCATGCGAGTCCTGAGCTCAAGCACAGATCTGGAGGCCGCTGTGGCTGATGCACTGGTAAGAGGAAAAATACAAAATGCTACCGACACCAGAAAGTGGCTTAAAATTACCTGTACGTATGTTCTCTTTTTTAATAGCCGTTGTTTTAAATGTGCCAATGTCGACACTGTGGCGATGTTTGATAATTGTGGTTTGCATTTGAATGTATTGGCACCGATGCTACATTTCATTATGGAAGTTAGTTAATCCTCAACAGTTATTATCCAACAAGCAGAGATGCGTTAATGTCACTGATGAGGAATAGGTTAAATCAGCCCTTGGTCTTGAATCTGATTTTTGAGGAGGGTATTCTGTGAGGTGCTGAGCACTAGAGGGAATTGAGGATGCTCGGTGCCTGGAAGGACTAGGGTCCTAACTAAGCCCTAGACAGTAAATTGCTTGGGGATGTTTTGGGCAAAACCCTAAAAAACCTGGATCCTGTCTGCTCTGTGTGGACATTAGATCCCATTGCAGTTTTTTGGGGATTTGCCCAGTATTTCTGGCATCTGGTTGAACACTTTGAACCGCTAATAGCTTGGCTTATCTCTCGTTCAATATTAGTGTAAAACTGAAATGTGTTTATTTACTGTGCCCCTAGAAGCAAAGGCAGTTTGTTTTGTATTTTCTATCCCAATCTCCCTTGATTTCCCTTATCCCTGCTGAGTTACTTCCCTTTGCAAGCATTAGCTAAATTCCCATGCATTCCTGAATTTTATTGCAGCGAAAGTTCTCCTGTGGCAGAATCCAGCGAATTTCTGCAGTTCATCCCGAAAGCATACATTAACCTTTTGCCACATTTACCTGATTTTTCTGCATACGTTTTTCTTTTTTTTTCGAGGGAAGGCAGAATGAGAGTAGCAATCGTTGTGCAGGGTAATGTGGGTACCACTGTGTCCTGTGTGTTATACAGGGTAATTCCAGAGACCTAAGCTGGTGGGATGATGAAAGGATTTCTTGAAGTATCTGATGCAGGGTTCTCAAACCTTTCCATATTGTGGACCACATTCCCATAGAGAGAGTGTCTCATGGACATCTCTCCCCATTTGCAATTGGGCAGACCACCTCCCCTCTTATTCACTATTGCTCAGACTGTTTTCCTTCCCATTTGTGATCACATAACAACTCCAAATCATCACACACCACCAGCAATTTAATTTGAGAACTGCTGATCTGATTTAAGATCCCTCTTTCAGAAAACTTTTATAAAAGTATGAATTCAATAGAATGTAGAAACAAGGTGTTAGAATGTAGGCTGTGCCATTGCAGTCAGTGGTCTAAATACAGTAACTCCTCACTTAAAGTCGTCCCAGTTAATGTTGTTTCGTTGTTACGTTGCTGATCAATTAGGGAACATGCTCGTTTAAAGTTGTGCAATGCTCCCTTCTAACGTTGTTTGGCAGCCGCCTGCTTTGTCTGCTGCTTGCAGGAAGAGCAGCCCGTTGCAGCTAGCTGGTGGGAGCTTGGAACCAGGGTGGACGGCAGCCCCCATATCAGCTCCCCGCTCCCCTAAGTTCCCTGTGCAGCAGCTGCCCAGCAGGCTAGCAATTGCAGCTGTCCCTCCCCCCACTGCCATGTGCTGCTCCTGCCCTCTGCCTTGGAGCTGCTCCCCGAGACTCCTGCTTGTTGTGCGGGGGGGGAGGGAAGGAAGAGTGGGGCAAATGTCAGGGTGTCCCCCTGCTCCCCGCTTACCCCATCTTCAATTGAAGTGGGGGGGACACACCAGGGCTCAGGACGGAGGGAGCTTGCAGCAGCTGCAGTCTCAGCAAGCTGATCTAATTAACAAGACAGTGTACTTAAAGGGGAAATGCTCATATCTCCCTCCATTCCTGCTGCCTTGTAGAGTGAGAGTTAACGCTTGAGGGTTCAGCCAATTGCTAGTTCATCATTTAGCAGTAAGGGAAATATCCCACCTTCTGATTCCTCTACCTCAACCAAGCTTCACAATCATCATCACTGTGTACCAGTATTAAGTTGTTTGTTTAAAACTTATACTGTGTGTGTGTGTGTGTGTGTGTGTGTGTGTGTGTGTGTGTGTGTGTGTGTGTGTATATATATATATATATATATATATATATATATATATATATATAGTCTTTGGTGAAAAAAATTTCCCTGGAACCTAACACCTCATTTACATTAATTCTTATGGGGAAATTGGATTCATTTAACATCGTTTCGCTTAAAGTCACATTTTTCAGGAACATAACTACAACGTTAAGTGAGGAGTTATTGTATTGTGTTCGTTAAGCAAATTAAAGACTTTGTGGGCCAAATTTTCATTTTGGTCTCCGAGGTTGAATGCCAGTACAGACACTCTGGATTGTCATAGAATCATAGAATATCAGGGTTGGAAGAGACCTCAAAAGGTCATCTAGGACCAATCCCCAATTAAATCCCCAAATTGCCTCCTCAAGGATTGAACTCACAACCCTGGGTTTAGCAGGTCAATGCTTATTTTAAATGTTTCATGTGTTTTACTAGATAACGTACTCCACAAGATACAGCATACCTAATACTTAATATAGGGAAGTACAGGGTAAGGAATACAGCTTACATTGTAGTAACATAATCGAAGGCAATCCTGGAAAGTTTTAAGGGCAGTCCCTGTGTATCCTCTTACCACTTTCAGGCTTGTTAGGTTTGAAAAGCATCAGTATATAATCTTCTCTTTCCAGAAGTTGTGACTTTAAAATCTAGTCTGATCAGTATCTGAACGCCTATTACTGCAGGGGAGCAACTTCCTCCTGTAGTCCCCCTCCTCCCCAGTGCCCCATTCTGCTCTTCTCGCTCATAGGCTCTTTAGACAGTCCTTTCACAGCAGGCACTTTACAAAGCCAGTTCTGGCTTCCTTGTGGGAGAGCCGTGCAATGCCAGCTTCTAGCCAACCCCCTTGTATACAGAAGGAGTATTCTTTTCGTTGTGTTAGGGAAGGAGAGGAGCTTCTCCGAAGATGGCGTTATCCCAATGATCAAGTTTGAACTAAACACTGTGGATCAAGTTCTGACCTCTAGTACATGTGAGCAGCTCCCATTGATTCCCATTCTCATGTGTGAGAGAGCAGAAATTGACCCAGGGAGGCAGACTGTCTGTCTGTCCAAATGGTCATACTTTGAATCTATATACAGTACAACTCTGTTTATCTGAAAATCTCAAATAACACGTGAAACCTTTGGGTAAATGGGATTTCAGATGCAAGGGGAGCCAGCCAGCTGGCTTTAAACAAGCTGAGCTTTAAGAGACATCCAAGGTATTTGTACAGTTCCAGGAGCAAAAAAGAGATGTTGGTTAATTGGAGTTTGGTTAAATGAAGCTTTACAGTATATAATTGTTTCCTGGCATTAGAGTCTCTGTTCAAGACTCTCTAATATGTTTCCTTCTTTAATGGACAACTGACGGTTTCAAAAATTGGTATTTAGTTAGAGCAGCTTTCCTGAGATGTAAAACACAGAGCTGGTGTATGTAGATCTACAGCTGTAAGAAGCCATTAGGAAAGGTATAATCCCGATCCCATATTCTTTATGCAGGTAAACTCTGTAATGGGAACTTTGTTTGCATTAGGAGTATGGCATAGGAGCAGCAGTAGGAAAGTAAAGGCAGACATTATATATCCATTTTTCTTTTCTTTTGCTTAAACTGTGTTTTTAATTTGCTAGGACGCATTTGCTGTACGTTTTTGTTGCAAGAACAATCCCTACATAAGCTTCTGACATAATTCTCTGTGCTTTTTCCCACCCTTCAATATTTTCCTGCCTACAGCTGTTAGGAGACTCCAGGAGCAAGGTACTAGTGCTTTCTTGACTTTTGATTTCTACTTCCCACCTTTTTTTTTCCTGTTGCAAAACCCCCCATGATGCTGCAATCGAGCTGATTCAGAACGGCTCAACCCTGAAGTCCCAGTGAAAGCAAAATAATCTCATTGGCTTTGCAAACACAACAACTGCAGGATTGGGCCCTCAGAAAGGAATTCTGTAGCAATCATCTAAGAATATAGGTGACCTTTTCTGTTATGTTTTATAGTCAGTCGTATCCTGTTAAGGTTTGTTCTAGTGTTTATTCCATAGGGTTAAATTTGGCACATTGTCAAAATTATGCTGATATTTCTTGCTACGTGTTAAGACTAGAATTTTCTAAGGTGCATAAGGGAATTAGGAACCCCAAAGCCATTGAAATGAATGGGATTTGAATGTCTGACTCCCTTAAGTGCATTTGAAAACCTAGCCCAAATTAACACACAGGGGGCCAAAATTGTGCTTTCTTGTAAAGCAGTCTGAACCTGGAGTAACTTCACTGACTGCAGTGGAATTACTGTGGATTCACACCAGCGCATGACAGAGCAGAAATGGTCCTTTAGCTCTTATCTCCTTCTCTCTCTCTCATTATTATTCCATCAGAATGTTTATTTGCAGAATCCCCTTCATGTTTAATGAATTTGCTTGAAGTAAAAACTGTATTGTCAATCTGTAACCATGGAAATGTCCACTATTTTCAATAAAAGCAACACATTATTTCATCAGCCATTAGCTAACATTTCTATTGGATCATTTATTGTATTTTGTTAGAGCATCAGTCACTTGTATATTCCCTTCAAAATCAATGGGACTCTTCTTGCTAGAGTGAGTAAGATAAACAGGCCGGTGCTCCGTGACATTTTACCTTTGTGCCACTATAACAATAGCCTCAAACTACCTTTACTGGCAATATAGGCAGAGCATCTTTTCCTCTGCTTTAATAGAACTATAAACAGTTTACTTAATGTGTGTTTTTTTCCTCCTCCAGAAAAAGCCAGTGAGAAGAAGATATGAGCCATATGGGATGTATTCTGATGATGATGCTAATAGCGACGCATCGAGTGCTTGCTCCGAGCGCTCATATGGTTCTAGAAATGGAGGCATTCCACACTACCTACGACAAACTGAAGATGTGGCTGAGGTCCTAAACCACTGTGCCAGTTCCAACTGGTCGGAGAGAAAAGAAGGGCTCATAGGCCTTCAGAATTTATTGAAGAGCCAGAGGACGCTGAGGTGATCTTCCTAGCTTTGTAATGGTGGTCATTAGTGTTGTTTTGCTATGGTGCAGTCAGAATTCACTATTTTATCTCGTATTGCGTTGACACATATTGTCTTTCATAGGCCTTAGATTGCCTCTGGGAGCAAGCCTCCCAGACCTGGTGGGATAGACTCACACTAGCTCCTCTCAAGCTAGTGCATTAAAGATAGCGATGTGGACATTGCAGAGGGATGGTGGCTCAGGTTAGTGGCCAAAGTCCAAGCCCACCTGACCCTCTGGGCCTGAGCTTGGATGGCTAGCCCAAGCTGTCACCTCCCACAATGTCCATATGGCTATCTTCAACATGCTGACTCTGTCTACCCAGGCTGGGAGACATGCTCCTAGCTGCAGTGTAGCCATTTCCTTTGAGGCCTTGCCTGCACCAGTGTTTTTCAATAGAGCTTCTACCTGGCGGTAGCCATGTTGGAACAGTAGTATAGGCAGGATACAAGCTCCTTTACCAGTGAGCACTTCTCTCAGCTTGTCCCCATCTACTTGAGCACTCCCACTGCTGCTGTCTGTGGCTGTGCAATGGTGAGAGATTTCCTGCCAAAATGCTAATGTTGATACAACCAGAGTGTGCTACAATTTTCACATGTGACTCAAATATTTCAGGAAGTTTAGCTGCCTACCTCATGTATGTGCATTTGATCACAAACTGCTTAGCAGCTTTTCAGTGAAGCAAATGCTAGCCACATAAGTGAAAGGAAGCAAGGTGTTCATGTTAAAAATGGGGTCAAGTAGTTCTGTATGTTAGATAAATTTATTTGTGACTGCTTACAGTTGTTAGAGTGGAAATGGTATTTGAGCCTCAGATAGACAACGTAGCTTATAATGGGGTAGAAGAATGTTTGTAAGACTATGAAGAGTGTTTGGACTGACTGAGATTTCGTTTAAGGTGAAAGTATTTGTAAGCAAGTTGTTTGCATGTGGCTTTATTATGGACTTGCTGACTTGAAGAGAACATGTTAACAAATAGTTTCATTTTAAAAAAATCTGCTCTTTGGAATATTATAAACAAGCGTTTTAAATGCATTTAGAAATGGCAGTTGTCATAGTAACATTTCCACAACCTTAGCTAGGTAGCAGGGTAAATATTTCATTTAAGGGTAAAGTTGCTTATAATTTTTTTTTTTTTGGTTTTGTTCTTATTAGCAGTTTAAGCAAAAATGAGTTTGAGAACAGTGTTGTGTTCTGACTGATAATAGAGAGGGTGGAAAAAATACACTTTTACCATTAGAAAAAGATTTTCCAATCATTTATTTGAACACCTATAGCACCTCAGTAGGAGGTGCTAGGAGGTTTACATATGGAGGCGTAGACTTGAGGTTACAGATGCATCTTTTCATGGCCTGGTAAAAACTTTTTAAACTTGGTCATTTCGTAGGGGTTTTAAAATGTGCTTCTCCCATATACACTGTTTTTGGTATACCATAATGCAATGGTTCTCCACCTTTCCAGACTACAGTACCCCTTTCAGGAGTGTGATTTGTCTTGCGTACCCCAAGTCTCACCTCACTTAAAAACTACTTGCTTACAAAATCAGATATAAAAATACAAAAGTATCACAGCACACTATTACTGTGGCGTGAGGCCCCAGGGAATTGCCCAGTTTGCCACCCCCTAATGCCGGCCCTGTACTTGCAACACCCCTAAACCTATCCTGTGACTCCGCCTTTCCCCCCCCCCCCCCCCCCGGGGTCATAACACTCAGGTTGAGAAACACTGATCTAGATGAGTTGATTACCCCCTGGAAGACCCCTGCCTACTCCCAGGTGTACGCATACCCCTGGCTGAGAAACCACTGACATAGTTTTCAAAGTAGCAGCCGTGTTAGTCTGTATCCGCAAAAAGAACAGGAGTACTTGTGGCACCTTAGAGACTAACAAATTTATTTCAGCATACGCTTTCGTGGGCTATAGCTCACTTCTTCAGATGCATAGAGTGAAACACACAGACAGAAAATATTTATACATACCGAGAACGTGAAAAGGTGGAAGTACGCATAGCAATTGTAAGAGGCCAATCAATTGAGATGAGCTATCAGTAGCAGCAGAAGAAAAAACTTTGAAGTGATAATCGAGATGACCCATAGAAGGTGTGAGGAGAACTTAACATGGGGGAAAAAAAATTCAATTAGTGTAATGACCCAGCGATTGGCCTCTTACAGTTGGTATGCGTACTTCCACCTTTTCATGTTCTCTGTATGTATAAATATCTTCTGTCTGTGTGTTCCACTCTGTGCATCCGAAGAAGTGGGCTGTAGCCCACAAAAGCTTATGCCGAAATAAATTTAATAGTCTCTACGGTGCCACAAGTACTCCTGTTCTTTTCACGGACATAGTATATTTTTCATGAGGATCTGGTGACAGCCCATTGGCACCACACATAAGTGTGTGAAAAGCTTGGATAAAATTTTGATTTTGATTCCTGTGTGTACGTGGCTGTGATCTGTGAGGGCAATGGTGTCAGTGAGAATCCAAAAGAGGAGGCTCTGGGAACACCAAGTGATGGGGATTCCCTGCTTGTGTAGCTCTTGGAGGAAATTATTGTTCCTAGTCCTGGTGGTTTGCAATATATCAAACTGTACTACTTCCACTGTTCCCTTAGGGTAGCAGGATTTTCTTGGCTCTGATCCTGGATATATTATAAACCAGTACCAGGACTTGCACCATCTTCATTTTAAATCTCTGCGTTGCATTTTTAAAATTGTACATTATTTCTAGTTCTGCTGATGTTTATATTTGCTCTTAATTTGCAATTTTATCCTCTCCAAGGTAGTTCAGGGCTCTTCTTAGATTGATCAGGTGGTGCCTGCTTGAGTAATTTGGACATATAGTCGTAGGTGCAAGTACCCAAGGTTATTAGAGGATAGAATTTTCAAATTAAACACAGTGTGATTGGTTGCAATGTAGTCTTAATTTATATAACAAGTTTAATACGGGAGGGGATATTTTACTCTTCTGAACTTACTGGTTAAGGGTCCTTTTTCAGTACTCCGTGCTGAATAGGGTTTGATCACGTGTAAGGGTACGATTTAGTCACTGGTATTTTTAGTAAAAGTCATGGACAGGTCCCTGGCAATAAACAAAAAGTCACGGCCAGTGACCTGTCCGTGACTTTTACTAAAAATACCCGCAACTAAATCTTAGGTGCTGGGGAAAGGGGGGCATGCTCCAGCAGATGCTGCTGCTCTGGTGGAGGGGGGCTCCAGTGGTTGCAGCTGCTCTTGGGTGTGGGGGGGCAGCCCGGGGCCCCGCTGTTGCTCCAGGGGTGGGGGCGGCCCATTACCCCATTGCTGCTGCTGCTGCTCCAGGCGGGGGGCCGTCCAGGCGCCAGCGGCACCACTGCTCTTCCGTGACCTCCATGAAAGACTCGCAGCCTTAATCATGCGTTCTCTTCAGTGGGCATTCTGTGTGTGGAAAGTTTGTGGGGTCTAAGATGGTATCAGAGTTTCTTTATACTTACCCACGCTAACTGTTTCTTTACAATTTTCTAAAGTCCTTCTTTTATAAACTCATCCTGATTAGATCTACTGGATATAGCCGGGGCCAGCAAGTCCCCCGAGAAAATGTTGTTGAGCTGTTTATTTTAGTTTGGCACCCATATTACCACCTTAGGTCAGTGTGCATTGAAAATAGGGAAGTTCAGAATAGCTGTCCTTTTGTATTCCTTGTCTGAGATAAATTTCATTAGGGGAATAAAAAGGAGTGCATTCAGAGGGAGCTGCAATCCCCATCAGGTCAGGCGAGAGTTATAGAGCAGTCACTTGGAGTTTTTTTCTTGTTTCTCTGGAAACAGTGCAGTCTCAACACTGAATTAAGCTGACAGCTTGCTTTGGCAGTGTTCCAAGGGCTGCTTTCCTCTGCATCCAACTCTTCCTTCTCAGGAGACTGTCATCTTTGTCTTATGCTCTTTTAAAATCTGCATCAGTTTTTATGCTTAGAATACCATTGTTGGGGTGAAAATATCTCCTATTATTTATAAATAAGCTACCTTTAAAAAGGTCACACTAACTCTAGACTACTAGTGTACCCTTCCCTACTCTTTGAGGTTTGTTTTGGTTTTATCTGCATGATTGGAGGTCTATGGACGAAACCCTTTTTGTGGAGAAAGGAAGTCTATAATCCTGACCTGAACTGGAGTTCTCCCTGCATTCACCCGTTCCCTCTAGTTTGAGAGGACAATATAGCGTTGTCAGAAAAACCCAGCATCCAGCTTATTCGTTTGTTTTCATTTGTTCTTTAATCAGGCAAAACTCTCATTGGCTCTGCTGGAAGTTTTGCCTGAGTAAGGAAGACAGATAAGGACCTGAGGATTTGGGCAATGTTCTTTGCAACATCTGAGATGGAGTTTTAGCACTAAAAATGTTATGTAACTGGCTCTACCAAAGCAGGGACCCTTGGAGAATTCTGCCCACAGAGAACTCCGTCTCCTTTTTTGTTGTTGTTATCTCGGTTCACTGTTTGCTTATGTCCACTGTTACTGGCTTTTAGGAGCCATCCGACAATGCCCCCCATTGACAGTACACTGCATACAAAGGCTCCTGGTGAAGACACACGCAAAAGAGCAAAGTATTGTCACACATAAACAGTGTAAAGTAACAGAGGGGTAGCCGTGTTATTCTGAATCTGTAAAAAGCAACAGAGGGTCCTGTGGCACCTTAAAGACTAACAGAAGTATTGGAGCATAAGCTTTCGTGGGTGTCTTGCGTCTGATGAAGTGGGCATTCACCCACAAAAGCTTATGTTCCAATACTTCCGTTAGACTTAAAGGTGCCACAGGACCCTCTGTTGCTATAAACAGTGTAATTACTGCGGCTATATGCGTACATAAGTTAGGTCAACCAGGTCTAATTTAAAAGACCAGATCTCTGTCTTTTTTTTCAATGACAGTTCTAGTCTACTCTGTTGTGAGTAAAAGATTTAGCTTTAATATAATGTTTTGTTGTGTGTTGTAGCCGAGTCGAATTAAAACGGCTGTGTGAGATCTTTACGCGCATGTTTGCTGACCCTCACAGCAAGGTAATGCATTTTTGGCTTACTCTCTTCCATTACAATGTGTACAGTTATGTTGTCAAGATCTGGGTAATTGTGTGGTTGGGCCTGTGACTCTACTGGACGGAACTGGAACTGATGACACGCATGTTACAGACCCTGCATTAGTTTAAGTGGTAGGGTTCTGAGCTTTAGGGACTCAATCCTGCAAGTTGCTGGGAGTTGGATTCCCAGCCCCTTCCAAGGCACATGTCACCTTGCAGAATCCAGACCTTGGAAGAGAAGGATCTGGGCTTTATTTCTGTTCCTGTGGTAAGTGGCCACGAGACGGAGCACAGTGACATCTGTGAAGCCCTAAATAGCCATGGCTTTGGTACAGTAGGAATGGCCGTTTATACGTATTAAGCAGCAGTATGGAAACTGCAGGATGACTTTACATTTAAAGCAACGTTAATCATATGAGCACTCCAGCATCTTTGTAACACCATCCTTCCAAGCAGTGGGCCAAGATCATCCCTCCATCGACCTACCAATCTCTCCTTCTCTAACGGGGTCTCAAGTACCTTCCACCCCCCTCTCAGACTCTGTGGCACTCTGTCCATGCAAGCAGGGGTAGGAAGTTGTGGGAACGGGCGTGTATATCATCCCCCTTCAGTTTTTTCTGAAAAAGTTAATACTGCTTGGGACAGATCTCCCCACTGCGGGATCTGGGATACGTTGTGGCCAGAAGGTTAGACATTTATATGCCCGATGAGAACATCCACAGTTACGTTAGCATGGATTAAAAGAAATAATTAGGTTAATAAATCCTAGTGCTTCAGGGCATGTAGTAAACCAACACTAACTGATGGGGATCAGGCAGAAACTTCCTGTGTGGAGAGGTTATTCCATATGTGCCTACTGCAGACCTTCCTTTGAAGATCTAGTTATGGCCACCATTAGGGACAGGACACTGAACTAGATGGGCCACTGGTCTGATCCTGTCTAGCAGTTACCATGCAAAAGAGATCAACATTTTGACTCTTAAAATTCTGTCTGATGTGGCATTGCTAGGGTCAGGTGTGACTATTTATGTTTGCAACAACATTTGCAACTTGTGAAAAGTTTTAGACTGTTGTACACTAGACCACGTTCTGCTCTCGGTTACAGTGGTGTAAATCTTGGGTAACTTCATTGACTTTATAGACTTCATTGCAATTTGACTTCATTATGTTATGACACAAATTTAACATCAGGTGAATTACTCCAGATTTCCACCAATGGAACTGAGATCAGAATTTGGCCCGTCACTGCTAACCAGGAGCTCATCCATGCTGAATACATTTAGCATTTGGGGGGGCTTCTGGGATTGCGCCATAGATATTGCAATGAATTTGGGGAGGGAAAAATGAATAGAAAAAAACCTTCAGTTCATAAATTCATAAAGGGATACACATATATACACATCTAAAAAACAAACAAACCTAATCCTGCTATCCTTACTCATGTAAGTATACCTGTTGGCTGTAAAGTCCCTACTCACATGAGTAAGGAGACGGGTTTTGGCCCAAGATGTATGATATTTAAAAAAATATGATAAAAAAAAGAAAGATGTTGTAAAAGTTTTTATAAGCCATCTATGAATCCACTGAAAAATTGCACCCAGAGCAGTCAGCATTGATTCACTATGTGTACTAACGAGTGGTTTGTTTTGTTGCATGGCCTGCTTTGCGGTGGAACTCACAACAGAGAGTAAGTGTATTCGTTCCTTCTTCCTTAATCTGTTTAGTGTGACATTTTAATACGGCACATCCTGGATGTTTAATGTCAGTGATTTCTAGTGCTAACATGTTCACTGAGAATATCCATTCATAAAACGGTCTATAAAAAAATCATTTTAAAACACAGATTCTTTGTAGACTTTCTCTTGTGATCATTTCTGATTAAAAACGTAATCTCCCCTTTTTGGAAATTTGCATTTATTTGCAGGTTTTCAGCATGTTTCTAGAAACCCTGGTAGATTTCATCATCATCCATAAGGACGACTTGCAAGATTGGCTGTTCGTTCTCCTGACACAGTTACTTAAGAAAATGGGAGCAGACTTGCTAGGATCTGTGCAGGCAAAAGTTCAGAAAGCTCTGGATGTAACAAGGTACGGTATGCAAAAGTTCTAGGGATGCTTTAATCCATAAACTGTGATGCACCTCCTAGGCCTGCTTTTTTTATGGTTGGGCGGTTTCAGAAACACTGCATCCCACTCTTGTTTCAAGAGATGGACCAGATTTATCCTGTGTCAATTTGGACTAACCTCCCAGTGAAGTTAGTCTGGATGTTCACCAATGTAACAAAGCAGATTCCAGTCCCCCAAATCAGGTTAAAATAATGACCAGATTTTCCTCTGAAATGCACTCATTTTATATTACTTAACTCCATTGATTTCAATGGAGTTATTTCTGATTTACATTCATGCAAATGAGAGCAGAATCTTTTCTCATATATTTAAAAAACAGGGGCAGAAATCATCTTTTTGTTCTGTGTTTGTACAGCTCCTAGCACAATGGTGTCCTGGTCCACCACTAGGGCTCCTAGGTGCTACGGTAATACAAATAATAATAATAACAGCAAATATACTTACCTTGCTCTTAGCACTTTAGACTATTAAAAGTGAAAGAACATTGAAATCTAATGTGCTTTGTCTCTTTGTGTTCATATTTAATGTTTGATTGCACTTTTTATTTCTCCCAGCTTGGATGATGAACACTAGTCATTTGTTCAGAAAATGAATAGTGCTTTAATACTAACTGCTGAGCATCTTCAACTTGTTCATGAACATCCAGCAAATCAGTAGCAAAGTGAGGATAAGAACTCCGGTGTTCCTGCCTCCTAGCATGCATATTCAATCCACTACAGCATTCTAGCCAAGGATGTCACATGTACCACATTTTCACACTCTGGTAGAGGTGGCACCATGAAATGTTAATTTGTATAGGGCTTTTAAAATCCACTTGAAGAGAAGGAGATGAGAGAGGGAAAGCAAAGAGGAATCAGACACTGAAGCTAACTCAGGAAAAGATAAACCATGATCTGCTATAGATTAGAAAATGAAAGAGCAACATAAAGTAGGGAAAGGAAGAACAGGGGTAACAAAAGCAGGAAGGATGTACATAATACAGGCTGAGTAGTTGTCTGTGAATATATTGATTTGACAGATTTCACCAGTGTTAATGAATAATTCATTCAACACTTTTACATTTGTGGTATTCAACCCATTTGGTAGCTGGTCAAACACAGGTGAAGTTTACAGAATGTTTTAATATTTAAAGGCTATTTCTGTGATTCTTTAGTAATTTTTTCTGTAAGTTTAAATGTATTAAAATGAGTTTGTTCTAATAATAATGGAAATCATTTTTCCCCTCTCTGAACAGGGATTCCTTTCCGTTTGATCAGCAGTTTAACATTTTGATGAGATTTATTGTAGATCAGACCCAAACGCCAAACCTCAAGGTAAGCAGTGAAAACCTTTGCATTGCAACATAAACATGGTCCATTTAAATCTCAGGATGTGTTTTAAAACACTTGATCATACTTGAGTATCTAATATTCAAAGGAAAAATAACTACTTGAAAGCACATGTATAATATGACACTTATAAATAACAATACTTTTGATGTATTTTGCAATATTTTGTATGTACGAATACCTTTTGGTAAAATTTTCAAAAATGCCTAAATTCCATTTTCAAAACTGACTTAGGCTAAATGCAGAAGGGCCAGATTCTGTAAGGTATTTAGGCACCTAAAGATTTATCATAGAATATCAGGGTTGGAAGGGACCTCAGGAGGTCATCTAGTCCAGCCCCCTGCTCAAAGCAGGACCAATCTCCAGACAGATTTTTGCCCCAAATCCCTAAATGGCCCCCTCAAGGATTGAGCTCATAACCCTGGGGTTAGCAGGCCAGTGCTCAAACCACTGAGCTATCCCATGCAGATAGGCACCTAGTTAAAGTTGCCAGCTTTCCTGGATTGGCCGGGAGTCTCCCGGCATTGGAATCGATCTCCCAATGGCTACTGAAACCAATCTGGGAGATTTTAATAGGCCGCTAAAAGTGCGGTCAGAACAGAGGGGTTAAGGCAGGTTCCCTACCTGCCCTGGTTCTGCGCGGCTCCCAAAAGTGACTGGCACATCTCTCTGGCTCCTTGGCACGGGGGCAACCAAAGGGTGTCTGCGTGCTGCCCCCGCCCCGAGCGCCAACTCCACAGCTCTCATTGGCCAGGAACCATGGCCAATGGGAGCTGCGGGGGGCAGTGCCTGAAGGCAGGGGCAGTGCGCAGAGCCGCCTGGCTGCCCCTGAGCCTAGAAGCTGGACATGCCAGTCGCCTCTGAGAGCCACCCCTCCTGCACCCCAACCCCCTGTCCCAGCCCGATGAAAGTGAGTGTGTGTGTGGGGGAGGGGGGGCAGAGAGCGAGCAATGGAGGAAGGGGGGGGATGGAGTGAACAGGGGGTGGGACCTCAGAGAAGGGGGGGCAGGGGCATGGCCTCAGGGAGGGGAGGGGCCAAGGCAAGGGTGTTTGGGTTTGTGCATTAGACAGTTGGCAACCCTACACCTAGTGGGGGTTTTAAATTCCCATTGAAATCAAGCTGTTTTTGAAAATCTTACTAGGAAATCAATGGTGCTTCGGCTTCCTAAATGCCTAAGTCATTTTTGAAGATGGGATGTATTATCCTTTGTCACTTAAGTGCTTTAAAAAATTTATCCACGGATACAATCAACCTATTAAGGTCCCAAAACAGAAGGAAGGTGGCAGGTTCTAAGAGCTTTCATAGGAATGTAGGTTTCCTGTCTTCCTGGCAGATGGTTCTTGTTAATTCCAACCATGATATAAATGGGTCTCTTTGGGACAGAGGTAATATGGTCTGGAGGAGAAACATTAGACTGAGATTTGTTTTGTTATCTGAGATACCACATTCCATCAAAGGAATATGTTTGGGCTATATAGGGTGTGTGTAGAGAGTTCTATGCAAGGTGGCTACTTCAAAGGTGAATGAACTTCAGAAACTCCAGGAATCATGTATTCTTTGTTTTCCAGATGCATGCAGTAGTGCAAAAGGTGTCTTATGAAAGGGAGGGAGAACACTGTTGCCATCAGTAGGAATTCAGAGCCTAGTGGAAACCCAACCGTGGGCATTTAAAAAAATCTTAATTAAGGCAGGAGTCCAAAGTTTTTACCCAGATGGACAATGCTACAATATACATGAGATTGCTAGGCTGCAGCCTCTCAAGCAGTCAGTATAGGTAGAAGGTTCCTTTTGTTTCTGAAATAGATACGCAAATACGTTTTATGGAATAAGTGAAGAAATAACTTTTACTTTTTACCAGCTCATATCCTTTTGTAAAAATCCTATCTAATTTGTGAGAAAATTATAACTTTACTATTGGTGTCTTGCACAATCCTATGCAATTTAATTGTATTCTATTTACAGAATTCTATAGATCCTCTATTAAATGCTATAGGTTTTTAGAGTACTTTCTGTAAAACCCTATAGTTTAGTCCCTATTAAATTCTACAGGAGTTTTCCATAAAACTATGTATACCTTTCTTATAGATTTTCAGAAGGGTACTCTGTCTTCATTGGTCATTTACATGCAGGATGGTGGTCTAGACCTGTCCAATGAGCTGTAAGAGTGTCCAAGTCGTATTTCTTTTTCATTATGGCTCATTATAGAGCAGAGATGAGCTTGCAAGTTTTATGTTTGGCACAGCATAGTTCTGAGTGATGTCCACCTTCCATCATCTCTCCAACAAAGGATGACA
Organism: Chrysemys picta bellii; assembly: GCF_011386835.1. Classification (NCBI taxonomy): domain Eukaryota; kingdom Metazoa; phylum Chordata; order Testudines; family Emydidae; genus Chrysemys; species Chrysemys picta. Next base: position 9,683,727 of record NC_088801.1, on the reverse strand, counting down.
ATATACTTTTACATTTCTTAGGTAAAAGTTGCAATCCTGAAGTACATTGAGTCCCTGGCAAGACAGATGGATCCCACAGACTTTGTGAACTCCAGTGAGACCAGACTTGCTGTATCTAGAATCATAACTTGGACAACAGAACCAAAGAGCTCAGATGTAAGAAAGGTAGGTTAGAATGATTAAGTTATTGCAAGTGGGACTGTTACCCTGCCTAATGGCAATTAAATTAAGTCTGAAGACAACGAAAAATTGCATGGTTAGGCGATTTGTTAGGGTTTTTGTTTGTTTGTTTGTTTGTTTTCCTTCCCCTGTATCTATTTTGTAATGTTAAGTAAAACATTTTCAAAGTGTTATATTAGCTTTGTTTCTACAATGTAACCGTTGAGATCAAACAAAACCTTTGACAATTTGGGTTTATTCAATACATAAGTTTAAAAGAAACAAAAGGAAGTACAGTCCATCTGTGCAACTCATTGACATGTGAAGGCCAAAAGTTACTGGGTTCAAAAAAGAATTAGATAACTTCATGGAAGATAGGTCCATCAATGGCTATTAGCCAAGCTGGTCAGGGATGCAATCCCATGCTCTGGGTAGCCCTACACCTCCAGCTGCTGGAAGCTGGGACTGGACTGCAGGGGATGGATCACTCAAAATTACCCTGTTCTGTTAATTCCCTTAGAAGCATCTGGCCCTGCCCACTGTCAGAGACAGGATATTAGGCTAGATGGACCATTGGTCTGACTCAGTATGGCTGTTCTAAGGTGTTTTTGAAATATCTTTGTCTGTATTTTCCTCCAGTCGATTGTCATGCAGGTGAATGATTAAATTACTCACCAATACAATGCAAAGAGAAAGTAGACTGACCAAGTGTGTATTTTGGTAAGCAGTTGGTGATACATGGGAAGTAATTTTTTATTTATTTTTTTTGGTCATTTAGCTAAAGATCCAGTGCTCTGCACACTATGTGCTCCAAATGAAATCAGATATAATCTCTGAGATATGGTATTTAAAAATATCACCTAAGGTACTGAGTACCTTCGACTCCTATTAAAGTTGGTTGGTATGTCGTGTCTAGAAAAAGCTGTCAAGTTTAGGTCAGGCTTAGCTAACATGAGCTAAATTGATGCTTTTCCTAATGTAGATGCATGATAACAGACAAGCTAAAATTGAGCTAACAGTGTCACCCTGAATCTGCACTAGGAAAAAAGGTCAAGTTTAGATTGCGTTTAGCTAATGTGTTGGCAAAACACATCCGAAACTCAAGACGCTTTTCCTAGTTAAGACAAACCCAATGGAAGTTTGAGGGTGTTCAGCAGTCAGGGTGACCAGCCGTCCCGATTTTATAGGGACAGTCCCAATTTTGGGGTCTTTTTCTTATATAGGTTCCTATTACCCTCCACCCCGTCCCGATTTTTCACACTTACTGTCTGGTCACCCTATCAGCAGTTCATCACACTGGACCCTTAATGTAAGATGTAGGTTCCTAGAAAGACACAGATAAACAAAAAGATACCAGAAATTTCACCTAAGTATTAAAATGTGCAGAGCCTTTAACTGTTGAAATATTTCATTTGTTGTATTAATGCCAAAATAATATTTTAGCATTTTATAACTCCAGTAAAAAGGGAGTATTTGCTTGTAAATAAGCAAATTCTTTCTGTAAATGAGTGTTTATTACTTATGGCGTATGCCTTAATATGCTCCTGAAAATCTTCCTTGAGTACCAAAGCTACTGCAAATGCATCAGAGCTCACGAATGTCAGTCAGGATTCTCCAAAGAAAGTTTTCACCTCCATGTTATACACATTCTAGCACAAGCCAGCGAGATCTAGAGAAACTTTTTTGTGCACTCTTTAGAAACACTCCGTCGGGGATTATTCACAGTAGTGCAAGTTGACACTTTGCTTAAGCAGGACAGTCCCTGCTCTGAATAGCAGCTCTGATGACTTTAAACCTCAGACTAAATCTAAACCAACCTGGAATGCACATATCCATTTTAAATCCGAAAGAATTAAATGAAGAATGAAACTGCATGATTGTTCCCTGGGCTTCAGCTGAACCCCAAACATTTCAGTCTGCTTAACTTACTACTTAGTGACAAGAGAGAGGGAGGGAGGGAGTGCTGGAGTGAATTCTTTAGTAGCTCAGTAAAGTTGTAGCTCTCTGTTTAACTACTAGACGTATGGCTTGAAAGGCAAACGCTCTGGGGATTGCACAGCTGAAAAAAATGTTTCCACCATTAGGTGTCGTCATTGCTGCATGCAAAATTGAAGAGGAGCCTCTCTGTTGCAGCTGGAAATTGGGATGCATAGGACAGTCAGATTCCAGTATTGTTAAGATATACAGCCAGTGTATATTGGGAGTAAGTGTTTGTTCATAGCTTCATCTACTGCAGAGATCTATGTCAACTCCTACTTAATTCTAACTAAACAATACTCTAATAATTGTCACACTGCCTTGGAGGCTGATCTGAGATTACTGAATCTATTTTATTCAAACCCACATGTGGCTACTACACTTGGCTGAAAAGCTTTATTGTAGGTTACCCAGTTAAAGCAAAATATTAATTTTTGGTTACTAAAAATGAGCAGAGTGCCCATGTAATCCGTGCCTTCATTTGTCAGCAGGACTGATGCCTTTATATGTAAATAAATAACCCATTACTGTCAGGAGGCACACCATGCAAACTGCAGGCTCTGGATGTGACACTGGTTAGCAGCAGCAAATGGTTTATGCAGAATCATCAGCCCTTCTCTTTGGCAAGGTCGCAGTCAGTGAAGTTGTTGAATTCATGATACAATAATGAACTGAATGATCGTGGGCCAGTTTAAACAGGCAAAATTTGCTCTGAAGAACACAGATTAAAAACATGTTTTGTTGAGAACGTGGAATAGAATGTGGAATAGAATACCAAAATTTTGCATCAAAAAGATTTATTTTTATTCCGGAGGAGTCTGAAGCAAAAGGTCAGTCCTTTAGTGAATTTACTGCGCGTGAAAGGGGTCAGCTTGCCAGTCCTGAAGACTGAGGTTCTCTGGCTACAGAACAGATGTCTGAAATGCAAACTTCCTCACCACCAGAAAAGGTGGGGACCGTCTCAAGAATGACAAGGAGAGTTCAGTCTCCAAGTAACTAAGTGCTTACCCTCTGGAGACTGCCAAGAAGGGCTGTAATTAGTATAAACTGTTGTGGTCATTTGTCCAGCAGGAAATGGATTGATACCATCTGCTCAGTTCCCACAGCCCATGTAGTGGGAACAACTTTTGCTCCCTATGGACAAGTCACGATTACAGTGGTGCAGTGCATGTACACTAGGGGCTTGCACTGGTGTAACTACATCATGGTAGCTACACTGGTACAAAACTCCCAATGTAGACAGGGCCTCAAACTGTAACTGCTACTGGGCAGAGGATGTCTCCTATATATATTGTATAGTGCCTGACACAGTGGGGCCCTGACTGGTGTAATAGAAATAATTAATATTGATAATAATTGAAGAAGCCTTCATGTCATGTTTTCTAGACCATTAATCATTTTTGTTGCTCTTCTCTGAACTTTCTTCAATTTGTCCACATCTTTCCTGAAATGTGACTTCCAGAACTGGACAAAATACTCCAGTTGAGGCCTTCTCAGCATGGAATAGAGCGGAAGACTTACTTCTCCTGTTTTGCTTACAACACTCCTGCTAATACATCCCAGAATGATGTTTGCTTTTTTTGGAACAGTGTTACTCTATTGACTCTCATTTAGCTTGTGATCCAATGTAACCTCCATATCCCTGTCTGCACTACCCCCTGGCAGTCATTTCCCATTTTGGATGTGTGCAACTGGTGGGTTCCATCCTAAGTGGAGTACTTTACATTTGTCCTTATTGAATTTAATCCTGTTTACTTCAGACCATTTCTTCAGTTTGTCCAAATCATTTTAATCCTATCCTCCTAAACACTTTCAACCCCTCCCAGCTTGGCATCGTCTGCATACGTATAAGTGTACTCTCTATGCTGTTATCTAAATTATTGATGAAGATATTGGACAGAACTGGACCCCAGACTGATCTCTGTGGGACCCCATTCGATATGCCCTTCGAGCTTGACTGTGAACCACTGATGATTACTCTCTAGGAATGGTTTTCGAACGTTATGCACCCACCATATAGTAGCTCCACCTCGGTTGTATTTCCCTACTTTGTTTATGAGAAGGTCATGCAAGACAGTATCAAAAGGTGTATTAAAGTCAAGATATACCACATCTACTGCTTTCCCCCATACACAAAGCTGTTAGGTTGGTTTGACGTGATTTGTTCTTGACAAATCCATGCTGACTGTTACTTATCACCTTATTATCTTCTAGGTGTTTGCAAATTGATTGCTTAATTATTTGCTCCATTATCTTTCCAGGTATTGAAGTTAAGCTGACTGGTTTGTAATTCCCTGGGTTGCCCTTATTCCCCTTTTTATAGATTAGCACTGTATCGGCCCTCTTCCAGTCCTCTAGAATCTCTCCCGTATTGCACGAGTTTTGAAGATAATCGCTAATGGCTCAGACATCTCCTCAGTCAGGTCCTTGAGTACTCTAGGATGTATTTCATCAGGCCCTGGTGACTTGAAAACATCTAACTTATCTAAGTAATTTTTAACTTGTTCTTTCCCTATTTTAGCCTCAGATCCTACCTCATTTTCATTGGCGTTCACTATGTTAGATGTCCAATCGCTACTAACCTTTTTTTAGTGAAAACTGAAACAAAAGAGGCATTTAACACTTTTCCCATTCCCATATGTTCTGTTATTGTCTTTCCCATCCCATTGAGTAATGGGCCTGCCCTGTCCTTAGTCTTCCTCGTGCTTCTAATGTATTTGTAGAATGTTTTCTTGTTACCCTTTATGTCTCTAACTAGTTTAATCTTGTTTTGTGCCTTGGCCTTTCTAATTTGATCTCTATGTACATGTGTTGTTTGTTTATATTCATCCTTTGTAATTTGACCTAGCTTCCATTTTTTGTAGGACTCTTTTTTGAGTTTCAGATCACTGTACATCTCCTGGTTAAGCCAGAGTGGTCTCTTGCCATACGTCCTACCTTTCCTACGGATAGTTTGATCTTGTGCCCTTAATAATGTCTCCTTCAAAAACTGCCAAATCTCTTGAACTGTTTTCCCCTAAGACTTGTTTACCAACTCCCTGAGTTGCTAAAGTCAGCCTTCTTGAAATCTATTTTTATTGTGCTGTTTTCCCACCTACCATTCCTTAGAATCATGAACTCTACCATTTCATGATCACTTTTACCCAAGCTGCCTTCCACTTTCAAATTCTCAACCAGTTTCTCCATTTGCCAAAATTATATCGAGAACAACATCTCCCCAGTGACTTTCTCCGCCTTCTGAAATAAAAAATTGTCTCCAATACATTCCAAGAACTTATTGAATAATCTGTGCAGTGCTGTGTTATTTTTCCCAACAGATGTCTGGGTAGTTAAAGACCCCCATCACCACCAAGTCCTGTGCTTTGGATGATTTTGTTAGTTGTTTAATAAAAGCCTCATCCACTTCTTCCTGATTAGGTGGTCTATAATAGACCCCTACCATGACATCACCCTTGGTTTTTCACTCCTTTTATACTTATCCAGAGACTTTCAACAAGCCTGGCTCTTATTTCCACCTCAACCTCAGTGCAAGTGTATACACTACTCCTTTTATATACGAGGCAACACCTCCTTCCATTTTTCCCTGCCTGTCCTTCCTGAGCAAGCTGTACCTTCTATACCAACATTCCAAACATTCTGCTGTGTCTCCAGAGGCGGTTTAAACTTGTGTGTGGGTAATACCTATATCTAAACTTATGACCCACTGTAGCTTTAAATAGTTGTGATCTCCTTTAAAGAAAGGTGTAGTTAACACCAATTAGTATTTATGAAATGTCATGATTCCACCTCACCGTGAAATGGAAATAAACGTATGCTCAGTTCACAATGAAAAACTATTGACTGTGGCAGTAAATTGTGCAGGGTCAAAACTGTTAAGTTTAATTTTTAAAACAGGGGGAACTACAATGATATCCAGAGTGTTAAGGGGTAAATATTTCCCCTGCTTTTAAAGACTGTTAATACTAGAGAGTATTTACTCTGCTGCATAAGAGCTAGGAGTAACTTGCTAGAAACCGTACTAGAAAGGGGCGAAAGGCAATTTAGTTTGTGCAGAACAAAAACTATCCTCTGCATCACAGCTCATGCTCTATGTGTAAAGCAGGTTTTGTGGATCAGATTTTGTCCTCAGATGCAATGGAATTGTGCATGGATATTTGAGGGCAAACTATGGCCGTAATGTAAGCATGTAAATTACTGTCAGTTTCACTAAAATTCATTGCTTGGGTGATACTATTCAGAAGCAGTATGACCTTGTAGATGGAACATTGGACTGGACCTCAGAAGACCTTGGTTCTATTACGGGGGTCGCTGCTAGTCTGCTGCCTGACCTGAGGCAAGTCATTCACCTCCTTGTGCCTCAGTTTCTCATCTGTGAAATGGGAATAATGATTCTGAACTCCTTTGTAAAGTACTTTGTAAAGAGCTATTGATGACAAAGTGCTATTTAAGATCTAAATGTTATTACTGTTTAGGAAAAGTGACAAAAAATTGCAATGCAAATAGTGGTGATGTGGGTAAATTGCAGTTATCAATACGTTAGCATGAATTAGCGTGTAATTACTGATATTTCATGGGGAGTTATCATATAGTCCTTACTCAGGCAAAACTCCAATTGAATTTGGATGTCAGGATCAGGCCCTATGTGGGAAAATACTCTAAGTACAATGAAGTGAATTGTTCTGTAATTTCCAGAGTCAAATCCAATTCTACGGTTACCCCACTGATTACAGATAGGCATTTTGACCCTAGGTATATAACTCATCAGTAAGGCTCTGTGTTTGTCACAGATTCCGGGACTTTCCATGACCTCTGTGACTTCTGCAGCAGCCTCTGTGGCTGGCCAGGGAACCGCCTGAGCAGCTGGAGCAGCCCCTGGCCCAGTCACACTGGCTGCTGCTGGCGCAGTCTCGGTCTCCTCACCACCCAGCAGCAGGAGTTTGGGTGTGGGGAGCTGGGAGTTGGGGTGTGGGGTGGTGCTTACCTGGGGGCGGAGGGGCTCCCCAGAAGGGCGACAGGAGCTCTGCTCCCTCAGCTTCTAGCTCCACTTGCTGCTTCCGCCCTCAGCACCGCCCCCGCAGATCCCATTGGCCACAGTTCCCAGCCAATGGGAGCTGCAGAACCAGGGCTTGGGGCAGAATGGAGGCAGCACATGGAGCTAGGAGCTGGATGTCGCTGCTTCCCAGGAGCCGAGTAGGGAACCTGCCTCAGCCCTGCCAACCCCCAAGCACCCGTGGCACCCCCAGGCACTAACTCCCTTTCCCTCCCCTCCCCCCTGAGTACCCGCGGTGTCCCCAGGCCACCCCCAATAACCTTCTCCTCCCCCCCCCCCATGCCCCTCTCGCCAAGTTTTAGTCAGGGTTATATAGTAAAAGTCATGGACAAGTCATGGGCTGTGAATTTTTGTTTATTGCCCGTGACCTGTCTATGACTTTTACTAAAAATACCCGTGACTAAAAAGTAGCTTTACTCATCAGTTCTGCTGAATTCTGGTAAAGTAAGAAGCCTTGTATTGAAGGCTTGCGTGGGACAGAGATGTTTAGTTCAGAATGTGGGGTTGTCCCACACCATGAAGAACAATGGTAAGATATGCAAAAACAGATTGACCTTGGCATTTAAAACAAGTTTTTGTGCAGGTTGAACAGGAACCAGGCCCCCCAAGGTGACAGGCCAGTGCTTTACGTGACACTTTGCCTCCAGTCCTGCTAATAAGTAAAATCTTGATCGCCTTGATGTCAGTGATAAAACTCCCAGTAACTTCAGTTGGACCATGATTTGGTCCATTGCTTTCACAGGAAAAAAGAAAATCTCCCAGTTACCTGACATGTCCCCAGGGTATTTCTGCTGATGGAATGTGATTATCTAGGTGGTTTATTGTACAAGCCTGGAATTGTGGCATGTTACATGACATCCTTGTGTCACACAGTACCATTCCGTCTCCTACTTGTGTGTCTGAGCACTTGAAACACTACTTTTTCAACTGCTCTAGTTTTAAACTGAACTTTAGGCAAAGTGTCCCCAACTACACTCATGCAACTGCACTGGCCCCCAGGTACATCTAGCTAATCTATGTGGCGACCACAGAAGAATGGGACTCAACTGAGATGACAGAGCCATTGCGAAAAGAGTGGAAAAGCACAAACGACTGCGTAGTATCACTTGAACTCACACCAAGATGAAATTCACCTCAATGTCGAGCCTTCATCAATCTCTTATATTAATTGTTTTAATGCTGGTCCATCGCTGGTGTAGATTTCACTCACCAGTGCATATGAACTAAAACAAGTTGGAAGCCCAAATTGTTTTTGAGATGGATTAAATCCAGAAACCCATTAAAGATTCTCTTAGGCACTTGGAATGAGCAAGGGAGAGAGCACAGGTCTCGGGTCTAACATGAGTCCATTTTATGAAAAGTAATATACAATGTTGAGAACAAGTGAAAGGCTTTTGCAACAAGAGGAAACCATTTCTAAGTTATATCAAGAGAAAAGGATAAATCCAGAAGAAAGATATCAGACCAGCAAATACTCAAGGAAGTGCACAGAGGTCATCCATTAAAGATTATGGTATAGGAAGCAATATATTAACAGATACAGGTATTGTCACTTTGAAAAAAGAGATCGTAGCGGACACCCGAAGAAAAGAGTATGGTTAAAATACAGATATTAGTTTAAAATGGGAGTAAATATGAAGGCTATATAAGGACCCGTGCAATGGCCGGAAGAACAAACTTTGCTACGAAAATGCAATCGGACTCCTCTGTAGCAATATTGCAGGACCAAAGCTGCCAAATCACTCCTGGAGCTTCCACAGTGCTGCTCTGACTGCATTTGAGACATGATTGGGCTGGCATGTCTGGTGCCCGGCCTGCATGAAGCACTGCTGTGACTTAATTAAAAGCTCTGCTGAAAAGGAGTCTCTGAAGGCTTTTAATGAACTGTAATTGTGACATGCACCCTGGACATGTTACTGAGCAACAGCTAGTGATAGTCTTGGCCTTTTGAGGTAGCAACTGGATAAAGAATATTGGCGGATTTTTAATAAAAGGCAGATTTTATTTTTTTTTAATGCTGCTCTGGGGGTTCAAATCGGATTTCCAAGAAGCTACCACAGATGCATGTTGTTGGTGCTAAACAAATAAGACCACTGCACACTGTTGTACTAGCACCAAATGTCAGATGTTCACCTCTGGGTAGTGACATTGTGCCTGCGCGATTTGGGCAGTTCCTGTGTGTGTGCAGTTACTACTTTTTTGTGTGCAAATGCAGGATGTATACACACAATTGTTACACATGCACATTGTTTGTAAAGAGAGGCAATTTATACACCAGTATTTAGTGCTACGAATTACTATAAAGGAACTGATGTATGGCGCATTCTCAACTAACACAGACTTGTGCACTTTGCCAGAATGGACCCTAAGACCTGTTTCCTTGGAGCTCTAGTTCAATTTTGGGGCCCGATTCTTCACTGCCCTGCAGCTTGTGCAGACATTTACACCTGTGTAAAATGCAAACACGCTGTAAGTGACCCGAGAGCTCTGGTTTGGTAATGTGCCGAGACCCACCCTGTCCATGTGTCATTGGCTAGACAAAGAGTCCAGCAATGGAGAATCAGGTTTTGGGATTCCATCAAGACCGTATGGGGATTAAAACAGTACTGTGACTGTATCGCTGAAATCCAACTTGTAATGCAGGTCTTTTAAAGAAGTCAAGGTGTACAAGTGCGAAGACTAACCATTTTCAATGACCTCAACACTATCCCTATACTTACAAACAACTGAGGGAGAAAATCTATAATAAAAATCTCAAAATTGACATTTTTTTTACTTGATTTCTTTAATGTTGTTAGAAAATAAAGATCTCCGTGTACTCAGTCTTGTTTCCAAAAATGTGGTGGTCATTTTCTGTTTGTTTAGAATTTGAGGCAGGACTGCTGTGTGAGTCCAAATATTTTTATTGTACGCTCTGTAAGAAACCGATTTTCTAACATTCATAGGCCCACAGATAAAAATTTTAGGGCTTCTTGGATAGCACAGTCCTAGGGTAAATCATTTCCTTAAAATGACCATTATGTATTTTTATGGTACTTTGGGATCCCTTGGCTTGAAAGCAGTTTTATTCAACAAACAGTTGTTTTTATTACAGGGTGGTATTTAAGTAAAATAAAGTATTTTACAGTTTAGCGCTAGTATACCAGATGACTGCTCTCTGAGACAGGAAGAAATTGCTTAATATAATGTGTGTGCAGGCATCATGTTTGTATGTATGTGAGTGTGAATACACACTAATACATGACAGATATATAACTATTCACACACATATGTACAAGTATATGATGTATATATAATATCAATATATATCAATATTCACTATATAGAATCTGGATGTGGTCTCTCTGTGTGTGAGTGTGTATTTACATCTGAATATATGTAAATTTGTGGAAAAAGTAGTTTTTACTTTGCAGATTGTGGGTATAAACAGAGTCATGTAATTGAAGTCTTTGGGAACATTGTACAATCTGATTCGTAAGTGCTAGCTGGTCAAGAGACTTAAGTGGGTTGTGAACTGAAGTGCTTAACTTGGATTCTTCGGTGTTCTTCTCCAGTCCAACTGTTCTTGTAGCCTTCAGATTCTGGAACCCAAAAGGCAGCATACTTGGGAAAACAAGTGTGGCTCAGTTTGGTCAAGGGGTGTGGGTTCTGCTTAATATCCCGATAATGCTAAATCATCTGTCCAAAACCCCACTTAAGTGAGCCTCAATTAAGGCCTGCAAACCATTCCAGTTGGAAGTGAGTGAGACAGTTAATGCAACAGCCTTCTCTGATGTGAAGCTGATACCAACATGGCTTTATCCAAATATACTTGCTCGTGCAAACAGCCTAATGCAAAACTGCTGTAGCCTAATACCTCATGTGGATTCTGCATGATCACTGGTAGAGAACAATTCCATACAAATTAAGCTATTTAAGTCTATAACAGTAGACAGAGATTCCTGCGCCCATATATCTTATGCTTTTTAAAATGGAAATCTACCCACTTGCCTTACACTTGGGTGGTGAAAAGAGAAACACACATGCAATTTTATCATTTCTGGCAAAATTAAGAATAAAACAATAATGTGCAGTAGGAGTGTAGAACTGGTAGCCATTCCCACAGCCTGATGAACACTGTAAGATGCATTTGCACAGAGCATTGGGCTAGTAGACTCATCACAAGACTGAGAGTCAGGAATTCCCAAGTTCTAAACTGACACTGAACTTGACCATCTCACCTAAATCTCTGTCTATTGGTTTTGCTGTCTGTAAGAGTGATAATCACACTTAACAAATGGTGGCTGCAGGGTTTAATTAGTTAATGTCTGAACGTATGCAGTGCTTTACATCTTCATAGGTGAGCGCTAAGGGTTGTTGTAACAGGATTTGGAAAAAATTAACTAGTGCTGCAAAGCCAGAGATCTAAGGCAAGTTAGATTTAACCCCGGTGATCTCATTGACTATGATCTTCCTGCTGGTTGGTTCAAATATTAATATGTATTCTTATTAATCCCAAATTAGGAAAGCAACCTATACCGAAGATGCATCTGATGCAAGAAGCTGGAATATATATTGCATTTAGATGCTCGTTGTTAAAAATCTTGTGCTTCTTTATTAAATAATAACACATTTCCTATTTGTTGAACCCAGAGCATGCATAGTTGGGTAGGTGAGGATTTGCCAGCTAGATCAACTACAGCCTCCTCAGGGCCTGGTGAAGGAAACTTGGAAGAGAAATGTAAACAGGTAGACTACTGTACAGATGTACACTAATCACAAAATACACTTTCTGTTTGCAGTTTAGATTTCTAATACAGTTTAATGGTGTAAAGAGACATTAACTCGCTGCCTGTAAATGCGATGCCTCATTTATATATGTGTGTGTGTGTGTGTGTATGTGAAATAATAGTTTGGTTTTAGTGTGTCTTTCTATTAACCCTATTGTCGTAGCTGGGATAAGTCTGGCCCAGATTGTTGGCTGTGGTTGAGAAGTGCACAGCTCAGGAGAGTGAGCAAAAAAGGTGGTGTTTTCACTTCCCTTGTTCTGGGCAGACTGTGGGTCAGGGTAGTCCCCAGCATAAGTTAGAGCAACCTAACCCTGCTGCTGACGGCTCTAAGGGTCTGATCTGGTTCCTGGGGATCAGACTAACTGCAATTTTCTATATGAGCTGGCTGGATAGACTTTCAAGTCACTCATATTAAGCTCAGGACACTGATTCCACTCCCTTCCTAAAATGAATTCATTCTCCCATGTGACGTGACATTTCTTGTAACTTGAAGGTTGCCAAACTTGGTTTCAAAGTGACTTTGTATATTTCAGCTAGATTGTAAGGGACATAGGAATTTAGTGAATCTGGCTCACCAACCAACCAACTCCTCCTAGTGTAAAATGGGACGTTGGGTATTAATATTCACGTCAGATGATGCTGTTGGATAGCAAGGTCTTCGCAGAAGTTGATCGTCAGCTCAGCAGTGGCTTGAGTCAATCCACTTTGTGAGCAGCCAAAAGCTTATGGAACATGTAAGGGTGTAATTAGGGAGGGAATGAAGGAAGTAACACATCCCTATTGGTTTCAGAGTAGCAGCCTGACATCCCTAGTGGGTGAGCCAACATCCCGACATGGAGTCAGGTTCCCCCCCACTAACATAAGCAGGCACTGACGTCATGGGTGTTGTTCCTGTTTAAACCAGCAGAGAATTTGGCCCATTAAGAGATGACCCCTAATATCTAGATTATCTGGCCCTGACAGGAGATGTGCTGAGTTTGCACAATGCTGATGCAATGTCAGAAGCCAGGGGCACATAGGTGAGAGAAGATTCATATAACATACCCTCTTTTCTATCCTCAGCATGAGTGTTGCATGGGCAATGCTTGTGAAGCAAGCACAGAATTAATCTGTCTGTGTGTTTAACTATTATCCATGTAATGACTGTCCAGCGGTTACTGATTAGGGCCAAGATTTTCAAAAGTAATATGATTTGGGTGCTCAACTTGACACACCCTATAAGGGCACCCCTTTGAAAATCTACCCCTTTAAGGCATTTCAAGTTGGGCACCCAAAAACTGAAATGCGCAAAATCACTGGTCCCTTTTGAAAATTTGGCCTCTAAGATTACAGTAGTTAAATATCAGTGAAAGCACACTCATTTTGATATGTGTTTTCAAGTTAGTATATATCTGATTACCAGAAAGATTTAGGAGTGCTGCTTCTGCCCCCTTCAAATCTAAGAAGAAAATTGCACCCACAACCCAGCTGGAAGGCTCTGTTAGGTTGAATCAGGAAGTGCTGTGACAGTTAGTACTGAATAGATCCAACTTTAGGCCTGCTTGGACCCTGCTGCTGTTGGAGTCAATGCGAGCTGTGCCACTGGTTTGGCTGGAGCATGGGCAGAACGTTGTCTTTTGAATCTTGGACAGAAAATCCCAGCTAAAGAGACAGAACCCTGGTTTGCATTACAGTTTACTCCTGCATTAAACAAAGCAACAGTACATTTAAAAATAGATGTGGGCAGTGTTCCTGCTAATTTTTTACATCCATGTGTGGAATGAATTTTGTTATGTGCACCGATATGGAGGTGATGTGTGACACATCACCTTCATATTGGTGTACATAACAAAACTCATGTGGTGGGGATGTGGTCGAGGGGTTCGGAGTGTGGGAGGGCACTCAGGGCTGTGGCAGCGGGTTGGGGTGCGAGGGGGTTGAGGGCTCTGGCTGTGGGGTGCGGGCTATGGGGTGGGGCTGGGGATGAGGGGTTTGGGGTGCAGGCTGCCCTAGGGCTGAGGTGGGGAGAGAGGACTCCCCCCAGCCCTCTCTCACTGCAGCAGCTCGGGGCAGGGGGAGAGGTGCCTCTCCCCGGCTGCAGCAGCTCCAGCGGGCCTGGTCCGGGCCGAGGGAGGGGCTCCTCTCCCCCAGCCATTGCAAGTCCGGAGCCGGTCCGCGCTGGGAAGGAGTGCCTCTCCCCTGGCTGCGGCGGGCTGGCGGGGGGGTGGGGGGGGGAAGGGGAGGGTGCCTCTCCCTGCCACAGCAGGTCCATGCTGGGGGAAAGGGCATCTCTCCCCGCCACAGCCCTGAGCCCCTGCACGAGGCTTAATAGGCAACTGCGCAGTTTAGAGGGAACCTAGGATGTGGGTGAGTATTGTTTAAAAAGAGCTGCCTCTCCCAGAACAAGGTTGAAATAAAAACCACAGAGCCGTAGTACTGTCTCAGTGCCTTTACTGAACCACCATTTACTAGTAGTAGTTTGTATTTTGAAAGGAGTACTTGTTAGTTGTATCACACCTCAGGAATAGGGTGTATCGTTCTAAAGCATTTTTTTATGCCCCCCACGGGCCAAATGCTACCCTTGGTTAGATATCCAGTTGGCAGAAAGCAATAAAGCTACCAAATGGACATTTGCGTACCTAATACTGGAGGTCTTTTCTGAACATGTAAGCCAGAGGTCAGCAACTTTCGGCACACGGCCCATCAGGGTAATCTGCTGGCGGGCTGCGAGACGTTTTGTTTACATTGACTATCTGCAGGCACGGCCCCCCGCAGCTTCCAGAGGCCACGGTTCGCCATTCCTGGCCAATGGGAGCTGCAGGAAGTGGCGCGGGCTGCAGGAACGTGCTGGTCGCCGCTTCTCGCAGCTCCCATTGGCCGGGAACGGCGAACCACGGCCTTTGGGAGCTGCAGGGGACTGTGCCTCCGGACGGCCAATGTAAACAAAGTGTCTCCCGGCCTGCCAGTGGATTACCGACGGGCCGTGTGCTGAAGGTTGCCAACCCCTGACGTAGGCCATAGTAAATGCAAAGGGGAAGGAGCCAATGGCAAATTTCCAATGACCTTGGGAGCAGGACTTGTCTGCAGTACCTCTGTGTCCTCAAAACTGCTGCATTAGAGTCAAGTTGTGCCTATGAGGCAGTGGTCCATGTTGGGATGAAGCAAAGCCACACTGTCCCCGATGGAGCTCTAATAAGGATTGTGCCTCAGAGAAGCATGATGTATCTTGGAGCATTGTGGAACACAAGGGGGAGGTGCCTGTCACACCACCCATAGAAGTTTGCACTCCCTTCTGCTATGGCTTCTACTCCTTTCTGCCCCTGGGGGCATTCTGAGAGCGCGTTCTCTGTACACAGGAGAGCTCAAGGACTGCTGTTGTGCCTGGCCCATGCACTAGGGGTAGAAGGGATGGGAAGGCTTCTTGCATCCTTCCCCTCCTTCCCATGCCGTGCGCACCTGTCCAAGGTCCAGGCACAGTCTGGCCCTAAATTTGGACCCAGTCTTTGAGTAGCTTCCTGCTTACCTCCTGAAATTCCCATTGACTTCAGGGATGTTCCAGGTACTGAATAATAGCAGGAGCAGGCCCAATTTATGTAGGAAATACACCTACGATGGAAAGAGGTATGTGGTGAGAGAAGTCCACAAAGCAGCACGTTCCAAGTGTAACTTAACAGACACTGAGAGGCAATGTTTATCAGTTTGGTCATGTGGCCCTGACTCGGGCAAAACACCCATTAATTTCAGCTGGTGCTTTGCTGGAGTTAGGACTGCAGGATCAGGCATTGAAAATCCACCTCAAATTATTTTTTAAAAGGTTCTCATCCTGAGAACGTTGCTCGAGTCCCCTCATTTTCAAGTCTCGCTGAAGTTGAGGTTCGCTTGCCAAGTTGTGCTAGTGACTGCGTGTAGATTTCCTAACCACTAAATTAATAATTCGGGGGTATGCATGATTTCATGACTGGGTGTGTATTTTGTCATGAGTATCATTTCATTCCATTCAACATGCTGACTATTCTGTTTTGGGGTCTTTTGTTTGCAGTAATGTTTTCATTTCAGAAAATAGGTTGATGAAAATTAAAGGTACCAGGACAGACGACAAAACGTGTCCCCCATTGGGTACAGGTTAAGGAGACTCCCTGGCACAGTTGATTGAAAGTCAGAGGAGGATAAGTCTGGAGTTAGGATTTTCGGAGAGGAAAGTACCAAGGGAAAATAATTCCCTCCCTCCCCCCCCCCCCCCACCTCCTTCCATACCCTGGGACTCTTAGTTTCAAGTAATTAACTGCAGGCCATGCTTGTGTTGAAGTGAATGGGAATTTTTTCAGGAGCCAGCATTGTCTTTGGTTAGCACATGGAACTGAAAGCAGGAGACCTTTGTTCATTGGCTCTGCCGGAGACTTGCTGTGATATCCTGGGAAAGCCCCTTCAACTCTCTGGGCCACAGTTTCTTCCTCTGTCAAATGGAGATGCTGCTGTTTCCCCACCTTTGAAGAGCACTTTGAGATCTACAGATGAAAAGTGCTTTTTTTAATGCAGGGCCTTATTATTAAGTTCTCAGACTAATGAATGGAGAGGTAAGTAAAATTAGAATTATAGTTTTCACACTGAAACAATGGAGTATTTTCATTCTGTTTAGCTATGGAAGGGTTTCTGTGTACCCATGTTCCTTCTCTACCAATGGATTCCACTTCATAAGAAACTGAATACACTTACTTATTGCAACTTTTAAAATACTCAACTTCCTAAAAATGATGTCCTCTGTTTTGAATCAGCTGAAGCAATGGAAAGCGCAGTCACCATCAAAGTAATGGAATACATGAGTTTGTTTTTTAAACTCCTTTAAAGATGTTCTTCATTTTTAGGAAGTCTAAGGAGATTCCAGAAAGCTTCTAAACCAAATGTCTGCGATTGCAGAGTCTCTGTGCAATTTTGTCAATCAAAGCACATGTCATCTGGCTTGTGAGCCTAAACTACTGCCCTTTATCCAGATAAATACTTTGGTCCTGTGTACAGGCTGGAGAACATGCTGCTGACGAGCATTTTTTTAGAGGTCCTTCATTGCTTCAGCTTCTTTGTAGTTGTTTTCTTCTATGGTGCTGAATCGGTAATTATAAGACCACTTCACCCTTCTCTAAAGCGAGCAAGGGAAGAGAAAGACGAACTGGAACATTTTGTACTGGTTGTACAGTCCTAGGCCATATCAATGCGAGACATGTGACTGTGTAATTTGCCGTGCAGTTCTGCTGCTGATCGTTAGCAATTATTTACACTGTACACATTCCCATTAAAAGCCATTTCTGCCCAGCATTCTCCATTTCCACATGGAATTCATGAAGTTCACTTTTTCTTGGAAATGATTCTTCTAGACTTCTTGGGCACCTGGGGTGAAACCCTAGCCCCATTGAAGCCAATGGCAAAATTCCCGTTGGCTTCAATGGGGCCAGGATTTCACTCGTTGACTGTGAGGGAGCTGCAGATGGGGGGATTCCCCTCTGTCTGTGTCATTGGTAGGCTTTGAAGGAGCCCGGGCTGGTCGTCCTTGCTCTTAAGGCTGGTAGCTGCAATACACGGCGTCAGGAGTTAAGGTTAATATGTGAAGGACAAAGCAGGGGTTCTCTAGTTGATGTATCAGCTTTGTGGATCCCTTGGGTGGAGAGAGCATTAGTCCCTTTCAGACTAATATAAGAAGCTACAGTCTTGGAGTCTTACAATTACTCTGCTCTGAAAGAAGTCTCTGTTTTGTTTTTGGTTTCTTTTGTTTCTAGCAGCAACTTGGTGGTGTTCAATGGAAACACCCTGCAGGGCAGGAAGGAACTGTAAGGCTTTATTACTGTAACTACGAGCAGCTTTTTAAGCCTGAAAATAAATAGTGTCCATCTAAAAATACATTGTAAGCATAACCGCTAAAGGGTTAGTTTCAACAGTGCTTCCTTGCTGTGTGTTAGAAATGTGTCTGTCTCTCACGGTAATTTTCTGTTTAAATGAAAAATCTGTGACATTTACTGCAAGGAGCCTTTCTAGAACGCAGACTGTTCCAACTCTCCGCACAGATAAACTGATGGATGCTTTTACCTTTTTGTCTTCTTTCTAGGCAGCACAAATAGTCCTGATTTCGCTGTTTGAACTGAACACTCCCGAGTTTACCATGTTACTTGGTGCCTTGCCAAAAACATTCCAAGACGGTGCTACCAAGCTCCTCCACAACCACCTCAAGAACTCCAGTAACACTAGCGTGGTGAGATGCTTATGCAGCTAATGTCCATAGAAACGAGGAGAGTTGCAGAAGACAACAATTCACCGATGAACCACTGTTTCAGATGTTCAGTAGCATGCCTGTAGTCCTGCGAGCAGCATTATGCCACAGTCGACTTAATGAAGTTCACTTTCTCTTGGAAATGAAATGTCTGTTTGACATTTTGTTGAAGTGACCATTAAAACAACCCTGCCAGCTCTATTTAGGTTTGATCTGTGTGCTGCCAGCACAGAGACTAAGTGACTTAGGAGCATATGAAAGTCAACAGGACTTGTGCTCCTAAGTTACTGAGCTGCTTTTGAAAATCCCACTGGAAGTATTTATCTTGAGCTTTTAGTTAGGATCAAGGGCCTGATTCTGCAAACTCTCTGTGCTCAGCACTGCCGTTGAAATCTGTTTAATATCTTACGTTCTCCATCAGGGAACTAGAACTTTGATCCAGTAGGTCTTTTCCATCTCTAACCAGTGCTCCTCTACTTTGATTCTACATGAAGCCTTTAAATATTTTTATTCTATTGAAGGAAAAAGCAGGGAATTTTTTGGTAAATCTCTAAATTCTTTTTTTCTCAGTTCAGCATTTACCAGAATAGTTTTTGCTGCAATTCCTCTTGACTGTAACAACTTATTTGTACAGAAATCCTGTGTAATTCAGATAGCGTCAAGTCCTGCAGTCTTTGCACATCGCTTACGTTCAGTGGGAGTCTTGCCTGAGCAAGAACGGCAGGATCAGACCCACAGGAAGAAGGCGCTGAACACACCTGTGCTCTTGACGGCATTCTCTAGTGCCTTGCACCTTGTGTGTATAATGCTACTCAATCAGAATGGAAACATTTTTACCCATGTTGCAATGGTATAAATGACCCTGCAAGGCAGTAGAAAATGAGGCTCTAAATTATTATCTTACACTTGTTTCTCTTGCTACAAAACAAAATCCAAAAACATTCCAGGCTATAAAAATAATAAATGTATTAACATAATTTTTAAATGATCAGAATAATGATCTCCATACCCTGTAATACAAAGAATTGTGTTTCAGAAGTTGAATAACTTGATAAACTACTTCTCTGGCAAGACAGCTTTAGGAACAGCAGGACAGAGAATCAAATATGTTTTTAAATGTGAGTTCAGTGGTAACTTGGTTGAATGTGCAGTTCGTTCTCTTTGCATGGGCCAAATTTTTCAAAGCTTGCCCAAAACGTGTTTACACCTCTTGCATCTGTGGATTCTGAAACATAGGTCCAACAGGAACATGTGTGTCTTGGATGGAACCCACAGTGCACAGAGCTATGAAAGGGTGGCCTTCCCAGGCTAGAAAATATTGGAACTTGCTAATGAGAGTGGGCCAAACCCTGCTTTTGTTTAGACCTTCACTTAATCTTATTGAAATGGATTACTGTCGATAACACAGAAAGTGATAGCACAAACTAAAATCAGAACGGGGCTAATCCGGTCCTGATTTTCATCCATCAAGCTTGCCCATGTAAATGAAAGCAGAATTTGGGCCCATTTTATTTTTGTCTCCATCTGTTGTGTATACTAACATTTCCCTAATCCTCTTCTTCCTGCTTCTGTATTAGGGTTGTCCTAGCAATACTATTGGTCGGACTCCTTCACGGCACTCTAGCAGCAGGACCAGCCCCTTAACTTCCCCTACCAACTGTTCCCATGGCGGACTGTCTCCAAGGTAATGCAGCCGTTTAATTAAAGTACTTACAGCATCTTCAAGTGTTTCAATATTAAATGTGCGTCTCTAAAATGTGACTCTTCAAATAAGATGATTAAAACCAAGAGTATTATATGGTAGATTTGTTCAATTCAGCAGTGTTTGACAGATGCATACACAAAGCATCATAATGCATGGTGAGTATTTGACTTTTATATACGTGATAGTGGAACTGGAACATAAGTCTTATATGTACTTAAAATGTTGCATTTTCCTTCGCAACCAATCCCTCCACAGAATCACACAACTGTGTTCAAAGTTCAAGTCTAATAGCTAGAGATCGATTCAAACCACACTATTTGAATCTGGGTTCTGGTTTGGTTTTCAAACACCCTCAAAGAGTTGGTGTGTTTAGGTTCAGGGTTTTGGTTTGAGCCCATCTCTACTAGGACAGCAGTGGCTGCTTGAACAGTATGCCTGGCTATATGGTATGTTACCTAGAAGGATGTGATTCCATTAAGAAAGACTGAATTCTGGAAGTCCAGTATTGTACTGATGGGGTTAGGCAGTTGGGAAGGAGGTAGGATGGGGCAGGGGTTTGAAGGAGAGTGCTCAGCCATGGAAGAGCATGAATGTTGCTGCTAGGCTCTGTGTATAGAAACTTTAAAAGTGCAAGAGGGGAACAGTGTTAATTCGTAATGTACTAAAGTCAAAGCCATTGTAACCTACTGCTGTGCTATTAAGTGTTTCCATGGAGATATGACCACAACTGGCCTGATGCTACAGCATGCTCCAGGGTGTTTGCTACCAGATCCCCAGAAGGATAGTAGATCCTTCTGGGATCTAGTAGCAAACACCCTGGAGCAGAGGAGATATAGATTCAAACACAATGGTGTGTTGTAATTCTCCTTTTTTTTTTTTTGCTTTACACATCCTGATGCGAGGCTGGTGTAGCAAAGTGACGACTCACCGGTGCGGCGCCTCCTGCTGGTCATCTTGAGAATTAGCTCTCCAGTATATGGAGCGCCTCCTCCTGGCCGGTGTCTCGCCTGCCACTGGCCCCCATGTCCCTCCTGGACCCCAGTGCCCCTCTTTCCTCAGGGTTCTGCCCCGGCAGTAACCCACCATCTGGGTCTCCCCTCCCAGGGGAACCCCAACCCTCTATTCCCACCTTGCCTCAGTGGCTACTGCCAGTCATCATCTAGCCCCCGCTCCCTGGGACAGACTACAGTCTGTAAACCACTCATCATTGGCAAGGGGGGGTTGGACCTGCTGCCTTTGCCTAACCCCAGGCTGCACCTCTGCAGCCCCAGTACCTCTGTAGGCCTTGAACAGGGCCTGCAGCCTGGGGAGTTGCCAAGCTGGAGCTCCCCAGCTCCTCTTGCCTTTCTCCAGCACTTCTCTACCTCTAGTACCCTACCCAGGCAGCTAAGTCTTTCTCTCTCCACCGCTAGAGAGAGACTCCCTCACGGCCCTCTTATCAGGGCCAGCTGGGCCCTAATTGAGCTGGCCCCAGCTGTGGCTGCTTCCCCAATCAGCCTAGCTTGGCTGCTTTTAACCCCGATTATCGGAGTGGGGCAGTTGCCCCACTACACTGGGCACATTTTTGGTTCCCATAAGTGTTGTCACAAGACGTCCTTCTGTTGCTGAGTCCCCTTATAACAGGAGTCATGTGACTAGTTAATCTTACAGGTACCAGGGTAGTTTTGCTATCCAGATCCAAGCAACATCTCGAGAAGATGTGTATTCTGAAGGCCAAAAGTTTCAGGGTATCTAAACATATTTTCACATCCTTAAATCTGCTTCACTACAGAGCCAGCCTTAGAGCTCGCAAGACTAGATTGAGTCATCATATATGGCGTTAAGGATGGGAAGGGTTTTTTCAACAGGGAATTTTCACTAATAAAAGTACTAGGATTTCACTTCAGACAGACGATCCCTATAGCAGCGCTTCCTCTTCTCCTTGCTGGGATGTTAAGATTTTGAATCGCTGGCATGGGAAATTATAGTCAAAGATCTCTGTGTCTATGTGGTTCAAAATGCAAAGTCATTGGTAGTACTCGCATGCAGCAGCTAGTTTTAAACCCGTGACATTTTACTATGTCTGTTTTGTTTTTGGTCTTTATAAAACAGCCAATATTCGCCACTTCATTTATCGCCATTTAGTTTGTCTTTTTGTTTGCATCCGTTGGTACTTGCCTTGTTACCTCTTCTAATTTCAGACCCTCTTGGTTAAGCACCATTTCTATAAAATCATCTATTTCCAGTGCCTCAAAATGTCCATTTCCCTGGGTTTCAAGTTCAGTGTCTGTAGACTTTTTTTTTCATCTACCATGTTCTCTAGGTACAGCTAGAGAGGGCATATGATCTTGGAAGACACACTTTTGTATCAGGAAGCAGTTCCTGTCACTATGTAGAATTCTGGAGGCCTTTTCCTTTGGAACAGTGATTCCTTCAAATTTTCATATAGGTCTTGGAAACATGGAGAGTAAGAACTTTGATTCATTTAAAAATATTGTGCTTAATTTCCTCATTTTGTTTAGCTATCCAAGCAGGGCTGGCTCCAGGCACCAGCTTGCCAAGCAGGTGCTTGGGGCGGCTGCTCCAGAGAGGGGCGGCACGTCCAGCTATTCGGCGGCAATTCGGCGGTCGGTCCTTCACTCCCGCTCTGAGCGAAGGACCTGCTGCTGAATTGCCGCCGCAGATGGTGATCGCGGCTTTTTTTTTTTTTTTTTCCCTCGCTTGGGGCAGCAAAAATCCTGGAACCGGCCCTGTATCCAAGAGCAACATTTAAATGAGAAGTGGAAGAAGAAACTGCCTTAGAAGCCATTTTAAAATCTGTAGAACAAGAGTGATTTAAGTTTTAGAAAAAGCGCTAACAGATTATGGAAAGTGATTACAACCAGCATGAATGGCACTGGTATAGTTACCATTGTGTCAGTTTTCAGAGTGGTAGTCATGTTAGTCTGTATCAGCAAAAACAATGAGGACTCCTCGTTGTTTTTTCATTGTGTCAATGTCTCTGATACAACCTCTAAATTTTAGAAGATTAAAACTGTCCTTTGATTTGAAATTCGGCCAATTTTTTCAATAAAATAGGTTGAGCCATTTGGGTGGAAATATCCAAAGAGAAGGATTTCCACTATTCCCACACATCCCTGTAGTTTAAAAATATGTTTGTCTCTAAAGGGTCAGGGTTATATTTTCAAAGGATTGCACCTCAGTTACGTATGCAGTTTGCCATTGCTTCACCTGCTGCTCCATTCACCTGCTTGTGTGTGCATCACTGCATATTTTGCATTAGCAGCTTAAGTGCAACTACTTGAAATATTAGCCTCAATTCCTACCAGCCCCTTTGATTTTGAAAATTACATTTGGATTTGACTTGAAAATGTAGATTTCTAGGCATATGTACATCCAAGGGGCTAGCAATCCCATTTGCACAGGCCGATTGGATAACTGTGGTTCCTGTGGAGGCACTTAGGTTTTAGTGAGCACAGCTGCTATGCCCACATCTGGAGATCTTGCCCCTAATGTTTATGTTCTGTGGTCCGGGTCCTCAGTTGACTCTGCTTGGCTCCACTGACACCAGTGGCCCTATATCGTTAAACGGCGGGCAAGCCCTTGTTCTTGCATGAAATTCCTGGCTTTTGCCATTTCCCATATTGTTGCCTTCACATTACATTCCGTGATTCTCTTCACGTTCAGGCCATTTGGCTGGAGCTGTTAAATTATGAGTGAACTAAATTTTGCTGATACCAACAGCTAACATTTTGAACCAGGCGAAACTCTGTGTGCAAATACCCCCCTCTGTTTGGAAGACACTTTGCTTACAGTGCCTTGAACAAAATGCTTCTGGCTTCTGCTCTTGCTTTCATTAAATCCAGCCAGTTCTGCTTCGGATTTACTAGGGAATAGCTATTGCATTAGTATATTTGTATTTTTGGGGATTTTTTTTTTCTTGCTTTCTATGGTTTTTAGTTTAAAAAATATTTTTGAGTAATTTAAGAAACAATCAAAATGTGGAAACTAGAGAGAAAGCACATGTGTGAACATGAAGAAAGAAGAACTCCTGAGCAAATCAAATGTGACCCTGAAATGAATGGTTTGCCATTGTATTGAATGAGGAATGGCTTTTGAGATTTAATAAATAACGTACTATCATAAAAAGGAGTATTGGGCTCAAATTACCTAGTATAAAGAGTACCACTCCAATTTGGAAATGATCTGTTATCAGTCAAGATGTTGCATGCTGATTTTAAATTTGCCTGTGGAGTTCCTTGATTATGGTGAGGGAATAAGATTAAATGAATGGGTCAAATTCTGTCCCAGCTTGCAACCCGAAAGCCCATAAAGTTAAGCAGGGGTGCATGAGTATAAATGATAGGAGAATTTAGCCCACCATTTGTATAGCATGTGCTCATGTTGATTTATTTACGGTGCTAAGTGTTGATTAAATGCAGTATCACGTTTAGATTACTTACAGTATTAAAATTCCAAATTCCACCCTAGAAAAATAATCTGCATAGGAAATAATTAAAAAAAAAAAATCAAAATAAAAGGGAATTGTATTTAGTCGCAGTGGATTTAAATGTCTGCCCTACTGTAAAATTGTGAGAATTGGGAAATACAAGAAATTTAGGGCTTGTCTACGTATACAGCGCTGCAGCTTGCGCCCCAGTAGTGCTTAGTGAAGATGCTACCTGCGCCGACGGGAGAACTTCTCCCGTCAGCGTGGGTATCCATCTCCCCAAGAGGCATGTAAACGAGAGAAGCCCTACCGTTGACCAGTTCTGTCTACACCAGGAGTTTGGTCAGTATAACTGCATCGCTCAGGTGTGTGGATTTTCTACTCCCCGAGCAACTTAGGCCTTGGCTACACTTACCAGCTAGTTCGACGGCTGGAAATCGAAGTTCTGGGTTCGACTTATCGCGTCTAGTCTGGACGCGATAAGTCGAACCCGGAAGTGCTTGCCGTCGACTGCGGTACTCCAGCTCGGCGAGAGGAGTACCGCGGAGTCGACGGGGGAGCCTGCCTGCCGAGTGTGGACCAAGGTAAGTTCGAACTAAGGTACTTCGACTTCAGCTACGTTATTCACGTAGCTGAAGTTGCGTACCTTAGTTCGAATTAGGGGGGTAGTGTAGACCAAGCCTTAGTTATATTGACTTAAGTCTGTAATATAGACCAAGCCTCAGTGTGTTTCCTTTGCAAAAAGAAGTTTTCACAACTTCAGCGTTAGGTGAGGGGAAGAATTGAAATAATCTTAACAGAGTAACCGAGGTTATGCAGTAAGAGTGAGCTTGTATTATCCAGCAATGCGTCTTACAGGTAGGTGAGATTCGAGATACGGAATTTTATGGTTGTAATTTTTTTCTGTAAAGTAACATTTTTGCAAACTACTGCATTTCTGTAACACCTGTTGCTTGATTCTTGGCTAATGAGTGAATTTCCTGACACTGCTCTTCAAATGGGTTTTCGAATGGCACTGCTGTTTTGTGCACTAGAATGATTTCTGACTTGTATCTGTTTCCAGTCTTGTAGCACCTTTCACTTATTTATACATGAATGTGACCTATTTAGATATAATGAACTCAAACTTAATAGAAACAAAGTGGCATACTGAATACTCCCAACAGCTCAAGAACAGAAATCTGGAAACATGTAAAATGAGAATTAATTGATAGACAGAGAGGCGGACAATCCAACCTGCTTGCCAGGAATAGGTATATAGCAGTTTTGGCGAAGGGGTGGTTTAAAGGGGATACTACAAAATCAGAGACCTGTATGTCAAAGATGCAAGTTAGTGCTTCTAATAACTCATTCTGCCTTGACACAAGCAGTTTGTTCCTACTCTCAGGCATTTGACATGCTCATTGAATGTTGGCTCTAGTTTAATCAGTGTCCAGTTGAAAATGGATTATTGTTTTTTAAATACATCTGTTACTCTTATCTTATCATTGTATGGTAGTTATGCAGACATATCACAAAAGAAACATGCAGACTGATTTGAATTAAAACCCAGTGTCTAAGCCAGGGATTGGCCCAGTAGAAAGGAGAGTGACCGAGGATATGTCTACACAACAAAGAAAAATCCGTGGCTGGCCTGTGCCAGTCCACTCCGGCTCGTGGGCCCCAGGCTGCGGGGCTGTTTCATTGCTGTGTAGACTTCCAGGCTTGGGCTGGAGCTGGAGTTCTTGGACCCTCCCTCTCTGCAGTGTCCTAGAACCCAGGCTCCAGCCCAAGCCCGTAATGAACAGCCCCATAGCCCAAGCCCGTGAGCCTGAGTTGGCTGGCACAGGCCAGCCACAGTTTTTTCTTTGACGTGTAGACATACCCTGTCTGACCTGCACCGGTTCTGGAACACTGGCTACAGGGCAGGCTTACCTACCCAGGAGGAAATTCAAGCCTGCTGTGATGAGTCAAAAGGTCCAAAGATAATCTCTGTATAAAGGGAGTGTCACAGAAACTCATGAAATGAACTTCCTGTTTCTCCCATGCCTAGCAGCTCACTGTTCTGATCTTCCTATTTTGGGGACCACAGTCACCCTAGAGCTGGTTTACCCCCAAGAAAAGAGAATAGTAGATTCTAACCAGAAGGTTACCCTTCCTTCAGTAGGCTACTTTAAGGGTACCACCGTAATTACTGCTGGATTGACCCTTCAAGCTAGAAAGCTCTCTGATTTATCAGGAGCTTCCCCTATGCAATTTTTCAGTTTCGCCTCAACTCTGACCTGGAGGGATCCCTGTATGGGTGAGAGGACAGTTGAGTCTCCATGACTGATTCAGTCCTATATATCTCTGCTGAGGTTGCCAAGAATGATGACATTTGTGATTATTCTTTTTAGTATTTTCCTCTGGTATCTGGATTGTGACCACAGACTCGTGGTATATGCCACACCAAGAACCATCAAGAAATGCTTTTCATTTATTGCCGAGCTGGGTTCAGTTTGAACCTATGACCCAGAAGTTGTGTTCACTTTTGCTTGATTATAAAACAAGAGAGGTAGCTCAAGAACTGTCATAGGACCAAATCCTGAAGTTCTTAAACTAAACACCCACTGATGTCAATGGGAATTTTGCCTGTATATACTGCAGGATTTCACTATATGCAGCTGTGTGCACGCACACAGAACCAGATATTACAAGCCACACAGTACATCCGTGGGTTTCTGATTAGAATCAAACCCCTTTACCAGGCTTTCTTCTCCTTGCTCTTTTCCAGGGAAATTCCATTGTCTAAAAACATCAAAGGTTGAATCCAGGCACATTTACAGAGCATAGTTCACTTACAGTATTTTAGGAATTGTGTTTAAAAACTACATCCCTTATCTGATATATATTGAATAAAAGAGGCAGGCACCAGCCTGTGTAAATTATATTAATAATAATAATAATAACTGTAAACATCTAAACCAACACTAAAGGCCAAAGCAGTGACCTGAAGGAGACTGATGGAGTATTCTTGTCTCATTTTGTTTCTGTTAAACTTTCTTTCTTTCTTTCTTTCTTTCTTTCTTTCTTTCTTTCTTTCTTTCTTTCTTTCTTTCTTTCTTTCTTTCTTTCTTTCTTTCTTTCTTTCTCAGGAAGCATGAGAACACTAAACCACTCAGATTATAGTTTCTTTTTTTTCCTCCCTTTTTTCCTCTGTTTTCTCTCTTCCCCCGACCCCTTTGTCTGATCACTGCAGTCGTTTCTGGGGTTGGAGTGCAGATGGGCTGTCGAAGCACCCCCCTCCCCTTTCTCAGCCTAACTCCATCCCCACTGCTCCTTCCCACAAGACTTTCAGACGCTCTTACTCGCCCAGGTAACAAGCTACCTGTTAAACCAACTTGTCTGAGGTGTCACAATATTATTTACCTTTCACGTGATGGAATTTTCTCAAAATGGGACAGGATGTTTCTGGAGATTTTCATCCAAAGGAGGATAAACCCCGGGCTCTTGGTGGTCTATGAAGCTCTGTGAGAATGGAACTAGCTGCTTTCTCGTCTGCTGGAAATCATAGAGTATTAACTTACAGAGACTGCAGGTGGCATTTCTGTCATTCATTCCTTACACAGGAAAGCGCAGCATTGAAAAAAACCTGAGATTGAATCTTCTGGGAAGTCTTTCTCCTGTTGTGTTTCATACAGTTTGAATTCCAATGCAGAACTCAGTAATTCTCCAGTTTCAGCTGTTCTGATTATACCACATGATACGCAGTCTCAGTGTGACCTTCCGGGCTAGGTCTTTGAACGGAGGCACCTAAATTACCCATGCGAAATATGCCTGGATGCACACAAATAGGCACTTGCAAATACAAGCTGGGATCTCCCAGGGCTGTTGTGAGGAGTTAATGGCTATAAAGCACCGTGAAGATGAAACATGCACATGATATTGCAGTACTTGCCTGCCCACTAGGATCATAGAGGTTCCCATGTGGCTGTCTAACATCATGAAAAAAATAATTGATTATTGAATGTCATTGTCACAGGAGGTTTTCAGCAACTATTCACCACTGCTTAGGATCAGCATTTGCCCCTGTTTTGACCCTTTCTGGCCTCTACCTGTAGGGTGGGCTGAACCAGAATTACAAATGTTGCTCTTCAGGCACATCTCTAATTTAGATTGCGGGGTTTATTTAGGAAGGTTCAAATCCTGAAGTCTTTCCCCAGGCAAAACTCCCATTGACTGTGCTTACTCCGGACTTGAATGGAAATATTGCCTTAGAGAGGACTGTATTTTTTCCCGTAAGCAAGAAGTTCCAAACTGGAAAATATTAAACAGTGGTGTCAGAGCTGTATTAGGAGACTTTCATTGAGTGCACATTTTATGCAGTGTTGGCTAAGCTAAAGATAGTCAAAAAACTAAACATTTTCAAAAGTTGTGGGACAAGTTATTGAGCTTGCAGGTGGAATTCCAGGGCCTGTGTTGTGCAGGAAATCAGACTAGATGATAATAATGGTCCCTACTGGACTTAAAATCTGTGAATCTAGGACGGGATCGGCAACGTTTGGCACGCGGCTTGCCAGGGTAAGCACCCTGGCGGGCCGGGCCAGTTTATTTACCTGCTGACGCGGCAGGTTCAGCTGATTGCGGCCCCCACTGGCCGCGGTTCGCTGTCCCAGGCCAATGAGGGCGGCGGGAAGCCGCGGCTAGCACATCCCTCGCCCGCGCCGCTTCTCGCCACCCCCGTTGGCCCGGGACGGCAAACCCTGGCGAGTGGGGGCCGCGATCGGCTGAACCTGCCGCGTCAGCAGGTAAATAAACTGGCCCGGCCCGCCAGGGTGCTTACCCTGGCAAGCCACGTGCCAAAGGTTGCCGACCCCGATCTAGGACATTCTCAGAGACAGGTATTTGAAGTTAATGAGCAAAATAGAATTGTTTTTTCTTTAGAATCTACTTAAATATATAGAAATCAGGATCAGTAAGATCAATGTGATTCTGATTTAGGGTCTGATCCAGTAATATATACACCTCTACCCCTATATAACGCTGTCCTCGGGAGCCAAAAAATCTTACCGCATTATAGGTGAAACCGCGTTCTATCGAACTTGCTTTGATTCGCCGGAGTGCGCAGCTCACCCCGCTCCCCTTTGAGCACTGCTTTACCGCGTTATATCCAAATTTGTGTTATATCAGGTCGCGTTATATCGGGGTAGCGGTGTATATTAAATATATAGCGATCAGGATCAGTATGATTCTGATTTAGGGTCTGATCCAGTAACATAGAAATCAACCCATTGGTATAAGTGGGATTTGGATCTGGCCCTTCTTGTCTAGCCTCTAGTCCACCTTTGATTCCCAAGCACTAAGATATGCCTGTTGTGACCACAAGCTGATAACATTGAGGTATACACCAGCCATAAGCTTGAAAGTGAAAGGAGGAACTGCAAGCAGGTGGAATTACGGGGTGCTGCTTAAGGATGCTAAACTGTCGATTACTTACCTAATTGTGTCACCAATTAAAAAACACTGTTTTAAGAAAATAAAATACTTTTCAGACACCAGACAAGGAAGCAAGATTGGTAAATTGCCAAATTGTGTTTGATACCGTGGCAGACGGAAAATAATGTTGTGACATCCCTAAAAGCTGCTTATCTCTACACATCTCTTCTTGTTCATCCTGTGACTCTTCCAGTTTTCTGCATGGGTCATTATTTTTTCTGTTGTGGTTGACAGTCTGTTTTTTGGAAGGTAGGTGTAGATCCATCTGACATTTATTTGTGTTTCCATCATATTATCTGTATAGTAAACAAACACGTACTGGCAAATGGATAGATGTGTTTGTTCACATATAGAGTATTCTTTCATTTAAAATGCAAAACTGTGCTCTCCCATTATGGGATCTCTTTCACAGATTCACTGTTGAGATATGAAAATAGGCAGATGGCATGTGAATTTAGAAGCCGCTGAAGTCTTTAAATTTCATAAAATTTTTAATTTGTGCCATAAGGAACACTCCCGACCACTGTCCCTCACACAGAAATGTTCCTCTTTGTTCGGATCTTGCTTTATTGCTTTGGCATCACAAATTCTTTATTTTGATCAATTCTTTGGGAGTTGGTTCGCTGCAGTATCAGTTTTTATTGTTTTAGGTATAAATTCTATCTTCATGTACATGTTGTGTGTATGCATATGTAAGGGCAAAATTTGGCCTTTAGTATTTGTCAGACGAGTATTGTCCTTTAAGAGAAGGGGTAATAATTATAGCAGAAGCCTGGGGAATCAGTATTCCTGGAGTTCTGTTCTTGATTCGGCTTGTTTTTTATTGTGTGACCTTGGGCAAATCATTTAACCACTCCGTGTCTGTTTGCTGTTTGTAAAATAGGTATAATAACTCCGACTTGCACTTACCTCATGGAGTGATTTGCTACTCATTTAACCGTTTGCAAAACTCTTGCTATCCTTGATTGAAAGATGATTGAGTGAGCTCAACATAATGTGTTAAAGTTGATATCAACTCAGACTTGTCTGACTCCTTTCTGATGTCCATCAGGAACCCAAAAAGGCCTCCAGTTTCCATTTGTACAGGGTCCAGCCATACCTTGCATTTTAGAGCAATTTTAAACATTATCCATCCTTTGCTAGCCTGAAAGGTCTGCAATTTTATAATTCCTCAAGGTTCATAAGCAGCTTTTGTTCCCAGCTCCCAGCCTGTTAAAGGGTTTCATTTTTCCTTCCAGCCAGACCTTGCCTCAGAGACGTTGTTTGTTTAGAGTTCGGGAGTTGTCCTTTGGTTTCTTTGCCAAAACATACGACGTACATTCCGTACTAGTGCTCATTCCTGTGCTGTTGTTTCTGAGTGAGTGTATTGACAGAGAGCCAGGGATTATATCTATTTCTAATATTCTTTACTCCCAAAGGAGTCAAGAGACCTACATCTTTTCCTTCTTCTGAAGTTCTAGACTCTCTTCCAGAAGGAATGAGAGGTTATAGGTAATGTTCTACCTTATTCTGTAGAAAGATGGCCTATGTGTCCACAAGTCAAAAGAAGCTTCCCATTTCCTGATTCCTCCACCCTGCAAGGAATTTCTTTGTTTTGTGATAGGATGATGCAGATATTTCATTCTGGGCACCTTTCTCTAAGCCATCATGTCTTCTTCCAAATTGTCCACAAACTGAAACCCACCTGTGGAGACAGGGAGTCCACATCTGCCATTTATTGTCCAGAGAGTTGATGATGCGCATGTCCCTAAATCCTTTGGTCTATTTGTTCCTTGGTTTCTGAGACCTTAGGTTCCTCCAGAAAAAAACTGGATGGTCTCCATGAAATACCTTTGTAGGTGCTGATTTAGACATTACTACAAACTCAGCTTCTCCTCCCCTGGGCAGAACAGAGTTCTGCCAATAACTCCTTATTCTTTTTAATTTTGGAGCAGGCAGGGGCTTATCTTTTTCCCCGTTTTTTTCCTACACCTTTTATACCTTTTTCCCTTGTGTAAGAGTCATTTTTCTTGTGAGACTCCAGAGGATGCCATTTCAGATAACTCTTAAGGGAAGTCCAGAGACTCAGATATGCCTTACCATGAGTGAAGACTTCCTAGTGGTCTTGTGGTGGAATCAAAAGTCTAGTTTGAGATCGAGAGTCAGTTTTCCCAGTGTCATCTTCAATACTAATGAATTTCCACTAACAGACAATCATGCAAGTGTTTTCATTTTTATTATTGTAAGAATTTAAATGAAATTAAGTCAGTCAAGTCCATGTAATCATTCCTCTCAAGTTAAGGCTAGGTTTCTGACTATGAAAACTAGGGCACTTACTGTGGAATTTAACTAACAGTGCACCTAATTCTCCTCTCGTTTACACTACTATAACTCCATTGACTTCAATGGAACTGGTCATTAATTATATCTGTGTGAAAAGGGAATTAGGCCCAAAATCTGCCTAGGTTCTGTCCCCATTTTGTTACAAGCCGCTGTTAGAAATGGAACTCCAACTCATCCCGTTTCGAGCTGGCAATAATGTTATTCAAGGTCAAAAGTTGATTCTTACTTTGGTATGTGACATCTTACAATATGCCTTTGACCTTTAGCATGCTGGATTATGACACGGAGAACCTAAATTCCGATGAAATCTACAGCTCTCTTCGTGGAGTCACAGAGGCAATTGAAAAGTTTAGTTTCCGTAGTCAAGAGGATCTGAATGAACCAATCAAGCGTGATGGAAAGAAGGACTGTGACGTAAGTAGGCTATTAATAAGATTCTAAAACACATATAATTGCCTAGTCCTAAAATCATGGAGCCATATTCTATAGACCCTTACTCACGTCAAACTCCATTTGAAATTCACTTCTCTTGACTTCAGCGGGAGTTTGGACTTAGTAAGAAATAAATGCTAATATTGGATTTCTCAACATGGAACATGTATTAAGGCTTATGACAGAAAAAGTAAGATACAAATCTTCAAAATGCATTAATTGTTTCCCCCCAATTTGTATCTAATTCATATGAAGGTTTCATAGTAACTTACTGTTTAAATCACGGAATAGTACCTTGTACTGCATGTGGTTTCCTGGAGGTCAGTGGAACTATTTGTGATAAAAGGTGTTAGTCATCATGCTTCTTAAGGAGGGCAAAATTGGGGCCATTAATGGTTTTAAATGCTTCGGCAAGTTAAATTTCTGCTTCTTATAGGGAAAAAGATACATTTAGGTTAGCATAATGTCACGCAAGTATATTTTAAAGCCACATATTCTCTGGGCTTTTGGAAGACTTTTTTTAAAGTCATCATAACAAATTTTTGGCATTAACTTGTGCTCATGATGCTAAAATTGAGACCTGACCCTCCCTTGCCACTGAGACCTGAGGTTTCCTGACATTCCTGGTAGAATTTTCAGAGTTGGACTCTCATTAACCTCAATACAAGTCCACGTTTTTTCAAAGTTTCACTTGCTTCTTTTGCAACTTCGTTTTCAAGAATATATGTACCTAAGCCTGCTTAGTGATCTCTTTCTGGGTTTTTTGCCAAGTTGCAGGAGTTTGTGCAAACTTAGGAGTAGCTAGTGTCATTTTATTTGTTGACTGGTGCTCAAGTTTTCACCAATGAAATCTTTTGGGACAGTAATAGGTACATAATTCATGAAAAGAGACAATATCAACATTTTAATTAATCTTCAGCAAATTAGAGTACACGCACAATTTATGATGATTGGTTTTATTTTAGTGGATGTTGGTATTAAATCTACAAGGCTGCATCTCTGGTGAGATTAAAAGAATAATCTAAAATTCCATTCCTGTTTTGTCTGATCCGTTCAGGTGTCTCGAGATGGTGGAATAGCTGCACCTGCCAGCGATGTACGTGGAAGCAGTGAGGTCATGGAAGGAGGAAGGATGGCTCTAGATAACAAAACCTCTCTACTTAATACTCAGCCTCCACGCGCCTTTTCAGGGCCCCGAGCCCGAGATTACAATCCCTACCCTTATTCGGACACAATCAACACCTACGACAAGACTGCCTTGAAAGAGGCTGTGTTTGATGATGATATGGATCAGCTACGGGATGGTTGGTATCACCTTGTATTATAAATTCTCAAGCAGTTAGTTTTGTTCTGTATTTTACATTTACATGTTTAAATTGTCATGGGACACAACTCTGCAAATTATTTCTTTATATAACTATACATCCTGTTTTACTCAGGTAAGGGTTCAAGTGACTGCATGAGTAACAGAACTTGCATGTAGGTTTATTAGGCAATATTGTCATTTGTTTCAATTCCGTTTCAGCAGTATTGTTTTATTCATAACCTCTCTCAGTGCTGGCTCTGCTGCCATTAATGTTGATGCAAATTTTGCTGTTGACTTAATTGGGAGAAGAATTGAACCCCTAAATTGTTGTGTGGGAACTCTTTCTATTGTGTGTGTAGGCACTCCTAATATGGGGAGTGGTTTTTTTTATGTGCATGTATATACTCATAAATAAAAAAGTTTGTTAGAAAATAATTTAGATTGAAAACGGGTATCAATGGATTCTAATTAGCAACCGGAAATTGAATAATATTGTCTAGAAATAATGCTTCATTTTCAAAAGTCTGGTAATGAGCAATTAAGAGATGCAGTCATTTCATTCATGCCCTCTATTCCTTCTTCACCTGCTATCACCCTATCCAAGTTGCACATTGAAGTGCATGGGTAGCCAGGCATAAGTTTGAACAGTCCTAAAAAGATCCTAGAATTTGTGTGTTCCTGACTAGAGTCTGTTTCTAAACAGTCTTTTGGGGCTTTACTTCAAATATGGGGTTGCCATGTGTCCAGTATTTCTGGCCTGGGTTTGGGACATCCCAATCATAAATCCTGAAAGCGCTGGCAGCTGCTTTTTTTCCCCAGTGAAATTGACCTGTTTTCATTTGTCCTAGAAGTATCCATTGATCATTCTGATTTGGTGGCTGATCTTCTGAAAGAACTGTCCAACCACAATGAACGGGTGGAAGAACGGAAAGGAGCCCTGCTCGAGCTATTGAAGATCACGCGAGAAGATAACCTGGGAGTTTGGGAGGAACATTTCAAAACCATTTTGCTCTTGCTGCTAGAAACACTTGGAGACAAAGATGTAAGATGCTGGTGTTATATTTAACTCTCTTGTACATCATTTATTCTTAGATGACAGTTTTGTCCATGTTGGTTCTGTTGACAATCCTTTCATGTTCAATCATCTCACTGATGGATTTTGAGTTGCCTTATAATATTAATAATATGTGGAGATATCCTATCTCCTAGAACTGGAAGGGGACCCTGAAAGGTCATCTAGTCCAGCCCCCTGCTTTCACTAGCAGGACCAAGTACTGATTTTGCCCCAGATCCCTAAGTGGCCCCCTCAAGGATTGAACTCACAATCCTGGGTTTAGCAGGCCAATGCTCAAACCACTGAGCTAGCCCTCCCCCCAAATGCCTTCAGATGCTTGACTTCTGTTCCCAGAGTATTATGCCAGTAGCAGCCAATAATAATAATAATAGAAACAGTGTTTTAATGGGGAAGAATGGCCTTGGCATTAAACAGGCTACAATGGCATACAATAGGAAATACAGATGTAGAACTACTGCAAAAGTTTTAATAGATGATAGTTGACAAGAAAGACTATTTATGGGCCAAATTTTCATCACTTAGCTGACTTCAGTCCCTAAGTATGCCCACAAATTAGTGCCATAGTCATCTAAGTGACCTTGATTACATTGGCAAATAATTATGGACAAATACTTGTTCAAAGGATTGGGGGTATTTTTATCCTGGTTCAGTACCACTGCATGCTTGTTGTGTTCAATAATAAAACATCTGAAGTCCTTTTGAATCTGTTCCCCATTTGCAAAATGAAAATATAATTCTGACGCAGAGTAGATAGTTTACATTTTGACAATTGTTACTTGTAATTTACGCATCACCGTCTGTAGGGTCAGCTCTTGTTATCATACATCAGAAGATATGGTGATCAAAGCTGAGGACAACTAAATTGTGTTAGCATGTGAATTGTACAGGTGAATAGCAAAGAATCAGGATGTACTTTAATGGTTCAGTTTGGAATTAGTCCTCTGCTGAAATTATAGTCACTGTTTGGAATGGCTGCAATCCAAAAACTTGGTATAACAGTTATATAACTCAAGCAGTTGTTCTAGTATTCTCACTAATAATGAACTTTTGCTGTAAAGGGTCAGTGCATAAATCAGAGGTGTGGCTGCATTAACTGAATGCTTAGAGCCATGAAAGTAGTTTCCATAAAAGCTACAAAAACATGAAGTAGATTCATTGCATCTGTATATGAAACACTGTTTTGAACTGTCACTTTAAAGATGGATAGTGTGAAATCTGCAGAACTCGGTACAACAGGAAAGTAAAAACAAATATAATCTGAGCTTCATTATCAGTCCCCCGTGATACAGGTTTACTGCTTTTCAGCACTAATTTATATTTCGCTGGAGTAAGATATTGGATTTAGCAAATGTTATATTTGTTCTGGTTCTTTCTCCATCAGTGAGAATGCACTTGTCTATATGAATCTTTGTACAGTGGGGAGAGCTCTGAACCAATTCTGCCCTCAGTTGCATTGATTTTAATCCCTAGTCACTCTACTGGAATTTGTGGAGTGACTCGTGACTTATGTTTGTGTAATTGCCAGCAGAATATGGCCAACATTATCGTTTTGAAGTTAAATTATTTTGTTTCCAACTTGTATTTCTCTTTGGTTAAGCATTCAATAAGAGCCCTGGCATTAAGAGTATTGCGGGAGATCTTAAGAAACCAGCCAGCAAGATTTAAAAACTACGCAGAGCTAACCATCATGAAAACACTGGAAGCACATAAGGATTCCCATAAAGAGGTAAGCGATCCATGCTATTTTAACTCTTAAAATAGAATACGCACTGATCAAAGAAATGGAAAACGACATCCTCAGGGTTTATGAAGTAAACAGATTTGACCCATCTTGACAAAAAAAAACCAACAACCCTTAATATAAAAGGTTTTCTTGGTGTAGTCAGCTTTTTAGCTGATCCTTGCTGCATTGGAAGGAAAATCGCTAGGACTCGGGACAGCATCTCAACTGGATATGGAACTATATTGTATGTGGAGGCCAATTCCTGCAATCAGCTTTACCTATCATTAATATCAATGGCAGGATATGGCTTTATGGCAGGAAAGACACGCTCTTGATTACCGTGAAGAGCATGCTAACGGCAAAATCCAGCCTGTGTCTACGCTGGTTTGTAAGGACAGGGAAGGCAATAGTGAACGCACAGTCAGTGCACAAGCAGCAATTCTACGTGATGGGGAGGGATAGATGAACTTGGACCACAGCGTGGAAGAATTAGTGAATGGACAGCAAAAAAAGAACAAAGAAGGCGTGATATAGAGGGGAAGGGGGAAGTCACGAAGAGAACTGGTGAATGCACATTCAGCCATGCCAGCCATGTGCAGAAGTCCACAACTTCCCCCTGCAGCGACAAGTGCCCCACAGCATCACAGCCATGCCCGGTGGGAGATTCTATCATGCAACAGCAGGATCTCTATTAAACTCAATGCACCTGAGGCCTGCCTGAGGACATGCTGCCTTTGGTCAGGATGGTCAGGATTTGACCCTTTGTTGGATTGGTTTATTTATTCTTTTATCTTCCTGCTGCAGCAGGGATCCACTGAACAAAAAAAAAAAGAAAAAGAAAAAAAAGCATCACAGTAGAATCCTTGAGGTAACATTTATATGTGGGTCACCTGTCATGGCATATTTTCCATGGCAAGTGACCCACATAAAAAGATCATGACAATTATGCACATATATTAAACTCCAGAAAGTGACTAATCTAACTTCTCTGTTTCTCTAAGCTACATATTTTCCAATGAGAACCAAATCCTTCCTGCTAATTTAGTCAACTCCTTATTAATAAGCTTTGCCCTTTGATGCAGCAGAAGGAAAGTGTTGTCCTAAGCTAAAAAGACTTCTACACCTCTACACTATAAGTGTTGTTGGCCATCAGAAAGTTCATCAGACAGATAAGGCTGCCACATCGGATCGTGTAACTGCTGCAAAAGTAGTTTTTGTTAGATTCCGCAGAAGGTTGTACTGTCTGTTTAAAAACAACAGCAAAAGGACTGAACATGTAACATCTGTCTAAAAAAGTATCAAAGGCAGAAACTATTTTAATTAGGGCTGCCAATTAATTGCAGTTAACTCAAGCAATTAACTCAAAAAAATTAATCGCGATTAAAAAATTAATCGCGATTAATTGTACTTATAACAATAGAATACCAATTGAAATGTATTAAATATTTTTGGATGTTTTTCTAGATTTTCAATATTGATTTCAATTACAACACAGAATACATAGTGCACAGTGCTCACTTTATATTATTATTATTATTACAAATATACGCACTGTAAAAATAATAAACAAAAGAAATAGTATTTTTCAATTCACCTCCATACAAGTGCAATCTCTTTATTGTGAAAGTGAATATCTTGAAGTTTAATCTCTTTATTGTGAAAGTGTAACTTACAAAGCCAGATTTTTTTTTGGTTACATAACTGCACTCAAAAACAAAACAGTGTAAAGCCTACAAGTCCACTCAGTCCTACTTCTTTGTCAGCCAATTACTCAGACAAACAAGGTTTGTTACAATTTGCAGAAGATAATGCTGCTTGCTTCTTATTCACAGTGTCACCTGAAAGTGAGAACAGGCGTTCTCATGACACTTTTGTAGCCGGCGTTGCAAGGTATTTACATGCCAGATATGCTAAACATTCGTCTGCCCTTTCATGCTTTGGCCACCGTTCCAGAGGACATGCTTCCATGCAGATGATGCTCGTTAAAAAAATAATACATCAGTTAAATTTGTGACTGTACTCCTTGGGGGGAGAATTGTATGCCTCCTGCTCTGTTTTACCCACATTCTGCATATATTTCATGTTATAGCAGTCTCGGATGATGACCCAGCACATGTTAGTTTTAAGAACACTTTCACAGCAGATTTGACAAAACACAAAGAAGGTACCGATGTAAGATTTCTAAAAATAGCTACAGCACTCGATCCAAGGTTTAAGAATTGGAAGTGCCTTCCAAAATCTGAGAGGGACGAGGTGTGGAGCATGCTTTTAGAAGTCTTAAAAGAGCAACACTCTGATGCGGAAACTACAGAACCCGAACCACCAAAAAAGAAAATGAACCTTCTGCTGGTGGCATCTGACTCAGATGATAAAAATGAACATGAGTCAGTCAGTCTGCACTGCTTTGGATGGTTATCAAGCAGAACCCATCATCAGCATGGAAGCATGTCCTTTGGAATGGTGGTTGAAGCATGAAGGGACGTATGAATCTTTAGTGCATCTGGCACGTAAATATCTTGCAAAGCCAGCTACAACAGTGCCATGTGAACGCCTGCTCCACTTTCAGGTGACATTGTAAACAAGAAGCAGCCAGCAGGTTGGTTCTGCAAATTGTAATCAAGCTTGTTTGTCTGAGTGATTGGCTGACCAAGAAGTAGGACTGAGTGGACTTTTATGCTCTAAAGTTTTACATTATTTTATTTTTGTATGCAGTTTTTTTTGTACTGACACCTCTACCCTGATATAACACGACCCGATATAACATGAATTCGTATATAACGCAGTAAAGCAGTGCTCCGGGGGGCGGGGCTGCGCACTGCGGCGGACCAAAGCAAGTTCGATATCATGCGGTTTCACCTATAATGCGGTAAGATTTTTTTGGCTCCCGAGGACAGCGTTATATCGGTAGAGGTGTAATTCTACATTAGAAAGTTCAATTGTCATGATAAAGAGATTGAACTACAGTACTTGTATGAGGTGAATTGAAAAATACAATTCTTTTGTTTTTTACAGTGCAAATATTTGCAATAAAAAATAAATATAAAGTGAGCACTGTACACTTTGTATTCTGTATTGTAATTGCAATTAATATATTTGAAAATGCAGAAACATCAAAAATATTTAAAATAAATGGTATTCTATTGTTGTTTAACAATCGCGATTACTTTTTTTATCACTTGACAGCCCTAATTTTAATCCTTTAATAAATCGGCATTGCCATACTCTCCAGTCTCAGATTTAAAGTGTTTTCCACACTGCTTTCATTTTCTATACAGAGGAATAAGTTGTAATTGTAAATTGGTTTCCTGATAAAGCAGTCAGACAAAACATTTTGTTCTGAAGGAGTGCCTTTTATTAGCAGGTTTTTCCTGGTTACATACTTCTCAACTCACCTTGACTCAGTGCCCTTGTATTTTTTTCCTTCTGAAACTCCTTCAAAAGTTCACACAAAAATCTGCAATCTCGAGCAGCTCCCTCCTCGCTTTTTCCCTTCATCTTTAAAGTCCCCCAGGGCATTTCCCTCCATGTGCAATTGTCAGATTGTGTTGAAATGAAGTATAATGTTTAAAGTTTTATACTTTACACCCTCACATTTTTGCCTGTCTGTTGCATGCAGTTGCGATGCCGAAGGGCTCTTTGGCTTTCATGAGCAGGTATTTCATGAACAAGTCTAGAAATTAACAGGTAATTTCAACAGTGGAAGAAAGCACAGCCCTTTGGCTAAAGTGCTAGGCTGGGAATGAGGCATTTTCTACAGGAAGAGAAGTGTGGTCACAGCTACTTTACCATAGGCAGTTGACAGCCATGCTGTATTCAGTATGACCTTGATCTACAGTTTTATGGACAGTACCTTTATTAATAGACGTAGAATGTAGACAGTATCTATAAACATCTGCAATACAGATCTTTGAATGACTGCTCAGATGCAGGATGCTGCAGACCATGTTCCCATAACATTTAAGGGCAAATAATGGCTGCCCTGTATGGGTGCACTAGGTGGTATCACTGTGGGTGGAGTGGTAGTGCTGTCAGAAGGGCTGAATGCCCCACTGGGATGTCAGTAGGGTCCTGGGTAAAGATACACCTGGGGAAGTGCTCTAGATAGCTTTACCTGTACCTTGAGGTTGCTGAATCAGTTAAGTCTGTGAAACATTAACTGAGAGTCCATTTGAGTATGGCTCAGTTGGTCAAACTCTCACCCCTGGGCCAGAAGGTCATGAATTCCTGTCCCACACTGGAACTCCAGCTCCTACTTGGCACAGAATTTGCAGTGCAGGTCTGGGGGTGGGGTAGGACGTGCTGCACTTTGACATACTCCCATCTCAATGAGAGGTTAAACTAAAGTTCCTTCTGCGTGTGTTTGCTGGCTGTCTAGGTGGATGTTAAAGATTTGAGGGCATTTTAAGAGAGTAACTGAGAGGGAGAAGAGACTATCTCAGTGGTCGGACTCTCATTCCCCTCTCACTAAAACAAATTGTAGTGCTAAAGGCGATGTGAGTTATTGTTTAGCATGTTTGCCATGTTACTTTGGGGATATTTGGATATATGAAGTTTACCGCACAAAATCAAATCCTCTTCTATCCAGTGTACTGTGTATACCATCCTTTCACTGATTGCTAATTGTATTTGGAAGATGTTAATGCTCACACATGTGAAGCTCTGACTGCATTGGGAAAAGTCAGACATGGTTCGTGGAGGTTCTCCACAAATTGTGGTCCATGCTGGGGTGGTGTTGCTGCATTTCAGTGGTGGCTGGATTGAGCACTGTGTGTAGTTTGGGCATCCTTCTACGTATGTAAAGCACTTTGGAGTCTTTTGTGGTGGAAGTTACTATATAAATGGACAGTCTGGTCAGTCTCCACCTTATCGCTTGGTATTTGGATGGGCGTTGCATCTAGAGCAGAGATGTTTGGTAGTTGTTCAAACCATCCTTAACAATAGTAGGAAGGAATCTACTAGGAAATGCTTCTTAGCTAAGTGGAAGAGATTTTTCGATTTGGGCTCAATGTTGCCAGATGTCCCAGGAGGGATAGGACATTTCCACTACTCTAGACTATCTGTTGGACCCTGAAGACCTCATGTGTTTCTCTTAGCTCCCTGTGAGTGCACTTGGCAAAGATTAGTGCCTGCTGAGACCCCTAGTGACAACCACTGTATTTTCACCCATCCAGTGACTGTACACTTTCTAAAAGATCTAGTTAGAACCTTCCCTCTAGTAACTAAACCTGCTCCAACATGAGAACTTAACTTGGTGGTCCTCTTGGTGTTAACCAAGTCTCCGTTTGAACTGTTAGCTATATGCTTGCTGTCCCATCTATCCGTGAACGTTGACTTTCTAGTGGTCATGACTTTAGTTAGAAGTTGGAGAACTAGGAGCCCATATGGCTGATCCACCTAACACAGTTTTCCATAAGGCTAAGGTTTTGTTGGGACTACACCCAAAATTCACCCCCAAGGTAATCTTAGCCTTTTATCTAAACCAGACAATACACACACCTGTCTTTTTTCCAAAGCCATATGCCACCAATGAGGAGAGGAAACTCCACTCCCTGGAGGCATTTGCACTTTATCTACAAAGACAAAAGTCATTTAGGAAATCACCTAGACTGTTGAAGTCATTGGCAGAACAGGTGAAAGGACAAGCGGGTTCTCCTCTGTTAACAGTCAACTAATACCCCACCCCCATAACATGTGAGAGCCCACTCTACCAGAGCCCAGACAGCTTGTTAGCCTCACTTTATGAAGTGCTGCTCTTTGATATCTGTAAAGCGGCAGTGTGGAGCTCTGCACATACCTGCCCAAGACATTATGCACTAGTTCAACCTCTGCAGCTGATGTATCCTTTGGATTTGCAGTCTATCAGTCATCTATACTGTGTAGGTCCTCGCATCCTCCTCCTACATGAGAACTGCTGGTCAGTCACCCACAGTAGAATGCACATAGGGACAAGCACTTGAAGAAGAAAGAGAGGTCACTTACCTTGTACAGTAACTGGAGTTCTTCGAGATGTGAGACCCCTCTCTGTATTCCACTACCTGCCTTCCCCTCTGCTTCCAAAGCTTACAGTAGGGAAGGAACTGGAGAGGCAGTCTGTCCGGATTGCCCTTTATGCCCCTGATCTGGAGCATGCAGAATAGAAGCATGCAGGCACGGGCCAGGAATCACTGCTAGCAAAAATCTTCTGATCTCAGGTCCATGGAGCGCATGTGTACCCCCACAGTGGAATACAGGTAGGGACCACACATCGTGAGATCTCCAGCTGCTATCCAAACCCACACCCTGGACCTTTTGAACTTCACCTGTCAATAGTTATATTGCTGTCTGTCAGTGCCAGAAAGTCATAGAGCTATAGAGAGTGGGGCCAGAGGGACCACCAGATCATATAGTCTGACCTCTTGCACGTCACAGGCCACCAACAGCACCCACACCCTAAACCCAACAACTAAAATTAACCAAAGTATTATAGTCCTCAGAAAACTAAACTATTGTGCACCACAGGCAGAAAACAGGAGGGACCAAAGTGCACCAATGCCCGAGGTCCCTGCAGTGGGAAGGAATTGAATAAGTGAGATATACCCAGATACCTGCAAATAACCCACACTCTGCACTGCGGAGAGAGGCAACTCCCCACCCCCATGGTCACTGCCAATCTGACCCGGGAGAAAATTCCTTCCCAATCCTGCAAGTCTCATGGTGTGTACACACATCAGGCAGCCTGACAGTAAAAGCATCTATGGAAGAATTGTGGAGGCTAGTAAAACAGATAGCTCGTACGCCTATAAATGTAAAAAACAACAAAAACAGAATATTAAGGTTACAAAGTGAAGCTCTCAAACGTCATGAAATGACAACTTCAAGGTTCCTTACTCAGCCTTGCCTCTGCCCCCTGTATATGTACTACTGTTCAGAGCTGCTTCAGTTGTAGCCATAATTATAATGAATGTAACTATAAGATTAGAGAAATTAGGCTTGATTCTGATTTTTACTTTTCCCTACTTTTATACCAGTCTAACTCCATTGACTTAATTGGAGTCCCTATTTTTTACACTGGTTTGAAATAATAATTAGACCCATTGCTACTTAATTGTAAAGAAATATTCAGGGCTTGACAAGAAATTGCTTTTAGTTTAAATTAGCTTTTAGTGCTCAAAGAATGATGTAGGACGTATTATTGTTTGGTGATTTTTTTATCCCTTTTTGCTTAGAGTTAGTGGGAAAGAACCATCTTTCTGTTCCCAATTATTTAAAATTAACTCATTTGATCCAGTAAATTTACTCACCTCTGACTAAGGAGAAATGTCGTTTGCCATAAACAATACCATTGATGTGACATTGCTGTGACCCGTCATAGACCTTAAGGCCAGAAGGGAACATCATGATCATCTCGTTTGACCACTTGCATGTTGCAGGCCACAGCATCTCACCCGCCCACTCCTTTGTTTCACACCAATAAAATAAACACAGAAATATTCAATTATCTTGGGAAATGGTTACAAAACATCTGCATCAATTTAAAGGTCAGAAAAGGGACTATTTCTTGCTATTGATTTTCTCTTTGCTTTATCTCTATAGAACTAATCCTACAGACCTATGAAGTTGATGAATATTTTACCTGTATAAGAGCTGTTAGATGTGTCTTTTCATATATATATATGAAAAGGAAATGGTCCAGTGCATGAAAGATAACATGTAAAGTTAATCTCATTGGTGGTTTAGAAGAAGACTTGTACTAAAGGCCTGATGCCTGTTGAAGCCAGTAGGAGATTTGGGTGCACAATGAATACTGGATTAAGCC
This sequence comes from Chrysemys picta bellii, assembly GCF_011386835.1. Taxonomy (NCBI): domain Eukaryota; kingdom Metazoa; phylum Chordata; order Testudines; family Emydidae; genus Chrysemys; species Chrysemys picta. Next base: position 9,639,299 of record NC_088801.1, on the reverse strand, counting down.
CTAAATTATTAACTGCCATTTTATTGCTTGAGATGCAACATGGTGGCATTTTGTTGTAAGGTGCCAATGTAGATGTAATGATAGAACAATTTGTCCTGCTGGATCAAAATAGGTGACAGGAACTCTTAAGACACCCTATCCCCTGCAGTGCCTTTCCAAAGTAATAGTGTGTCTGTGTGTGCGAGAGAGAGAGAACAAAAGAGGCATTTACTCGCTAAGGCGCCAATTCAGGAAAGCACTTAAGCACATGCTTAAATCCCATTGACATCAACTGGATTTCAGCAGGTTCTTAAAGTTAAATGTGTGCTTAAGTGCTTTGCTGAAGTGTGACCTAAATGCAGACCCCATTTACTTGATATGCTCTCACAAGACTAGAAATCTTCCGCTGGCTCTGAACAGAAAATGAATTATGCAATTTTCCCTTCCCTACGTGGTGAAAATTTAGTTCATGGAGAAGTGACCCGATAAAAGTAACCAGCTGCTGTCCAAGTAAATTAGGCCCACCCACTGGGAACCTTTAGGCAATGTTTTGAAAAAGTGGGTGTGTAGGTATAATACAACTTGTTTCTATACCAGCTAATCTGGCACTTTCTAATTATGTACAGTATTAGAATGCCACAATTGTAATCAACATCACTATTAATGTAAAATTCCAGTTAGAAAAAAATGCAGTTGTGTGAAAACTCATAAAGTTCAAAAACAGCAGAATTTGTTTTCTAAAAGGTCAGCAAAAATTAATTCTCACAATTAAGATTTAGTCCAAAGGCAACTTTTCATGCTGAGTTTATAATGGCAAAACCATTGGATCCTTCATTGCCATTTTCACGTTTTGTGGAAAATTATAACCCTGTGACTATATTTCTTGAATGAATAATAATGTTAATGATTGTAGATACCTTTCTGACTAAAAAAAAATGGGTCCCAATCCTGAATGGATTTCTGACTAAAAAAAAATGGGACCTTCTGAATGAAGCATCACAGTGCGAATTGATCCCTATAGAATTCTAACAAGTTGGCAGATTGCCCCTCTTCTTCTAAAACATTTAAAAGTTATGTTATGAAGGGTCCTAGACTGACAATTCCTCGGCCATAGAAAACAGCATGCGATCAGCAGCAGTGCAAGCTTCTTCCATGGTGCCTCACAAAGGTGCCTGTACCCTGACAACACCAAAGGATGAGTAGTTCGGTATCTGAGATTGGTCCATCCTTGACTTCTTTGTGGAGACTGCTAACACTGATGCCGTTATGGGGAGACTGATGCAGCTTTCTGTGCCCCACAAAGAATGGATTGAGGCTTTGCATATTTAAGTGCAGCCCTCAGTAACAGGGAGGGTGAGTAACCACTGGACCAAACTAGCAAGGGAAATGGTGGATTTTCCATCTCTTGATATATTCTGATCAAGACCGGAGGCTTTCTAAAGATGTGCTTTGGTCAGACAAGTTATTGGGCTCAATACCAGAGTCATTTGGTGCAATTCTGTAACCTGTGTTATACAGGAAGCTATAATAGATGATCAAATAGTCTCTTCTGGCCTTAAAATCTGTTAATCTGTGAACTAGTGGTAGTGATTTTTTGTCACTTCCTGGCCTGCTTGCAGTAGATTTGTAGCTGGAAGCAAATGTTGCCAGTTCTCTGAGCCCCCTTCCACTCCTCAGGAATGCCTTTTGTACTTGTAAGGGGTCTATTATAGAACAGCATCAGTGGAAGTTTCCTGGTGTTCGCTGGCGTGTGGAGAATTATTTTGCTTGTGAAGTGAGAGCCCATTAATGTTTGGTTTTGTTTTGTTTTTTATTCCAGGTTGTCAGAGCTGCTGAGGAAGCTGCTTCCACCCTGGCCAGTTCCATACACCCTGAACAGTGCATCAAAGTGCTCTGCCCCATCATTCAAACCGCTGACTACCCCATTAATCTAGCTGCCATCAAAATGCAGACAAAAGTCATTGAAAGGATTTCAAAAGAATCTTTACATCAGCTCCTTCCTGATATCATCCCTGGATTGTTACAGGTACACAACCTTGCATGAATATTAGTATTCATCATCACCATCATGTTTATTTTGGTTGTGGTGAATGACCAACCGAGAAGAAGGCCCTGTCGTGCTAGCACTGTACAAACACTAAGAGCAAAGTATCATTTCTTTCTTTCTAATATCTGGTTAACAGCATATATGGGAGCTTCTAAAACCAGAATCTGGTGCATTTGGATTTCAATTTAAAGCAGATCTGTAGTTCTCTTTTTAGACTTTATCATTGTCTTCATACTTTAGTCTAAGGAAGGGAAAATCCAATTCTTGTTGAGTTCAAACTCTATCCTTGGAAACGTGCATGGCTCCCAATGATGTTAATGGCAGCCAAGGCCCAGGCGTAACCAAGGGCAGGATTTAGCTCCTGTATTGTACAGGCTCCGTACATCCTAAACAGTGACCCTCACACAGGTAGATCACAGGCTCTTCTGTCATTCTGCTGAATCGCTCAGAACTCGGCTGTAAGCCTGTGTCAGACCCAAACAGACTGTGAAGCCCTCCTCACTTCCCAGCACCCTGAACTTTACAACCAATTCATATTTATTTGGACACCTATCATAACCAAATAGGAGCTGGGTGGGGTAGAGGCGTTTTTTGCCAACACTAAGGCAGGGCGTTGACATTACAATAATTGTGGTTTTCACGTTCATTGGTGACTGCGTGGGAATGGTGATCCATTTCTATGCCCACATACCAGGCAGGCAGCAGTGCCGGGCACTGTGGTTATGCTAGAAAGGAGACAGATAGAAATCCAGGGAGAGAGTAAGATAGGATGACATCTGAGAGAGTCACAAGGTTGACGATGGAAAGAAACAACAGAGAGTCCTGTGGCACCTTTAAGACTAACAGAAGTATTGGGAGCATAAGCTTTCGTGGGTAAGAACCTCACTTCTTCAGATGCAAGTAATGGAAATTTCCAGAGGCAGATATAAATCAGTATGGAGATAACAAGGTTAGTTCAATCAGGGAGGGTGAGGTGCTCTGCTAGCAGTTGAGGTGTGAACACCAAGGGAGGAGAAACTGCTTCTGTAGTTGGATAGCCATTCACAGTCAGACTAACACGGCTACCCCTCTGATGGAAAGAAATACATTCTTGTGGGGGGTTGGGCCTGTAAGGCCCCACTATGTCATAGGGGAACTTGGACGAGGAAACCTTCATACAGAGAATAAGCATAAGAAATGTCTCAAGAAACTGAAAATAACATTTAATCCCCTCTTCAACCTCAAGAGCATTAGAGTGATGTCAGAGCTTTACCCTATGCTATCCTTCCGATACCATCCCTACCATTGCCTCGGCCTCAGCAGTGTTGGCAACTCTTGCAACAGTTGCTGTTTTTCTTAAAGCCCCACCTCCTGGAGTCAGGTGATCACAGGAGAATCTTAGTTTTCATTTTAAAAAATGTTTCTAGCGCTTGTTGTGGAGAAGCTTGAAAAGTGACCTGTACCCAAAAGGCGTAAAAACTGTAAAGCAAATAAAAAGAACCCAACATTTCTTATTTTTTGTAATCTCATCGTTTTTAAGCCGGTCTCATGGTTTTTTGGAGACTAACTCATGATTTTTGAACTCTTAGTGTTGACAGTGACCTTACCACCTTAGAAATCTATGCTGATCATGCAGATCCTTTTCTCATATTTGTCAAACCACTTTGTGATCCTTCTGGATGGAAGATGTTATATGAACAGAAAGTCATTGTTGCCATCATTCAGCCAGATAATACTGGTGCAGTGCTTTAAAGGTAACCATGTCAAGTATACTAGTAATCAGTGTACCACAGTGAAATGTGTGTGAACAGCTCAGCTGCAATGACTGTGATCCCTACATCCTAAAAAGCAGAATTAGTTTGAAGGTACATTCATGGGATCTGTTTCATTTTCAAGTTGCTGGATAAGGATCTTGTTGTACAAGGCCAGGGTCGGGTTATGGCCTACAGACACACCCCTGTATGTTACAGGAGGAGTTTCTCAGGCAGAATTCCAGCTGACTTGGGCCTGGTCTACACTGGGGCGGGGATCGATCTAAGATACGCAACTTCAGCTACGAGAATAGTGTAGCTGAAGTCGACGTATCTTAGATCGACTTAGAATGACTTACTTTGCATCCTCGTGGCACGGGATCAACGGCCGCGGCTCCCCCATCGACTCTGCCTCTCGCCGAGCTGGAGTTCAGCAGTCGACGGGAGAGCGATCGGGGATCGATTTATCGCGTCTACACTACAAGTGATACATCGATCCCCGATAGATCGATCGCTGTCGATGAACCCTTTGTCAGAATTCCTGGGTCTCCAAGGAAGCACACGTGCCAATGGCAGCTCTGCCACTGTGTAAATGGAAGCAGCCTGCATTTCTGCTGGGCACTGCCAGCTCTTCGCTGTGGGGCAGTGGTCAGTCCACAGCCACCTTGCAGCTGACCCCTGTGCAGGGCATTAGTGAGGGGAAGGCTCTTTGCACTTCCTTTCTCCCCCACTTTGTGCGCCCCTGCAAGGCCAGCCAGAATCTGACACTGGGGCCAGAAAAGGTTAGTTGGAACAGATATACGAGCATAGCTCTAATGGCAAACCTTCCTAGTGCTGACATGGCTTATACTGGCCAAAAAAAAGTGCTTTTGCCGTTATAGCTTCTACCAATTTCCCGAGTGAAATAAGATCATCTGGCCAAAGCACTTTTGTGCCAGTGTAACCGTATCTACATTGGGGCTTTTGCCGGAAGAGAAATGTTACCAAAAAAAATCACCCTCCTAACTGACATGGCTACCTTGGAAACAGTTTCTAGTGGAGACCTGCTCCACCTGAATAGAGTAAGGAACCGTGACTTTACAGGATAAACCTAAGTTACGGTATCAAGGTTCTCCTCCTTTTGTTCTCTTCGAACAGAAGCGCTGTTGGAACACGTAGCATAAATACTTAAGTGCAGCTAAGGTTATTCCTGATGTCAGAGCGTGTTGTGAAAACGAGAGTGCACAGCCCTGCCTCTCTCTGGAGTCCTGTCCTCGGAGATATTTTGTGGCTTTCATTTTTCTAGTAAATTTCAGTCATAGAGTCAGTGAACTCCCTCCTGGCTTTCAGTGACTGATTCACCCTGCACGAATGTTGCAAAGCCAAGACAGTAATGTGTATGGAACCCAAACATTTTTTCCAAGGTAGAGTCTGCGCTCCTCCTCTAATCAATCGTCTTGTCAGTTTTACCACAGTCTCATGAGGTGAAGCCTTCTGACATCACAATTACATTTCAAAAGGTCTCTGAGCCATTACCTGGAATAGGCAAAAGGCCCTTGTCTCATGTCATTCAGCAGTGCAACTTCATTGTACAGAGCTTGTTATCTGAAAAACAATTCACAGGCTTAAATACAGCTACAACATTGAAATTAGAAAAGAACTGGCATGGGGAAGGGTCGAAAGAGGATTTCAGATGAGACCAGAAGGAATGGAGAACTGACAAGGCAGGAACAGAGACACCCTGAGCATTTCTCTTTTTGTAAAGAGAGACACAACTAAAGGATTCTTCTGTCCGAAAAAACAGCCCAAAACAGTATTTCAGGCTGGGGTCAGCCTTGGGCTGGGGGCGCCCAAAGAGCAACTACTGTCACGTGCCTCAGTATGTTTCCTGATCTTCCCTCCAGTGCCACATAGTGCTGCAGTTTTATTATCGCCACTTACTTTATGGAATAAAAATTCAAATACAATTAAAAGAATAAACATCAGTGTATGGGAGGTATGGGGATAGAAGATTCAATTCAGGTCATGTTATCTTGGAAAATTTGATTTGTCATTCGTTTGGGCTGTGTTCAGTTAGCTATGACTTTTTTTAGTCTGGTTGTCAATATTTTCTGCCTTTTTCTATCTGACTGCTAGACCAGCTGGGGATTATATTTCCCATTCAGCAAGATCACCTGGGATAAAGGATGCTTTAAACACCCCTTTGGAACAAGTTGAGATCCAATCCCAACAGTCTTTACTCAGGCAAAAGTCCCATTGAGGTTATGAGAGTTATGCTGGAGCAAGGGCTGCATATAATAACCATTGCAGAATGAGCCCTCACATTTAGTGATCGGCCAGCTCCAGTTTACATGCTAGTCTTTGGCCACATTTTATTTGTTTCCACCTTTCATTGCAAATAACCACATTATAAACACTAAAAACTAAATGTAACTCCACCCTGGAACAGATTCATCCCTGGTTTAACTCACCTAGCTTCCATGGGGTTGCACTAGAGATAAGTTAGGCCTTTTGTCTATTGGGCAATCAAATACATACTTACATTTTACTTACCCGTTTTATATTTGTCCGTTCCTTCTACTATCATTGAGGTAACGAAAAGACCCTGTAATTTATGATTAATGATCAAAATCATTCAAGACCGTTTCACAGGATAAATTATTTCAGACCTTTCCGAATATTACAAAATGAAATCGCCCACAGTCGTAATTACCTTTAAAATCCTGTCTTTTGTGTCTGGCTACAAAGTTCAACTTGTTACCCAGCATCTTGAATGTGTCTGGTGTGTGATGTTTTGGATAATTTTCATTGTAATTAATAGACAGACACATAACACTAACAAGGAATTTGGGATTAATTAAAGTTGCCAAAGGCCTCATCTGCACATAAAAATTGTACGGCTATCCCAGTAGTATTTGTACTGCTAGCCCAGTATAGTTAAACCAGTGCAACCTCACTAATGTAGATGTGGTTATACTGGTAAAAAGATTCCTTTGAGTATGTGTGCACTGCAATGGGAGAGGTGATTGCAGCTTGGATAGACATACCCGAACCCGCTTTCATCTAGCTAGCACAGCTAAAACTAACAGTAGAGATACAGCGGCCCAGACCCTAGCACAGGCTAGGAACGCAAGTCCGTACCCAGGCCTCCAAGTGAGCTTGTCCATGCAGCTGCTCCTTCACTGCTCCTTTTAGCCATGCTAGCTAGGCCAAAGCTAGCACAGACATACCTACCCGAGCTGCAGTTGCATCTCCCGTTGCAGTGTTGACATACCCGAGGCCATGTCTACATGGGGCCCCCCTGGAAAATTCAAGTGAATCAAGCAAAGGTGTGAAGTTAATGTGCATATAAGTTAAAGCATGTTAAGCAACCCCTCATGCTGTCACTCAGGACCAAAGTGGCTGTAGTTTGCTGTAATTTAATCCTTCTGAGGCAAACTAAAACCATTTTATTCCTGAGTGAGAGCATCCAAACTGGGGTTAACATGCTTTAACTTACACGCATTAACTTCCACATCTTCACTTCATTTGCCTTCACTTTTCTGGGTGTCTCCATGTAGACAAGTCCTTATGGTGGTACAGCTATTGCTGTCGGGAAGGGGAAAAAGCTATACCAGTATAAGCACCTTTATACTGGAAAAACTGAGTCCACACTAGGGGTTAGAGCAATGTAACTATGGCAATAGAAAACACTACCCTGTCCAAAATTGTTAAACTGGTATAAAAACTGTGTGTGGACAGTGATACAGTGGCAGTATGTGGCCTCAGAATGGGAAATACCCGTACATTTTACTCCTGTGGATGGTAAATGTCCAGTTTGTAATGGCATCTCAAGTAATAAGAATACCTTTATTATCATTATTAATATTACACATTTTAATATTAATAAATTACATGTTTTTAAGGTTTATATTGTATTAGCTGACCACTTCTGGGGCCCATTGTGTTAGGCGCTATAAAATCACATAGTGAGAGACCGCTCCTGCCCTCTAGAGCTCAACAGACAAGACAGTAAAATGGTGAAAGGGGAAGTGACTTGCCCTTGATCACACAGCAGGGCCAGGACTAGAAGCCTGCTGTCCTGAGCCCCAGATCAGTACCTATCTGCTCTAGAAGTGCAAACTATTATGCTCTTTAGTACAATCGGGAGTGGGGCGGGGGGTAATCTACAAATTTAGAACAATATTTAGCTTCCTTCCTCCCCTAAAAAAGCCACATTTTAATATGTTGGTCGAAATCTGTGCTGGCCCCTCAGTAAAAATACCAGCCCTGCTTGGGTGAACGCTGCGAAACGACATGCCAGCTGTAGCATGCAGTCCACCAGAGTGGCTGTGTATCTGTTACTCGTTGCTGTTCATTGATCAATGATCACTTGAGTGCAGAACTAGCAGCATGAGCCATAGAGCTGCAATGGCGTGGTGGATAGTCTGAGGTCTCTCCTGTTTTTAGAGATGTGGCCCACTAGCCCCGAGGAGCACATGATGGACTGTCTCAGAGTAGTTCCTGCCTGACGTTAATCAGAAAGTGTATTGTAACGTAGCTCATCTGAACCGCTGGGCCTGGCAGATATGCACAGGACATAGTGTAGCATAGTGTGCTTTTCCTATTTCAAAATAAATATTACATGCATAAATGAATTATCTTAAAAAAACGATCGTCCATTGTTTGTAGTGTCGTAGCCGTATTGGTCCCAGGCTATAATAGAGACAAGGTGAGTGAGAGAATATCTTTTATTGGACCATCTTCTGTTGTCTCTTTCACCAACATCTCACCCACCTTGTCTGTCTTAAAAAGACACGATAGTAGTACACAATATTAATAATTTGCACTTTATCGCACCTCGATGCCATGGTGGTTTGAGTGCTACAAACAAATAGCTTCCATTTGAGGATCCTAATGCACTTCACAAAACAGCCTTTGGGTCCGATCCTGCCAAACGCATGCCTGTCAGGGACTTTATTACGTTCCCATATCAAGCTTTTAAGGTCTGATCCAAACGCCATTGAAGTCAATGGAAAGACTTAGGCTCTGTTTTAGCCAAATTCTTCCTTCTGTCACCTACTTACAACCCAATTGGCATCAACGGGAGTTTCTTCTATATCTGTGAGGACAGAACTGAGCCCTCAGTGTTAGTTTAATCCCTTTATGGATCCAGAACTCACCATGGAACTTCATCACGGATGATAGCAGTAGAAAGAACTCAGATCCAGCAAAATACACCACTGAAGGTACAATTCCTCACGAGCCTAATCTAGAGCCCATTACACTCAGTGAGAGTCTTTCTGTTGATTTTGTAAAGTGTTTACCAGCCCATTAGTAAACTGATTGGAAAAGATCTTGGAAAGTGACCTTTGATTTGTGCAACCTTTTTGTTTCTCCTGGTCTAGGGGTACGATAATACCGAGAGCAGCGTTCGCAAAGCCAGCGTGTTTTGCCTAGTGGCAATTTATTCTGTAATTGGAGAAGAACTGAAACCTCACCTCGCACAGCTCACAGGAAGCAAGGTACAATGTTACAGCCTCTTGAATATTTTCTACTAGGTAACTGAACGGTGTGTGCTCTCAGCAACTGAAGGCTTGTCTTCATTGCAGGCTTAGTTCTCTTGAGTTCACCCCTCTCTAGTTTAGCCTGGCTTGATTTAGAGCAGCCACACTGCAAAACAACCCTTGAGCAGCACAGAGTGTTTGGATTAGCAGCACGGAGTAGCTGAGACCCCACTGCCTTACTGGCTTGAGCATTGGCAACACTCAAGCTTCAGTCCATGTTTGTGTATGCACAGGAGTCAGGTTAGGGGCAACACTCATGACAGCTCGAGCTAACAGTGCAGTGAAGACAAGCCCTCAATCTAGCGCTGTCCTGCATACAAGAATTAATTGGCTATAGCACAAGCCCCTGCTGGCTTGTGTCTTCAGTGACTGCGTGGTATCAAGAACATTTCATAATATGTAGGCTACGGCCCTGCAGTCTGTTCTGTGTGAGTGGATCCCTGCGCCTCTACAGAGCGACAGACAGGACTCCTACCCACACAGATCAGATTGCAGGATCAGGGCCATGCCCTGAAAAATGCCAACAATGAATGTAAAAATTCAGGCCTCACTGAAGTGGGAGTTTTGCCATTTGCTGCAATGTAGACAGGATTTCTCCCCAGATATTTTCCTGCTACCAATTTTTTTTTTATTTTAGTAACTATCTGTTTTCATGTTATCACCTCCTTTATGCTTTGATCCTTCATGGGCAGATCCCTGCCCCACACAGAGCTCACTGCAGGATCCACACTTAAGGTTTTGCCCTAATATTTCCAGTGAACTTTTGCTGTCTTTCTTTTCTGGATTATTTGATCTTTTTCTAACTTCTTTTATCTTCCAGATGAAGCTTCTAAACTTGTACATAAAGAGGGCCCAGACCACCAATAGTAACAGCAGCTCATCTTCAGATGTTTCAACGCACAGTTAATGGATATATCTGGACATGTGTGTAGACTTAGAAGCAATCAGCGGTGCCTCTCAGAGACCTTTCTGCTACCCTTTCTTCATTGGCACGTCCCATCAGCTAAAGGAGGCCATGCAGATATTTATTGCAATCAGTATTTTAGTCCTTTAAAGCTTTTATGTAGACTCTGATTGGTACTGAATGTAAAGGAAGCAAGGCCTGTGTTGCAGTCCTCATTTAAGAAAAAACAACCGTAGAAAGCCATACTTAAACATATTGGTATAGCCAGCTGAAATCTTTCCCATATGTTTAGGTTGCAGTGTTTCAGAACTGAGTCCAAATAACATGTTCATGCTTAAAAGCGAAATGAGTCCCTTTTTTTAGTTAATTTGACACAAAGTTTTGTTTTTTAATGTATTCATTACCTGCTGTGTGAGCAGTTTTTCCTTCTGGATGTAACCCATTTTGGCTAGACCCTTCACCTCCCAAGTGCGGTGGTGTGTCCCCGTTCTATAACTCTGATCTGAAACTTGCCTAAACTGCAAGATCTTGATGATGAAATCTTTGCAAATATTGCCATGCTTCTGGCTTTTAACGCTTCAAGACGGATCGGTACCTTTATTGAGTAATGACAAAAATCCAAGTTTTATAGCTAACGCTCCAGATTTCCATATGGGCTAAGAATTTCTCTGCAGCTTTTCCCCACCCGGCAGTATCGTCTAACAAGAGCAACCCGGGTCTCCCACCTGTACCTAACAGGGTTAACATCAGCCCGGCCTTCCACCTTCTTCCGTTGCTCAGAAGACCCTGGGGGTTCATCTCAAAGGCAGGATAGTGGGTTTGTCGTCAGGACTGCGCAGTGGAGACTTGCCAAAGTCTGTGAAACTAGCTGAGCCATCTTTATTTTCGTTGAAGTCTGTTCTGAAAGGGGCTGATCTACAACTCTGGTTCGACAGCTCTGGTGACGGATAATGAATAGCCTCAATTACCCTGGGCCATTCCCCTCCACACTTCCGAGCCTCGTTTGGCTCAGGAAATGGAAAGGGGAACTCTTAACCGGGCAAAATATTCCTGCTTGGCCCTAGTGTTTAATAAGACAACGTCCCCCCCTCTCCTGCACACCCGCCCATGACCTTGGGCCTAAAAAGCCTGCAGTGTAGTTAACCAGCATTTTAACCTCTTCTTCGCCGACGGAACCAGAGTACAATCCTGCAAGGCACTTAGCACCTCTGGATAGGTGTTGAGTGCCCTCAGCTGCCATTGGCTTCAGTGGAGATGGGGTCGCTCAGCCCAGGCAGGATCGGGCCCCTGTAATAGGCAAGGCTGGCGGAATTCTTGAATGGACTGATCAGCAAGGGGAAAACTTAGAACCAACCCAGCCCCAGTGAAATATACCAGCAGAGGGGCCCTCCCAGGCTCTGCACATCCCCTGCAGAGTGGCCTGGGATCCACATAGACACCCACCCAGGGAAGGCTAATGCCATGTCGACTCAACACCCCCACATCAGTTTGTTGAAAGACCTGATCCTGAGAGGTGCTGAGTGGCCTTCAGCTCCCATTGAAATCAATAACAGTTGAGGCTGTCTCAGGACCCAGCAGAATTGGGCCCCAAAGCAGCAGGTTTTTCAACCTCCTTCATCCCTTGTGTGACAAAGTGGAAGGGACAATCCGGCTCCTGTTTTTTTCAGGATGGGCCCTATCTTACACTGGCTGCAGGATCAGGCAATTTGTCTGCTGCTCTTCCTGCATATAACGCCGTCATAAGAGAGATCTTTACTAGCCTGTGTTGTGGTGTTTCCCCAAAGACTCACCGCAGACTCGAAAATGCCTTCATTGGAGGGAGGCTGTTATAACCTGCACTAGCCAATAAAATCCAGTCTCCCTTCGCACGGACCATTCACTTTCACCCCTTCTCGAGACGCTTGCTAGAGGTTTTCTTCTTCTTTTTTTAATTCTTGTTGTGGATGATTTGAATTATTTTAGTTTAAGTGAATTAATTTTCCCTTTTGAGGAAATATTCAATCAATATGTTGGCAGCAATCAGCTGTCCCGTTGGAATTTTTAGGGTGTTTTATTTTTAAACTGCTTTCCTAACAGTCAGTATTTTAAACGTCTCTTTTCCCATCTCAGTTCAGCATCTTCTGGGGTCCAAACCCCCGAAGTGGAATACAAAGTCTGCGGAATGGACTGTGTTGTGTGCTTAGTCCTTCCAGCGGTCTGACCGATCTTGTTCCATCCCGGTTTGCTGTTTGTTTGTTTGAATGGCACACTGTGGCAGATCTATGTGAATTGAATTCCTTCTGAAATGATTTTATATATTTTATAAAATACTGTTAGTATGCACTGAGTGAATGCACTGTAACGTCCATAAACTGACCTACCACATATGCTGACACTACAGTACGAATTAACAACTCGTCTCTTAGAAATACATGTGAAATATGTTGCTGCTGCTGCTTGGAGACTTCAGTGATGAGCTTGTATTTCCAGATGTTATTAGCATAATTGGGGCTGCAAATCACAGAACCAGGCCTTACTTTCTTAATCAGATACTGTTTTGTTTATCAACAGATGCTTATTAATGTGATACTTTGTTTCATTACACAAGTCAATCAAGGACTGTTCATCCTTTGAGTACTCTAGATGTCTGTTACACCTGTATACAGTAGGAGGCATTCTGCTTCAATTATTTATAAATTCATTTGCGTATAATGTACATAGTAAGGTTGGTTTAGAGTTTTGAACATGACCGGATTTTCCTTTGAAGTACTCAAAGGGCTAGCTCTGAATGTCACTTGTATGATCTCCAGTGTTCTGCATTCTGAAAGCTGATCAATCATATTTTCTTTCGCAAGCATAAAGGTCTCTCTGGCTACAAATCTGACAGTGTCCGCGGGCACATTTGCAGAGAAGGATCTGCATGTGGGCGAGACATCACTGCGACAGTGAGGCTGGTGTTAATGTTTTCCCAGCAGTAGCCACCTACAACAGCTGCCTTTTTCTTGCTGCCCATTATACAGGGCTTCAATTTTTGGTATCTTACAAGAAAAACGTTTCTTTGATTTGCCCACCATGCTTATAAAGTCTGACTGTGAGGAACTGTGAAAATACCAGCACCCTTTGGCTGTGGGGTTGCTTAAATCTCAGACAAGGATGGCCATTCTGTCATTGGCTGTACCAGTGCTCCATGGGCATGAGCAAATCAATTGATACATCCCCCTCACAGTTTTAAGTACTGTAGTTCTCTCATGTAGTGCAGAATTATTGAGGCATGTGGCTTTCTTAAGGTACACTATGTGTGCTTGCCTGGATTACAATACAAGACAAGACTTCTTTTCTATTGCTTATTACTAGCTTACCAATAACCTGTATAAGTAACATAACTCGCATCTTTGTCATCTAAATCTTTTCCCCTCCTCATCCCTTTATTTATCAAGCATAATATGACATATTAAGGGACAGAAAATAAAACTTTGTAGAATACAGCAGGACTTTGCTAACAATAATGTTTTAAATGGGAAGTAAAAACTGCTCTGAAAAATGTCAGCCATAAGAAATGATTTTGTTGGCACAGTGTTCATGCGCATGTATTTTTTTTTCTTTTTTCCTTCTTTTTTTGGCTTTTGTCATGTTACATCCATATCTGTATTTATATCTTATTTGTTTAACTTTTGAGTGTATCATGGCAAATGTACAGATGTTTTTTTGTTAACATTTATGTGATAGAATTTGCTAAAAAAAAATAAAATAAAACCTTTTGAGTTTGCCCTAGAATAAATGAAACTTACGTTTAATTTCCTGCTGAGCCATCTTTAAATGACTGTTTGATACCTACATCTCATATCTGTTCATTCACATGGATAGACTGAAAGCGTTTACCTTTCGTTTGATAACAGCAAATGTTGATATCATTTGTATAGCAACACCACCATGCTAGGCATTTTACAGACAAATACTAAGACAGAGCCTCTTCCCCATAGATCTTACAATTGCGGGGCTTGGACCCAATTCCGGAGGATTGTGGGATGTTGCTTGGCAACCGTCCATTTTGAAGGACGACGGTATAAGTGCTGAAACAGTTCAGGAGCCGTGTTGTAGCGTCGTGAGTGACTAAAAAGTCCAATTCTCGAGTCCTTGTCACAGCTAATGCAGGCTTAAGGCAAGGGCCAGAAGATGAAGCCAGTGCACTGCTAGCGCGCTGTGGCCTGCTGTACTTGTCCTCTCAGCTTTCTTGGCTTTCCCGTCTCTCAACCCCCTCTCTTCAGCCTCGCTGACTCCCTGCTGCAGTGCAGCCTGTTGCTAGCTGTATCTTCCCAGCTTATGGTGGTGATGGTGAAAGTTTTCAAGTCCCTCTTGTCCTTAAACCTGAGCCTAGGTCAGCCCAGTGGCCTTGGAGCAGCCCCACGTTCCCCGTACAGGAGAAACTTTGGGATGCACATACACACGTGCTTCAAGTTAGGCACCTGCTTAAGTGCTGTTCAGAATTAGGGCCTGGAGTCTGACTTTAGACCCTAAGCTGGGAGTGGTCTTTAAGCTGCACCCCACAGGAGTAGCCCTGGGAGGCGCCGTGACTTGGAGACACCTGCTTTCTCTTTGCTCCCAGGTTGGGGGGTGGGAGGATAGTAACTTACTGCCGGTCAGTATCAGGAGTAAATCGCTAACCCCTCTGCCTTCCAGCTACTGCAGCCAATGCCTCGGGGGGGCGGAGGGGGTGCGACACCTGTCCCATTTCCTGTCACTTCCCATCCACCTGCTCTGGGGAAGTAGTAAGTAGGCAAATAGCCCTGATTACTCCTACATGCTAGCCCAAAAGCTGGGTACTGTGTGTACAGGTCGGGGGGAGGGAGGATTTACCCCCTTGTGTGGATGCACAGTCCTATTTATAGTTTAGCCCTACAGTTATTAGAGCTTTAATAAGAGGCACTGGACGAAACTGAATTAATTCAAGCACAAATTTAGTTGAGGCATTTGGAAAGCAGTATTGCCGACCTCAAACATTCAAAAAACATGTCAGACGCACCCCAAAATCAAGAGGTTGGCTTAAAAGTTACAAGATCTAATGAGAATAATAAACGTTGGGTTCTTTTAATTTACCTTCTGGTTTTTGAGCCGTTAGGGGCCCGATTTTCCAGCTTTTCTTCACAACCAGGAGAGCTAGAAACCTTTTTTTTTCCTGTTTAAAATAAAAGCTGAAATTCTCAAGTAATCACCTGACTCCAGGAGTTAGGTCTTCAAGAAAAATGCCAAATATTGCACAATTTTCAATAAGATCACAGGAGTTAGTAACAACGCAGAAAGGTTTTTGCAAAATATGGCACTAGAAATGTTTCTGCAGAAAGAATTTGTTTTAGAGGGCATTAGGGAGAATACCTTCTCATGTGGCTCTAATGACCGAGAACAAGGAAGTGAAACTGACTGGTCTAGTTTTCATTTTCTAAGCTGAGTTAATTACAAACAATTTTTGCTAAACCTTTGCTAATTTTCCTTAACTCTAATAATATCAAGTGTTAGTAATAACAGGAATAAACAAAATCGCTTTAGTGTATAATTTTTATCTTGACCGTGTTCCTTTAACAAGCTCAAACATCGCGTATTGGCTAACAGTGGATTTGAGTAGTGGTATAGGTTCATATTTCCTGCATGGGAAGAGGGTTTTGATCTGAAATAAGGAATGTCCCACAAATAAATAAATAGGAATAAGTAAAGAAGTTGAAGAAAGGGTCAGGGGGAATCACATCAGGTATTTTCAATGAAGGCAGCAGTAAGATGCTGAGTTCCCCAAAACATTTGTTCACTCCAGATGGGAAGAAAGTCAGCACAAGGCATATGTGTCACTTAAATGGGACTTCAGCTTTGCACAGGCCTTCTACTGCCTTGCATGGGGTAGATTTCACCTCGTCTAGTAATTTATTTCTGATGCATCCATATAGTGCCATAACAAAGATTGAAAGAGGTGGTTGCTGTCCAGTAGCAGACTGTTCTCACTTTTTGCATTTCTCTGGGTCCTTTATACAAAGACACCCATCCAGCCTCCATGCAGTGAGGTGCAGGGACCCCTGATGTTACGGTTGTGCCTAAGGACTAACAAAAAATTGGGCCCCATTGTGCTGGGGACTGTACAAACCCAACTTTGCAGACAGTCCCTACCCTGAAGAGCTTACAGTCTAATACCTGACACATCCCACTCCAGTGGTGAAGAAATTGACCTCTATATACCCCTTTCCCTGCTTCTTAGGGATGTTGTGACCCCTCTGTATACCCCCTTCCATGCCTCACAGAGGAGTTGTGAGGTGTAATTAGTGTTTTACTGGTGCTTTGAAATCCTTGAATGAAAGGAGCTGTAGAATGTATTAATTTGTAGAATGCTGGCCTTGCCTTGTGTAACAGTGCTTTTATTTTTAATCTCTCCTGGCTTTGAAGAGAATTCTTATTGCTGATGAAAAGTGTTGGCTTGAAAGTCCTGGAGACTGAAATCCCCCTGCCAGAGGACAGGTATGGCACAGCCAAAGGGAGCAGTAGAGTTCCACCTGGAACCTTTGCTAATTTTCCTTAACTCTGCCTAGATAGACTAGAGTGGGGTGTTCAGGTCCATTTAACCCAGGGGTCGGCAAGGTTCGGCACGCGGCTCGCCAGGGTAAGCACCCTGGCGGGCCGGCCCAGTTTATTTACCTGCTGATGCGGCAGGTTCGGCCGATCGCGGCCCCCACTGGCCGCGGTTCGCCGTCCCGGGCAAATGGGGGCGGCGAGAAGCGGCGCGGGCGAGCGATGTGCTGGCCGTGGCTTCCCGCTGCCATTGGCCCGGGACAGCGAACCGCGGCCAGTGGGGGCCACGATCGGCCGAACCTGCCGCGTCAGCAGGTAAATAAACTGGCCCGGCCCTGGCGAGCCGCGTGCCGAACGTTGCTGACCCCTGATTTAACCCGTCTCTCTGCTGAGAGTGCCAGTACCAATACATGAACCAGTCTGCGCCCCCTTTTGCCCACTGGCTACTCAACTGACCATCTCTTGGGAGGTGCTGCAGTGCAGTGGAGGGAGCTCAGCATCTTGCAGGGCTGAGACCTCGGATTGGATATGCTGCTCATTGGAATAGTATGTGGGAGCATTGCGCCGTGTGGCTGTCCTCTATAATGTGGCTCAAATGCCTATTTCCCAAGGCATTTCCGAGGCTGTTTTTTCTCTAGCTGTGCCAACAGCCAGTTTTATAAGCACGGGGCGGGTAGCGTTCCGTTGATTCTGTCTGACCCGTGTCTTTGCAAATTCTCAGCTCGTGGGTCAAACTGGTCTTTAAGACCAGAGAGTTTCCATAAAGCTCTGAAGTTTGAGGGTTACAAATTAAGCATGAGGCAGTGCAAGCTAGAGATGCAGATTTCAGCTAATATGTGCACTTAGAAGACCCTTTGTGTTTTATTCAGCCTCCTGGGTGCCCAGCGAGAGCTCCAGTCAATTCACAAAATGCAGGGGAAACGGATTGTGGTTAAGCAAGAGATGAAGTCAGCTGTTTGGACTTCCCTTTCCATCTTCTCTCAGACGGAATCTCTCTGCGCCAGAACTGAGGTTATCCACGTCTTATTCACTCCAGTGTGCCATTCAGGTGCTCAGAGTACCACAGTAATTAAGGGTAAATTCTAGCTTCCACCAAAACCCCCCTTTTCTACTAGTTCCTAACTGTGTCCAGCACATGGCGCTCCCATTTGGGAAGCTTTACTTTCTTCCTTGTTCCTATATGGTGCCTCTTTACCATGGATATAGAAACTGTTGGTGACTCCAACAGCTTCTCAGGGAGGAGGGATAGCTCAGTGGTTTGAGCATTGGTCTGCTAAACCCCGGGTTGTGCGTTCAATCCTTGAGGGGGCCACTTAGGGATCTGGGGCAAAAATCTGTCTGGGGATTGGTCCTGCTTTGAGCAGGGGGTTGGACTAGATGTCCTCCTGAGGTCTCTTCCAACCCTGAGATTCTATGATTCTGCTGGGGATAGTGTGACAGCCCTGGCCGAGTCCCTCACTGTGGATTGGAGCCAACTCTGGGACCCCATGCGCTCCCAAGACAACGGCACCTGAGCAGCATCCAGACAGCGTCTCTAGTTCGGGGTCACTCACCCATACTCTGGGGGTGCAGCTGTAGTGGGAGTGCAAATTTTGGCCTAGCCTCCTGGCCAGTGCTATTCTACTCTGTGCTAGAGTTACACTTGGTCATTACCTCATATTTCAGTTTTGTGGCCCTCTGCACTCAGGACGCTCTGAAAACGTAATGTTTAATAACTCAGCAAAACGAGGACACCCACATTTTAAAATCTTGTCATTCTGACTCCTTCCCCCACACGTCAATTCCATGGCGATCGTAGCAGCCACGTCTCGCACAATATCAGCTCTGCAGGCGTGATGTGACAGACAGACAAAGAGGGATACATAGGGAATAACTCCAGCCTACATCAGACCTGCCATCTGTAGCACTTTCAGAAAGAGATTCCAATGGGAAGATACAGAGCACATGCTGTGGGGATTGACGGTACTAAGGGCTGAGGCAACGTCACTAAATTTAATGAAGGTCTTTCCATTGGATCAGGCCCTAGGGAGGGAACCAGCAGTCACAGGACCATGAAGACTGGAATTCCCACTTGCTTTCTAATGGCATAAAGTACTGATTTCAAGCTCTAGTTCATTTTTGAAATAGCAGTCACCAAAATCAGGTTTGTATTGAAACAAGTATTAAAAAAAAAATGTCAGGTGGTAATCAGAATTATGTGAGTTTCAATGTCTCTCAAAACAGTCTAAGCACCGTGTCAAAGCTGAGAATCCCACATCATTTCTAGGCATTGTGGTTTTCCTGGAGATATCCAAACATAAATCTGTCGTTCATTTCTTGGATCAGCAGCCTTTTTTGACACTGGTCCAAGTCTTTATAGGGCAAGTTCTGGAACTTGGCCCAGGATCACTTGAGATCCCTAATTATGCCGTAATTTATCGTGGAATTACTCAGTGATGTGAGCGAGGGAAAGTTGGAATTGGCAGAATTATGGATGTACTGGCAAGTTGGACACGAGACCAGACTGTCTGTTATGCTTTGTATAGTGCCTAGCACTGTGAGGCCCCAGTGTTGGTTCCTGGGCATTCCCACAATAACATAGATAAATAATAATAGTGGTGAAATAAGAGGGCGTGGGTGTGCGAGGCTTAAAATGACAGATGTTTGCCAACCTCTGGTCCAACAGGCAGATGGACTAGATGACCTCTTGAGGTCCCTTCCAGCCCTACGTTTCTATGATTCTAGGGTGTAGCTTGGAGAGGAAAGGGGGGATGGGAAAGTACAGTGGCAATGTGAAGCCCAAACAAGTGCATTATAAAGAAACTGAAGGAGACGTAGGATGCTGTGATGGAGCTCACAGGCTGGGGATCCAAGAGGGACGTGCCAAGTGGTAGAACCCCACAAAACTTTTAAAATGGTGTTTCAAATTCACAGGGAAAGATACCACTTGCCCGTGACTCTGCAGTACTTTTGTTACAACTCCAGCCCTGAGCCGTGCGCCCCAAACCACTGCATCAACTCTGATGCACTTAGGCCCTGTCTATGTGGGAAAGGTTTTTCAGACTTTTTTTCAGACACACTAGAGGTGTGAATTTAAAGCAGCGGTTTTCAACCCGCAGCCAAATTAGCACACAGCTGCGGCCCAGCTCAGCTGTGTGCTAAAGGCTGCCTGCGTGCCAAAGGCTGCCTGCGTGCCAAGGGTCCCGGGTTCCCAGCTGCCCGGCACTGACAGGTCGGGCCGGGCTGAATTCGCCACCCAGCGCAGCAGGGTCGGAGTCCGGGTTGGGGCTGCCGGTGGGCCCTGAAGGGTCTGGGGCTCTTGGCCAGCCCTGCAGCTAGCTCCCCAGTCAGGGTCTGGCTGGTCCGGGGCAGCCGCATGGCATGGTCTGGGGCCTAGGGCGGGCAGCCAACTGCCCCGTGCAGTGAGGGTCGGGGATGCTGCTGCGCTGCCACCTGGACCCTGTGGCCCAGGTAACACATATGCGGCCCACAATGTGTAATCAGTTGAGAACCACTGATTTAAACAATATAGTTATACCCATATAAGGCCCCATGTGAACACTTATTCCAATAGAAGAGAGGCTTTTTTGGTTTACGTTATGTTGCTTGGGATGGGATTTAAGCAAACCCACAAAAAGCCACTCTGATCCTGGAAAGAGAGCTGATATCTTAGAGGAGGGAGGTGGTGTATGATGGCAGGTCCTGGCTGTGGTGCATCATGGAAGATGTAGTTCAAGTAGGGGGGCCTGGTCCATAGAGGAGGATGAAGACATGAGGCAACCAAACTACAGCTCCCATGAGGCACTGTGACAGTCTGTCTGAATCAAAATATTGTGTTTGGGCCAAAATATATATATATTTTTTAATGAAAAATCTGAATTTTCCATGGAAAGCTGACAGGTTTTTTGGCGGGGGTGGGGGAGGAGGGGGATTCTCTTGGAAATGGTGTGGATGGAAAATTTTTGACCATCCCTGATAACTGGTAAAGCATTCCCACGAAGCCAGACCCTTAGTTGCAGCCTATGAAGGTCTCTCTCCAGCTCCACCTCCCTCCTAGTTGCTGGGTGCTAAATATCAGAGATGATCTTTGACACAGGAGACAAATATCGACTTCAGCATGGGGACTCACAACTTCATGGATGCCAAAAAGCCTGTCTCGTGCTGGCGCGTGAGTAATGGGAACATCTCTCCAGTGGATTCAGAGAACACCAGTTTCCTGGTACAGTCGAAATAAACGTGAAAGCAAACCAGGTGAAAAACTTCCCACGGTGCATGTGCCTTAGCTGCTACCCAAAATGAGAAGACGACCAGGACAGCTGGAAGAAAAACCTTCCCTTCACCCTCTTCCTTTTAATTCCCCCTTGAGCTTAATCCCAGCAGTACTGAAATCAACTTGAGTTTTACCTTTACCTTCAATGGGAGCAGGATCGGGCTCCTGATGGAATGAGCTTTTGGGGATATTTGTTTAATGCCTATGCTGGGATGCGGTGTTTTCTTAATCAGCTGTAAAACAGATGCCAAAAAAGATACCAACCTGACCTTCATGTGTTGCTCTTTTAAATGCTATGATAAACTGTAGAAAAGCTCTCTTAGAGGGGTCATGATGCTGCAGTCTAGGCACAACGGATAGCAGGATCAGCCCCCACAGAGAAGGCAGAAAGCACTGACGGGAGCTGAAAGGTTTGTGAGCCAGCCAGAAAGGAGGACAGAAAGACAGCGATCTCCCCTCCACACCAGTTTCTGAAGGTAATTAAAATCTTGTTGATATTAAGGCTTGGGGAAGCTGCGTAGGACAATGTTCTCATTCAGACCCTGAGAACATTGTCGCTTGGAAAGGAACTTAAGCCAAATGCAGTTTTGAAATGGCATGTTGCACTTTCCAGGAACTCACGGTATTGTATCACAGAAGGCCTGGAATGGGGGTTGGTGCCAAATATTGCCCATTTATTCAGGTTTTGAAAATAAAACTATGCATGCACCCCTCCCCCCCAAAATATTATTTATTATTAGAGATCCCAACTGAGTTCCAGAACCCACTGTGCTAAAAGCTGCAGAGACAGTCCCTGTCCCACAGAGCTTACAAGACAGACACAGAGTTGGAATGGAAATAGAGGCAGAGGGAGGTGAAGAGACATGCCCAAGATCACATAGTAGGTCAGTAGCAGAGTTGAGAATAACACTTAGATTGCAGCAATCCCTGTTCAGTGACCTGTTCATTTGGCCTCCCTGCATCAGGGATGTATGTGGAAAATTGCAAATCCTATAGGCTGTTAGATAATTGCTGTAAAGGGATAATTATCTGAGTGTGTAGGCACGAGCTGCCTTCCATTCACGATGTGAGGGCTTGTGAACAGACAGTAGCATGGTAACATATTTGCAACTGATGTTCTCATTTGTAACTGTGAAGGGAAAATGTATAAAATGGTTAAATGGTTCCAAGATTGCCTTGGACATTTGACCTCAATCACAGGCTCAGGAAATACTGGCTAGATGAAGCTGAAGCCCGGATGCAACATGTTTGGGTACTGTGCATTATTTTTATCCTACCAAGATACATTGAAATATGGATATATTGGAATCAAGGCTATGAGTGTCCAGCAGAAAAGAGGGGGGCAGGGAATTATTTACAGACAAACAGGAAACTGACTGATTGATCATCTTATTCTGTTTTCCAATCCAACGTCTTTTGTCAGCAGAGAGTCAGATTATTGCAGAGGAAATCCACGGGGATAATGGCATGGCTAGTGCAATTTCAATCAATGCAAAATTCACCAGCACTGAGCTTCCGTGGCCTTACAGCAGGAGGGAAAATATCTACTGACAGAACCCTGAGTTCGGGCCTTCTGCTGCTATCCAGCCCCTCACCCACGCCTCATGGCACCCCTGAACAGCTCCCTTTAGCAGCTCTCCAATACGATCCGCCCTCTATGGGCTTCTTGACCCCCCCCTCGGCAGGGATCCATCGTCTCCAGAAGTGTGATGGATCCATACGTAGCAGCTCTTCTCTTTCTCCAGCCCGGAGAAGGGTCAGGCTACAGCACTATCTCCAGGCAGCGCTAGGGCGCATAGGGCAGAGCGGGAAGGCTACCGTAACCTAGACAGGCCTCCAGGGATCTGCTACACAGGGGGCAACTCCAGTGCCTGGAGCCACAATCGGGAGGGTTCAAAGATGGCGAAATTAAAACCCTTTGCCCCTAGGCTGCATCTTCTGTGCCACAGGCCTTAGAAAAGACAGAATCTCTGCCACCAGCAGTAAGGCACATCAGGCGACAATTCCTCTGGAAATTTGGGTGTGTAAGGAACAAAAAACAGCCTCTCTGGCCTGGGGGATAAAATGGAACCTGCTCTGGGGGCACAGCAGCCAGTGGAGGGTTGCAAGGGAAAAGAAGGGCAGCAAAAACCAGAATGAGTTACCGCTGGTCCAGAGGATTAAGGGTGAGAACAAGGCTGTTTACAAATAGATCAGGGGACAAAGCAGCACGAAAGAGAAAGTAACGAGTAATTAACGAGGCAAGGGATGAAATGAATAATGACTCAAAAATGGCTGAGATAATGAACTCCTTCTCTTTAAATCCATCCTTAACAAGAAAAGGGAGGGAAAGGATTTAGGTCAATTAAGAAGTAATGAAAATCTGGTAAAAATAGCTGTCGGTGGAGAGCATGGATGGGAATACTCGGCAAATCGGAACTTGTACGTTGGCTTGAGCGAAAGGAACAAGCGGCGAAAATTTCACAACTGCGTAGTCGTGTTTTAAAACGTGATGGGGAATTGGGGAGGAACAATTAAAGCTGCAGGAAAGCATCTTTGCTGCTGCTCTTACATAAGAAACATAAGAGCGGCCATACTGGGTCAGACCAATGGTCCATCTAGCCCAGTATCCTGTCTTCCAACAGTGGCCAATGCCAGGTGCCCAGAGGGAATGAACAGAACAGGTAATCATCCAGTGAGCCATCATGGTCGGGTTTTATTTAACATTTACATTAGTGGCCTGGCTGAGGGGAGGTAACCACCCGGTAATGAAATGGGCAGGTGAGAAAGATTAGGATCACTAGCAAGGGGAGGGAATTAATCCAAAGGGAACCAGAGATATTAGGCATGTAGGCAGGGAACACCACCATGGGCCAGATCTTCAGCAGGTGTAAATCAGTATAACCTCAAAGGAGCGCTGCCGATTTCCACCAGCCCAAGATGTGGCCCAACCAGATTCAACTCAGATAAATGCAAGTTAAGAGCCTTTAATTAAAATCCTTCAAACCGCAGCTTTTGTATGGGAGGGAGAAACCTAGCAAGCTGGACTAGCCTGCTTGGCTAAGCAGCCTGGCTAACCAGTGGTTAAAGAGGGATATAAGAGCTGGCAGAACAAGATCAGATACAACTGCATCACTAGAGTTGCCATTTTGCCGCGGTGGTCACGGAAATTGAGAATTTGAATACAGTCTGTGAAATCTTGGCTGTAAAATCACATTGGATTAGGCCCCCAACTGAGTGGTGGTGCGACCTGAGTGGTCACAGAACCACTCAGGTTTGGCCCATCTTCCCCTCCATCTCCACCAACGGAGGGGCAAGTGGGCCAAACGGGAGTGGGGCTGTGACCTTGTGTGCCAGGTTGCAATGCGTGGCGTGGGGAGTCATGTCCTGTGAGTGCAGGGCAGGTTTGCTCTCCAACACTGCCCCTCCTCCTCCAGCCTCACCTCTTGCATAGTTGATGTAGCAAAATCCTACATTATTTGGTGACCTTTCTGGGCCTTTTCATTTTTTTCCTGTACCTTTGCTGGGAAATTTACTAAAAAAAAATCGGTGTCCAAATCGTCCCCTTAGGCATCACCCGTTGAAAGGAAAAATCCATCCGCCTGTGTTTATTACCTTCAACTAGCAATAACTACCTTACAGCAAGACACTTCCTGGGGGTTAGTTAATGACTAGTGGGGATTCTTCGGCTGTGCCACAAAGCATTGACTCCTCCCAGTTGGGCATTTGTCCCAACGCGATGTCCTGCGTTAGTACATACATAACCACCGTAGTACATCACTAATGTCATTCACTGGCTACAGCGGGCAGAAATACTGACACCATCACTGGAATCCCGATGTTACATTCAACTGGATTTATAGGGACACTCTTCCCTCTGTCCTAGCACCAATCTACTCTCCTTGGGATTTCTGCCAAGCTCATCGCCGTGGCATGCCTATGACAGGAAGGGTTGTCTGGTGGCTAGGGCATGAGGCTAGGACCTCCGTTCAGTTCTCTGCTCTTCTCCAGGCTTCCTGCAGGACCTTGGGCAAGTTGCTTATTCTCTCTGTGCCTCAGTTCTCCATCTGCAAAATGGGGCTAATAGCTCTGCCCCGTGTCACAGGGGTGTTGTAAGGATGAATGTGCTAATAATTGTGATACTCACGACCTCAGGGCTTGTCTACATGGTGCGTCAGTGAACGGCATGCTGGGGAGGGACTCTGCAGCACACTAGCCTGCCAGGTGCTGACTTGCCATGTGGACCTGTTACCATGCACTACAAGTGTCACCGCGCTGCCTCTCCCAGTTCCCTGAGGGTGGTGGTTTGTGTTTTGCTGCCATACTTTTGTCAGGGGAACATTAACTTCACCTGGTTTTGCAGTGCTTTGCGTGTTGGGGATGAACTGTCCTGGCTTGGAAGGCATGGGAGGAACAAGGCACTTGCAGCTTTGACTTACCGTGAATTACCGTGTTTGGTGAGGGCATGATTTCACGCATGTGCTGTAAGAGGAGAGGGGCCCGAGGGAGCTCTTGTTTGAAAACACAGCTACTACGTCTTAGAAAGGGAGCAAAGAGGTTGGAAAAAAGAACTGTGTGAATTCAGCAGGTAGCTGCTGACAGGAGCCAGCTTGCAGGCCTGGAGACTGTGAGGTCTCTGCTTATTAACAAAGCAGCGACAGCAGTGAAAACTTCTCAGCCCCACCTGCTGAGATGCCTCAACCTGACCTAGAGGGACCAGGAGGGAGACACAAGGTACGGATGGCATTAGTTCAGCTTCCCTGGACCATTCCAACCTTGGCCTCACTGAGTTGGCCAACAAGGATGCTACCAGGTGTGGTGGAAATGGCTTTAGTGATGCAGGGCTGAGACCATGAAACTCATCCCTCAGAGCATACTAAACAGCTCTAGCCAGCAACCACTTTTGGTCACCAACCTGGGCTGGAGTTGAGATGGCAAGGGAAAGGTGAAAGAGTCCAGAGCCCAATTTACTCCACAATCCCAGTAGACCCCGGGACAATTTTGTGTTTAATGGGGAATGTTTTAAGTACCATGTCTGCTGATTTCCTCAGTCCAAAAGTTCCTCTATACAATGCCCCTGCATTGATGATCTACCAGAATTCTGGCAGCAAACTGCAAAGTGCAAACAGTTCTCAGAATGTGACCTCTCCTGCTCAGGCCATGTGGAAATCCTGCACAAGGATGTGATTCTGTTGTGAGAAGATGACTCCTGTCATCTATATACCTCCTCAGAGCTAGCTTCCCTCTGGCGATCTCCGCACTCGATCTAGCTACTCCTGCGATTGTGAAAACGGACCAACAGACAGACAAAAAGAATAGGAAATGTGAGAAACAATACAAGTGATGTGTCTGATCTGATTCCCATTCAAATCAATATGAATCTGATCCTATCTGACCTGCTTTCCTTCAAAACTGATGCTCTCCCAATGATTCTGTTGCCTTGGCCTTGACTTCTCTTATTTCTCCTTCTTCCCTAGTGCCTTAGATCTTGCCCACCATCCCATCTTGATCTTTGTTCATTACACTGGTCTACAATTTTTGAGAAGTCGTCTGCTTCAGAGATAAAATGTGCTATTTATTATGTATTTTGATGTGCTGAATTCAAATATGACAATTAAAACAACTGATTGGCTACTGTTTCTAAGATACTTAAGTTTTTACATTTTATGTCTATGTATATTGTGTAGATAGTAGAGTTTTAATCATAAATTGTAAACCTAGGTCTTTTCATGTGTTTATGGTTGCTTTACAGGATAATATTTCACCTGTCCTGTTTATGTAACACTTTAAAAATCAGCAAAAGGGTTATATAAATAAAATTTATTATGAAACAAAAGGCAAAAAACTATTATGTACATAGTTTAGTCCTATTCAGTGTCTACTCGGCGCTTCTTGGCTTGTCTCTTGTATTCATTAAATGGAGCATCACTTGTCACTGTCCAGCAATAGTCTGCAAGCATTGATGGGCTCCATTTGCCCTGATAGCGTTTCTCCATTGTTGCAATGTCCTGGTGAAATCGCTCGCCGTGCTCGTCGCTCACTGCTCCGCAGTTCGGTGGAAAAAAATCTAGATGAGAGTGCAAAAAACGTATCTTTAGTGACATGTTGCAACCAAGGCTTTTATATGCCTTGAGGAGGTTTTCCACCAACAACCTGCAGTTGTCTGCCTTGTTGTTTCCGAGAAAATTTATTGCCACTAACTGGAAAGCTTTCCATGCTGTCTTTTCCTTGCCACGCAGTGCATTGTCAAATGCATCATCTCGAAGAAGTTCACGAATCTGAGGACCGACAAAGACACCTTCATTTATCTTAGCTTCACTTAACCTTGGAAATTTTCCATGAAGGTACTTGAAAGCTGCTTGTGTTTTGTCAATGGCCTTGACAAAGTTCTTCATCAGATCCAGCTTGATGGGTAAGGGTGGTAACAAAATCTTCCTTGATTCAACAAGTGGTGGATGCTGAACACTTTTCCTCCCAGGCTCCAATGACTGTTGGAGTGGCCAATCTTTCTTGATGTAGTGGGAATCTCTTGCACGACTATCCCATTCGCAGAGAAAACAGCAGTACTTTGTGTATCCAGTCTGCAGACCAAGCAAGAGAGCAACAACCTTCAAATCGCCTCAAAGCTGCCACTGATGTTGGTCATAGTTTATGCACTTCAAAAGTTGTTTCATGTTGTCATAGGTTTCCTTCATATGGACTGCATGACCAACTGGAATTGATGGCAAAACATTGCCATTATGCAGTAAAACAGCTTTAAGACTCATCTTCGATGAATCAATGAACAGTCTCCACTCATCTGGATCATGAACGATGTTGAGGGCTGCCATTACACCATCGATGTTGTTGCAGGCTACAAGATCACCTTCCATGAAAAAGAATGGGACAAGATCCTTTTGACAGTCACGGAACATGAAAACCCTAACATCACCTGCCAGGAGATTCCACTGCTGTAGTCTGGAGCCCAACAGCTCTGCCTTACTCTTGGGTAGTTCCAAATCCCTGACAAGGTCATTCAGTTCACCTTGTGTTATGAGGTGTGGTTCAGAGGAGGATGGGAGAAAATGTGGGTCCTGTGACATTGATGGTTCAGGACCAGAAGTTTCATCCTCTTCCTCTTCCTCGTCTGACTCAAGTGAGAATGATTCTGGTGCATCAGGAACCTGCAGTCCTTCTCCATGGGGTACTGGGCATATAGCTGATGGAATGTTTGGATAATGCACAGTCCACTTTTTCTTCTTTGACACACCTTTCCCAACTGGAGGCACCATGCAGAAGTAACAATTGCTGGTATGATCTGTTGGCTCTCTCCAAATCATTGGCACTGCAAAAGGCATAGATTTCCTTTTCCTGTTCAACCACTGGCGAAGATTTGTTGCACAAGTGTTGCAGCATATGTGTGGGGCCCACCTCTTGTCCTGATCTCCAATTTTGCAGCCAAAATAAAGGTGATAGGCTTTCTTAACCATAGTGGTTATACTGCACTTTTGTGATGCAAAAGTCACTTCACCACAAACATAGCAGAAGTTATCTGCACTTTTCACACAAGTACGAGGCATCTCTGCTCACTTTGGCTAAACAGAACTGTGTCCCTTTGCAAAATCAAACATTGACAAATAAGAGAGCATGACACTGTATGATTTCTAGAGCTGATATAGGGCAATTTGTTCAGCAGAGTGATGTAAACTTTGTTATGATTGCATCATCCATGACTTCTAGGAATAACATGATGCAATTCATATCATGTATGACGCAATACCAGCTTCAGATTGCATCATTCATTGTTTTGCCTAAAAAGCAAGTACTGTCCAAACCCAGTCATAGATTTATTCATAGATCCAGTCAAAGATGTATTTTAGTCATTTCTGGTTTAAATTGAGATCCCTTCCCTTTATAACTCGCTTATCCTCCGCCATTCCCAAGTTAAGGGTCGTATATACTGACCCAATAGCATATCTTGAAAACTAGAGCCAATCAACAATTTTAAGCAGCATTTTTGTTCTCAGTGACCCAGAATTAGTAAAGTTTGACGACATTTATTTCAGAAGCATTTTGGCTGTAGAGCAGTGTTATGTGTCTATTTTTAGATCATACGTTCCTCTGAACGGTGGCCTTCTCATCTCATGTGTCTAATAACCCAGTGGGGTCTGAACCCCTGATGTTTGGAGCTTAGATTCAGATAAGCACCCTAGAAGTGCGGATGCTCCCCTGAACCTCTTGCATTGGAAACCTCATGAACACAGGAGATAGTTCTGATAGTACTTGCCTTCAGTGGAGCCGGAAGTATTCCAAGAACAGCCTCTCTCACGTTATTCGAGCACTTCTGCTACCAGTGCCCCTCCTGGAACAGTGCAGAGGAGCTGTGAAAATGATAAATAGTGGTGCCCTATTATGGAAAAGCCCTATAGAGTTTACTGGGGTGAATCTGATAGGGTTCTCTATACAGCTCGAATAGGGTCTCATAGCAATCCCTCTAAAAACATATATAGACTGACAGCCTTTCTATAGGACTTTTAAACCACTTTATATAATTTAATAACAACAATAGTCCTGGGGAAATGTATAGGCTGGTTTAAAGGGATCTCATTCTCTATTCAGTTCTCTAGGTAGGCCTTGTCGATAAGAGGATTGGGGAAAGTCTTCTAAACTCTTCCAGATCTCCAAGACAGAGCAGGTTCTGTTTGATTTCTGTTGAGTTTTGAGATTCTGATGCATTTCTCTCTTTTCCAGACTGGTTCACCACTCCAAATTCCAAAGGTGTCAATATCCTCGGGTCTGGGCCAACCCAACTGAGCCCAAACACCCCTCAGCTCTGAGGACTTTGGATTCAGAGCTGAATATTGCAACCCCAGACTTGTCTCTGGAATCATAGTCCTTTGCATTTATGCAGCTCCTTTCAGTGGAGATCTCGGTGCATTCATTTTAGCCAGGTATGTGAACAGCAGCAACCAAATGGAACGCAATCCTTGCCTGTATAGTAGGGGGCCCCATGGCCCAATGTGATTAATAAGGGGGCACTTTGAGATTTTGCTGGCCATTAAGACAGGTGACCAAGATTAGCAGGAGTTCAGCAGTGCTGGTTTCGCTGAAGTTCTTACAGGACCCCTGCAAGACATAGTAGCGTGGGTTGGGTCCTAGCCATTTTACGCTCCGCAAATCGTATTATCCACATTTTACATTTAGGCAAACTGAGATGCAGATGATCCAGTGACTTGCCCCAGGTCCCGCAGCAGTGCCGGGAATAGAGCCCAGAACTCGACTTCCATCTCCAGGCTCCGACCACAAGAGAATTCATTGGCTTTGAATGTGCGATGTTACCTCCTGGTATCTGAGGCCACAGAGTGGCTATGGGACCTACTACTAGTGACAGCTAAAAGAAATTTGGGGCTGAAACACAAAGGGTTCTAATCCCCACCCAGTGTGTGGGTGTGTGTCATTCAGACAGTAATTGCAGCTGTTGCCTGTCTACTCCACAGCTGCATGACTCACTAACGCTACAGAGAAATGCCTGTGTATTTCTGATGTTGTACGTCTTGTGGGTTTGTTTTCCTTTTCTCTCTATTTACCATTCTTTTGTGGTCAGGACTTGAAAAGGTTAAACTGTTTGTGATGCACCGCAGGGGCAGTCACTGACAATTCTGCTGCTAGTCTATAAATAGAAGGCTATGTTTCTAATCTGCTTGCCACTAGTTTCCACTCCCTGCCAGTTTTTTCCTGCTTTTTCCTGCAAAGAGGCATCCACAGCCTAGAACTGTCTGTGACCCTGACACTCTAGAATAATATATTGCTGGGGAGAGATTCTAGCAGCTGAATCCAGTTGTACAGTACTTGAAATGTTGTCAATATTTATGTAACTAATTCTGATGGAAAGAAAGAAAGAGAAAGAAAGTGGGGAGGAAGGGAAGAAACCCTAGCAAAGAGTTAGAGATCCCAATTTGTATGTGCCATAAAATAAATAAACCCAGGCAGCAACTGACACATTGAAACCTGGAAACTGGAATTGCACCTATACACAACAATCCTGTCATTCCAAATGGAATTTTCGTCTCCATTCCCACTAAATGAGTGTCTATACCTGTGTTTCTCAAACGTTGGGTCCTGCCCCACCAGAGGGTCGTGGGAAGGGTCTAGATGGGTCACACGTCACTAATCCCCACCCTTTGTGTGCCCCAGAAATGCTCTTCCCTGCTAGGGCTGCCTAGGGAGGACAGTTTTTCCCAGGCCCCCCATTTGAGAGGGTTCCCAAACTGAGTGGTGTTGTGACTGGGTGCACGAGGTCACAGCACCATTCAGGTTTGGCCTGGCGAACCCACGGGGCCAAGGAGGGGAGCAGTGTTGGCAAGAGGGGTGCTCTCCGTACCTTGACACAGAGGACTCTTGCTGAGAGGGGAATCTGTGCTGTTTGGTTTCTGTCTTTGGGACCCCTGACCTGAAAGGAACTGTGAGAGGCAAATTGTCTCCCAGCACAGAGACAGGCAGCCTGCGGGGCTGTTCTGGGTTTGCTGTTGTTTTGGTGTAGCCTGTCTTCCACTCTCACTGAAAGAAGTGAGGACCTCAAACTACGGGGGTGTAGCAGGAACCCTGTTACTGTTCTCTGTCCACGGAGGGGGCAGGGCTGGGAGACACAGAGCAAGGGATCTGGGGGGAGCTGAGCAGGGGGCTTGGAGACCAAGCCAGGCTGGTGAGGGCAGGGGAGGAGAGGGAAGGGGGGGGAGGGGAGGGGGAAGCAGGGTGCTGGGGAGCGGAGTTAGCCATGTGAAAAGCATGCAATTTTGTGTTTTTCTTTTTTCTTTCATGTTTGAATATTTTTAAAAATTAAAAATAGTAAATATTATTTTAGAGACACAGACGCACACATCCACACGCACAGGCGCTCTATACAGGTCATGGTGGGTCCCCAAAAATGACAAATTGCAGCTGGTGGGTTGCCTTAGTAAAAAGTTTGGAACCACTGAGCTATAAAAATATTTCCCATATCACTTGAGGGAGAAAGGCTGGTCTTGGGGTTAACACGGCGCACTGGGAGTTAGGCGATGTGGAGTCTGTTTCCCACTCTGGCATTCACTCACTGTGTGACTTTGGGCAGGTCCTCAGTTTCCCCACTTGCAAAACAAGGTTGATTACCCACCTCCCCCCACCAGGTTGATGCTTGTTTCATTAATGCTGCTAAGCGCTTTGGGATCCTCCGATGGAAGGCACAACGGACGTGCAGCGCTGAGTTGTGATTAGATCAAATATGCAGACGAGAAGGGATGCTTCTTTATCAGTGAATTAGTGATTGAATGGGAGTAGAACAAACCCATCAATGATGTAGTTTAGAAAACCCAATAGATTCTGTTTCATTTGCAGTAGCAGCCCATGTTTGAAGACATTTGCAAAAGAGCATTTTCTAGGAAGGAGTCCGGGAAGCAATGAAAACCAAAGGAGTCAAACATCCCGAAATGTGCCAGTTATTAATCATGTGGCTCCTTCTGAATAGCCTGCTGATTGTACCATCTCATTCTCGGCAGGTCAGCTCACAAACTAAGGGCTTCATTCTGCCTTTCATCACAGCCCTGAGATAAGGGTCACATATAAGTTGCCCCATTGTAGAAGCAGCCCCAGGAGGCACTGGGACTCAGTCCAAGTTCCTCCTCTAAGTCCCCCTTACTCCGGGAGGAGGGGGTAGTAATTTGCTGCCGGCCTTCACCAGTGAGAAATTATTAACCTTCTGCACTGGCGCAATCATTCTAGTCAGCGAGTAGAGGGGATGGGGCCAAGGCTCTGCCCACTCCTCACCTGCTTGCTCCTAGAATCATAGAATATCAGGGCTGGAAGGGACCTCAGAAGGTCATCTAGTCCAACCCCTGTTCAAAGCAGGACCAATCCCCAGACAGAGTTTTGCCCTAGATCCCTAAATGGCCCCCTCAAGGATTGAACTCACAACCCTGGGTTTAGCAGGCCAATACTCAAACCACTGAGCTATGTAGGAATACCCAGGCAAGTAGTCCCACTTATCCCTACACACCTGGACCCCTGCTTGGGGTAGCCCATCTGAGGCACAAAGGGGATTCTCACGTGAGCTGCTCAAAATTCTTCAGATGAACCTTTTCCTGGCCAAAAAAATGTGTACTTGAGTGGACTGAACCATTTAGCGAATTCAGGTCAGTATTGCTGAACTGTTTCATCCGTAAAAGAAGAGACAAAACATTCCCCAAAAAGTTAAAACATCTTGAGTTTTCCATTTGACACAAGTTTGTGGTTAGAAATTTGCTTCCATTTTATTCTTTCTAACCAAAAAAAAAAAAAAAAGGTCAAAACTCCATGAAAACAATTTTTTTGATGTTTTCAAAAAACGGTTTTGTTTCCAGTTGACCCTGATGAGTGTTGAGATCCTAATGAGTCATCTAAGGTAAATATCTGTGAGTCCCAATGGTCCAGCCAATCCACTAGCCAAGGCCTAACCATGTGATCCCAAGGCAGGTATGTGTTCCTAATAGAAGCAGCCACTCCAGTCTGCTCCATGTTGCTACCTTTTAGGGGATATTTCCAGCTGCCTGGTAGTTCTGACAGACTACTCCTGCTTCAGCCTGTACCATCCCCTGCTCTAGCCTGGGCCTGCCATGGCCCAGCTGTCTTGACAGACCCAAAACATTTTTTTCCATTGTTGAGAACTGAAAAATCAATTATTTGCACAGCTCTACTTCTCACTGCCTGGTGTATCCCAAGTGATGGTGTAGCCCTAAGTCAGTGTGTGGGTAGGAGATCCTCCAAGTGTCACAGCAAGTGACTGTCTGAGAGGAGACCCTGTGAGTCCCTGACCCTCTGCTGCTGGGGTTGGGGCTCTTTGGGTGAAACGTATAATTAATTATAATTTGCATTAACAGCAGTGCCTATGATTCCCAGTCCTGGGCCAGGACCCCATTGTGCTAGGCGCTGTACAAACACAGATCAAAAAGACAGTCCTTGCTCCAAAGAGCTAGATTTAAAGCTGACTGCCTCATTAGAGAACCCATCACCCCTTTTGCAAGAAGAAGATTATTCTTATTTGTTCTTTCTTGTTTGCGAATCAATTTTCCAAGATGTTTTGAGGTCTGGGCATACAGAAGGTGAAATACACACTTAAGTCAGTGTGAGCTGTGTGTAGTCAGCACTTCTCAGGATCAGACCCAAATTAAGGGAGAAAAATAGTTGGGGGCCATCCACACCACCTCTCTGCCTCTCATTTTCCTCCATTCATCTATCTCTTTCTTCTTCCAAAGTCCAGCTTTCCGACTTGGGCATCTAAATTGGATGCCTAAATCCTGAACCTGCATGAGAGAAAGGAGGGTCAGGACAAAACTGGGAGGAAAGATCAAACCAGTATCTTAGATACCTATATACAAATGCGAGAAGTATGGGTAATAAGCAGGAAGAACTGGAAGTGCTAATAAATAAATACAACTATGACATTGTTGGCATCACTGAAACTTGGTGGGATAATTCACATGATTGGAATGTTGGTGTGGATGGGTACAGCTTGCTCAGGAAGGATAGACACACACAAAATGTACACACTTGGACTGAGATAGAGATGGACATAGGAGACGGAAGTGTTGAGAGTCTCTGGGTTAGGCTAAAAGGGGTAAAAAACAAGGGAGATGTCATGCTAGGAGTCTACTACAGGCCACCTAACCAGGTGGAAGAGGTGGATGAGGTTTTTTTTAAACAACTAACAAAATCATCCAAAGCCCAAGATTTGATGGTGATGGGGGACTTCAACTATCCGGATAAATGTTGGGAAAATAACACAGCGGGGCACAGACTATCCAACAAATTCTTGGACTGCATTGGAGACAACTTTTTATTTCAGAAGGTTGAAAAAGCTACTAGGGGGGAAGACTTGATTTTAACAAATAGGGAGGAACTCGTTGAGAATTTGAAAGTAGAAGGCAGCTTGGGTGAAAGTGATCATGAAATCATAGATTTTGCAATTCTAAGGAAGGGTAGAAGGGAGAACAGCAAAATAGAGACAATGGATTTCAGGAAGGCAGATTTTGGTAAGCTCAGAGAGCTGATAGGTAAGGTCCCATTGGAATCAAGACTGAGGGGAAAAACAACTGAGGAGAGTTGGCAGTTTTTCAAAGGGACACTATTACGGGCCCAAAAGCAAGCTATTCCGCTGGTTAGGAAAGATAGAAAATGTGGCAAAAGACCACCTTGGCTTAACCACGAGATCTTGCATGATCTAAAAAATAAAAAGGAGTCATATAAAAAATGGAAACTAGGACAGATTACAAAGGATGAATATAGGCAAACAACACAGGAATGCAGGGGCAAGATTAGAAAGGCAAAAGCACAAAATGAGCTCAAACTAGCTACAGGAATAAAGGGAAACAAGACTTTTTATCAATACATTAGAAGCAAGAGGAAGACCAAAGACAGGGTAGGCCCACTGCTTAGCGAAGAGGGAGAAACAGTAACAGGAAACTTGGAAATGGCCGAGATGCTTAATGACTTCTTTGTTTCGGTCTTCACTGAGAAGTCTGAAGGAATGCCTAACATAGTGAATGCTAATGGGAAGGGGGTAGGTTTAGCAGATAAAATAAAAAAAGAACAAGTTAAAAATCACTTAGAAAAGTTAGATGCCTGCAAGTCACCAGGGCCTGATGAAATGCATCCTAGAATACTCGAGGAGGTATCTGAGCCTCTAGCTATTATCTTTGGAAAATCATGGGAGACAGGAGAGATTCCAGAAGACTGGAAAAGGGCAAATATAATGCCCATTTATAAAAAGGGAAATAAAAACAACCCAGGAAACTACAGACCAGTTAGTTTAACTTCTGTGCCGGGGAAGATAATGGAGCAAGTAATTAAGGAAATCATCTGCAAACACTTGGAAGGCGGTAAGGTGATACGGAACAGCCAGCATGGATTTGTAAAGAACAAATCATGTCAAACCAATCTGATAGCTTTCTTTGATAGGATAATGAGTCTTGTGGATAAAGGAGAAGCTGTGGATGTGGTATACCTAGACTTTAGTAAGGCATTTGATATGGTCTCGCATGATATTCTTATCGATAAACTAGGCAAATACAATTTAGATAGGGCTACTATAAGGTGGGTGCATAACTGGCTGGATAACTGTACTCAGAGAGTTGTTATTAATGGTTCCCAATCCTGCTGGAAAGGCATAACGAGTGGGGTTCCGCAGGGGTCTGTTTTGGGACCGGCTCTGTTCAATATCTTCATTAACGACTTAGATATTGGCACAGAAAGTACGCTTAATAAGTTTGTGGATGATACCAAACTGGGAGGGAGTGCAACTGCTTTGGAGGACAGGGTCATAATTCAAAATGATCTGGACAAATTGGAAAAATGGTCTGAGTTAAACAGGATGAAGTTTAACAAAGACAAATGCAAAGTGCTCCACTTAGGAAGAAAAAATCAGTTTCACACATACAGAATGGGAAGAGACTGTCTAGGAAGGAGTACAGCAGAAAGGGATCTAGGGGTTATAGTGGACCACAAGCTAAATATGAGTCAACAGTGTGATGCTGTTGCAAAAAAAGCAAACATGATTCTGGGATGTATTAACAGGTGTGTTGTGAGCAAGACACGAGAAGTAATTCTTCCGCTCTACTCTGCTCTGGTTAGGCCTCAGCTGGAGTATTGTGTCCAGTTCTGGGCACCGCATTTCAAGAAAGATGTGGAGAAATTGGAAAGGGTCCAGAGAAGAGCAACAAGAATGATTAAAGGTCTTGAGAACATGACCTATGAAGGAAGGCTGAAAGAATTGGGTTTGTTTAGTTTGGAAAAGAGAAGACTGAGAGGGGACATGATAGCAGTTTTTAGGTATCTAAACGGGTGTCATAAGGAGGAGGGAGAAAACTTGTTCACCTTAGCCTCTAAGGATAGAACAAGAAGCAATGGGCTTAAACTGTAGCAAGGGAGGTCTAGGTTGGACATTAGGAAAAAGTTCCTAACTGTCAGGGTGGTTAAACACTGGAATAAATTGCCTAGGGAGGTTGTGGAATCTCCATCTCTGGAGATATTTAAGAGTAGGTTAGATAAATGTCTATCAGGGATGGTCTAGACAGTATTTGGTCCTGCCATGTGGGCAGGGGACTGGACTCAATGACCTCTCGAGGTCCCTTCCAGTCCTAGAATCTATGAATCTATGATCAAATCAGCCCTTTTGGGTGCCTAAAATGGATATTTGGGTAATTAAAGAGCCCACCTGAGTGCCCAAAATTCAGGCACGTGGCAGAGAGGTGAAGAGTAATCGCACCAGTCTGGCTCCATGGCTCAGGAACTCGGAGTTCAGTTCCTGGCTCTTACCTTGGTCAATTCACGTAGAGCTTGTCTACACTACCACTTAAGTTGATGTAATTTACATTGCTCAGGGGTATGAAAAAGCCACCACCCAAGTTACATCGACCAAAGTGCTGTCCACACCAGCGCTAAGTCGGTGGGAGACATTGTCCAACCGACATAGCTCCCGCCTCTCACTGAGGTGGAGTAATTATTCTGACAGGAGAGCGGTCTCCCATCGGCCTAGCGCGTCTTCACAAGACAGTTGTGCAGACTAGCCCTTAATCTCTCTGGGGAAGTGCATCCAACATGATGTTAAACATGGTTTTGCCTTCAGAGAGAAATGGGGCACTTAGATTTAAAAACATAACCAGTTGTGGTTGTGCTTACATTTAGAAGGGATTTTGAGAAACTCCCTCCTTTCATAATATAGTATTTATGAAATTATAATCCCCGTTATATAAATACCCATAATATTATACATCACTTTCAATAACTTTATTGCTATAGTCAGATAGAGATGTGCTGCCCCAAAGATGAATACATGGATGTATCGATATATGGTCCCTGTGGGGTAGATGGAAGCTTTTAGAAAATAAGTCGGTCTTGGATTGGGGTCCATTGTTAGACAGGGCTATGCTGTCTCATAGTCTGAGGCACTGTTACTTTGGTGGTTCTTTGGATTTCCTATAGTGAAGTAGAAAAGATTTCTGTCCATTTTAGTCCATACATTACACAGTGCACTTGGCTCATGACCACAGCCAGGGGCTTGCTTCCTTGGGATGCAGCTACCCAAAGGAAATTTTTGGAGCCTGAGAAGAGGGAAGCAAAAAGGAAGAGGCATGTGAGTAGCAGGGTCCTGCTTGAAGAGGCTCAGAGGAGCTGTAGACCTCCAATGGCACTGGGGATATATGCACCCATCGCAGTGTTGTGGGTACTGAGCGCGTGCGCTTGTGTACACTCTCCAGTGACCACGGTGTGGTTAGAGTCACTCCCCTACCATGTCCTCTACAGCATTGCACCTTCTCACCCCTTGTGCTTTTGGGAGCCTAGGAGGCCACATGATGGATGCTTGCCATGCAGGAGTATTAGGGAGCAAATGCACTCTCTGCACGTCCCTTCCCAAATACCTCTGCACATGGGCAGACATCGTTCAGCCTTTAGCACTTTGCATGTGCCTCCTGCCCTTGCAGGGAAGTTATCCTTCCCATCTCACCTTAACTCACTCTGCAGAAGGCCATGCTAGGTACCCAGCCTGTTTTGTGTCCCATGCTCCTGGGAGTTCCTTAAACCAAGGCACTGAGGCTCTGCGTAAGGTAAGGGACAGAACTATGATCCGTAGCGATCATGTCTGCATGTCCCTTGCTAAATTCCCAAAGCCCTGCCCCAGCATGCGATGGGCTCATTGTAAAACCTGGGTTACGTGTTCTGGGGCATAGGCGCCGACTTCCCCTTTGCCTGGTGGGTGCTCAACCCTCCCCCGCCCCTGGCCCCACCTCTTCCTGCCCCTGTCCCGCCCTCGCCCCACCTCCATTCCACCCCAAGTCCCTGCCCCACCCTGCCTTTTCCCACCCCAGCCCCTGCTCCACCTCTTCTCCGCCTCCTCCCCTGAACATGCTGCATCCCTGCTCCTCCCCCTCCCTCCTGGAAAGTCCTAAGCACTGCCAAACAGCTGTTAGGCGGCGGGGCGGGGGAGTGGGAAGCACTGGGAGGGAGGGGGAGGAGCAGGACGCGGCACGCTGCGGGGTGGGGGAAGGAGGCGAGGAGGGGGGAGCTTGGCTGCTGGTGGGTGCGGAGCACCTCGGAGCACTCACGGAGTCGACGCCTATGTTCTGGGGCCAAATCTATCAAAGGAGGAAGGCTAGTACAATGGTTAAGGCACTGGCCTGGCATAGTGGAGACCTAGGTTCAATTCTCTGCTCTGCCATAGACTTCCTGTGGGAGGCTGGGTAAGTCATTCAGCCTTCAGGTATTGTCTACACAGCACTCAGAAGGTGTGACGGCAGCACATGTAGATGTAACCAGGCCACCTTTGATCTAGCTAGCTTGCTTAAAAATGGCAGTGCCCCACATGCCCTCTGCAAGCTCACCTGGGACCCTGGGTATGCGTCACCACTCATGCTGCTGTGGCTTCACTGCTGTTTTTAGCAAGCTAGCTTGTGTATGTCTACACACGCTGCAGTCACACCTCTGCGTGAAGTGTGACACGCCCTGAGTGGCATGCACTGTGTGACTGGCTGAATGAGAGGCTGATTTAAGCCTCTTATAACTGAACTGACCAAAGGATAATAAATAACAAATGTGGAGGAAATGGCTTGTGCCTACTCAGTGTTGGTTCCTGGGCAAAGGGACAAGACTTGGAAACAATCATAGGCTGTGGTGTCTTTGAGCCTAGGCTGAATAACCCCTGGGCAATTTACCAAACAAAGTTTGCAGCCATTCCTCCACTATTTCATTGCTCCCACACTGAGTGCATGCAATGGGTATCTGGATGCAGAAATTGGCGCTGCGCAAAGCCAGACATGCTGGTCTGAGTTGCACGGTAAGGGGGCTGGAGAAGGGGTAGGTGGTTCCAGGGGGCAGTCAAGGGACAGGGAGCTGGGGGGTTGGATGGGGCGGAGGTTCGGGGGGGCAGTCAGGGGCAGGGAGAAGGGGAGGTTAGATGGGTCGGGGGTAGATGAGTCAGGGGTTTGGGGGCAGTCAGGGGACAGGCAGCAGTTGGATAGGCATGGGAGTCCCAGGGGTTTGTCAGGGGACAGGTAAGGGGTGGGTTCCTGTGGGGAATTGGGGGGGGGGGTCTCAGGAGGGGGCAATCAGGGACAAGGATCAGTGGGGCTTAGATAGGGGGTGAGGTCTTGGGGGGCAGTTGGGGCAGGGGTCCTGGGAGGGGGTGATCAGGGGACAGGGAACAGGGGGGGTTGGATGGTTTGGGGTTTCTGTGGGGGGTAGTTGGAGGGGGTGGATGGTGACAGGGTGGGGCTACCCTCCCTCCCCGTGAAGTGTCCTATTTTTTGAATGTTAAAATATGGAATCCCTACTCCCAGTGCAGCTCTCCATTCACAGCGGGCTGCAGCATGAGGTCTCAGCTTCCTCCCTCCCTCCCTCTCTTTCCTGTTGGTAGTGGCCAAGGGAATGCTGGGAAATGTAGTTCTTTCCCTGCTCCAGGGCTGGCTCTATAGGCAGGGAGCTAACCAAGGAACTACAGCTCCCAGGGCCCCCAGTTGGTTCTCAGCTCCCATGCTGGATCCCTGCCGCCCCCGCAAATGGGCTGCCCCAAGCATGTGCTTGCTTTGCTGGTGCCTAGAGCCGTCCCTGCCCCTGAGGGAGACTCCAGTGATGTTGCATAGGGTACCTGTGAGCAGGGCTGCAGAGAGCGGGTTCGGGCCCTGGTGAAATTTTTTTTTGCCCCCCCACCCCACCCCACCCCCCAGCAAGGGTGGACTGGTTAAACAGGGCCAATGAGAGGGGGGCAAGCCGGGCCCCAGGCCCCTTCCGGACTGCCGGGCCCCAGTAATTTGTACCGGCTTCCCCCCCTCTCGTCAGCCCTGCCTATGAGGAGAATGTGTCCCCTTTTGATTATTATTGGTCACCAGGTGGTTTTTCACTCCATTTCAGTTGGAATTCCATAAACTTTGTCTTTGGGCAAGTGCTAAATATTAACTTAGATTTGTGTTCAATAACATGTGTTTTGCTCCTAGAGCTAAACGCAGAAGGAGAAAAAATCACACAGGTCCCTGTAAAAAAAAATATTTACGAATCCCTAAATCAGCTAGACAGTGATATTATTGACTAGTAGTAACATGCTGGTGGGACTCCAACATCCATAGAGTAAATACACCTCTACCCCGATATAATGTGACCCGATGTAACATGAATTCGGATATAACGCGGTAAAGCAGCGCTCCGGGGGGGCGGGGCTGCGCACTCCAGTGGATCAAAGCAAGTTCGATATAACGTGGTTTCACCTATAACGCAGTAAGATTTTTTTGGCTCCCAAGGACAGCATTATATCAGGGTAGAGGTGTAGAAGGAGCAAGATAGACACATGCATTTTGCATAAACCCAGCTAACAATCTAGGAACCATCGTTTTAAGCCACATAAGGGGAGCCTGCATTCGCTGATGAAGACGA
Organism: Chrysemys picta bellii; assembly: GCF_011386835.1. NCBI lineage: Eukaryota > Metazoa > Chordata > Testudines > Emydidae > Chrysemys > Chrysemys picta. Next base: position 9,597,961 of record NC_088801.1, on the reverse strand, counting down.
TGCACAGAACCTCACTGAGCTGAGTGAAGACTGTAAAACCTTCTCAATCAGACAATGGGCTGAAATGGAACCAGTATGTGCAGGAATGACATTACCCACGAATCCCTGCTAATCCAGGATGACATCCTTATCACATGAGGATATAATCACCCTTGTAGGGCACCCTACATCTCCAGAGTGCTGTACTGGCCTTGACAAATCCATCCTCTCACCACCCTTGTGGGGAGGATACAGTTATCCCCCACCACAAGGGGGAAACTGGGCCACAGAACCGTGAAGCAACTTTTGGCCAAGGAGCTCTCATGGCTGAACTGGTAGATTCATTCTCTTGGTGGGATGTGGAGAAAGCCATACTCTTCACTGGGTGGTCTCTACCTTCCTCCTCAACGTCACCCACCCAGGACACCCCGGGCTAAGCCAGGACATCCGGGGCTGTCAGCCTGGTTCACAGTCCTGAGGACTATGCTGTATGTGTATTTCCAACCTTAAAGGAAGTGCTCTAAAGACTTTGCTTTTAGGACACTGCCAATAATCTCCATCCTGTGGTACTTCCTCACCCACCAGCTTTTAGGGCTGGCAGCCCCAACCCTTCCTCAGCTAGCACCATTCCATCTGTGATCCCTCCAGCTTTCTGAAGCAAGTACTGTACCTCCTATAGTAATGGAGAGTCATCCATGGCCCCTGCCTATCCCATTTACTTTAGCTGTTCCTTCATCCACACCTTCCAGGACACCTATTTCCTTCAAAATGTCCCCTTCAGAGTAATCAGCATGGGGCTGGCACAGCAGATTTTCCTTTTAAATGCAGAGAGACTAGGTACAGGGAAGAACTCCAGCCACTAATAGTGGGATGCAGGCCTCAACTGATATAGTTCATTATGAGACCTGAATCATAAGGATCTCCTAAGTCTAGGGGACCAGAGTCAACCACTTACCAGCATGTGTTGCTTTTCTTTTTTCCACAGTTACTTCACAGAATTGTAGTTCTTCCATAACCCAGTGACCTAATTTTGTTTCTGGGTTAGCCCAAATATAAGGTATGGCTTTCAACATGTGCTTATGTTTATTGGCTCCAGAGCTAATGCCCAATCAGACCTTTTGTTTCTGACCCCAGTGGCGGGAAATAACATCCCCTCCATAAAAATCATGCAATGTTTACAGTTAAACTAGCAATGAGCAAACTCTGTGGGCTGATGCTACAGCAACCAGATCTCGATCAGCACCTAGAAAGCGATAAGTAAAGAGGGACATTTATGCCCAGGTCCTGCCCCTTCAGGCCCCATCCCGCAGCAGGAAAGCTGTTACTGCTGCATCTGGGGCAGGCAACAAAGGGAAATTCTCTCTGCAGGGTTATGGAGCAGGACTTGTAGGCAGACTGATGTCGTGCACAGGACAGAATCACTGGCCCAAGACCAATGTCCACGGATGCAGTGGCCTACAGCTGCTACTATAACCCACACACTGGAGTGCCCCACAGACTGGCTTGAGGAGGAGGTGTCTATTTTCCCATCATTCACACAAGTCCTCCACACAGCCCTGGTACTCAGTTGTTTTTCACAGGAGCAGGATTTCCCTCATAGCATGGATACGGGGGGCACCTCAGCACAGCAAAGGCAGCGTTAATACGACTCTGTGTCTACCTTTGGCTACAGTCCTCCAACCAGGTCATGTCTCCCAGGAGTGAGAGTAGCCTGTACAAGATACAGGGCAGCTGGATCGGAGGGTGTGTGTACTAAAAGGCATGGACCTGCACCCTTGATCTTAGGACTTGCCACATACACGGCTCTGGTCATGGAGAATCTGTGTGAGCTCCAAAGGCTTGAAGGGAGTGGGGCACAAAATTTGCACCCTGCCTGTCCCCTCCTAGCTCAGCTTTTTGGACACATGCCTATGCACAGCCCAAGGGTTGCATCTGGCCCCATAATTGTAGATACTCTGCAAATATCCCAAACCAGCACTTAACGTAGCACTGCACAAACATGGGTCCCTATTGTTTTCCCATGAGGTGAACAGTGGTACCAGGAACAAGCCTGGTTTTCTGAGAGGTGGTGCAAGAGCCATCTCTGAGCTGCACATGTGTTTCATCAGTTTACAGTCCAAGGTAAATCAATGAAAGGTCTTTTATGCAAATGCATGCCGATGTTCACAGGCGCCCAGGTAAAGCAGGCAGGAGCAACCATGTTCTCCCATCATCACTGGGGCAGCAGCTTAGTCTTGGCTACTTAAAGGTACAGTCCCTCCGCTTGTAAATCATGTGGCTGCATTGCCCACCCTGCCTCTGAATTAAAAAAACCAAAATACTTCATACTTCCCTAGCATCTGTCATCTGAGGATCCCATAGGGCTTTACAAACCTGAAGCACACGCTCCCACCCCCTCGGATAGGGAGTTACATTCCATGTTCCTGAGGAGCGGAGCTGCTGAGCAGCGCCTATGTCCCAGAGCGTCAGGTGATCTTGTAGATGCCCGGGCCCAGGCCACTGAGGGCCATGAAGATAAGGACTGAGACCTTGAACTTGACACTTGAATATTGCATATAGATGTGGTCTCCTCATCTAAAAAAAGATATCCTGGCATTAGAAAAAGTTCAGAAAAGGGCAACTAAAATGATTAGGGGTTTGGAACGGGTCCCATATGAGGAGAGATTAAAGAGGCTAGGACTTTTCAGCTTGGAAAAGAGGAGACGAAGGGGGGATATGATAGCAGAATATAAAATCATGAGTGATGTGGAGAAAGTGAATAAGGAAATGTTATTTACTTGTTCCCATAATATAAGAACTAGGGGCCACCAAATGAAATTAATGGGCAGCTGGTTTAAAACAAATGAAAGGAAGTTCTTCACACAGCGCACAGTCAACCTGTGGAACTCCTTGCCTGAGGAGGTTGTGAAGGCTAGGACTATAACAGGGTTTAAAAGAGAACTGGATAAATTCATGGTGGTTAAGTCCATTAATGGCTATTAGCCAGGATGGGTAAGGAATGGTGTCCCTAGCCTCTGTTTGTCAGAGGGTGGAGCTGGACGGCAGGAGAGAGATCATTTGATCATTACCTGTTAGGTTCACTCCCTCTGGGGCATCTGGCATTGGCCACTGTCGGTAGACAGGATACTGGGCTGGATGGACCTTTGGTCTGATCCAGTATGGCCGTTCTTATGTTCATGGCTGCGACAGTGGGCGACATGCCATGCGTTGAGCACCTCGGTCCAGTGGACACTGCAAAAACCACCATGGCAGTTGGTCCTAACTGACCCTTGTTGGGAGTTGCAGCAGAGATGCCAAAGGCTTAATGGGCCACATAGACCCAGTGTCTATAGGTGGCTCCTCAGTTCAGGCGACGCGTGGGTGGGATTAGAGTTATCTATTTTTGTACTGTGGTTGTAAACAGAGGCCCCCTCTCAGGGGCAAGACCATTGAAATCCACACACCTCCTGGGTGTGGTGCTCTGTCCTCTCTAGTGGCACCAAGGCCACTTAGAGATTGAGTCTGCTCTACAGCCTTAGCTAAGAGCAATGTGGCTTTTAGCTCATGCAGTAGAGTCTCATGCATTTCGCTCCAGACGTCCCAGGTTTGATCTCACCCACAGATGATCGGGGTCTGTTGGTGTTACATACACACAGAGGGTAAAATGATGGCCCTTTCCCCAAAGAGTTTACAGCTTGCACAGTTGCAGTGTAGGTTCAGTGTGGGTAAAGAGAGGACGTCTGTTTCAGGGCTGTCCATCTGGCACCTTTCACCAGCACTTACCTAGTAGTATGGGGGGAGGGGTGAGAGGGAGCAGGAGGGTTTAGTAGAGAAAAAGGCCAGATGCTCTGCTGGTGTCAATGGTCATAGCTCCATTGATGTCAACTGGGCCAAACGAGCTGTGCCCCCTTGCACCAGCTGAGGAGCTGGCCTGAAGAGCACATGGATACAGATTGTCTCCCGTTGGCACCGGCTGATAGAAGAGCTGATGAAAGGCTGTTCTGGGACAGAGAGAACTGGACAATACCGTTAACACTCTTGGCAAAAATCTCTGCAAATGGGTATTTGAAAATCCCTCTTATCACTGTGTGTGTAAGAATTGGCTGCTTCCCAATCAGATTACAGATCAAGACACACCATGCAGCCTATCACTCAGCAGTCACTACCCTTGACCAATGGCTGGGCTGACAGAGGAAAGACATTTGTACAACCATTTGTCAACTTTTTCAAGGTCTTCAAGCTAACAGATCATAGTTTATCTCTGCCAAATTATATCTCCTGGGAGTCTGACATCTGCTGCTTTTAAAATCACTGCGTTGTAGATGGCTGAGCCCTGACTAAGGCTTCAGTTGACAACCGTGCTGTCTACAACTGGATTTAACAGCACAATTCTTAATGTGGAAAAGGAGGTGTGAGCTGTGGAATAAGAAACAATTAGGGCCAGACCCTCAGCTGGTGTATATCAGTATAGCACCATTGAATTGAGGGATAGCTCAGTGGTTTGAGCATTGGCTTGCTAAACCCAGGGTTGTGAGTTCAATCTTTAAGGGAGCCATTTAGGGATCTGGGGCAAAAATCTGTCTGGGAATTGGTCCTGCTTTGAGCAGGGGGTTGGACTAGATGACCTCCTGAGGTCCCTTCCAACCCTGATATTCTGTGATTCTAAGAGCTGGTGAACAATAAGAGCAGAATGATCTACTGGATCACATGTAGGAGACCTGGGTTCTATACTGGCTTGTGTCACTTCTGTCTGACCTTGAGCAAATCACTTAATTGCCACTTTCCTCATCTGCTCAAATAAGGATTAAGATGCTTCCTTTCCATTGTAAAATGCATTGACATCTGTGGCTGCATAGCCCTATGAAATTCCTTGGCATTATTATAGAACAGAGCTGGTCAGCAAGTGGGTTCCATTCCCCCCCCCCCACCCCCGGCGTGGAAAATTCTGACTTTTCATCAAAAAAACAAAATCCTTAAAGTTTTTGTTATTTTTTACAAAAAGCTCACATTTTCTGCAGGAAGAGACACTTTTTGTGAAAAATGTCATTTTGTTGACATCCCAATTTTCCATCGAGAACCAGTTTTGATGGAAAATGTTCAACCCACCTGTGAAGGGGGCGACTCATTTCTAGAATGCCTCCTCATGGCCGGGTGTGGCATAGCGACTCTCTCCCCATTTGGCACCCCTCGCTCACAGCCTCTCTGGTCCTCCAGTGGCCTGTCGATTCCCACAACGCGGCTTTCCAGCCAGGTCTCAATTTAAGTCCATTCCTTTGAGGGTAACAAAAAGTCCAACAAACCAAGTTCCAAGAACTTGTATCAGGTCTTCGGCTCTGACTGTAGGCCCCATGGTCCTCACTTTCTTTTCTCAGGGCTCTCTGTCATCCTTGTCCCCTTTTCCAGCCACATGTCACCATACCAGAGGCTGGTAGGGGAACGTGGACCCTCACTACAACATTTTCCAGCCCAGGGATCCTATAGCTAGCAACAGAGGACTGCTTCATCCAACTCTTTGCTGCTGTCTTCCTGGGCTTCCTCCTACTCAACCTTTCTCCGGCATTCTCCTTCCACACGTTTCTGGGTTCACCATTCACTCAGGGCTAGGACTCGGAGTCCTCCCCGTAATGCCTTAACAAACCCAAACTAAAGGTACAAACTCAGACCAACTTCCATCTTCCTTAGGCTTGGCCTTTCATGACTCTTAAATTCCCTTTGCTGTTCCTCCACTGAACACCTCCCAGGCTTTCTCCCTGGAAGTCCAGTTCCTGCCCTTTTATCAGGACTTACCTGAAGCCTGCTCCACTCCCAATGGCTGCTTTGTCTCTCTCCTGGCCTCCTGCCAGACTTTTCCACTCACCAGTTCTCCCCTGGGCTTCTTCCTTGACCCTCCTGTTCTCTCCACTCTCTTTAATCCCGGTGAGTGACTGCAGAATCTCTCCCTGCAGCCTCCTTCTTCTCCTTGGCTTTTGTGGTACAGCAGACTCACTTCCTGAGTCCAGGACTGCCATTCAGTGGACTTCATAGATAGGTTCTGACTTAAGATCTGTCATCTTTCCCAGTATTCGTAAAGAATTGCAGAATAGCTTTTTTTTTTTTTTTAAACATTGGGCCTATTTCCCTAATATTCTGCGTAGGTGTGGCAAAGAAAATTTTCTTCTTCTGAGTTTTCCTTATAAATATCTCCTCTGCTGGTACAGTCTTTACAATTCCATAGGAGATGATTTATGGTTGCCTGGACCTTACATTTTTTGCTCACTCCATCCTTATGTTTGTTTATTAGAAATAGATTACTGTTTAATCCACCATGACCTGTTAACATTTTGAATAGAGCCACTTCACTCTTCCTCACAGGGCTTGGGTTATATCAGCATTTTCAGCTGTTGGACAAGCTTCATGGATTCCCTCCCCATGCTCCCTTTATTTCATGTGCCTGCAATTCTTGCCATTCCTTCCTTAGCTCATTTTTAAGTGTTTAAATCCTAGTTTGCTTAAGGGCACCTCGAGGTCAACTTGGTCAGGCTTAATAGCATTTTTTGCCTCTTTGTCTGCCAGTTTGTTACCAGCTATCCCTACATGTGCTGGGATCCATGCTAGGCCTATGGTCACATCCAATTGCTCCAGTTCGGTTCTTAGTGGTAATATTTCATTAAGGATATAGTTTCTGCTGTCAAACTTGCCATTGTATAGTGCTGGCAGCCCTGATAAGGAATCAGACAGGTTGGCCGCGGCAGCTGGCCACACATCTAAGGCCCAAGTTAGTGCCAGCAATAGCCATGAAGACAGAGATAAAGTTAATTGGTCTTATGGCTTTTTTGAGTCTGAATGCGGGCACGCAGAAAGCTATTCCCACTCTACCCATTCCTTCCACATTTCATGGAGATATAAATTTTCTATATCTTGTATATTTATCATTTTTCTCCTTTTGTTTATTTTGTGATATAATTCCATGCCTCTCTCAGGGGTAGTGGTTTTCCAGTGATAGAGTATTTCCCTATAGCTATAGATTTTGGCTTCTTTTAAGACTTTCTATTCACTAAGATCCTTTATCCTCTTTTTTACCCTCCTTACATGAGGAATTTTTGAGTTTTTATCCTACCTGCTCCCCACTTATTCCCAACAATCAGTATATATTAGCTTAGTGTTATCATCTTCACTATTATCCAGTTCATTAGCACAAAAGGTTAAGTCTAGGAGCTTTGTTCCAAGAGTGATAGGCATTTCTCTGGCAGCCCTCTTCTGCTCTCCACCTCCACCTCTCCTCCCTTTGTAGTCCTCTCCCTGCTCCACCCCAGCTGGGCTTTTTCCTCAGTTAATCCTGGTTGGGTTGTCCTTCCAGGTGCAGCCCAGTATGTTAATTGGCCTTGCAGATGCATATTAACCATTTTGGCAGCTGTGAGGGATACACGCACCATCACACAGCCCTATTGTAGAAACACAGGCAGACAAAATGACGCCCTGTGTCTACAGTGATGCCTGGTCTACACTACAAACTTAGGTCAATGCAAGTCACCTGGCATCGACCTATTTGTGCATGTGTCTACACTCAAATTTGTCTCTGGCCAATGTAAGTGCCCAATTACAGTGACACAATAAAAACACCTCCCCGAATGGCACAGAGCCACGGTCGACCTACTGGGCTCTACGAGTATAGAGACTGCATGACCTGTGTCAACCCAATGTCCCACAATGCCCAAGTCCCTGTGACAGTGACCAATCTGCTCACCATTTAAAACTGCACTGCCCAGAAGTCACAGAGACTGGAAGGCCTCTCCCCTGCTTTTAAAACTCTCACATGTTTTTGAAATGGCCTTCCCTTGTTGCCTGCCTTAGCAAGCACACCAAGTACCTCACCTTTGTTTTCTGCATCCAACTGACCACAGCTCCATGCAAACAGAGGTACTAAACACATTCCTGAAGGAGCAGGCAAGACCTGTTGGATCTCCTGGGCCTGTGGAGAGAAGAGACTGTGAAAGCTACAGATTGGCCATAGAAACATGGCTGTCTACAAGCCGGTTGCATGGGGGATGCAGGCAAAAGAGTAAAACAGGGATCAGCAGCAGTGCCATATGAAAATGAAGCAACTCCACCAGGGATACCACAAGGTAGGGGAGGGCTACAAGAAATCTGGTGTTGCTCTGCAGACCTGCTGCTTTTACAACAAACTGCATGTTGTACTTGGTGGTGACTCCACCCGACCCCACAGACCACTGGGGATACCTCGGAGGAGCCTAAGATGGAGACCCTGGCTGTGAACAGTGAGGAGGCGGAGAAGGGGATATGGCGGATGACTCCAACCATGCTGCAAGCCAGGACCTATTTGAAACGCTGCAGGAGTCTAGCCAGTTCTGCCAGGCAAGTGCAGACGAGCCCTCTGATGAAAGGGAAGGGAGCTAGGGTCGGTGTGGATGTGCATTTTTCCTTGCATTGTTCTATTGGCTTTTCTGTCCTCTCCCCCTACATCCCCAACCTTACAAGACAAGGGTATCAGCTTGTCATTGCTTTCCTGGTATATTATGAGAGAATGGAAAGTTAGGAAGTAAATGCAAAACAAATTCTTGAACGGCTCTATGGCAGTCCGACTGCATGATCCACATCAATTTGGTGTCCCGTGCTCAGGTAGAGATAGAACAAACAGAGGGAGAGCTGGCATCTGATTTTCATTCCTCTGTTGGATGGTGCACTTTCTTTGTGTGGAGAGGGATGTCCCTTTTATCCTCCTGAGATATCTTGATGAAACTTTCATAGAGATACTGTGCAATCCCCTCCCAAAGGTTTCTAGGGGTGGCTACTTTATTTCTTCCTCCCCTATAGGATGCTTTCTCATGCCATGCTGTGTTGAGTTCATCTGGCACCATTGCAGCCAACAGGCTAGCGGGATACAGGCCTGGGCGGCTTTGGGATGTCAGTAGCAGTTGGGATCTCTGTGCCCCTGTGAACCTCAGGAGTGAAATATCAGCCCAAATCACCAGTGCCTGTGGAAAATCGTGCCAATATTCACTGTCATTGCCGTAGACTTGAACCCATGGATCAGAGTTGAAATTTGATTGCTTCATACTACAGAAAATTCCCCCAGCTTTCCCCCTGCCGGGCCGTACTCACCATGGTTGGAGATGGAGACTGGTGCTGTATCAAGCTACTCCAAAGCTGAAGTGTCAATAAGTATTTCTTCTTACAAGTATTTATGGGAATAAGGGGAGTTTTGAAACTCATCATTCCCTTTTTGTCGTGACATTAAATTGAACGGCACATCTGCCTGCTTTTATCAGCAGCCTTGAGGGGTGCCCCCTCCATGCCTGCAGATTGCCTGACCCTAATGGGAGGAGAAGAAAGAGGACTAAGGGAGGACATTAGATCAGCTATACTGGGTCAGACCAATGGTCCAAATAGCCCAGTATCCTGCCAATGCCAGGTGCTTCAGAGGGAATTAACAGAATAGGGCAATTATCCCGTGAGCCATCCCCTGTCATCCAGTCCCAGCATCTAACTGAACAGAGGCTAGGGACACTCAGAGCATGGTGTTGCATCCCTGCCCATTCTGGCTAAGAGCCATCAAATGGACCTATCCTCCATGAACTTATCTGTTATACTTTTGGCCTTCACTACACCCCCTGGCAATGTTCTGCAAGATCCTCCAAGCCAGTGCTGCGCTGGACCATGAACAGAGGGCTTGGAGGGCCAAGATGACTGAGAGCATGCAGAAGGACAGAGGGGACAGAGAAAAGGCCAAGGAGTCCCAGCAGGACAAGTAGCAGGAAATGTATCAAGACATAATGGGTCTTCTCAGGCAGCAAACCCAAATGCTGCAGATCCTGGTTGACCTACAGGTGACCCAAAATCCTGGACTTATCAGCCTCTGCACACCTTGGAGAACATCATCATCAGGGGCGTGCACAGGAATAAAAATTCGGCCACTTTTGGAGGGGCACTTTCTGTGTCCCTCGTAGCCAGAGGAGCTGGTTCTCCCCCTCCCCTTCCCGCATGGCTGGAAGACTTGGCTCTTCCCCTCCCCCCGATGGCTGGAGGGGTTCGCTCTCCCCCGACAGTCTGAGGAGTTGAATCTCCCCCCGCGGCCCCAGGGCCAGAGGAGCTGTCATCTCCCGCCATGACCTGTGCATCTGCTTGAACCCCTCTTGCGCATTCCCTACCTCCCCCTATCCCCCCAAGATACCACATAGCATCACGGACTGCATCCTTACCCCTAACACCCGATGCCGGGGACAGCAAGGAAAAACAATTTTGCATAGCCTGACTTGTGACAACCACAAATGAGTGTCTATGTTGCCACAATGGACTACACTGAACTACCTTTTGTTTACCCAAATGGACATAAATGTTTACTTTCTTTTCAGCAGGCATTTTGAAAGTTTCACCCCATTAAGTTATGTTAGAGGTTGGTGTGACATTGTATGTGCGTGTTTGCGCTTTGATTTTGTGCACTGAATTTTTGCAAGCAATAAAGTTCTCTTTTTGGAGAATCAAAAGATCTTGATTAGTTCACAGCAAACATTACAGAGCGCAGAGCAGCCATCAAGAAATCAAACAGTAATTGTAAGGGCACTTCAAGCACCACAGAATTCATAGCACCAGGAAATCCCCCCCCCAACCACAGTTATAAATGGGTAGCAAGCACCATGCAATTCATAGCACCAGGCTCAGCAGTATTTATAATTTGCAGGAGACACAACAGAATAGATTCCTGCAGGCAGAAACCAAAACATACATAATTTAAAAAAGAGAAGATAGACACTATCTCAAGAGACAACAGTATTGCAGCTGACTGGCTATAAACCTTTAAAGCCACCCTCAAACACACAGCTCCACATTGGGCTCTTAGACTCATAGACTTTAAGATCAGAAGGGACCATTATGATCATCTAGTCTGACCTCCTGCATGATGCAGGCCACAAAAGCTGACCTACCCACTCCTGGAATAATTCTCTCCCTTGACTCAGCTGTTGAAGTCCCCAAATCATGATTTAAGGACTTCAAGTCGCAGAGAATCCTCTAGCAAGTGACCCCTGCCCCATGCTGCGGAGGAAGGCGAAAAACCTCCAGGGCCTCTGCCAATCTACCCTGGAGGAAAATTCCTTCCCGACCCCAAATATGGCGATCAGCTGAACCCCGAGCATGCGGGCAAGATTCTCCAGTCAGACCCTCCGGAAAAAGTTCTCTGTAGTAACTTTTAATATCCCATCATTGACCATTGTTACTAATTACCAGCGATGGCACGTTATTGACCTATTGACTAAAATCACTTTATCCCATCAAACCATCCCCTCCATAAACTTATCAAGCTTAATCTTAAAGCCAGAGAGGTCTTTCGCCCCCCACAGTTTCCCTCGGAAGGCTGTTCCAGAACTTCACCCCTCTGATGGTTAGAAACCTTCATCTAATTTCAAGCCTAGACTTCCCGACGGCCAGTTTATATCCGTTTGTAGTAGCCCTGATGTCCGGCTGTTCAAATTCAGCAGACGGTAACTCCACCCTGCTGGCAGCGTCCCGCCCTTTGCCTCACATATGTTATGCAGGATACAACATGCAGCTATAACCACTGGGATGTTTTTCTCGCTAAGGTCTAATCTAGTGAGAATGTCAGCAGCCCTTCAATCTACCACTAGCACTTTCCAGGGTCGTTCTGCACCTACTGAGCCGGTACTTGAAGCTTTCATTGGTGCTGGCCAGTCTATGGCTTCATGAGCCAGGGGAGAAAAACCAATGGCAATCCACAGCCTGGGAAAGAATGTCCCTGCTTGCAGCTTTCTGAACAGTCCTGTGTTGTTAAAGATGCAAGCCTCATGCACCTTCCCTGACCAAACCCACATTAATAGCAATGAAACATCTCTGGTGATCCACTAACGTCTAGTATAAAAGTGGCAATGTAGCCCTCTTTGTTGGTGTACTCAGTAGCAAAGTGGGCTGGTGCTGAAATAGGGATATACATTCCATCTATTGCCCCACCACTGTTTGAGAACTCCATTGCTGCAAATCCATCCACTATGTCCTGCACATGGTCGAGAGTCACAGTCCTGTGTAGCATGAGACAATTAATGGCCCTGTACATTTGCATGACAAGGGCTCCAACTGTAGAGTTTCCAACTTCAAAATGATTTCCCACTGTCTGGTAGCAATCCGGTGTTGCAAACTAGAGCACCATCACCACTTGCTTTTCAACTGTAAAAGCAGGTCTCATTCTGGTGTCCAAGCACTGGAGGGCTGCCCGGCAAACAGATCCAGGAATGTGGCCTTTTGCATCCGAAAGTTCTTCAGCCACTGTGCATCGTTCCACACCTGCATTACAAAGCGATCCCACCAGTCAGTGCTCGTTTCTTAGGGCTAGAAGTGGCATTCCATCATCTGCAGCTGCTCTAGGAATGCCATCAGCCGCCTGGACGTTTTTCTCTATGCCCATAAACAAACTCTCCTTGAAGATCTCCTCATCTTCCTCCGTGTGACCCTAGTTGTTCCAGAAGGGCTTCAAATACAGGAGAATAGTGTATCCTTGATTTGCAACTGTTATGAGAATAGTGCTGAGCTCCGCAGGCACCAGAGTTGGCAGAGACCGAAAAGCTCCACACAGGTTTGTAGGATTTTTTTAAAAAACGGTGTGAAAATTATGGGATGTGGACTGTATTATGGGATGGAGAAAGGTGCATGCTGGGAACTTGGCCCCTAGCTCCCAGAAATCCCTTGGCAAATCATTACTATCCCACATAATACTGTGAAAATGTCCCAAAAGGTATTGCACAGGATGGCAGTGTGTGGCACACTGGGGTATTTACCCATAATGCACCGCACTTAACTTCGACACAAGCAGTCTTGGTGTGTACGTGTGGTGCCCTTGCAAGAAGCCAAGTTTGCACGTGCTAGAGTGATATACAAATTCGGTGGCTGCATGACAACATAACTTGCATTGAGCAAAGTTTGTAGTGTCACCATAGCCTGTGTGTAGCTCATACCAAGGGCCACAGCTGGTGGAAATGGGTGTAGTTCCATTGAAGTCAACAGCGCTACACTGATGTACACTTGCTGAGTGTCTGACCCTAATTCTCCTTCTGAGAGGACCATGATACTAACCCTGCTTTGTCAGGTGCTACTGTTATGCAGTTACCTCCAAATAGCGAGACACTTAAAACTACACATGATATCCAGTCGTGATCATGCACTGGCACCTGACAAATCTTTTCCGTCTTATAACAATTCTGTTGATGAACTGTTGTGTGCTAGCCAAGGGACCAGCTGACATTTGTAATGGCTGAGATCTACGGCGTATGTTTGCTTCCCTAGCCCGAGGGGCTCTAATGCATTTGAAATCCTGACATCAGAGTTGTGTCTCTTCTGTTTGTTTTCAAAGCTCAGATCTCAAAGATTAAATTGTTTATAGAAAAATTGCCTAGCAGCGGATGAGCTCAGCACTGCACTGTGATTCATTCACAGATGTCTTTAAGGCCAGAAGCGACCTTTATAATCATCCAGCCTGACCTCCTGTAAAACACAGGCCCTGGAATTTTGTTCAGGGATTACTGCATCTAGTCCAGTAATGTGCTAACTGCACAATGCCATTCTGATTGTATTTGTTCACACAAACTCTGTGTAGACTGAAATCAGGTTGGAATTAATAATAATAATGACTGTGAGGTGCGGGGAGGAGGAGGGAGAGTAGGGGAAAGGGATACATTCTAATGATTTTCTTTATTATTCTTTATTATTATTTATCGCTGTATTAATATAGCACCTAGGAGCCCCCGTCAGAGACAAGGACGCCATTGTGCAAGGCACTGTACCAGCATAGGATGGTCCATGTTCCAAGGAGCCTACAGTCCAAATACAAGAGGCAATGGATGGATACGGACAAATGGGGAAGTACAATGAGACAATATTGGTCAGCGGGTTGTCACAGAACGCCAGCAGCCTGACCGCTGTCAAGTTTTGGTAGGTATCACATCAAAGGAGAGTTTTAAGGAGGGATTTGAAGATGAATCATGAAACAGGTTTGAAGATGTTTATGGGCAGCACCTCCCAAGTGTGAGGGGCAGCATGGGAGAAAGAACAAAGGTTCCTGTTTGAAAAGCGGACAGTGAAGGCTGGTATCATGAACTAATCATAGGCAAACATCAACTGCTTTGCAGCGAATGAGACACGAAATAGAGAAAGGAGAAACCAGTGGAGGGATTCAAAGAGAAGGATGATATCATCAGGGGGATGGGCTAGGAAAATGATCTTTCCATCAGCATTCTGAATGGATTTGAGCGGGGCAAGATTGCATTTGTCAAAGCCAGAGAGACATTGCAGTAATCAAGACCTGAGATTATGAGAGCTTGGACAAGACTTTTCACTGTGTGGCTGGATAGGAAAGGTTTTGTCTTAGAGAGGTTATGCAGAAAGAATTGCCAAGATTTAGACATAGCCTGGATGTGAGGACCTAGAGCAGTGGTCCCCAAACTTTTTACATCTCCCTACCTGTAATGTGATCTGTCTACACCCCCCTAGGAGCCACGGTCGGGAGCCAGGGCCAGGAGCAGGGCCATGGTTGGGGCTGGAGCTGTGGCTGGGAGTGGGGCTGCAGTTGAGGCCAGGAGTTGAGGCCGGTGCTGTGGCTGGGGGTGGATCTGAGGCTGTGAGCAGGACCAGGAGCAAAGCCACAGTGGGGCTGTAGTCAGGGCTGGGTCTGAGGCTGGGGGTAGGGCTGGGGCTGCAGCCGGGGCCAGGAGTGGAGCCACAGCCAGACCGGGAGCCAGGGGTCAGAGCTGAGGCCAGGGCTGGGGGTGGGGCAGGAGCAGAGCCGGGGGAGAGCAGAACCGGGTGGTGCTCCCTCCCCGCCCCCTATGTGGGCTGGCCCATACCCTGCTACACCTCCCCCTGAACGTTCCTCTGTGTCCCACAGTTGGGGGACCTCTGACCTAGAGGGAGGTCTGAATTGAACATGGGCCTGAGTGCTAGGCAGACTCAGACTGGGTGACCTGAAGCTCTACTAACTACTTTATGAACCTCTGAAAGCTCTTTACCCATGTGGCCTACAGCAGAATGTTTACAGGTCATTACACCAAAAGCAAGGTTCATTACAGACTTCTTTAGAATGGCTTAAAAACAGTAATGCTAGATGTCCCCCTCTAGGTTGGTGATCCAATTGCTCGCTTTGGTGACATGAAGTGGACGGCTGGGTTACCACCAGGATATGACAGGCCGGGACACTGGTTGATGAGGTGTTCCATAGTCTGAAGTCTGTTTCCACTGTCTGTGTCTGCTGTGTCCCCCTATATGGAGGAAGTAGGTGCATCTGCCATGTGATGTATGGATGTGGTTCAAAGTGGACCATATTTTCCCTGGGCATGAAAAGCCGCTGGGTTCTTTGATTGGGTCGTTGATGAGGTGTTCGTTCAGGACATTCGCTCCCTTGCACCTTGCTTGCCATTGATCTTCAGGGGAAAACCCAGCGTCTTTGAGCTCTTGCTCTGCAAGCCAGAAAGGTTTTCTGGATTTGAGTCATAATCTTGGTATATTATTTAGATCGGCTTGCATCGGTAGATTCTTGTTCCCTTGAATATGATGGAACTCCTGAAGGATTCTCATATTGTGACGAATTTGGGTTGGATAGATGTGTGCCAGCACAGGAAGCCATGGTTGTGGCGTTGACTTTACTATGCCCGTGATGATCCACATGACAGTGTTAAGTTGGGAATCAACAAGTAATGTATGGACACTGTATCCAGTATTCTGCAATAGAGTAGGCAGGGGCGAGTGAAGAGGTCTGTAGAGTGTTTTTGCATCGGCACCCTGGGTCATATCTGCCAGTTTCCGGATGAGCTTTACATGCATATTTATTTTGTCATGGATATTTTACAAGTGCTGGTGGTCTGTGAGGCTTCAGTCTCTACATCAAGATATTTTGGGGTAGGATGGTGTCTTATCTGTTGATCATAGAAAGGCACATGCAGTCCCATGCTAGCCTTTCAACTGTTTAGATCAAATGCTAACATGATAATTTTAGTGGGGTTTAGTTTTAGATGTCAATATAGGAAATATTTTCTCATGGTTTTAAGGCCCTTGGTTATGATTTGTTCTATGGTAGGTAAATCCCATTCCTGTGTAGTCAGAACAATGTCATCAACATAGACAAATTTCTGTGATGATGTTTGGGGAAGGTCTCAGGTGTAGATATTAAACAGGATTGGTGCTAGGACTGATCCCTGTGGTACGCCATTATTGGTTACCAAGGAAAACACAAAAACAATGGTTGGTCAGAACTTCTCGGAAGAATTTTATTGTTGCACTGCATGGGATAATTTTGCTGGCTTTCAGAAGAAGGCCATTCCTCCACACAGTGTCATAGGCTGCGGAAAGCTGCCCTGATTTTCAGTTTTCTCTGGATCCTACCTCAGTGTGTTTTGAGAAGGCTAATACTTGGTCAGTGCAGCTGTGGCCTGTTTGGAAACTTGCTTGTTCATTTGGTAACATTGCTTGTACAAGTGGTATAATCCTTACCAATCACATTCTCTCCATGAGCTGGCACAACATACACAGGAGTGATATGGGCTGGTACAATAAGGGATTATTGGTTGGCTTCCAGTAGCCATAGCCTTGTGCCAGATCCTCAGGAACAGGGCCGGCTTTAGGAAGTGCGGGGCCCGATTCGAATACCCGGCAGTGGTCCGAGTCTTCAGCAGCACTTCGGTGCGGGTCCTTCACTCGCTCCGGGTCTTCCGCGGCACTGAAGGACCCGCCGCCGAAATGCTGCTGAAGACCCGGAGTGAGTGAAGGACCCGCCGCCGAAGACCCGGGCCACTGCTGGATGAGTAAAAAAATTAAAAAGGTGCCTAAGTTAGGCGCTCTTCTTTAGGGCACGGGGCCCGATTTGGGGGAATCGGCCTAAAGCCGGCCCTACTCAGGAAGAGCCCTGAGAAATGGATATTGGAGGACAGTCCTGACAGCCATTTCCATCGTTTGGCTCCTAAGAAATTCTGGAAAGACACCGTCAGGTCCTGCAGGTTTCTTGGCTTTTGTGAGTGAGAGGCTCTTTTTATCTCCTCATCAGTGAAGGACGATACTAGGAGGAGGTAAATAGAGCATTTACCTCCTCCCATTTTACCTCCTCCCAGGACTGATTATTTGTTGGAGCTCTCCTATGCACTTTGCACTTAATAGATTTGTCCTCTGGTGTTTTTGAGTTCACAAGGAGCTGAGTTCTTGAAATTGCATCAGCTGAGACATCAGGATTTCGATCTTTCACTGGGTTTGCAGCCCCACGCTGATGCAACAAGCTTTGTATCTGGAAGGAGTGAAATCCAGAGCTTGAACCTTCTTGATGGATCGTTGATGATGTGCTAATTTCAGTGACTCTAGTAGAGATGTTGCAGTATTTGGGTCACCAGATGTTTGGTACTCCTTTAATAGCCTTTCTGTTTCTGGTTTCCAGCATGAGGTATATCCTTTTGGATTGCTAAAGATGTTTTTATTTGGATGAGCCAAGTGACACACATTTAGAGTTGGGTGGAATTTAATCAACGTGGTCTCAATTGTTGCAGTGCCTCCTGGCCAGTTTGTCGTTTGAAAGTTCCATCGCGGTTTGGGCGATGCCAGAACTACCAGGAGTTCAGTCCCAAGGTGGATTATCACTGGGCAGTGCTGACTGTGTGGAAAGTGGCCCTGAATAGTTCTGGCGGTATTCTGAAGAATTCTGAACTGATCTTTGGTGGGAAACAGAGATTCGGGTGGAGTCTGTTAGCCAGCAGGCGAAATGAAAAATGCCGTATAAAAAAGAAAGTATGTCTTCATTTGCTGACCATTCCACAAGTGCCTCGTTCACAAAATAATTATTAATATAGCTCCACATTATGTGGCGACTATTGAAATCACCGACATACATAGCTGGATGATAGGCTGTGGGTAATGGAAGAGAAGGCCAGTCTGTATGCAGTGGTTTGTACACGTTAACCACCATCATCTTGTCGATTCTTACTAAGATGGGGAAGGTTCTGGAATTGCTCCTGGCGTCTGTCATGTCATAATGCTTAATTCCCTGCTTGATGCACGTGGCAATGATGCGTTTTGGGTGCTGGAGGGAAGCAACAAGATTGTAGCAGGCAGTATGGCAACGTGAGTCTCGGGCGTCATTATTTGATCTGAGTTTCTTGCTGGGTGAGGACATCAATCACCTTGTCTAGCATAATGCTAGCTAGCTAGTCCCTTTTAGAGCAAGACTTACCTTCAAAGTTAAATTGGCAAATTTGTAGAGCTGGGCCTATGGTTCTGTTAAAGTGGCTGTCAGGGAAATCACTTTTTGCAGGTTCCCCCCGACTTTTTCCCATTGCTGTTTGATCCAGGACTTTGCTAAGCCATGTTTGGACGCTAGTTTGATTACACGGGTTGGCCCTTAGCATGTAACAGGGCAGATCATGAGACGGTTGTCTTAATGCATGTCTTAATTTGACTTCTAAATACTATAGTGATATGTGCCATATAAATACCTAATAGAGAGAGTTTTTATTCAGTCCTTACTTGGGCTAACTCCCATTGACTTCATCTAGCTTAGCTCCATTTCATTTTGAAACTTTCAAAATGAAGGTTTTTTTGGATTTTTCCTTTAGTGGGAAATTTTGAAGTTTCTACTTGTTGTTCCAAAATTAAATGACTCCCACCACCACCACCCCCACAATTTCAGAATTTCCCATAGAATGGAATTTCTGCCTTTGACCAGCACTATTTAAAAGTCATCTTATTTATTTTTACAGGACCCAGTACTTTTTGTGGGTTACAATGAATAATGATGATACAGTACAAAGGGTGTACTAAATAACCATTCAATAGCAATTTATGGACACAAACTTAAAACATTCTCTTTTCAAGGCGCTAAACTGTCTTTAAAGGATTTAAGATTAAAGGCTTTGTGACACAAATTTTCATGGTTACTTCTGCCCTGCAGTTATATGCATGTCTTAAGGGGTTGAGTATTTCAGATCTTTATACATGCCGAACTGTGTCTAATTATTATACTGGAATCATTTCACAAATGGTGGGTTTACATTCACGGGAATGTCTCCTTTTGTGTCCTACACAAATGTCATTGTTACTATGCTGGTTCCGGATCTAACCCTCTGAATCCTTCTGCGCCCAAACACTCACCTTCATTAGGGGACCCCTGTAAAAAAGTCAACCTGTGCAGACATTGCATTGATCAGTATGGGCTGACGGAGGAATTTGACTGACGGTAGTGCTGTTGGGTAGTTGGGTGTTCAGTATACTGTTTCTGCATCCTAAAGAAAACCTTAAACTGACCACTATTGCAATGGATTTTTTTATGTCATGCTGAGGCATAGGCACATAGGAATTGCCATACCAGATCAGACCCGTGATCCATCTACTCCAGTGAACTGTCTCCAACAGTGGTCAGCACCAGATGCTTCAGAGGAAGGTGCAGGAAAGCCCATAGTAGGCACAGCAGATATGGGGTAATTTGCCAACCTTGAGGGTTTCATCCTAATCCCTAGTAGTTAGAGATTGTCTTAAACCCCAAGGCATGAGGTTTTATGCATTCCTTCCCAAACTCTCCTTTTCTGTTGGCATTAATTATTATAACTCTGGATTTTCTTGTTATCCAAATAGTCATCCAACCTCTCTCTTTATATCTTGTTCAATTCTAGGTCTTGATGGCATCTTGTGGCAATGCGTTCCCTAGTCTGAACACCTGCTGAGTGAAAAAGGGTTGGCAGGCACCCAGCTCCCTGGGCTGCCCAGTTCCTCAGCCAGGTGGGGAGCTGGAGAATCCAAGGAACCTGGGAAGACGGGCAACCCACCAGACAGGCTTCCAGGGAGCAACTCATGGAACATATTTTGTTTCAGAAACACTGAAAAATTCCCACTGCAGGAATATTTTAATGTTTTCTAATAGAAATATTGCGGCTTTTTAGTCCCACAAAATTTTTTGAGTGTTTTGGCCTGATTCAGGATGAAAAAAATTCTAAAAACTTGACATTTTTCATAGGTCAGAAATTTCATCTCCCACCCAGCTCTCTGTATTGTATGAAAACACAACACTGGCTTTATTTTCGGTAAACTATCATGACCTACTTTTGCTCATTTTTTTAAACTGCTGTTCCAGTTTTGGTTTGGTTTACGCTATCTCTGTGTGAGATCTGTTTCCTATACATAGGTGTGTGTATATATCTATGTATGTGTTGGAAATGTTTCTATTTTTGCCTCGAAATCTATGAATGAACTTAAACTTTTTAAGGCACCAGATCAAGGAGTAATGCTAAGCATCAACGATTGGTTTGATCATTGGCCTCATGATAGCTTCTTTAAGAGCTACTAGCACTCTTCTCTACCCTTCCCCCACTGCTGTGGGGAACCACCGACTGCCTCAACCAACAGTGGACCTAGTACTGCTGCACTGGCCTTCACCATCCAGGAAGGGGAAGTGGCCAGCTCAGAGGTTTTGCAGGAAGTCACCCCAGCACCTGCATAAACTCCGTGAGTGATACAGGCTGAGATGCGAGCGGAGAAGACTAACTTGGAATTTTGGAAGTGAATTAAGCTAAACTGAATTAGGTCACTTTAATTCTGAATGTGTGCGTCCACACAGAGATTTGATGTGGTTTAACTATTCTTTAAATTCACACCTTTGAGTAATTCAGATTAATTTTCCTGGGGGCGTGTCTTCACGGCAGACTACCCTGTTGAGACCCTCGAGCCCACTTTAAAAGGTACCTCATTCTTGTTAACATCAACCTATATGTACCTTTCAGAGCATGCCAGCAGGCTCTGTGCAGGGCAGTTAAAGTGCAGAACGTTAGAGCACTTTATAAATCGCACCCCACTGGTGCGCTTTGCTGTGCCGTATAGACAAGCCCTGCATGTCCCCATGTAGATAAGCCCGAAGACTTGGTCTAACCACAGCATTCG
This sequence comes from Chrysemys picta bellii, assembly GCF_011386835.1. Classification (NCBI taxonomy): domain Eukaryota; kingdom Metazoa; phylum Chordata; order Testudines; family Emydidae; genus Chrysemys; species Chrysemys picta. The sequence goes on along the minus strand of NC_088801.1, from coordinate 9,577,108 downwards.
TACTGAGGCAACTACTAAGTTGGTTAGGGGTGTAAGTTTTCTACTGAACTAATGAAATTGGGTGCAGTTATGGATGCACTTACACTGGCCTAGTTTATTACCCTTCCTTTATAGGAATAAGCTAGACTGGGATGAGCACTTTTATACTGTTATAACAGTGCCCACAAACAGGGGTGGGGGCGGTGTACTGGGTTAATTTTTCAAATACTTTTTTCTGCCCCCCTTTTTTTTAACTTTGTAGAAATAGAATCAGTTGGGCCCAATTCTCCTCTCTTTCCAGTGTTACCCCAGGGGGCCTTGTCGTCACTGGAGATTTTTACCCGGTTGCCAGGAAACTCAAGGGAGGTAAGATTTTTGATAAGGCTAGTCTGGACGCTCCCCACATTTTTGTTCCAGGCTTCTAACCGCTTGGTTTTACTTTAGCACAAAGGTTTGGGCAGTTTCCAGACTAGCCTTTCCCAATGTGTGAACTTCCTCCAGCGAACCGGAAATCAATTGCCTGGAGGGGAAAAAGCTTAGTGTAGACATACCCACTTCTGTACAGCCCGGCTCCTTGTGTAATCCGTCCGTCTGTGCCAAATGGGTGTCAAATGCTGCAATTCTGATCACTTTTCACATCTGTAAGTGGCTACACAAAGGGTATCGAGAAGGGCAGCGGAGAATTGGGCCCTCTGATTTCAGTTACATGATCCAATTGTAACTGAACAGGGGTAGCTTTCTTTTCCTGACATTTGTCGGACCTCACAGGGATGTTCATTATGTAGTTTGTATCTTCTACTGTCATGTTGATTATTTAGGACCTGCCATCTTGACAACACTTTACAAAGATTGGGCCTGTTCTCCATTGCCTTGTGTTGCCAGTTACAGGGAAAAGTGGTGGTCAAACACCAAAGGAGCAGAAAATCCAGATTTGGACACATATTACACTCACTTTGCACAAGCATAAATAACGACACAAGGCAGTGGAGCATTGAGGGGCATGGATCAGCGTTCATGTCGCGCTCTGTCAGTACCTGGCCCAGGCAAGCTAATGATCCAACCAGTGGACCAAATTTGGTGATGAATCCTGATCATGTGCCACCTGAGGCATGTTGCGCATACGCTAAGAAGTAGAGCATTAAGCACACAGACTAATGAAGGGCTTGGTTCTGCAAACTGTTACGGACATGTGTAGTATGCACTGATGTGACTGGCTGGCATTTGCCATTCCAGGCCCTAAATTAATGTTAGCTGCAGTACTTTGGCTTTTTGCTCCAAATCTTTCCCATCCCAGGTCTCTTCACCTCACCCTCATAACTTCCTCCCCTCCCTTGTCTCACCCTTCCACTCCTTCCTTTCCCTTGACAGCAAACCCCCTCCTGACCTAAACCCCACCATGTCCCCTGTCGTCACCACACTGATCACTCTGCTCCTGTTTTTTTATTCCTCCCCCCCACCCTGTGTTTGTCATGTCAATTTAGGGTTTGGGACAGCATCTGTGTTTTGCTATACGTCTGTAAGCACTCAGCACAATGGGCTTGTCCTTGGGCTGGACAGCCTGAGGCCAACCAACCCTGATTACAGAATGAGCCCCACCTGAGGGGAATCAGGCAGTTTCCTGTCAAGAGCAGAGGGTGGCTGTGGTGAGAATGAGAGAGGCCTCTGCAGGGAAGATCCTGAGACCAGGGGAACAGCTCTAGCTGAGTGTTGCCTGATTCTGACCAATCTCACGAGGGAAGGATTGTGTGTTTAGTTTTGAACTTTAAGTTAATAAGTCAGACCCTGAGGAGGGTTGTTGTGATTGGACTGGAAAAACTCTGTGTGGAGTTTATCTGGGGATCCAAGAAGGGAAACTGAGGTGAAGAGTGGCATTCGGGGCTGCCTTGAGGCCACCAGGGGGCGCTCATCTACAGGGGCTCTGATCTTGGTTGGTCCCTAGGCACTACCATAGTAACCACAATTACTAATAAAGTACTGGAGTTTGAGGAAACCTTTTGCTGTGAAACAAACTGCTTAAAGCAATCAAAGTGCAGCCTGTCCTTTCTTAAACCATCTCCTTGTTTCTGTGAGTTACATAAGCTCTCTGGATCTTCTGTTTCCAGCACTGTAGCAACGTAAACAATAAACACTGTGTTTGCATAGGACATACAACTAACCAAAAAGTTTGCTGGTGGGGCTAGAGTTGTCTTTCTGGTGAGTGAAGCTTGGCACTGCAATGTGAAATCCAGTGCCAGTAGATGTAGTACCAACATTTTAAAAGCTTCTACTTTGTTGTCCCATCATCAGTCATACCATTGTATAAACATGTTTGTTTTCACAACAGGGTTATAAAAGAAATGTTCATTGGGAAAGAAAATAATACATAGTTCAATTCAGCTGATAAAATCAGGGCCGTTGTAATTACCAGTGATAATACTGATCAAGGCTTGCAAACTGGACCTAGATTCTGCAGCAATGACTGGAGATTTGGCAACAGCGGATATTTGGTGGCAGCTTCTGGTAAATGAGAAAATGTTTGGATTATTTTCTTATTCCATTAATTAAAACCAATCTGTGTGGGAGTCTCTGTGTTATGTGCTTTGATATTAAGTTCAGGTTGGTTTTACTCTGTCCCTAAATTCACTTTTCAATGCGTCACCAGTATTTGTGCTGATGCCAGAATTTCTGGAGGTTTGGGCCTTTGGGTAAGGGACATGTGGGGCCCCCGCTGGACACCCAGTAAGGCTTAGGAGGTGGTTTGGAATTGCTCTGGAATAAATAGTTATCAATGCTGACATTTAAATTGTCATCATTAAGTTTCAGAGACAACAGCTCTCTGAGATGAATGAGGGCCTTCTGCTCAATGTGTTTAACTCTGAAGCCCAGTGACAGGGTTGACTGGTGACTAATTGCTCCTCTAGAAATAGTTCAAAGCACTTTTTGCCAGAGTAGGGCTGGTAGTTCCGATATCTTGGCAAAACTCCAACATGGGTAATCCTATTCGGCTTGCCCAATATCCTTATACAGTGTCAGTTGGATACACAAGTCTTTAGCTATTATGTAATGTTGCTGTGAGCTGCTAAGCAAACATTCCACTCCAAACTACTGTGTATGAGTGATAGGTGATGTGATCCCGTTTGTATAGTCCTCGGTCCTACAGGTGGATCTGAGCAGTAACCCTCTAAAGTCAATGGGCTCTGGGTGGGCGCAGGGGTCTGCTATGAGGAATCAGATTGCTGGACTGGAGCTATTGTTGATCCATCATTTTGGCATCCTTTGGAAAGATAGGGAGTATGTCAATGCAAGTTATTGTTTTTTAATGTATAAAAATCTGTAATGGAGAGGAAATAAACTCTGCATTCTTTCTCTTTCCATAATTCTATATTTAGTTGCCATAACATATTAACACGTAAATGCACACGAAGGAACATTGTAAAACTCCTACAATTGACTAGAGCACGGATATACATAACACAAGTAATACACGTGTCGGTGCTCTTCACACAAAGGCGCCATGTTGATTTTTCTTAAAGGATATTCAGTGTTTGGATTAATGCTCTGACTTCCCTGAATGTCAAAATACCTGCAGTTCATCCAGACATTTTAATTCTCAGGATATTGAACCAGTGTCCTAGAAGAATTTCTGCATGTCAGTGTGGGCATGGACCCTAAGCAAAATCCCCCTCACATCCACATGGCATATTCTTGGCTATTCTTCTTGCCTGATACTGTAGATAGTTCATGTAGCAGATGGAACTACCTTTGTTATCACGATTGCCTTCCCACCGGCAAGCATGTCTGTCTGCACTAGCCCTTAGCCAGGAACAAAGCAATTACATGGACATTTGAAGAGTGAAGGTAAAGAAGCTGTGTGATCCTGATGACCACAAAAAGGAGGAGAGCAAATTCTTTCCCTTTAAATAGTGGATTATATTTTGTGGGATCTGTGCCAATGTCAGACACCCTGGTTCATGCCTCACAGGGCAACTTACAAAAACCCCATTGCTGTATGAGCCAATTGGCACGTTTTGGAAGCTATGCTGTACAGTACAGTATGTTAGAACGTGCTCCTGGAAACACTTGCCAGTGGGCATAGGGCATTTTGGGGGTACCTAGCGTACAAAAGTGCCTAACTGATTTAGGAACCTGTCACATTTTCAAAAGTGAGTTAAGGCTCCTAAATTGCATTGAAAGTCAAGTGTGGTGAGTTGAAAATGGTACTGAAATTGTCAGCTTTAAATATGCTCCAGGGGGGTTTCCTGGTCCTACCTTCAGGCCAGGAGGCTCCATTACAGAAGAGGGCCTAGCAGTAGTCTGGCCTAGCAACCAGACTAATTATTATAGTAAATGTCATGCCCAGCTGTGTCAGTAGGCCTGAATCCTTACTTTGTACCGAATCTTTCATACAAACTGTATCCCAAAATGCGTTACAGAGTTACCTGACATAACACACTGAGTTAAATATTTATCCTGCCCACTTTTAATCATATGGACAAAGCCTTTTGCAGCAGAACAAGGAACGAGTAACTAAGGAGAGGGGGAGAGAGAGAGATTAGAGCCCAGGGCCGGCTCCAGGCACCAGCGTAGGAAGCAGGTGCTTGGGGTGGCCAATTCAAAAGGGCGGCACTCTGTCCGGTATCGGGGCGGCACGTCCGGGTCTTCGGCGGCAGGTCCCTCATTCCCTCTCTTCCTCTTTGAGCTGCTGCCGAATTGCCGCCAAAGAGGAAAAGAGGGAGGACCTGCCGCCAAAGAAGCGGCGCGATTTAGCCGCCGCCGAAGTGCCGCCGCTCGTTGTCGTCTTCTTTTTTTTTTTTTCCCACTTGGGGCGGCAGAAAAGCTGGAGCCGGCCCTGTTAGAGCCATAGGAAAAGCAGAAGTGGGAGACTTGCATCTGAGAGGGAAGTGAGATAAGGTGGAATGATGATCCAGGTGACAGAAGCTGTGGAGGGGAAGACTTTTGTGTGAATTGGAGACTATGTAAGGGGCAGAGAGATGGGCGGGGGTTGGATGAGCAGAAGAAAGGGGGAGGGGGAAAAAAAGCAGACAGAGAGAGAGAGAGAGACCCCAGATCTGTAATTTGGGGCAAGTTTTGAAAACCAGGAGAGCAGATTTGATACTGTGGGAGAGTTTTCACACTGTGAGAGGAGCAGAAGTTTGACTGGGAATGAAGCAGAATTGGTTTCAGGAGAGGTATATGAAAAACAGAGATGTCTTTTCCCCACAGATTTGGCTGAGAAAGGGAGGGTCCGAGGAGAAAAGTGCTGGGAGGAGAAGATGGTCAGCAAACGGAACTTTGTTTTGTACATTTAGCGACAATAACGAAACAGGAGAGGAAATAAATAGAATTATTTTAAACTCACTTGACCTCCAACATTAAATTTCTAGAAATGAAGCAAACAAAATATTGACAGGCCAGATCTGATTGGATCATTCACATGGCCTTGCACTCTAGGACCAAATCATGTATTTTTCCAGTCAATGCTGCAATGGGTCCAGAATTGTGGAAGGATAATTACTATTTCAGAAGTCTCTGGACACCTCAACAAATGTAGTGCTGAGTCTCTGTCCAAGAACTATATTTAGGTACTTTGCTCCAGCAAGTACCTGAACAGCTGTGTTGCTCAGATGTTGACTTGTGTGAACTGAGCTGTGCATTTATTGCTAAATATTTTTAAAAGCATTTAAAAATGCAATCTAGAATGAATAATTTTGCCTTGAAAGAAGCAAGCTTTCTTATTGCACTATAGAAGGGTAAAAAAGAGAAACTACTTTAAAGAGACACTACAAAGTACATTTAATACTGTCTCTCTCTTCTATTAAAGTTCTCAGTTTGTGACACCTTCTTAGTTTGAAAACAATAAATACTGATAAATATATTTCTCAAAATACTTTACAGATATTAGCTGACTCAGCCCTCCAACACCTCTGTGAAGTAGGTAACAAATACACGGGATTCAAGTATCTTTTTAGACTGTAACCTCTTTGGAAAAGGGACTGTCATCTATTTGTGTTTGTACAGCACCTAGCACAATGGACATCAAGTTGTTCGTGGCCTTGAGGTGTTAATACAGTATAAATGTTAAATAATAATAATCAACAATACCCTCACCTACCACTGAAATGCAATCACCTCTGGGGTAGAATAGAGCAGTTGTTAAACAACGTACAGAAACACCACCTAACAGCTTAGAAGAGGAAGGGAAGAATAGTGACTCTGATTGAAACTGCAAGGAGGAAGGTAGGTGAGGAGATTGTAGTTACCTCAGTTCAAATTGTACTAGGATCCTTGGGGTTAACAGGCCTACTCTCACAAAAATGTGCCATGAGGTCCTTAATAATCACAGGGAGTGTGAGCTCAGTTTTACATCCCATCTGAAGGACAGGTGGGAGGACCTGGTAGCGGGGCTGAGGCTGAGACTGGAAAAAGGAAACTAAACTGAGAGGACTGTGAAGAGCCTAGGGGGCATAAGGATGAAAATGAAGCACAGCTGCAGATAGGGATGAGAATATATAGGGCTTTGTGGGTTTGGATGAGATGCTTGAATTTGATGCAGTAGAAAAATAGATTGAGGGATGCAGGGAAGGGGCTGGTGTGGCACAGTTGGTGTGGGAGGGCAAGATGACTTTAGCAGCAGCATTTTGGTCAGACTAGAAGGGGAGATATATGCTGTGGGGGACAGGCAGGGTGTTCTTATAGTTAAAAGACTGGACTGGGCCAGTGTTCAGCTCTGCCACAGTTTTCCCGTGTGACCTTGGGCAAGTCATTGAACCTCTCAGCTCCTGATCTGTAAAATGGGGATAAATTTCCCACCTCGCAAAATGTTGTGATGCTAAATTCATTAATGTGAGGGTCTAGTGTACCAGACAGGCCACATACCAGAGGCCAGAGATGCAGTTACAATAATCTGATGACCTTCAATAATAGAACAGATACATTAAAATAAACTTGAATGGTTATCGCGTGTCCACACATCTAACCCTCACTGAAGTCAATGGGCGTTGCTGGCATGATCCCAGGGCATGATGGGAAGAGAGCTGCTTTTAAAAAGATATCTGGAGCACATACTGTACCTCAGACTATAAACAATCTATGATGAAAGATGCTTGACAGACTCCCTTTAAATCTATGAGTGAGCCTATGGTTTTAAAAGGCACAGTTTTTATTTTATGTAAACAAATACAACAATTTACATACAGCTGTTGCTTATTCTAGCCCCGGCTACCTGGCTTTTAGTGTGTATACTTTATTTCTGGAGAACCATCAATGGTATATAAGTGGTAACATAGGCCAAGCACCTCTGGTGCTATTTAATAAAGAACATCTTTTTACGGAGCATGTCATTTACAATAATAATACCTTACATACACACAACACCCTGCATCATAACGAATCCCTGAGGGCTTTACTATATACCTAGTACACACTGCCATTTAAATGCAGCTGCCTCTGGGGTGGCCGATGATAGCCAAAGACAGTAAACATCACAAAAACACTGGGAGGAGAAATTTTGGGACAAACTCACTCACATAAAGGACCATTGTATAAAAAGAGTGGATTTAAACTTCCTGGTGCCAGGAAGTCAGTCTATGGGGCCGATTCCCTTCCCTACCCACCTGGATGTCAAGGGGTTGGAGCTCGTTAGAACAGCCCCAGATGCTCTAACTTACATTAGCTGGTTATGGTCCTTTAAAGACCATACAAGAGCTGGGGGTGGCTGAGTGTGCTGTGCTCCTGCCACTCACCATCCCTGGCCCTTTGCTGGGGCTGCAGAGTGGATAGCATAGGAGTCAGTGCCGGAGGTACCCCACTAGGGACACCCACACACCAGAGAAGGCCCCAGCAGGGGACTTGTGGGAGGCTCCTGCTCGCTTGGTGCTGCCTGAGTCTCAGTGCAAAGGGAGTGGCTCTGCACCCATGTGTGGACGGATGCACGTGCACTCACAGCCATTTGGAAGGGAAAACCAAGCCCTGGGTGGCATGGGTAGGTGAGGGGTTAACCTACTGCCTGGAATGACGTGCCAGACTGTGAGCCACAGGGAGAGGGGAGGGACACAGACACCCCCACAGGGCTCCTCCTGGAAACCCAACTGCTGCCTAAGGCAAAGGGGGAGGACTCAGAGGCTGTTCTCCACAGAGATGCCTCTATCTAGTCCAACACCTTTGGGAGCTTATGACATGGACACTTTAATCCTCTCTGGGGTGTCTATGGGATTGGGTCACCTACCTGCCCCCCTCCTTCCTGGGACACCTATAGGATTGGGAGCTCTGCCCCTCCTCCCCAGGGCACCTATGGGATTGGGTGCCCGGCCTCCTTCTCTATGGCACCTATGGGATTGGGTGCCATGCCCCACTTCTCTGGGGAACCTATGGGATTGGGTGCCCTGTCCCCCTATGGCACCTGTGGGTTTGAGTGCCCTGTCCCCCTTCTCTGGGGCACCTATGGGTTTGGGTGCCCTGCCTCCTTCTCTGGGGCACCTATGAGATTGTGTGTCCTGCTCACCCCCCTCTCTGGGGCACGTTTGGGTGCCCTGCCCTTGTACTGTGGGGCACCTGTGGGATTAGTGGTCCTGCCCTCTTTCCAGGGAAACCGCCGCGGCACATCCACCTGCGAGCCCCGCCCGCCCAGCCAGGCCCGGGTGGAGCCGCCCGGGCCGCGGAGAGGAGGAGCAGGGGGAGGGCCCGGCCAAGCGGCCGGCGGCGGGGCTGGGCAATAAAAGCGCAGGTAGCGGCGCGGGCGGCCGCGGTCCGGAGTGGTGCGCGCTGTGCCAGGCTGGGCGCCTGGCTCCCCGGGGCTCCCCAAGATGCTGTTCTGGCACACGCAGCCCGAGCACTACAACCAGCACTCCACCGGCAGCTACCTGCGGTGAGTCCGGCGCCCTGCCCCGGGCGCAGCGACCGCCCCTGCCCGCGGGGTGCCAGCTCCGGGCGCTGCGGTGGGTGCTCCCGGGCAGGGCAGCCCTTGGCGGGGCTGGGGCCCTAGGGGCAGAGAGAAGCCGGAGGAGAAGGGGAGCGCATCGGGGAAGGGTGGGCGCTGGTGCGCTCCAGGCGCATGGGAGAGCCCGGTGCCCTTTGCCTGGGGCAGCATGGGGAGAGGCGCAGGCTGGCCCCACTGCACGTTCCGGCTGGGGGGCGCTCAGGCGTGGATGTGGCGCCCCCCGCCGTGTCTCTACTGCGTTGTGCTGGGGGCTCCGCGTCCCACTCTTGGCAGCGTATCACCCAACTGGCGCTTCCCCACTGTCCTCAGCTGACACTGCCCTGCCGCGCCGCGTCGCGTGTGCCGCTGGCTCTGGGCGAAGCCAGCCTCCGTTCCAACGCGTGTGGTCTAGAGAAAAATCCCCTCGGCGAGGGGCAGAAGTGTTGGTGTGCACAGCTACACCGCGTGGATCTCCTCTGGCTGGTGTAGATCTGGAGTAACGCCACTCGGGTTACATTGGTGTGAAACCAGTATAATCCGAATAAATGAGCGGCGAATCTGCCCGTGAATTTCCTGGCTTGTTTCTTTTAATTTGAGCTGTCTTGTACTGTTTCCAGATGAAATCCACTTCCTAGAAAGTTTTGTTCTTTTTGGGTACCCTTGGAAACGTTCCCACCTTTGCTGCCTATAACTATGAACAGGCTTAAGGAATTTGTGTAGCTTTGGCTTTGAGTCACAGAAAGCTAAACTGGGCTCTCCCCACTTCTTACCAGAGCTGGGGGTTAAATCGCGATGAAAGGGTCTTTATTAGACACTGCTGGCTGTTGATTTTTGGACGATCGCCCTTGAGGGTTGCCGCATTCTGTAGAGATTTAACTAGAGCATTTCAAAGGGAGCAGTTACAACTCTTTGCAAAGCACTGTCCAGTGGCTGTAGAAAATGCTGCCTTGGAAATTAGGAAGACATCAGATTTTCTCAGGATCAGATGTTTCTTTTTTTCTTTTTGGAGGATGGCTAACTGGCTCCAACGTCTGGTTGTGAGCTTGTCGAAACCAGTTATATCCTGTCTTGTTTTCACACCAGTCACATTGAATTAAATGGCTAATTTAAGCACAGGGGCAGTTAAACAATACAGTCTGCAGCACGGCAATATATGTAGAACAACCCCACATTTGCACCCCTCTAATAGACCACTGGGAATTTCATTTTTGACTTTGCTGAATGTTTATGAAAATTGTTTCAAATCTATAGGGGAAGACTTTCAGCGGGTGGAAAATGGCATAACTCAGTGGAAGTGGATAAGTGCTGATTTATACCAGCAGAGAGTCTGGTTCACAACCAAATGGCTTGTCATTTTCAAAGCATATCTCCGTGTAACCGCTATCTGCGGGAACATCCAGCTTGCCCATTTAAGCACTCAAAAGCCCGGTAATCTCTTCCTTTAAGCTGCTAGACCTGCATTCTTAAACTCTAGCCCTATATGCATAGGATGCTTTAAGTACAAAATCCCTTGTTGTTCTCCAGTGGAACGGTATTCGATTTGAGTACTTCTCCCCCACCCTTACATAGAGGCCACTTGTTCATTGCCATGAAGGGCCACTGTATCTTAAACGGTCTAGGGTGTCCATGTTCTCGCCCCCCGAGGTATGTGTATTAATAACTTAGATGGGGCTTTTGCCCAGCTCCCTCTGCGTGGAGCTGGTAAATGGGTGAAGCAGGCTGCATCAACCCAAGGGCTGGTACAGTGTGCAGGCTGCCTTGGCTATTAAGGAACATGGAGAGCAAGTGACAGGTGATGATATACAACCCAAAGACTTCTGATGCCTCCTAACGCTGTTCAATACAACCCCCATTTTGCACTGGAACATTTGAAGACCCCTGTTTTCGGTGAGGGCTACTTTTCTGCCAGACTTGTTGAGGCTTGTCTAGACTAGGAAAAGGTGCACAGACAACTACACGGATGTATCTACACCACCAGTGCAATCTCTGAGGCAGAAACACTGCGGCTGTGCAAAAGAGGCTTGTGTGTGATGTACTTTGATAGTCTACCAGGGTACATCAGCCCAATGCCTCTTTTACCCCAGTGCCGTCCATCTGCATTGGGGTGTATTTTGGTGTAAGTGTAATACTGCCAAAAATCCCCGTACAAGCAGGACCTGAGGTCAGGTCTACACTAGGAGGCTGAGCGCTTTACTGGTCTATAAAAAGAACAGGAGTACTTGTGGCACCTTAGAGACTAACAAATTTATTAGAGCATAAGCTTTCGTGGACTACAGCCCACTTCTTCGGATGCATACTGGTCTATGAATACTTTACCAGCAAAGCCTTCCTAGAGTGGATGCAGCTGTCCCTGTCAAAAAAGACTAGAGGAAAATCACGCCCCGTGAATGTAGCAAGCTATACTGGTAAAAATGTAGTAGCTGTTTGCACTAGGGACTTCTGCTGGTGTGCTGTTCACATCACTAATGGATGGCTATATGGGCAGAAGTCTGTAGTGTAGACCTGGCCTTAAAGTTGGGGTTTTTTGGGGGGGTGGGGGAGAATCTTGATTTCTCCCCCCCCCCCCCATGGGAACAGTGTTGATTTGTTTCACTCTCCTTATTCTCCCAATGGTGGATTCACTTACTTCAACAAACTCCTTCCCCGCACCTCCAAAAAAAGATATGGTAAGTGCATTTGACCTTAGGCAGAGACCAGTCCTGGAAAACTTTAGCCGAAAAGTGAAACTTTAAAAATAAGTTCTGTATGAAATAAGATGGGAACTGTTACGGAGCCTCAGTTATAGAAAAAACTGCTCTCCAAAATGGTAGACAGGACAGCACTTCACAATCTTCGTTCCGTTCTATTTGCCATGCCTGAATTTATATACCTGCCATGTATATGATCTCAGGCCTTGACTGGCTGCTAAAACCTTGTCTTGTTGCCAGACTCTTGATACACTATGCGCCAAGTACCATAAAGTAAAATGTTCTTTGTGGGTTGATCTATAGCACGTTCTAGTTAGTGGGCTTTGGATTAGGCCCTGTGAGAATAAAAATGCTGTTTACTTGGATACAATAGCACTTTTTTGTGCAGTTTCCCAATTGTTTTTTATGATTAGACTTTCCACTAACCTTTCAGATGAAATTAAGGGTCCTTCAATGCTTGTGGTCATTAACTATCCTATAGCACTCTTTGCAAGTTTAGAGGAATTAAATTGGACTGTGATATATGGAATCTAGCCACTTGACTTCTGCCTCCCTAAATTTCCCCGTGTCATTTCAGCCAGATGAGGAATGTATCTTTGCCCAAAGTTGTTAATTATGGGCCCACTGGCTGTTTGTTTGCATTTGCAGAATTGGGCTCTTAGATTGTAGAGCCTTTGAACAGGGACCTGTGTTATATTTTCTGTAAAGCAACTTGCATCCTCATGGCATTGTGTAGCTAGTGCATGAATAAGTGTTCCTGTGCAGCAGAGGTGACTGCATTTCAGTGGAGAATGATTCCTATATATGAGTGTGGAAAGTATTATGGGGTCCCTGTAGAAGAAATACTGTTTTCAAAATCAATCTGTAGGCATTTGGATCTTCTTTACTGTAATAAGTCTTCATCGTCATATAGGAAAAAGTTGGTGTTTCAGTTAGGCAAGAATTGTGATAGCATCTAATACCAGTGAAACGAATGGGGCTGGACTTTTTCATGGTGGCTATAGATGAAAATACTCCTGACTCTCCCCACACTTTGCTTGATCTGCTCCATGGCTTTTTCTCCATAAATGGGAGTGACTGTTTTTGAACCAGGAACTTTTGAGTCTTTACCATTTGATTTAATGGCCTGGAGAGAGCTCCCCAAGGTTGTAGTGCTGCGAGTTAAAAGCTAACAACAAGTGGATCATTAACCTGCATGGGCAGAGTTAATGCCCTTAACTGCGCAAGCCACCGCTCCTTTCCATGTGCCTAGACAGTTATTTTTTGATGCTTGTTTGTGCACTTAAGCATTAATGCAATGGATGGAGCTACTGCCTCAATAACTTGGAAGTCAAGGGGTTTCATGTGCCCGGTGGAGACAACAGATGGCTGTAAAGATTTCTGTTCTGAGCCAGGAGGTGGCCGGGTTAGACTTTAATAGTCGTACAAACAGTACAGAATGAACAGAAGTAGGGTTCAGCGTTGGAGAAGCTGGGAAGACTAATGTGGTTCTTTATACTTCGGCATAGCGAGATAAGGCTGCTAACACTGGCCTCTATTTTCATAGGGTATGTCTACACTACAGCTGGGAGAGAACCCCTCAGGGAGGGGATGCTTGAGTTAGCATGCTAAAAGTAATAGCCTGGGTTAGCTGTTGAGTTGAGTCCAAAGCTCCCGACCCCCTGTGTCTGAGCTTGGGTGATTAGCTTGTACCTGTGCCTGACGGTGTCCACACTACTATTTTTCGGGCACTAGCTCAAGGAAAGCTCGGGCGAGTCTGTTTACTGGTGCTGGGAAGCATGCCCTCAGCCGCAGTGTAGGGATGCCCTTGCTGGTCATGCTTTGGTACTCTGAATGCGTATGAGCTTTGCTTTGTTCTCTGACAGTGTCAAGATTGATTTAATTTAAGTCGGTAGAGTTATGCCAGCGTGAAACTTGGAAAGGACGTCAGATTTGGGTCCACGGGAGTTGTGCAGATGCATCTGAGGGCAGAACCTGACCCTATATTGTGGACAGATCAAACTCTAAAGGCTTTTAAATTAGAATGAGAGAGGGGCCTAGGCCAAATGGCTGGATCTGATCTATTTTGGAGAAGGTGGGATATCTGGATCCAGCCTGGTGACTCTAATGGGCTAGAACAAAACCCTGGACTGAGCCACAATGTTTTGAGCTGAACTCCAAGGCTGAGCACTATCTTCCAGTGCAAACGGTACATACAGAAGCATGTTATTCAATATGGGCGAAATCCTGAAGCTATTTAACATGGTAGCATGAAGCATCCACATCCCAACAGGCCATATAAACTGGCTGCATGGCAGAGTGAATTGTTGTGGAAGAAAGCTCATTCCCAATACCCATCATTTGTTAACCCTATGACTGTATTGCTTAACTCTGGCCAGGCCTCCCCCAGCCTCCCCACCCTTTATCCTGAGGTGCCCTGACCAGCCCTGAGTTATTAGTCACACCAATTGTTGGTCGGGGCAGGCTGAATTTTGAGGGAGTGACCAGTGCAGGGTGAGTTGATTGGCTTTGGGAGGATGGGATCAGTTTACAGGGAGTGTGTCTACATTGTAGGAGGGAGAGGCATGGTTTTGTGGGGGAATGGGAAGAGTTAGATAGAGGAAGGGCATAGCTTGGTGGGGAGAAGGCTATTTTCTGTGAGAAGCAAATGGATGGGATTAGTAGGCACAAGGAAGGATGCCTTACTTTTGAGAGAAGGGGCTGTTGCTTTGTTGTGTAGAATTAATCAAGCAATCTGATGGGTAGGTAGCAAATTCCGGTTAAAAAAAAAAAAATCACATCCCAGTGTTCTTACTAGAGTGCATCCAGGGCAGGGCCGGCTCCAGGCACCAGCCCACCAAGCATCTGCTTGGGGCGGCGCCTGGAGTGGGGCGGTGCGGCTGGGCGCTCCGGCCCGAGAGCGGGGCCGCGACTGGGCTCGCCGCCCTCCCCGCGGCGTTCCCGCTGCTGGGGAGAGCGGAGTCGCAGCGGGCTTGCCGCCCTCCCCCCCGCGCTCTGGACAGTCGAGGAGAGCGGAGAGCCGCGGCGGGCTCGCCGCCCTAGCCCCAGCGCTCTGGCCGCCGGGGCTCTCCGCCCTCTCCCCCGGCCAGGGCTGGCTCTGGCTTTTTTGCCGCCCTAGGCAAAAAAGCCACCCGCCGCCCCCCCCCCCCCCCAATTCCCGACCGGCCGGAGCGCCGGGAGGAGGGCGGAGAGCCCACCGCGGCTCCCCGCTCTCCCCGGTGGCCAGAGCACTGGGGGCTCTCCACCGGGGCTCTCCGCTCTCCCCGGCGGCCAGAGTGCCTGGGGGTGGGCGGAGAGCCCCCGGCGGCCAGAGAGCCCGGCCGGGGCTCTCCGCTCTCCCCGGCGCCCAGAGCACCGGGAGCAGGGCGGAGAGCCCAGCTGGGACTCTCCACTCTCCCCGGCGGCCAGAGCGGCGGAGCGCTCCGGCCCGAGAGCGGGGCCGCGACTGGGCTCGCTGCGCTCCCCCCAGCGCTCCGGCCGGTCGGGGATTGCGGGCCCACGGCTGGGCTCGGCGCCCTCCCATGCCGCACTGGGGGGCGGAGGGGCAGCGGGTGGCTTTTTTGCCTAGGGCGGCAAAAAAGCCAGAGCCGGCCCTGATCCAGGGCTTATTTTTACTTTCTTTGAATTTTTTTTTCCAGGCTTTTGTCTTTGGGATGAAAACCCCAAAACTTTCTTCAAAAGGCTTTTCACTTTTGTTGCAATGTTAGTTTTCATCATTTCCTTGCACCCACCTCCCTCCCCCGGTACAAAACCCACTTCTCAACCAGCTCTAGTTTTTACTAACTCAAGTAATTCTTGAGGACCTTCCATTGTACTGATGCTATGTGCTAAAGTGTGCCTGGTACTAACTTACTGAACTGGAGGACTCCACGCACTGTTATGCTGCACAAGCCAAACTCTTTGTACCCTAAGAGGAAATATCTACACTAGAGCTGGAAGGTGTACATTCCAGATTGAGGAGACATACCTGTGCTAGCTCTAATTTAGATAGTGCTCTAAAAATAAAAGTGTAGCCACAGTGGGGCGGGGCGGGTGGGGAGGACTAGCTACCATGGTCATAGGTATCTAATGGGGACTGTTATCCCCTTCTGCAGCTCACCCTGCCACAACTATACTTCTATTTTTAGCACGCAAGCTTGATCAGAGCTAGCACTCTTATGTCTACCCTGAGTTGGAATTCACACCTTCCAGCTCTAGTGCGTATAACTCATTGTGCGTGAGAAGTCAGATCCATCTCTTCTGCGCTGTTGGATCATCACCCACGAGTCCAGAGTGAGAGAATTTCACCTTTGGATTCTTGCCTTGTGTTCCTCTAAGTTGCTGTAAGTAAACATGTGTTAATTCTGTGTTTCAGTGATGTCCTTGCACTGCCGATCTTCAAACAGGAGGAGCCCCAATTGTCTCCGGAGAATGACACCAAACTGCCTCCGTTTCAGTATGTTCTCTGCACAGCCACATCCCCTGCTGTAAAGCTGCATGAAGAAACCCTTACCTATCTCAACCAAGGTAAGAAACGAAAGGAGGGAATGTCCCTTGGAAATGGCTCATGATAAAACAATTGAATTATGCTCCTTTGTTTTGCCTGGGGGGAAAACTTTGAATTTTGTGCCTATATGGGTCAGGTTTTCAGCTGGTGTCAATTGGTGAAGCACCACTGAATTCATAGCTGACTCACACCAGCTGGGGATTGGCCCACACGTTTCCATGTAGCAGGTGCTGGATTCTACTGAGATAATTTGAATTTTTGCTTTTTGACATGCATTAGTTCCTCAGCAATGGGGTAGGGGGAGCCCAGTGGGGATGGGTAAAGTTGGCAGACTGGTAAGCGTTAGGAGTATCACTGACACAACTCAGTTATGAGTGCCCTAGCTCTGTTTCATGGAATTGCCAGTGGATGGGCTAGGAAGGCATATGATGCTCCCATGTTGTTCCATGAAGAGTGTGACTTCACTCATGCTGGCCCTATCTCATCACAGTGGTGGAATGTCATTGCTCCACGCTTCTGTAGATGACACAGCTAAGCATCTAACTTGGCAGCGTAATGAGCTGCAATGTAGCGAGGTTCCGTATTGCCTATATTGTAGGCTAACTTCGGCTCCCAGATGAACACATGGACGCACCTCCAGAGCAGGAGCAAACCAGAGCAGGAGAGGTTATGCTGCTCAATATCTGAAGTGATCAAAGGGAGGGTAAAAGAACTGGTGAATCTTTCTGTGAAAAGATCTTCCAGTCATGGAGGGCATGGGATCCTTTACCATTAAAAGCAACCAGTAGCAAAATAACGTCTCCGCCTGTAAAATACCCAAGCCCATTTCAAAGTGTTCTCTCCTCCAACTCAGCCTTAGCCCCAGAGAAGGGTGGAGCTGCTAATTTGCAGTTCTTCCCTTGGCTCTGCATACAGAGGCTGGAGAGCGCTCATGGCTAACCATCAGATTTCTGTGAATGGGCAGTCTAAAGTTCCCTTTCTAAAGTTGAGACTGATCATGTTTGAACATCTCCTGATAAATTCCATTGTGTCTTTGGGCTTTGTTCCCTGTTGTCTGTCAACAGCTTTGAAAATGGGGCATCTCCTGCTCCATCTTTGTAAGAGACAAAGGGCTTGGCTACATGAGGATTCTCAGGAAGGCTAAGGCAAATCAATTAAAGACGTGGGGTCAGTGCATGTAAGTTAAAGTGTATCAGAACAACCACGTGGATGCTTTTACTTAGGAGTAAAGTGATCTTCATTTGCTGTAATTTAATCTTTGGATTTTTTTTTTAAACAAAGCTGGAAATATGAGTGTGTGGAGGACGATTAAGTTACAGAGAGCATCCAAGTGGGATGTTTAACACACCAGTGCCTGGGCATTGACTTCATACCATTCATCACTGATTTGCCTTACCTCTCCTGAGGCCTGGTCTACACTGGGGGATCAATCTAAGTTACGCAACTTCAGCTACATGAATAACGTAGCTGAAGTCGACGTACTTAGATCTACTTACTGCAGTATCTTCACTGAGGTAAGTTGACTGCTGACGCTCACCTGTCGACTCCGCCTGTACCTCTCGCTCCGGTGGAGTACCGGAGTCGACGGGAGAGCGCTTGGCGGTCAATTATCGCGTCTTTACTAGACGTGATAAATTGACCCCTGCTGGATCGCAGGGCCGCCCGGGGGGGGGGGGGCGGGGCAAGTGGGGCAATTTGCCCTAGGCCCCGCAGGGGCCCCCATGAGAGTTTTTTCGGGGCTCCTGGAATGGGGTCTTCACTCGCTCCGGGGGCCCCGGAAAACTCTTGCGGGGCCTGGGCCCCCGGAACTTCTTCCGCTCCGGGTCTTCAGGGGCAATTCGGCGGCGGGGGGTCCTTCCGCTCCGGGACCCACCGCCGAAGTGCCCCGATGACCCGCGGTGGGGGGTCCTTCCGCCCCGGGACCCGCCGCCGAAGTGCTGAATCCTCTGGGCGGCCCTGCTGGATCGATGGCTCCAGAGGTAAGTGTAGACATGCCCTGAGTATCCCCATGTAGACCTGGCCAAGGAGCCAACTTCTGCCCTTGTTATAATAGGGAAATCAACAGGCTTGCACCGTGTGACAGGCACACAGACTGGGGTTTTCAAAAGTGCTCTGCTTTGGCCTAAATCTGTTCCCATGGAAATGGATGGGACTCTTAGCAATGACTTCATTTGAAGCACAGTTAGGCCAGTGTTGAGCATTTCTGACAATCCCACCTAGAATGGATTTGCCTAAAGGAGTAGGGGAAGGTCCAGTTTTGGCCTTGTCTCTAGTGGGGTCACAAGCAAGTTGGCTGCAGCCGTGGCTAGCTGGACTGAACTACAATGCAGAAGAACATGACTAGAGTAGAATGTGAATGGTATAAGCGCGGAATCCTGCTCTGTCTTCAGCATGTGTATACTGCAGTTAAACAGCCCCCTGAGCCCACCACGAATGTCTAATTGTAGGGTAGATATACCCGAAGTGACTAGAACATTGCCTTGAAATCGAGGTCTGTGCACTGCTTAAGTGGTTGAATCTGTGTATGCAGATGAATTTCACCCATGCTCAAGGCATGCTCCTGCTTGAAGCCACGTTGCCCCACTCCAGCGGGTAGTCTCTTGGTATATATTTGCAGCCAGCTCTGCTTTGCGCTCCACACACTGCCCCTCCCAATAGGAAGGAGAGGATTTAGCCCTACTCTGCTGGGTAGGGCATGGCTTGGGAAAGGTGCCAGAGCCCTGCTAGCATGTCTCTCGCTTTGATATAGACATGGCCTTTTCTGAGCAAAAGCCAAAGCTTGTCTTGGTCTAGGGATTGTTTTAAAATAATATTTATGGGGTAATCTCTTGTGGGTTGGGGAGAAGCAATTTTAAATTTCGCCTTCCAGTCAGATGTGGTACATTTCTCTTGTGGGTATCTAAGCAACGGTTTTACACTAGGTTAAAAATAAATCCTAATTTGCCTTGTAGTCCCATGACAGAGTCCCTTTGAACTGGCAGATGATGAGGTCTGATTAAAATGGGCACTTGTGTTTGTAAACTCCTAGAGAGAAGTATTTATAAATGTCTCCTTCCCATTCCCTGTGTGTCAAAAGTCTTGTGGGAGCATTGACCTCTCTGGAGTAGAAAAGTAGGACATGCATTTGTTAATTTAAAAACAAAAAATAGTCTTTTAGTCTAAATACCATTTTGTTTTGAGGAGAAATGTCTTTCTCCATTGGAACTATTCCTGAGTCTTGAGCACCATAAAACTTCCACTTTGTGTTACAAAGGCCTGATCTCTTCCCTGAGGAGCTCACAAACCAATGCCAGATATGACCCAATGAAGGAGATGGGGAGGGAGCGTGTGGAGGGGAGGGCATTTGTGGACCAGCTCAGGAAGGATGTTCCATGTGTAGGGCCAAGCTTGGAAGAAAGCTCCGGATTCTGATATGGGGCCTTGAGGTTGCCATTGTTAACTGAGTGAAGGAATAAGGAGGATCAATAAGAGAGGATGGGCAGAACTAAGTAGTGCCTTTGAAGGTGATGGCAAGAATTTTGAGCTTAGTATAGTGGGGAAGGAGCCAGTAGAGGGAATTGAATGGGGCTGATATGGCCTGAAGAACTGGCTAGGAAGATCTTAGCCCCCTCCAGTCCATGCAGCCACTGCTAAGATGGGGGTTGGGGAGGCCGCATAGGGGAAGGGTATATACCCTAGGGACAGATGACTAGGGTTGGGAAGAGTTTTTAGCTGTGCAGACAGAGAAAAGGTGAAATATTTTGGAGGAGGAGATGTGGACTGGATTCTCCTGGATGGGAGCGGCGGAGGGGATGGGGGGAAGAGGGGAGTTGAAGAGGACTCCCAGGTTATGAGAGGATAGTGTGCCTGGTGGGGAGGGTTTATGAAGGACATTGAGGCATTTAGTCTTAACTGTTGTATTAAGTTGACAAGAGGCCAAGCTCATTGGCAAAAGGTTGAAACCCTACATTCTTGTTGGCTGCAGTGAGAGACCCAGCCTACAGGTCAAATAACTGAATAGTCCGATCCACACAGTCTGCGCTCCAGTGACTGACTCCTTACTCTTGTCTTTCGCAGTCTCCTCCCCTTCGCTCCCTCATGCATTGTGAAACTGGAGCCAGAACCCTGCTAAAATGGAACCATTTGGGGCCAACTGTTTTCAAACACCGTTGGAACTAGCCTGTTTTTTTTAAGTGCTGTTTCAGTGGATTGTCTTAAAAACCTTATTGACCAGCAACCCTTCTACAAACTACCCCATTAGCAAGGTGTCTTGATACAGTTTGTATTCCATGGTTTGTACCAGCGGGGGGTGTGGCTATAAATCATCTAACAGCCGAGTTTGTATTGCAGTAGTGCATAGAGACCCCAACCAAGCTAAAGGTGTAAGGTCCTGTACAAACTTAATACGGCAGTCCCTGCTCAAATACTTTTCAACATGGTTACCATCCTGAATGTGGAAAAAGGGCAAATGAAGGTGAGTTCGAGCAATTGTGCCAGCAGGAAGTAGTGCCAGCAGAGCAGGCATGGGAAGTATAGGAAAGTGAGAGGTGATTTGAAGAAGACCCTCTGAAATCCTAGTTGTCTGGGGAGGAGATGGAGCTATCTAGAGGAGAAAGTAGAAAGAAAACCTTTGCTTTGGTTAAATTTTAAGTCTCCAAATCTGGCCACAGGACTCTTCCATAGCTGGAGAATTGGATTTTATGCTTGGAGATTTATGGAAATGAAGAAAGCTGTTTTGTATTGACATTAACTCTCACGGAACTGAATTTTTATAGGGTCATGACTGTGCTTGAATATTTGTATGTTTCCTGGAACAGTCTTTTATTTGCCTAAACGAAGAGTACAGAAAGCTGGGAGACCAGCTCTGACTGGGTGTGGTTCTTGGTTAATTATAGCTGCATTTGCAAGAATATTATTTTCATTTTGCGTGACTCAGAAATTGGCTCTTTTCCTAATTGTCATTGCAATTATTGACAAGATCTTGAGCCTTCCAAAGAATTAAATCCCCTTCTGGCCTACCCTTTGCTAATATGTGCTCTGCAGATGCCTTAGAATCTCTCCTCCTTGACACATTTTTGGTCTGTCCCTGGTTTCCCATCATTTCTAAGAATGGTTTGTGAAGTTGGTTCTTCTTTCTCTTCACTTTCATGACCAGCTGTTGAGACTTTTTGTCCTTCTGTTGGCACTTCTCAGGATGTGTCTACACTAGAGAGCTTACAGCGGCGCTGTTGTAAGATCTCTTGTGTAGCTGCTCTAGGCTGACGGGAGAGAGCGCTTCCATCAATATAATTAATCTACCCCAACAAGCAGCGGTAGCTATGTCGGTGGGAGAAGCTTTCCTGCCAACATACTGCTATGCACACTGCCACTTTTGCTGGTGTAACTTGTTGTTCGGTGTGTGTGTGTGTGTGTGTGTGTGTGTGTGTGTGTGTGTGTGTAATATTCACACCCCTGAGTGACATAGGTTTTACTGACATAAGTAATAGTGTAGACATAACCTCAAGCTCAGGGGATGGAGTTGGCCCTCTTACCTCAATTACAAGCAAGTCTGGATAGGTTCTTGGTGTCCTACTCCAGCCCCTTCATTTTGCTAGCAGCATTTTTCTTGCCTCTCCCATACGTTTGGCAGCTTTACCTCTACATGGCAGTGCAGGATACACAGTGCTATCTCCAAACCACACCATCGCTAACGTGGCCATCAATCTTGCTTCAGGCGACAAGGGGCTCGGAATAAGCAGAGCATCAGAGCACAACTGTCCATAGGAAGCAGGAATCTCCTGGCTGCCCTTAACCTGGGAGACTGTTTTCTATCCTTCCTGATATCCTCTCTTTACTCCCATCTGGATTAAATGGAAGTCAGTGAATTTGCAGTCCTCACTCAGGAAAAACTTCTGCTGCGGTCTCTGGACCTGGTTCTACTCTCACAAAGCAGCAGTGACTGTTGGTGTCTGTGGATTTATGCTGGTGTAGGTGAGACCAGGTTCAGGACTGTGGGTAGACTTCAGGATTGGACTCGGTTTCTCATTGGTGACAGTCAGCAAGACTTCTGGAACATTTACCTGAACCTTCTTTTATTTGCGCTTGGTACTTTTCTGGATGTTTGTAACTTTGGTACTGAAGTTTCTCCTATATTTCTACTGCATTTGAGTTCTGAATTAAAGCACCTGTCAATCCAAGCAGCTAGAGTCATTTCCTAATTAGCTGTTTCTACCTTGAAGTGTCTTCAAAAGCTGCACTTTAGGTCATGAATAAGCAGTTTGGAGGGCATTGTGGATCCTTGTTCTAACCAAGCTCTCTCTACTGGTTGTTGGCTTTGTAGATCAATGAAGGAGATGCCAATACCTGATCTGTATGCTGTAAAGAGGTTTGGAATTGCCCCTTCTTAGGGGACCCCTTTACTTCACTTTCTTCCCTGCATTTGTTTAGGTTGGGTGTTCTAGGAAACCCAGGGGATGCTCCTCGTGCTGATGTACCAACTGGTACTGTAGCTTAGTGTCATGTGGGTTGTACATGCTATGAGAGATGAGCCAAGAGTCTCTGTCTCCTTCCTAATGGGTGGCTGTCCACAGCACAGTCTCTTTCCCCACACAGCACATCAGGCACTGACTGGCACTCTTGGTTATTTTTAGCAGAGAGAGCAAGGAGTGAATGACCAGGCCTGGGTGAGAAGCCTCCAGGTCAGGGTTAAGGCGTTCCGATGGGCCAATGCAGGGAAGGTTGCACTGCTGCTGACACTAACATACTGCACCTATTCTGTGCTTAAATAGAAAACACTATTCTCTCTGGAAATAAGAGACCAGTCATCTCCTGCAATGTTGTAATGATGTGCTCTATCTTTCGTGTTTGAGGCTGTTAATCCATCCTAGTTCATTATTCCTAGTAATCCCTGAGTAACGGTTTGTCTGAGAGCTATTCAGACAGTGAAAAACTTTCCATGAAAGCTAAACATGACACAGATCTGTCCTACTGTATCTTCAAAGTGTGCTGCTAGGTGGATTGGCTTTCCCAGCACAGGTGCTAGTGAGCAGACAAGTAGGGACTTGACTTTCCACTAGACCTCATTGTTGTTAGTTTGTATTGCAGTAGTGCATAGAGGTCCCACTGAGCTAAAGGTACAAGGTCCTGTACAAATTTAATATGACAGCCCCTGGCCCAAATAGTTAATCTAAATAGACAAGACAGCCAAATTTGGGAGACAGGCTGCATTATCCCCATCTGACCGATTGGGACCTAAGACAGAGGATTAAGTGACTTGCCCAGCATCACACAAGAAGCCCTTGGCAGAGCTGAGGATTGGACCCCAGCTCTTCTGAGTCCCTCTGCAGCACTCCAGCCACAAGACCATCCTTCCTCTTGGTAACCTGGGAAACGTGAGCAAATACTAGGCTTGCAAAAGCCACAAAAGAAACAAATGTTACCGTGACGGACCTAAAAATCCCAGTGTCAAAACTTGCAGCCAGGAAACTTGTGCAATAGATGGTATCAGCTGCATAGCAGGACGGACAATATCAGCTGGAAGCCAGCAAGGGCCTTTACCTCACTGGCAGGGAGTATGTGATTTCATGCTTGGATCTGGACAGGCAGAGGTACTGAACACGTAATCGAGATTTACTCATTACACGTGTAAACGTGCTAGATCCTTATTGATTCAGGAGGCAAAGGTGAAATCTATTCCCCAAGGAATAGAGAACTACCTCATTCCCCAGGCTACTAAAATCATTATAGACACCAGCCAGGCCAAGTATCAGCCACCATACTACAATCAACCCAGAGTAAGTCATGTCAGCTATCACCCCAGGGAATGAGCCAGCCATACACAGGGCTGAATTTAAGTGCAGGTGACTAATTTAGGAACTGTAAAGTGCTTCAGAACCTGTTGGCTGGTACATGCCCTTAGTTCAAAGTAGGAAGTGTTGCCGCAGAGGGATTATTAACTAAACTTGAACAAAGGGTCTGTGTCACCATGCCAATGAGATGATGTAATTTTAATACCTGTAAGCCTCTGAGCATGCCCAATGGGAACTAGATTGTTTGCAGAAGTTTGAGCAGACTCAAGCTGAGGTGAGTGCTGGTGCAGAGCGCTGAGCCTTCCCGCCAACCAACCTGGCTCTTGAGTGTGTGTTGAGAGGTACAGGAGGGAAGAGATGTGCATGGGAGGGACAGGGGACAAAGGGTTGAAAAGAGGAGAGAAGAAGCCACAGGAGGAGACAAATACAGGAAGAGAACTGTTGGAAGGGCGGCTATATAAATTGGTATTTGATTGGACACCTGAACGGCACTCCATTATATTCCTCCAACCCCTCTGTAATAAAAATCAGGGCAGAGACTGACTGTGAGCATAATCCTCTGGTCCAAGGAAGGGCTATGGAAGACCCTTGGACAGAGTGGGACATAGTGGAGTCATGTGGGGGCTGCATTCCCTGGCACCCACACGTTTCCCCTCTTCCCCCCGGGTTCCATCCTCTTCGCACAGGAGGGAGGTTTGAGGGTGGCCTGTCCTGTAGCTAGTGGATCCCCAACATCCATTGGCTAAATATCTCCTGCTGCATCTGTTGAGCTTACACAGCCCTGAGGCTACAATAAGCAACCACAAAGCAGCTTCCAGTGCCACTTGTGGTCTAGGATGGGAGAATTGTCACCCACCTGGCACTGCTAATGCCTGTGTGTACAGGGGGTGTGCAGGGAGCACGGTTTCACTTTTGCTTGTCTCTAGCTGAAGTACGTGTGTGGCATAAAATATGCATGATCAGGTGGCCCCATGCCCTGAAAATATCTTGCTGTTTTAGCTTGAGGATTTATTGACTAACCCGCTGAAAGTCTTTCTGGATGCCCGTCTCTCTGAATGGTCTCATTAAGGTGTTCTGCCTGCCTGCCTTGTGCGTGCTGGAGTTTTGGAGAACGGCTTTTCCCTTCCTTCCCCTCCAAGCTGTATTCAGCCGGGCACATTCTTTCATCTTTATCAATGCTGCATTTTGCGGGTCCTTGTTAAGTTGCTAAATGGAATTTTTATTGCGGTGGACCATAGTTTAGCTTAATCCAGGGATGGGCAAACTTTTTGGCCCGAGGGCCACATTGGGGTTGCAAAACTGTAAGGAGGGCTGGGTAGGGAAGGTTGTGCCTCCCCAAACAGCCTGGCCCGGCCCCCTATCCGCTCCTCCCATATCCTACCCCCTGACTGCCCCCCTCAGAATCCCCCACCCATCCAACCTCCCCCTCCTTGTCCCCTAACCACCTCCTCCCGGGATCCCCCGCCCCTAGCTGCCCCCGGGACCCCACCCCCTATCCAACCCCCCTGCTCCCAGTCTCCTGACAGGCCCCCTGGTACTCCCATGCTTATCCACCCCTCCCCATCCCCTGACAGTCCCCCAGAACCTCTGCCTCATCCAACCACCCCCTGCTCCCTGTCCCCTGACTGCCCCCCAGGACCTCCTGCCCGTTATCCGGCCCCCGGCCCCTTACCATGCCGCTCAGAGCAGCATGTCTGGCAGCCGCGCCGCCTGGCCAGAGCCAGACACGCTGCCGTGCTGCTCGGCAGGAGTGCGCAACCCCGCCACCTAGAGCGCTGCCTGCATGGCTGTGGGGGAGGGAGGACAGCAGGGGAGGGGCCGGGGGCTAGCCTCCCCAGCCGGGCAGGATGGTCCCGCAGGCCATCGTTTGCCCACCTCTGGCTTAATCCTTAAACAGTTTCCAGTTTGATTCTATCTTTCTAGGCCCTCTTTGTGTCACTAGGACCATATATTAAGGAAGAGTATATTTTTCTGTCTCTGGCTTCCACTGATTTGGCGAACCTATTCTACATAAAACCTAATCTTCTATTCTAGCTAGGTGAGCTAGTTACTTTTCTAAACAGGCCCGGAGCCGATTAGTTTGGCATACTGAAGCCATAGCTGGAAATCAGCATAACCTGTTAACGTGTTGTGTAGAAAACGGAGACCTTGCGATGTAAATGGCATTAGAAATGTAAAGCCAAACTGGTAACTGCAATAGGATTGGTAGTTGTGTGGGAAAGAGTTTAGTGGTTTTACAAAATGTAACCTTAGATTATAAAATAATTCTTCTTAAAATCAGAAAACTCCTACGATCAGTAGTGACTAAATCCCAGCAATCAATACACTTGCTGAAGATTAATGGAATTAAGTGTTGCGTGCGTACCTGTTTAGCACGTGAACTAGTCTAGTGACCTCTTGTTAAGTGAGAGGGTTATTTTTGTCATCCTTACCTTTGGCAAAAAGAACATGGATGTCAGAAGTTTGCTAATGATAGCAACAATTAAATTTTATGCTGCATTAATTGTCAGGGACAATATAAGTAACAAAAGTAAACTGCCCATAAATCTCTTTTTAAGACAGGTGGAGTTGTTTCATGAAGTAGAAGTTAGGAACATTGTGTGCCTGGGTGGTTTACTACTTTGTCATATCCTAGTCTTGTTTGTACAGCAACAGAGCATAAACTCCTGTAATGGGATTGTGTAAATGTCTGTTGTTCAGGAACTGCCCTTTTTAAACACAAACTTCCGTACAACATCCTCCCTACAGACTTGCTGTAATAAAGCTAGGTCAGAGGCTAGGCTAGTGCCTATGAAGATTTCGGTGAAGTGTGAGGCAAATTGCCTCTTTGGCCTTTTCTTCACTGCTTAAAAAAAGTGTGTGTGTGTGTGTGTGTGTGTGTATTTTTTGTTACTGCAGGCTAACAAACATGTGTGAGCTAGCCTGAGGTAAAATCACAGTGAAGACGAGGCATTTTGGCCCAGATCCACTGAAGGTATGTCTACATTGCAATTAGACACCCATGTCTGGCCTGCGCCTGCTGGCTGGAGCTAAGGGATTGTTTAATTGTTGTGTAGACATTCAGGCTCTGGCTGCAGCCCAAGCTCTGGGACCCTCCCACCTCGCAGGGAACGTCTGCACTGCAATTAAATAGCCCCTGAGCCAACTGGCACAGGCCAGCTGCTGGTTTTTAATTGCAGTGTAGACATACCCAAAGGGGGACTGGCTAGGTAGGCGATACTCACTGGCGCGGCGCCTCCTGCTGGTCATCTTGGGAATTAGCTCAACTCCAGCTCCCAGGAGTGCCTCCTTCTGGCCGGTGTTTTGCCTGCCTTAGGCCCCGTGTCCCTCCCAGACCCCGGTGCCCCTTTTCTCAGGGTTCTGCCCCCAGCAGTACCCCCTTACTCTGGGTTTCCCCTCCTAGGGGATCCCCCAACCGTCTAAACCCATCTTGCCTCAGTGGCTACTGCCAGTCAGCATCTAGCTCCCACTCACTGGGGCAAACTGCAGTCTGTAATGGCCACTCATCATTGGCAAGGGGGTTAGGCCTGCTGCCTTTGCCTAACCCCCAAGGCCTGCAGCCTAGGGGTTACCAGGCTGGAGCTCCCCAGCTCCCTTTGCCCTTCCCCAGCACTGCTCCAGTTCAGGTACCTTATTCCCAGACAGCTAGGTCCTTCTCTCTCCACAGTGAGAGAGAGACAGAGAGACAGAGAGTAGCTCCTGGCTTCCAGCCCTCTTATCAGGGCCTGCTGGACCCTGATTGAGCTGGCTACACCTGTGGTCAGCCACTCCCTCAGCTGCTCTCAGTCCCTGTTCTCCAGGAGTGGGGCAGCCACCCCACTACAAGGACTTAGGTGGCAAGTCCTAGTTTTAGGCTCCACTGTGATCCCCAACATTCCTGCTGAACTCTGTATTTGCCTAAAGGTTCAGGGTAACGGTTCCCTTGGTGCCCAGGTTTCTCCCTCTGACCTTTCGTGCTGCTGCCAAGCTCTAGGTATCCAAATGCTGGTCTCCTGCCTCTGCTTGAGTGGTAGAAAGGATTATGGAATCATAGGACGGGAAGGGACCTGGAGAGGTCATTTAGTCCAGTCCCCTGCACTCAAGGCAGGGCCAACTATTATCTAGACCATCCCGACGGGTTTTATCTAACCCGCTCTTAAAAATCTCCAACGATGGAGATTCCACAACCTCCTTAGGCAATTTATTCCAGTGCTCAACTATAACTTCCTGATAGTTAGGAAGTTTTTCCTAATGTCCAACCTAAACCGCTCTTGCTACAATTTAAGCCCATTGCTTCTTGTCCTATCCTAAGAGGTTAAGGAGAACAATTTTTCTCCCTCCTCCTTGTACTTATTCACTTGAAAACGGTTATCATGTCCCCTCTGTCTTTGCTTCTTCAGAGT
Organism: Chrysemys picta bellii; assembly: GCF_011386835.1. Classification (NCBI taxonomy): domain Eukaryota; kingdom Metazoa; phylum Chordata; order Testudines; family Emydidae; genus Chrysemys; species Chrysemys picta. Next base: position 9,548,915 of record NC_088801.1, on the reverse strand, counting down.
AAACAAACCCATTTTTTTCAATCTGTCCTCATAGGTCATGTTTTCTAGACCGTTAATCATTTTTGTTGGTCTTCTCTGGAGTTTCTCCAATTTGTCCACATCTTTCCTGAAATGTGGCGCCCAGAACTGGACACAATACTCCAGTTGAGGCCTAATCAATGCGGAGTAGAGCGGAAGAATTACTTTTTGTGTCTTGCTTACAACACTCCTGCTAATACATCCCAGAATGATGTTTGCTTTTTTTTTTTTCTTTTCAGCAGTGTAACACTGTTGACTCATATTTAGCTTGTGATCCACTATGATCCGTAGATCCCTTTCTGCAGTATTCCCATTTTGTATGTGTGCAACTAATTGTTCCTTCCTACGTGGAGTATTTTGCATTTGTCCTTATTGAATTTCATCCTGTTTACTTCAAACCATGTTTCCAGTTTGTCCAGATAATTTTGAATTTTAATCCTATCCTCCAAAGCACTTGTAAGCCCTCCCAGCTTGATATCCACATTAGACTAGAAGGTCTCACACCTCTGAAGAATGTGCTCTAGTCTAATCATAAATCTATGAGAGATTCTGATATTGGCGTCCCTCAGTCTCTCCTGTTGAAGTTGTTCCAGTGGATATAAATATAAAGAGTCACAGGAGCGAGGGGACTCGATTCTGGGTCACCCACCTTCCAGGGGTGCACTAAGCACTGGTCTCTAGACTTGTTCTCCCTCTCTGGACCTAATGACTCCACAATTATTTATACCCAGTGGAACCATTTCAACAGTATGTCCACAATAGCGAAAGGGGGACCATATGTAATTCTCCACTGGTGCAACTTAGCCATTGGTGGAAGCTGTAGTGCAAACAGGGCTCTGGTGTCTTTACCACTGTATTATTGAACTCTGCTCAGAGCAGGTCTAGACTATGCTGTGGTAAAAATGCATGAAGGCCTCAGCCCTGTCTACACTACAATTTCTATCAACAGTGGTGAAAGCTAGCAGAGCATCAGCCATGAACCAAAGAAATCCCCCTCCAAGTTGATACAACGGATTAAACCATAGGGAGGTGTACTTTTGAGAATGTGATACCTTAAGTATTATCAGTACCAAAGTACTATCAATGGAAGAGAATATTTGGCATGTTGGTATAGGGTCAAATTCTCCTCAGACAATGGGGTTGCACTGTATAACTGAGAAGAGAATGTAACCCCTAACTACCAGGTTAATTCAGATTTTCCTTAGTTGTGACACTGAGGGAAGGTTTTGTGGAGAAGCCGAGAACAAGCATTTCAGCTTCTATATCGACACGGCTGTGCTGGTACCACTGCCCTTAAATACGGTCCTGTTTGTGCCCTGTTCTAGCATTAATGATATTTATGGGAATGCTGGTAGGAATGTTAACCTGACCTGTAGTCTAAAACTTGGTTTCGGGGGTGGGTGTGGAAGGGAAGTGTTTTCCATAGGAGACAATTTATGTGCAGGAAGCTCAACTAGGAACATTCTTAATATTTAATTATTTTGTGATGGAATCGGTATTTAACACTCAGGTTGAAGGGGAACCAGCTAGTGTATGAATATCCTTTCGAATGATGATTTTCAGGGAATCCATATTAAATTCACTGGCTTCTTTCACTTGATCCATATATTTTGAACCAAAACATTTTAGCCTTTTGGCGTCCATAATATTAAAATAACAGAGCCCTTCTTGGAGGCAGCATTTATTAAAGAGCTGAACCTCTGTTTCTAGCCAGTTTGAGGTCTGATCCATTGAACCTGACTTCAATGGTAACTTCATGCGTGGAACTTTTGCCAGTTCAGGCCTTCATTTTGTATCCAGAATGTGACTATTTTGTTTGTTTGTTGGTAGGAAAGCACATGGTGCACAGTGACTTGTTAGTTTATCTGGTGAATAAAGACAGCCTAGAGGGAGTGGGGCCAATTTTCTTATGCCCAGTAAGGTCTTTTGTTTTATGTGAACAGCTAATGATAAACCAAGGCTGGACAATAGAGACTAATGGGAGAACCCATAGCAAATATGCCACCAAGTATCAAGCTGTCCGGTACCCCGAGCATTTGACTGAGAACAAGAAATACTTAGTGTTAGTCCTGGCTCTGGCTCTGGGTTACTCTGTGGCCTTGATCAAGTCACTTAGCCTTTCTATTGTAGAATGAGGCTAGAAAGACCCATCTACCTCTAGAGAAGTGTGTGGTCTCTCAAATAATAAAGTTGGCTTTGTGAGGTGATTAATTGGGTTAATATTTGCACAGTAAAGCTCTGTAAGTACAAGAGGGATCTGAGAGGAGCTAAATCCATTGAGGCAATGAGATGTGTAAAGTCATGCTACCAATGAAAGTTAGACCAAAATGGAGCCATCTTTGATGGACCAATTATTTCCATTTGGCTTTGTCAAAAATCTGTGTTGCTGTAATGAAATAACAGCAGTGGGAACAGCCGGGGGCTTACGCTAATAATAATGGAGATATCCCATCTCCTAGAACTGGAAGGGACCTTGAAAGGTCATCGAGTCCAGCCCCCTGCCTTCACTAGCAGGACCAAGTACTGATTTTGCCCCAGATCCCCAAGTGGCCCCCTCAAGGATTGAACTCACAACCCTGGGTTTAGCAGGCCAATGCTCAAACCACTGAGCTATCCCTTCCCCCAATGTAACACCATGGGTTTTGTTGGGATAAACCTGACTTCTACCAGTGTAAATGGTATCTGAATTGGGCCCTGTGAGTATTTTGTTCTTATTGTGTAACAGTTTGGCTTACGCAGAGCCAGTGCCTTTGCATAAACACTAGATCGGTTACGTAGGGCACATAAACGGAGGGTTCTCACACTCTCATAGCATTCACCTTAACAGAAAGATCATCTTGGCTCATCTCCCCTCCCATTTATGGTCACATCCTCATCTCCCTGCCACATGCAATTACTTGTCTGTGTCTTCTAGTAAACTACTGAATTTTCTGTAAACGAACCTTGGGGCTTTTTTTTTGATCAGGTTGGAATTCCAGGAATGTCTGAGGAAAGTGAGGTCCCAATCATGCAAAGCACTAAGCATGTGCTTAACTTTAAGTGCTTTAAGTTCCAATGAAGAAAGTGGAGTTACTCACATTCTTAAAGTCAAGCACATGCTTATGTAGCGTTGTTATGAAATCTGTACAAGACACGTGGCATTTCTGTTGTGTTTCAGTGAACTAAATTTCTCTGAAATTGCCATGTGAATAAAGTTATATTCCTGATCAAGAGAATACTCAATGGACTATTTCCTTGGTATGAACACAAGATTTATCATGGCATTGTGTGCTGGGATTATTGGTTTACAGACACCATCGTCTCAGTCCAACAGTCTGTTTTGCTACAAAATATAGTTCTCCTTGGAAGTAAAAATGGTGGATTTTGCAAAATGTGGGCTGAGATTTATATATATTTCTAGCACCAAGTAATTAATCTGTAGCTACATGTGGTTTCCTTTTCTCCTTTAGCCAGTTGGATTCAAGGGTCATAGCCTGCATGTGGAACTCCCATTGACATCTGTGGGAGTGGTGTGCAAACACTGAAGATAGAATATGGCCTCTCTACTCTTTTTTTCCAGATAGCAGAATAAGCTTGGACTATCCCAGCACTCCAGTGACATTGCCTACACTCACATTGCCAACCTGCAATGCTGCAATTCCCAAGAGGAACCCTGTTCTAATGCAATATCTTTCCATTAGTTCTGCTGTCCTAAATCTACTGCTATTTACAGATTTGGATCCAGAAATGTAGCATTTTTCCTTTACCAATGGCAGCTGCTTGGGGGCAGATGTATCTGCTATGCAGTCTTTTGGCGGATCAGTGCTAAAATGACCTTGGTTAAGCTAGAAAATCTGAACCAATCACCATTTCAGATTGCCTTGTTCTAGGATGATCTGCATTCTTCACTAAAGGAGGGTGGATAGGGGGCAGCAAGATAAACTGGAAAAACCAGCTATTGTGTATCTACTCCCTTCATTTATTGTATTGATCGTGTTCTGCCCTTGTTCAGGCACTGGTTTACTACACAGAGTTGGTTATACACAAAAGGTTCATTGCACGGTCCAGGTTCTGGTATCTTATGTCCAGGTGCTTTCCACGTCCAGACAATAGCATCAGCATATATGACTATCAGCAAATTTCTTAATATGGAAGAAACCAATACTTGGATTTGAATCCCTCACAGTGATAGAAAACCATCACCGCTGGTCCTGCACGAACAAACGTCAGAGCTAATTTCTGTATGGTGGAAGGCCACAATCAAGCCCAATCTTGTGATCCCCGGGCACCCAAAAATCCTTTTGAAGCTCGTGATAAGGAAAGCAAGATCAGCTTCAGATTATTATCCCAGAGGCCCTATTGTGCTAGGTACTGTACATACATATAGTAAGAGACTTCAATACTTAGACCAAGTAGACAAGACAGACAAAGGAATAAGTGCTATTGTCCCCATTTTATGTGAGGAATGACAGCACAAAGATTAAGTGACTTTCCCAGAGTCTAACAAGAAGTCTGTGGCAGAGCTGGGAAATGAGCCTAAATCTCCTAATGCCCACTCCAGGGCATTAACCGCAGGACCATCTTCCCCTCAAATTTCTGCCTTGCGTTAATGCCCACTCATTAATGGGACAAACGAGTTATGTTGCCAAGAATGACCCTTCCCTGATCAGTCTTATGCTTTATTAGCAACATGAATGCCAGCATGACTCTCTCATTGCTACAACATGTTAAACACCTTGGAAATGTTTCCTTAAACTCTAGGTCAGTCTTATGAAATCCGTCTACTTGAGAATAGGAAATTGGGAGAGTTTCAAGATTTAAACACAAAATATGTAAAGGTAAGGAGAAATATAGATTTCTTTTCTTCCTGCTACTACATACAGACACAAATCAAGGCCCTGACCGTGCTTATCATGGAGGACAATGGGAGATATTTTGCCATTGACTTTAATGGGAGCAGGACTGAAGGCCTAATTCCTGAGTTGGTTAGAGCTGCACGTGCAGTTTTGCTTTGCAGGGTTTCATCTAAACCTTTGCTTTGGTTACAATCGTGCCCTCAGAGTTTCACTCTGAGTTTTGGGTTCAGATGAATCCCAAAATTCAAAGCTAAACTGGGCTGAAACCATTGAGCTCACTTCATCTACTGGCTTAACCCATGCAAAGCTATAAACCAACCCCAGGTTCAACGCACCTGGGCTCAGATACGTGTTCAGAAGGAGGACTCCAGCTTTTCACATAGCTTTCTCACACAGGTCTTACACAGCTCAAGTTTACATTAGTGGTGGACTCAACCCACAACATACAGAACTACCTCCTGAGTTCTGGGTTGTTTGACTCTGGGGTTTGAATTTTACAAATACAGGGATTTTGCAAAATTTGGATCCAGATCTTGGTTCTGGTTTCAAGCCCTCCTTGCCCAAATTCTTGTGGTTGTGATCCAGGGATTTTCATTAGAGAAGGGCCATTTGCAAAATTTGGATCCAGATCTGGATTTAGACCATCTCCAGAGTTCAAGCATATTTGAATTCCATGTTTTTATTCAGCCCACGACAGGAAGGATTTATAAAACGTGGCTCTGGGTTCAGATTTGCACACACGCTCTCTTGCTAGGAGAGCAAGCAAGTGCTTGGATCTAGGTTTTGGTTTGGGCCTTTCTCTAATTTTATATGCAAAATTAATCTCTCACTTCCATTCTGAATGGATGGCAACAGCAAGACAATGGACTTGGAAACTGGGAGGTGAGGGATAATTAGCACTTTGCATATGCAAAGCAATACATTAGTACAAAGTCTCTTTGGCTTTGCCTGCATTGGGCATTTGCCCTGATTCTGGGCATTTGGTCTCTGGCCACTGATGTAGCTGCACCAGTCCAAACCTGAAGTGAAAGGGGAGCAAGCTCTGCTGGTGCAAACAGAGGCTTTCGTAGTCTACACTGGAAGAGGTGCACTGGGGCAAACCCTACATCAATGGCTTGGCCATCGATTGCTGGAATCAAGGCAAATTCCCACTGACAAGGCCTCTGAAGTTCAAAGAGAGCATTGCCTTGATGAACCATCTCTCAATGGAATTTGACATAAATGGAGATGGGTGGCTTTCATTGGGACACTCTGATCTCCTCCTTGATGGGAGTTAGACTCATGGAGGAGGAACAGATCAGACCCCCATCTCTGACACTGGGAAACCAAAATCCTCTCCGGAAAAGGGCTTCTGGCTCCCCTAATTCATTTTGCCCTCCTCTCTTAACAGAGCATCCTTCGGGTGGTTTTCCATGATCGGCGTCTGCAATACACAGAACACCAGCAGCTGGAGGGCTGGAGATGGAGCCGGCCTGGAGACCGCATCCTTGATATAGGTGAGATTATTTCATTATGGTTCCCATAAAGTGTTTGGAGCTAGCTGTGAGCTGCATGAAGGATTTTTCAGAGTTTGCTTTTTTAGAAAAATTTTAATGGTGTGTGCATGTGCAGGGAGGGGTGAAAGAAACCACAGCTGCATTGGCTTAAACTGGATACCTCGTTGGTTGTCTTGGCTTTTCAAATGAGTCTGGTAACTGTATGAAAACTTGGTTGGTTGTCTTCAATTTAATATTTTTAAAATTTTAGGGGTTTTCTTCTACAGATATCCCACTGTCAGTCGGTATCTTAGATCCCAGGGCCAGCCCGACCCAGCTAAACACTGTTGAATTTCTGTGGGATCCGTCCAAAAGAGCATCTGCATTCATTCAGGTAAGGAATGAATGGATTTGCATGCAGTAAATGGAATGGTATGATGGAATAAGGATACACAGAGACTGAAAAAGTATCTGAGGTGTGGGAAAGAAATATACTAAGGAAAATACCCATGCTCCATCGATGAGTGTGTGCATTGATGTCCTATTTATAGGATATTCACTTGTGCCAATTTAGCTTTTGGGGGTGGGGCTGCATCTTCTATTCTTAACACATAGCACAGGCCCTGTTGTAGGTAGAATGATCTGTATGTCTCTTTAAATATCCACTCTCCTCTTAAAGATGGGTTTCATTTATGGGGGGGAAAAGGCCATAAACTCTAGTTTTGCAAACACCCCAAATGGCTCAGTGTCTGCAAAATCTCAGACTTCATGGGGCTTTCCCACCCTTAATATCTATTTTTTTTTTTTTAAATCTGTATGTATGCGACACCAAAGCCTGCTTTTCTATATGTTCAGTTTTTCTCCAGGCTGCTTGTCCTGTCATTCTTCTGAACTCTCTTTATTTTGTTCTGAACTCTTTCTACGTTTCCTCCAGAAAATAAGAGATGGGCCAGAACTAAACTTGAAACCCCCACTTGCATATACGCCTGAACTTCAGGGGCTTGAAATTCAGATCTTTTGCAACTTTGAGCCATCTCTAGTTATAAAGACAGCTTCTGTTTCGCCAGGTACATTGTATCAGCACAGAATTTACGCCAAGGAAACATGGTGGAGAGAAAGGGGTGCCCTTCAGGATACAAATCGACACATTTAAACAGAATGAGAATGGCGAATATACCGAACACTTGCATTCTGCAAGCTGCCAGATCAAAGTGTTCAAGGTATGGGCTAGTTCGGTTTTCCCAAATTCTCTCTGGAGTTCGAGACACGGGAAATATTGCTCTTGCTGTGTGCAAGGTTTTAAAAATGTTGGTTAGTATTTCAGGCATTACAATAAAGCAAAAGAATAAAGGTATTAAACAGGTGTGCTCGTACTCTTATCAGTAGTACCCGTTATGGAAAAGGCACAACATCCTAGCAACAGAGATCTCAAAGTGCACTGCACAGCTAGCTATGTTCAGTGGACCGGCTTCATGCACTCAGACCGAGATCTGCCCAGATCTCAGTCCTTTCTGTTCTCTGGATTTTTAAACAATCAACTCTGCTTGGAGGGGCTCACAGCTCCTTGGGAAGGCACCAATGCACAGAATAGAGCTCTCATATCCGAGTCTCTTCAACCGTAAAAGATATTGCTCATTGAGTCACCAATAGCAGGAAAGAATTAGCCATAGAGATGGTCCGTATATTCTACCTGTTCCAGTCCCGGCACTTGGTAACTTCTGTCACTGCCTGTTAAGATACCAAAGCCAACCTTTGCTCTATTACAGTGGTCCCCAACTTGTTCCATGGGGCGGGTGCCGGATGACTAGCCGCGAGGACCGTAGCCGCTGGACAAGCAGCCACCGAAATGCCGCCGTGAAGCGGCAATGTCAAGAGGCGTCATCGCCAAAATGCCGCCAAAATTCGGTGGCATTTTGGCGGTAGCGCTTCTTGACCTTGCCGCTTCTTGGAATCTGGCTCCTTTTTTAGTTTAGTTAGTTTTTAGTTAGCTCTTCCTGAGTAGCGGAGGAGAATAACGACTCCCTAGACTACCCTCAGATAAGCCCTCGAGAAGGGCCTTAAATGTTCCAAGTAGTTCTCCTCTATGCCACACAACGGAGAGGAAGATGGCCAACCTAGTTCTCGGTCTCTGTTCATGTCTGAAGCTTTTTGGCAAACCTGGAACGAGCAGGTACTTGAATCCATTTTGGGACGGGTGATCAGGGTTTCGGTTAGATCTGAATCTAAACTTCCCCATAGACTGGTGGGGAGCATGGAGGCTGGATTTGGTGATCCACTCTGACCCCTCTTTAGTTTTCATAACATCTATAGTCCCTGGAGAAATAACACAGGTGTTCATTGAAGTGTGTTTCTCCATCAGAGATTCAGGCTCTAAAATAGTATCAAATCCTGTGAAAGCAAACCGCTTGTGTAGCACTCAACATGTTTAGGAAATGCTACAGGCATGACAATATTAACAAAGGATGTTGTAGATCCAGTAGAGGTTTTTCTATGAACTGCTGCTTGGAAAATAGAGGCCTTGTCCTGCCCTTCTTTCATGTATAGAAAGCCCATTGCTGTCAATGAGGCTTTTGTGCACAGATCAGATGAAACCTATGGCCCCCTGTTACCCACCCTGTGAAGCGAGGCATAAGGAAAAGCTTGTGCTCTGTGCTTCTAGCCTAAGGGAGCTGACAGAAAGCAGAAAACTGACAGAGAGAAAATGGAGAAGAAGACTGCCCAAGAGAAGGAGAAATACCAGCCCTCCTATGATACGACCATTCTCACAGAGGTAAGATCCTTCAGTCATGTACAGCACACTGGTTTAATATGTCGGGCCACACACTTAAAATGACAAAAGGAATGACTTCTGCCCTGGGTTGAATGAGTTTGTGGGGATCCACTCGGCAAGGTCTCATTGAGACTGAGAGCTTAATGAAACTATATAAAAGGGATTAGACGTTTCATAAGAAGCTATATTAGATGGAACTAAAGTTTATAAGGAATATTGGACCCTTGTGCTTTAGAGCATAAACCAGCCATTAACTGGGTTAAGGAGCGATTGTCTTTCACCTCCCACCACCCCCTGAACTGTCCCCTCCAAATAAGTGTCCCATACATGTGGCTTACACTTTCCTCTGAACCATCTGGTACTGGGTGGAGTCAAAGACAGGATGCTGGAAGAGATGGTCTGATCCAATTGGCAATTCCTTTTCCTTCATGGATGTCCTTTAGAACAAGCCATTATAGTGAGCTTGGTCTTTGCTAGCTTCACTCTACAATGGGCTCACGTTTGAAGAATGTTGTGTGTGAGGTATGGGTCATATGAGATCTACTTTTTCTTCTTTTTAACATCATGATTACACTGTGCACTAAAGCTTGTGCATAACCCGTATTGGGCTGCAGAAGCACCAGCCAAGGGCACCTCTATAATCTGTTTAGGAGTCAGGTACCACCTTCCTTATGGGAATGTTCTACAGGCTGGCATTTTAGTCCTGGAACTGCCGCTGAGGGGAAGATCAAGTTTTTTTTATTTAAACAATGTCTCACTGGAACTCCTTAAGACGATTTAATTTTCTTTTTGCTTGTTTTAAATAAGCTCTCCCCATTCCCTAGGAGAACAGTTTTTGGTCTATAGTTACTTGGAATAATCAAAGACCATATAATTTGTCCTATAATCTAGTAGCCTTTGCTAGCAAGACCCTGCTGTGCAGAGAAACCTAATCCTACAGCATGGGCAGATACAGAGCTCTTGCTGTGAGTACCAGTGCACTTCAACACATTGAATCAGGAAATCCTCTAGCCCTGGTTGCCAACGAGTTAAATATTTGTTTAAAGCTGTGTTTGTGGAGGTGATAAAACTCCAAGAATTCCACAGATTGTCTCCTGCTTTATCACTGCAAACAGGGACACTGCATAGTATAGTCATGGGCTCTTAACAGGTTGACTACAGGGCCAGATTCTGTTGTTGTTGTTGTTCTGGATTTACATCACTGTAACCAACTCCATTGGCTTCAGTAAAGTTACTTTGGATTTACACCAGTGGAACTGAGTGTGGAATCAGGCCTATGTTTGCAGTGGTTTTTGGTAGCCTTTTGTGTGCCTGCCTTAGGTTTTCCTATAGCCTGTATTTATAAACTTGACTTCCTTTGTTGCTACCAGGCCAAATTCTGCTCTCACGCTGGTATAAACCTGACGTAACTCCACTGACGTGCCTGTGGCTCATCTAATTAGTCATTCTAGTCTGGAGTTACTTGGGATTTATAATTGAGACCAGAATCTGGCAGCTGGGAAATTTCTGTATTGCGGGCCAAATCCTGCCTTCAGTGAGAACTGATTTATAGGTGTTGCCCAGATGTAAGGAAGAGCACAGTTTGGCTCAGTGTTAGTTTGGGACAGGCTTTCTGAAAAGGAATATATGGAGAAAGCACAATTAGAACTAATTTGGGACCGCCTCAGTCCTCTTGCAATGCAGAGTATAGATCACTAAGCCTGCTCCTCCTTTCAGCAGGGGTAATTTGCTGACCTTAATGGAGTGACAGTGCCATACGTGGTGTGAGGGAAGAATCAGGCCCCCTATTTAAGCCTGCTTTGCTCAGTGTCCCCATTGGCTTTGTTTTTAGTGTTCTCCATGGCCAGATTTGCCTTATCAAGTGAACAACGCTCCATCTCCAAGTTACAACAGTTCTCCAAACAGCTTCAGCCTTGGAGATGGGTATGTAATAAATGCTTTCTCTTCTCAGTTGGCGTGTAGCGTGTGTGCGTGCATTGGTTTGATACCATATAATAGATCAAGAACCAGCTTAGCCTGGAGCTCAGTGCTTATTCCAGCTTTAAAGTCCACTCTTCCCACAAGAATTCCCAGAAGGAACTGGCTGCATTTCCCACCTCCTTGCAGTTTAACGGTCTGATTACGCATTCCCGATCTGTGTGCTGTATTGGGCAGGGGACGGTAATAATATTTTACACTGAGAGACTATGGGATGGTCAGTGAAAGTTCTGCTCTGTACATCAGTGAGGGCAGTGTTAGGTCTTAAGTGTTTTTATAACGGATATCTAGTGTTCTCATTTTAAATTTAATGTATGTAAACAGGCCTGATGATATCTCTGCTCTGCACTGACAGACTTAGGCCCTGTGAGGCAGGGGAAAATATTCAGACTGCAAAAATAGACACTAGCATGCTAGCTGATAACTCTCTTCTGAGCACTCACTCCTATTCAAAGGTAAATCATTAGCTCTATAGGCAAATCTTTAGCATTTTTTTTTAAGGCCCAGTCCACCCTGGAGGATAGAACATGTTTGTTTGAAACATGGTTTAAACCAGTTTGGGCTAACACTGTTCAAATACAATTTGCCCTGTTTAAAATAATAACACTGGGGTCAAATCATGGGGTCCTTCTTTACTCCGTTTTTGCGCAGGCAGACTCCTTTGAACATCCCTGGGAGTTTGATGGCTTGGCCCAGGGATGGTAAAATGTTTGTGCCCAGCCTGCATTGGCAGGTCAGACCCTCTTAGCATGATGGTTTGAGGATAGAGACTTGCCCAGCTGAAAAGTTTGAACTCAATGTTTTCCTCCCAATATGTGGGAGACCTGACAGTGCACTCTCAGTTGCTGTGATGTTTTGGTTCAGTACAGAGCTTAAGGGGCCTGATCATGCCCTCAGTTGCACCTCTGCAAACTCCAGTGAAGCCAATGGGAGTGCATGTGTGCAACTGATCATATGGTTCAGGGTCAAGGTTCGCTTTATTCTATAAATGTGACATTTAGGAGTAAACATGTTTTGCTTTCTGCAACCTGCTGAAGATTAATTCCATGCTAGTAGGATTATTAAATCTGATGGACCTCTCTTCCCTTCACTTCCCTCCACCACTTTTCCTTGGCACACATTCCTCTCAAGGAGTTAATGCAAGATCTTGCAGAGAGGGATTAGAAGGCACTAACTTTTTTCCTCCCACAAAGTCCATCTGCTTTCCATCCAGATGGATTTGTAAAGCAACATCAAAGGGGCAATGTCAATGGAAGTTTACTTGCAGAATTTTGCCCAAACTGATTTAAAAAATAACTGATCCAATCAGGGGGGAAAAATGTCAACTTGACATAAAATTCTTGACAGTCAAGACAAGGGGTTGGGGGGTGGGGAAAGACAACCAACAATTTTCAATGTCAATTTTAAAATAACGTTTTTTTCTCTCCCTGCTTTATACAATTTTTTAGCAACAGTTCTCCAACCCACCAAGTGGAGCTCCTGCCTCCCAGCAACGATGTAAGTATTTGAGATCATGTTAATGTGGTGCTTTTCTTTTTTTAGGACACTGCTGAGCAGTTCATTTCAAGACCCTCTTATTCTTTTTGCAATGTAGCACCTCCTTCCCTCTGCTTCTATTCAAGATGTCCAGCAGTGGCTTCATCGTAATAGGTTTTCTCCATTCTGTAGACTCTTCTCAAGTTTCTCGGGTGAGTTTAAGTGGTCCGTGTTTTTGTTTTGTTTTTCTGGTACAAGCGTGGATCATTCTTTGGAGGTTGGTAGCGTTTGTCAAAGAAAATGGTGAGCTGGGGTTTGGACGAACCCTAAAAAAGATTGGTCAGGGTTTCCAAAACTGGATGCCTAAAGTTAAGTTCCTAAGTCCCTATATAATCTTAATCGGAGCTGCTTAAATATTCAGCACTTGTGTGAACTGGGCCACTCATTTAGGTGCCAAAATCTGGGCTTTGAAGTCTAATTTTGGGCAACTTGGTTTTGAAAATCTCGGTCACTGAAATTCTACTCTCTCTCATTGGTGCATGAAATGTGCATGGGTTGTTCCAATTTAAGCTAACTTTCATCATGCGTTCGAGGAAGGAACTGACCGTGAATATCTGAAAGGTACATACTAGGAGGCGACACACTTTGTAGCTTGAGAAGGCTGAGCTTATTGGACATATCGGGGCTCCTTGGTTCCCTCTGTCTCTCCACCTACAAGCTCCCTGTGGGGCAACCTCCCAACTCCTTCTGTTTCAGGGACTCTCTGCAACTTCTCTCCTCATCTCCCTTCCTCCCCACCCTGACAGGGGTTCTGTGTGCCTCCCATTTTCCCCTCTCTCATATCAGGGTCACCCACTTCCCTCCTCCCCACCCCGTATGCTAGTAGCTCTGTGTGCACCTCTTTTCCAACCTTCCCTCCAATATGAGGGGCTCTGTGTGCCTCCCGTGCAATCCTCCATTCTCCCCCCACGTGCCAGTGCCTGTGTGTACACCCCATTTCTCCCCTTCCCCACCATTGCTAATCTGGGAGATAAATCCATTCAGTTTGTCAAGGTGTCAATGAGTCCAACTCTATTAGGAGGCTGGGGAGAGGTTGGGAATTGTTATGCTGGATGGTATTAATGGGTGCCATCAATCTGATGTTTGATCTAGAGATAATTGCGGAGATGTTTGAAGTTGTGGCTGTGGTAATCAGAAGGCAGGGGCTCCATGTGTCCCCCATTTCCCCAAAAATCAATAGGGGAAATCCAATATCCATTGTTGCCTAGTACTTTCTCCAGAGAGACCAGGTGGGTGAGGTGTAATCTCTCTTATTGGACCAACTTCAGTTAGTGAGAGAGACAAGAACTTGTCTCTCTCACCAACCGAAGTTGGTCCAATAAGAGAGATTACACCTCACCCACCTTTTCTTTCCAATATTCTGGGACTGAATATCATGGCCCCAACAATGCTGAATAGCATGTTCTCTGAAACATTTAAATTGGTCAGATGAGGCATTCAAAAGTTATGTTGCAGACAGACAAACAGAAATGTCATCAAGTTGAGTTTAAGACCTCCACAATCTTGGTCAACAAGAAGACATTTTAAAATGTCCCTGTGCAGCAGGAAAGCTAGGTCATGACCAGCCCTAGCCATCTAGGGCAGCAAGGGTTGCATGGCCAAATTCTGTTTCGTGTTACTCCATTAAAACCACATTGATGTGTGTAGTTGAGAGCAGATTTTGGTCCACTGACCAGGAACTCAATCTAGCTTGTGCATGTGGCAGTTGAAAGCACTTCCTCTGGACTACTGCTCATTATTGGCCATTCTGTGGACTTGCAGAAAATCTGTTGTGAAGGGATCGATTGCAGTGCACACCCTGGGAATGTTAACTGTTCATCCAGCATCTCTTAACTGGTCCAGCTGTACATGTTTCGGATTATTTGGAAGCTCTTTTGTTTTGTTTAACCTCTAAAAATAACCTCAAAATGTCTAGGTGCTGACTTACTGAAGATGTCCAAAGAAGATTTTGTTCAGATCTGTGGGCCTGCTGATGGAATTCGGCTCTTTAATGCAATCAAAGGAAGGTTTGTACCTATCTCTTCCAGATACTGCTATTGCGGCGTCCATTGGTGCTTCCAGTGTTAATTCAGTGTCTCTGGTTACAGCGCCTCTGTAAAGTCCTCGAAGTAGGTCTCCTTAGAGTCTGCTTGGCTCAGGGGGTTGGCAGTGGGCTATTCACCCTAAGGTATGGGTTTGAATACTGCCTCGGTCAGAGATGAGTGAAAAGTCATTAGCATAATGTGGTTTTCAGTGGTCTGTTTGGAATCAGTTAGTGGTCTCAATGTGTTTCCCAGTAGAGACATGTTCACATCCCATCTGGTACCTGTGTTGCCTGTCTCAGCAGAAACCAAGGTTTGAATGGACTAAAAAGACACAGCCCACAAATGCCTCTTAACCCTCATCAGGAGGCAGTGGCTACACTCACTAACCAACCGGGCTGGGTTCAGGTCAGTAACTGAGGGCTTTAGCCTTCTATGTACTAAGGGCCTCCTGTGTGGTGCTGAACACCCTCAATCTTATTTGCTTCATAGGAGTCGAGTCTGCTCAGCACCAATTCCATCATCTCCCAGGGTTAGGAAGCTTCAGTTACCAAATCTCCTGGCACATCTCCTCTCCTCTGCAACACTAATGTCAAGATTCTCCTTAACTGCTTTTTATGTACTACCCAAATGAGTCCACCACAGCTGTTCCAGTGCATTGTGGACCGGTTCACACCAACAACACAGTCTAATAACAAAGAATTTCGCTTTTGTTTTTAAACCCATAGAAACGTAAGGCCTAAAATGACAATTTATGTCTGTCAAGAACCAGAGCAGAACAGGTCTCATCTGCACCAAAAACGAGAGAATGGAGATGGTAATCTGTGTGGTAAGTTTCCTGACCTCTGCTCCCATAAGTGCTAGTCTGATGAGATGCGTTGGTTCTGAACTCCACATCTGACTGCTCCATGTCTGAAAAGTTAACAGTGGTTCACCCCAGCTGTAATTCCACTAGGTTGGCTTCAGCTCCACAAGGGCATGGAGCACAGACAGCATCCTGCCTGCCACAGAGATGCAACTTGTGCTGACTTGAGGGTTATTCAGGAAAGGCAGGTGATGTTTGCACTGCCACCCTCCCTCAAGGGAGCCATCAACACAGGGCAGTTTCTGCTAGTGGCTCCACAGTAGCCCCTACAATGGAATGCCACGAAGGAGACCAATTGAATCAGTGCATCCTCTCCCAGCTGTCCTGGCCATGCCCTCTCTCAAGCCGGCCCTGCCCACTTCAGGGGTTCTCCATGGCCCCCTTCAAGCCCTTGGATGGAAGGGAGATTGTGGCCCCTTTACCCTTCTAAAAATCAACATTGTCAAACGTTACCACCCATTGGTATCTGATCTACTGCAGTTATCACCTCACATGTAAAATGGGAAGTAACTGATAACACCATATAGGAGATGTTGACTTTTTAATGGCAAGCATTGTACTTTAGGCAACTGTTTCAGTTAATAGAATTTGAAGAACAGATGCAAGACTCTGCCCTTTTGAGAATGGCACATGCAGAAATGCCAGAGGGTAGTGGGGCCTGAAGGATAGGCCACAGGATTGGGCATCAGGAGATCCAGGTTCTGTTCTGGGCTCTGCTTCGAGATCTATGCCTGCAAAGAACTACACGTGTGCTAGGCTTTTTTCTTATAATATAGAAACTCATTCATCTTCCTGTAGCTCAAACTAATTCTCTTTCAGATGTATCCAAAGTGCCAAAATGGGGTCAGCAGAATCAAACGATTCTCTAAGAAAATCAACTAGCACTCGTATAAAGGGGGTTTCATTTAGTGTCTTGTGATGTGTGGTTTTATTGGCAGTTCTTGAGTCTTTCTGCAGGCAAATCTGGGCCAAAACGTATCTAGATTTTCCTTGCATTCTTACATGCAGAGAAATAAATATTAGCCATTTTGGGGCAGATCCTTAGCTGGTATAAATTGGTGCTACTTCAAAGGCACTATGCTAACTTACACCAGCTCCAGATCTAGCGCTTGATCTTTTATATCCAATTCATTCATTGAAGTCAAGCTTTTTGGTTGTATGTATAAAGGCTTGTTTCCCTTAATTATTGCAGTATATCATGCAGTCTTCTTGGAAGAGCTGACAACCCTGGAATTAATTGAGAAGATTGCAAACTTGTATAGCATTTCCCCACAGCAGATAAATCGGATCTATCGGCAAGGACCTACAGGGATCCATGTATTAGTGAGCAATGAGGTAAGGGGCTAAAGCAAACACATCTGGTATGAAGTATCAGAGTTCAAGACAGCTGCCTGACTCTTTCTTTCTTTTCTTATAGTTAAGCTGACCTTTAAAACTATGTAAGAGTCTCCAAGGGAACTAGTCGAGATTACTAAGCCTAAAAAATTTGTTTAACTATCACACTTGTCCAAGATATTTTTGAGTCTTAAATCAAAGAATTCAGCCATACAACTCTCCTTTTTTCTCCTTAAGAGAAGTTCCTTTTCAGTGATATTTGCTGTCGCATGAAATATATCTTAATTCCAATGAATGAGTGAATTTCAAAAGTGGTAACTTTTTGGGTACCAGATCTGAAAATCAGACTCTTTAAGGTTGGGCACCTGGAAATCACTTGCCAGTCACTCTTCCGTCTTAGCCAATGGCTGCAGACATTGAGCCAAAGCCATTGCTTTCTAGGTGTATGTAACAAAGTCCCTGAATTCTTGGCAGTTCCCTGCTTACACAAGCACTTCATAGTGAATTGCCCCACTCTTCTTTCTTTCTCTAAATGACTTACTCTTTTCATGCACCAGAATCACTTAAGGAGCTTCATTTAGATGGACTGGCCCTACACCTGAAAGGAACGTTGTTAAAGCAAACGAAGCAGAGAGCGGGACTCAAATGGGGCCTAAATTTAAGCCTGTAATGCGTACTCTGAAAGTCTCCTTGCCATTTCACCCCGATTAAATCAGAAACCTTCAGCGTTTAATAAGCATGAAGTGCTTTGAGGCAACCTGTGAGGGAGGGAATTGCCTCAACTACCTCTGGTGTGAGGGGCCTTAATTAAATACTTAAGTTACTTATTAACAATATCTATTACTTTATTTTTGGTCTTTTGTGCTCTAGTGGCAGAGAGGCACAAGTGATGCAAAGGAGAGGCACTGAGTTAATGTACTTCATGCATCATTAGGTGCACACACACCCAGTGCAGTGAAGTCTAATTTGGGGTGGGCGGGGGGAGAGAGAGAGAGAGTAGGGGAGTTAACTTAGCCTGAGGGGAACCAGAGGTGGAAAGGGAGCTTAGCATGAGAACTTCAAGAGAATGGAAGTGGAATTGCTCTGCTTGCCACTGGGGGTCAAGTTTAAACAGGTAGGGGCCAGATTTTCAAGTGCTCAGCACACAATGGGAGCTAACGTCTCAAAAGAGCTCAAAAAGTTAGGCACTTAACTGCCTTCCAAGCTCTGGGCCTCAGCTCCCGTTGTAACACTTTTCCAGAGGAGCTCATCACTCTGTGCCCAACCTGATCAGTT
Organism: Chrysemys picta bellii; assembly: GCF_011386835.1. NCBI lineage: Eukaryota > Metazoa > Chordata > Testudines > Emydidae > Chrysemys > Chrysemys picta. The sequence continues at coordinate 9,530,808 of NC_088801.1, read as the reverse complement.
ATTTGGGGATTTAAATGGAAGCTGGACTTTTCTTTAAAATCTGTTTGCTTCTCATGAGTAACTAGCTCTGCTTAGGTTAGCTACTAACCCTACCAGCAGAGATCTCACTCTTCTCTTTGAGTTTCTCATATGATTTTGGTCAATGTGTATTGTCTACTTGCAGAGAGGAAGAAACAGGCAAATGTTACATGTAAGCAAAATAATCAGATGTATGCTGTCTAGCTTATTTTATTTAAGGACATTAATGATATTCCGTATGTACAGGAAGGACTCCATTTTTCCTTTTTTTAGGAGCAAACATCCTCTCATATTCAAAAGAATGAAATGATAGCAATGATCTACTCTTAACTGAGTGGCGTCCTTTCATTGGACAAATATTTCACTAGTAAACTAGACTTTAAAAGAAGGAACCATATCTCAGCAATTGTAAATCGGCATAGTTCCATTGAAATCAATGGAACTATACCAGCTTAGGATATGATCCATGACTTTTAACTTCCTGATAGTAAGATCTGTGGCCCTTGTCAGGCCTTGTTGACTTTAAAGGGTGTTTGCCACTGACTTTAGTGGTGCGAGATCAGGCCTTGTTGGAGAGGGACAATAGTCTCCCCAAGGAAGTTATAGAAGCCCTGGTGCTTGGGACACTTAAAAATAGACTGGTGAAAAACTAGTAAATGTATAATAAGCCTGCATGACGATCCTGACCCCACCTGATGTAAATTGACCTAAACCTGCTGAAGTCAATGGAGGTAGGCCAGTTTAAGGGCCAGACCCTCACCCGATCCAGAGTGGGGATGCACTGGGTGACTTGATGTAGCAGGAAAACATGAATTTGTGTGGTAATCTTTGGACTCGATCCTGCAAATGAGGAGCACTATAGATCTGATCCAGAAAAACACTTAAGCATGAGTTAGTCCCATTGGCTTTAATGGACTACTCCTATATTCAGTTGCTTTGCTGTATTGGGGCAAAATGCTCAGTGCTTTGTAAGATCTGATGCTCAGTTGATTGACCTTCCCTTTAAAAGTTATATTGGGCATTGAATTAAAACTTGTTGTGCTCAAAATGTTAAGACATCAACTGTTATGAAGAATTTTTGTTCTTGTTTTTTTCCTGCCATTCAGATGGTGCAAAACTTCCAGGATGAGTCTTGTTTTGTTATCAGCACATTAAAAGGTATGCTATTCTGATGCTACTTACCGTTTTATACTATTGCTTTCAACTGCCTAAGAACTTCAGGGAAAGAATGGTGGGGGGGGGGAGGGGGGATTGAGAAATGGAAAGGTGGGATATGGCAGATATAAATAACCAAAAGTTCTGTAAATGAAACTTTGGTTTCCTTTGTTGGCCATGTAAATTTAAGTAATGTGTAGCAAATAACACTGCAAAAGTCAAATGCATTAATGGACTAAAATATCTCCCATCCCCATTTAAATCCATATTCTGATAAGCGTAGACATAACTGAGGTGTAAAGTAATTATTCCTCGTAATGAAGGATTTTATTTTATGAAGAACCACTGTATCCTCTGAGATAAGAATCTGAGAGTGAGTATACAGGTAAATGAATCCTCAGACTAACTTCTTCATGAAGCATTTGAAGCCTTGAATCCCTTCTAAGCTATCTGGAAAAGGTTGACTTTTTCTGATTTGCATCTCTAGCATCAAGCACAACTGGAGTGGTAGCTGAATGCATAAAAATAAGTACTAGGGCCAAATTCTGCCCTCCCTTATACCAGTGTAAATCTGAAACTAAATTCTGCTCTGTTACATTGAATTTAGGTGGATTCTAAAGCCACTGAATTCAAAGGCCCAAACCTCAATTGGTGTAAACCATCTTAGCTCCATGGAAGCCAATTTTCAGTAGATGAGGATCTCGCCCATATTCTCTGTTTATACTGGTGCCAATTTGGCATAAGTCCATTGACATCACTAGTGTAAATTATCAGAATTTAGCCTTCATCGCCTATTAGAGTCATTTTTAAAAATGCTTTTGTATGAACGTTCAGTATTAATCCTTATTAATTAGTTATGGTAGCAGAGTGTAAGCTGCATTAGAGGAAAGACCAGAATGTTACATTTCTTCATCTTCTTTATATAAAATAGATCACAATAATCTTTGCACTGAAAAGCATTTTGCTATTACAGCTGAAAGCAACGATGGCTACCACATCATTTTAAAATGACCACTCGGCCTAGCAGGACTGTAACAGCCTAAAACTACGATGCCTCACCAAGATTGCTGCAACCCAGACTGGAAACATGAAGATCCATTTGGATAAAGCGCTCCCATGAACTGAAAAATACCAAAGGTCTTAAGGAAAAACAAACTTCGTAGACAAGTGGTTTTCTGAGAATGGAGATGAGAATATCTTCAGAGCGTCTGTGTATTTTTCTACCCCTTCCCTCCTATTTAGGCTTTTAAATTGTTGAGGGTCCTGCTTATTGCTCAGATACATCTGCCTTTTTCTAAAGGGAAATGCAAAACGAAAAGCAATTCTCATGGCTGGAACTGGTTTATCTACAGTGCCTTCTGAGTACTCTTGCATTCAGCACCAGTCTCATCTCAGATACAAGCTCTTATCCTCTTTCTAGACAGAGGACTATAGGTGGGATCCATGAACGGGCGTAGGTGTAACAACATTGAGTGTCATAGTGCCTAGAAAATCCCTGGAACAACATTGCGAGCCACAAAGCCAATTTAGACACCTTGGCTCCCTGTACAATGAATGGGGAGAGATAGGCACCTTTGACTGCGATCCACAAAGTCAACACGCTGCATGGAGGCACCTATCTTGGCTAGTGATCCACAAACTGGAGGAACACAGGTGTTTGGCTGCCCGTGTGGGACCCAAAACATAACAGCTGTGGGGAGGGGAGAAAAACTTCCCTTATCGTTAGCCTGGTGGATAGGGTACACTCATAGGATGTGGGAGATCCCCAGTGCAAGTGCCCCCCCCCCTCATCCTGAGGGGTAGAAACATGGAAGATCCCTGTTCAGATTCTCTCAATGTGAGGTCCCTAGCCACTAGGCTATGGAAAATTCTGAGGTGAGGTTCCCTCAGTTTCTCCTATTGAAGTTGTTCCATTGTTTAATTTAAAGTGGAATCTTTAGATGCCTAAGTCTGCTTGTTTTCTGGCCCAATTAATATTTAAGTATCTGCATGCATCCCGTCCTGTGTTCCTATAACCAGTCAGTTATGGCTGTTTGTGATTCACACTGCATTGTTCTATCTTTCCTCTTTAAAACAACAACCAACCAACACTTTCCTCTCCTTCTCAGTGCCCCTGGTGAGCATTTCGTCCTGCTGCCTTCCCATTCAATTTGACAACACAGCAGATACTGGGCTAATTTCCATTTTTGGTACCCTGCTAAGCTTTCTCTAGACCTCTTCTCCAGCTGCCCCCTCTCTTTTTTCACTCAGCTGTAGGACCTGTGTAGCTACATCTGTTCCACTGTTGCTACTAGAGGTGAATGTGTATTGTTCCATTTTAGCATGCTGCCAGAAGGACTCCACATGGATGGAAATGTACACACATACAATCCAATGATTTTTTTTTTTGGAGGATGCAAATGAGGACAAATCAAGGCGAACAATTCACACTATATTTTTTTAGCTTAGAATAGCTTCAGTCAAGTGCATTGTTTTTTGAGAATGACTTTAAATCTTTTGACAACTTAACTCTGGATTTATTCCATTCAACGAAAGTTTTTGGTAACTGATACTTGCTGTAAATGTTAGGTTTTAGTTGTGGTAGCTTCTGTTTTCTACATAAGCTATCTGCTGTAGCAAATGCAATCAAGTATCAGGGGGTAGCCGTGTTAGTTTATGCAATCAGTTTATTTGAATCTAAGATCAGGTAAGGGGGCATTCCGAATACTTGCTCCTCGCATACATCTGCTGTGTCATTCTTGCTTCCTGTTCGCATGCCTGTATCTACCATTCTCCTTTTCATCTTTATGGGCCTGATCTGGCTCCCATTGATTTCAATTGACGCTGGATCAGGCCCTTGTTGCATTTCACTCTTTTTGGTGGCTAATTAGGAGAGCTGATTGAAAATGAGAATTTCTTTCCTGTGGGCAATTGAGACTTTGCCATTTGTTTTTTTTGCCCTGAGTTGGTCTGAACAGTTGAAATACAAAACGTTTCACAGGATGAAAAGTTTTGAAAAACAGCCGTTTTGGAAATGTTGAAACCAAACATTTCAAATTGGAAGTGTCAAAACATTGTCAAAATGAGCTGTAGTTCAGGTGCCTCCTGCTCCACTTCTCCCCTGTGGGCTGGACTCCAGTTCCCATGATGCATTGTGTAGTAGCTTAGCCAGTGGGGGTGGAGTGGGAGGTGTGCGTGGCGGCGTAGTGCATTATGGAAGATGTAATGTGGGATGGAGTCCAGCCCACAGAGGAAAATGGGGATACAGGGCACTCTGGTAGATTGATTAATTTCTAATGGACACGCAACAATTTTTTAATTTTTTTTTCAAATAAATAAAATAAAATAAAATGCGGGGGGGCGGGGGAGAGAATCAACATTTTCCAATGGAAAGGTGTTTCTGTTAAAAAAAACAAACAAAAAAACCCTGCCTCTTCCTGTCCCCCCACCCCTCCCAATAAACAGTTACTACAGATATTTCCCAGCCTTCTCTGCTAATTAACATTTCAAATACAGGCCCTACTCTTGCCCAATTGGCTGCTTTGTACGCTGCCCCAGCTGAAACTTTGTGTAGAAAGGTGGCCAAAACTCTGGTTGAATGAATTTTATTCAAATTGGAGCAGGGAACTTTACTTGTGCCCCTTGTTTCCTGGGTGCAAGATCTGAGCCCCGTAGTTCTATCAGTCTGAGTGCTCCATTCCCTGATATGGACCCCTTGATTAAGATGAAGTGTGAATCCGAGGCAGTGCCGCAGAACTTCTCTGGGCACAAGTCAGGGGGACGGAATGTCTTTGATTTTGAAATGAAATGTCCTATAGTTAGTGATACAACTTTTATGTATCGAAATGCCCTAACTTGTGAAGGAATAACTATAGTTCTACTGGGATTACACTGACTCAATGGGACGCTTGGGAGACTGCACTTGCCTAACGAAAACCTATCTGTACAAATCTGTGTAGGTGCATCCTGGCTATAATGGTGCATTTTAAGAACTTCCTGCTGCCCGATTTCAGGGCTACTGGGGTTTTATAGAACGCCTACATAGACAGGTTATTAATATATTATGTCCTAAAGGCTATATGGGAATTTGCATTGACTAAAAAGATCTTGCTGTATAATCCACAGACTATGCTGTGATGGATGCATAGACCAAAAATCCTTATCAATACACTGCCAATGCATATAGGGACACCAGTCAGAGCAATATCTTTGGGTCAAATCTAGGAGCATGATGCAGGCAAACCTCCCACTGCAGTTATGGATGTTTTGCCTGAGTAAAGACTGAGCAAAGACTTCAGATTTTGTCCTCTTGGCTGTTCTGTATGTGTGTTAAATGTCTAAAGGAAAAAATCTCCACTATGCTCAAATTACTTTAGAATAACTTAGTTTTAATGTATAGCAGATTTGGAATCTATAGAAGTGCCTAAACGTCTGAAACCTGTTGTGATTTTGCCCTCTCTGATGTGCTTTTAAACTGGAACCAAAGCCCTGCTTCAGTCTCTCAGGAGAATGAGATTTCTGTAGTTTGCCTCTCTCCAGCTTTTTGTCCAGAATGTGTACAGTAGAACTTTAGATTCCTGGAGGTTCTAATGAAACCACACATTGTATCCTGAATGGTCGTGGGATCTGCAACAGTCACAATGCAATCTCTGGCTCAGAGCGGGATAGATGGGTGTGAATGAAAGCAATTTGGCACCTCCCAGCGTGTAACAAGGCACGAACATATTCCCAAAACAGAGCAACAGCTGAATTTATTTAACAAATCACCTTATCGACAGGCATACAGGAGTAAGTGTGTTGGGACAATTAGTGCCTAATTGGCGGTGGTTAGAGAAGTCTTGAAAGCACCTAAATATGCATCTATTCAGCTTCTGGAGGAAAAGGTACAAATGTGCTGATTTGAATGAGTACCTTCCTCTTAAAATGAGACAGTTGCTGTTAGACAAAATGCAAACTCCACTTGCTTCCCCAGGTACTCACTCCTTGTTATGTTAATTGGCCAGAATTTAAACAGTCTGAGATGTCTCCTGATGCTTTTCAGACTTGGCTCTAGTTGTATTGAGTGGGATCTAACTGGATATAAAATCTCACGCTAAACACATTGAAGAATATCTGGGTTTTTTTTTTTAAATCTATGGAGGGCAATTTCCTAATGATGTAATATATATACTATCCTGTGTATATTGACATGTATATGAGCTAGGTATTTGCTGTGTCCTTTGGCTTTAGTTGGCATTCTGCTTTGTTTAATTTCTATTCACTGTAATGAACTCTGGTTGATCAAGCTTAGAGACCCAACTGGTCCCATTGGGTAGAAATTTAAAAGTATGTAATCATTGCTGTGGTTTGAATTAAGCTTGGTACGCTTGAAATTTGATGCGTTTCTATGGTATAAACAGTGCCTTGGTAAAGACAACCATATTTTTATACTAATTCTGTTACTCTATATTGTAGCTTCTGGAAGACTGAGTTAAATACAGTTTTAAAAAAATAGATTGGGCAAAGCTTTGGAATAAAAGCTATTCCCTGAGCGGAACAACCACACAGCAACTATGATAGCTTGATGATGTATTGCTTAAATGTTTTGTTGTAATTCCAACAATCCTCCAAAGGATCACAGTGCTAGGGGTTTCATTTGACTGTACTTTCAAAGAAATGCTTGCTCAGATTGTGATTATTTTCTTCCTCCTTCAGCTATGAAACGAAATGGTTAACTTTCTGCATAATAAGCCAATACTCCTTAATACTTTGCTAAGATTATGATACAGCACAATGTACTCTGAGTGGGGCAAAAGTTGTACTGGGATTGGTATCTTTTCTATGGATGCAGATGAAAAGGCAGACTGGGCGTATATTTTAATTCACCCGTCTGTTTAAAAATGGGTTAAGATAGTGCCTAATTTTCTGTGCATTTCAGATTTGTACCTTTTTTTGGTAATTCCCTAAAATTTGTTCAGCTCTCGCCCCCCCCTCCTCTCCCCCAAGGTTTTTCAGGTTTTTTTTTTTTAATGGCTTGTATTTCTCTAAATTTAAAGTTGTTTTCCCAGTTTGCTTGGGGTAGGTGTTTTTCTTTCCAAGGGCTATGGGAGTCCCCTCTCTTCGCTGACAATGCAGCCATTGACCAGTAAGTCTGTGATTAGCAAAGGGTGAATGGAGGTGGTTAGAATGGAGGCTGAGGCATACCAGTTGTGAGTAATACTGCCACACCTTTTTGTTTTTGTTTTTTGTACGTGAAATAAAAAGCATATTTTGCACTGGCTATTGTACTGTTGTGCAGAAGAAAAGAAATCTGTATCTAGAATCTGTGCTCCAGTCAAAATGCGAATAAACTTGTTTGTAAGAAATATTTTGTCTGATGAAATATATTGTCCTTTAAACTTGGGTTGAGGCGGATGGTCCTTTTCGCTGTGGAAGGATGTCTTGCGGCACCGTTAACAGACGGCACTATCAGTTTGCCGGGCAAAGGCCTAGATTTATCTCCCAGCCTGAGCTCAGCTCTGTGTAGGGACCAAAGGTTTGATCCTGCTATGTGCTGATTGCTTTAGCCCTTCGGTGCTTTGCCTGAACAGGGCCAAAATGTTTGCAGGGTTGAGCCTGGAAGGAGTGGGCAAAGTTGGGTTTGTTACCATCACTCTTCTGCTATGCTTAGGGTTGCTCCTCTGCTGGGGTAGCTCTAACTTCACCCGGCTGCCAAAAGTCTCTATGCCCCATTCCAGCAGTGGGGAATAACTGGGCTATAGAAACACTATGGGCCATGCCACCCTTCCCCTTCCTCTTCCCAGGAGCAACCACATGTCTTCTATGCTGGAGGCTCCTGCAGAAGGCAGTGGTGGTTGTGCAGTGTCAGCACATGCTGAAGAAGTGGGTTTTTTACCCACGAAGGCTTATGCCCTAATAAATCGTTGTTTTTGTGGATCCAGACTAACACGGCTACCCCCTGATACTTACGTCAGGGGAACTCCTCAAGGGGTCCTGCGAGTGGTTGGATGCCACTTTATGTAGCTGGAGCCAGTGTCAAGTGGCCACATGGGGCAGCCATTAGTTTGGTCCTGGTGGCCTGGCTCTTCTCTCGCTAGACTGTTTAATGCCGATGACTTAATGCTCTGTGTTTAAAATGCTGTGACGGAAAGGAGCATCAGGTGCCAAATCCTCGGTTGCACCACCCAGAGTCCACCAGTTCCTATTCGCTTAGTGAGCTCTAACCTGCAGTAGAGTGTGGGCCTGCACCCTCCACTTTGAGCTGTTCAAGTTCCATTGCGGGTTGGAGTAGCACATGCACAACCAAGTGACTGGGAGACGGGTGCCCAACGCAGCTCACGAACAGGAGCCGCCTCCTGCAAGGTGCTGACTGTCCTCAGTCCATTAAAGACGAGGGGATTGAGGTCCTCCAGAACTGAACCTGAAGGTAGGGAGCTTAGAACCCCATGCGAAGCACCATCGCTATTTGTCAGAGTGCAGGTGTTGGAGAACCACAGTCATGTTAAACTACACTAGGACATTTTGGTTTGTTGCAAACAAAGTTATTTCCTGGGGGCAGGCCTACACTTAAAATGATACAGCGATGCGGCTGTAGCGCTTCAGTGAAGACACAGGAGAGCTGCTCCTGTCAGTGTAGTTAATCCACCTCCCTGAGAGGCAGTAGCTATATTGACGGGAGATGCTCTCCTGTCTACACGGGTGGTTAGGTCGGTATAACTGCCTCACTTGGGGGTGGATTTTTCACACCCTTGAGCAATGTAGTTAAACCGATGTAGGTTTATAGCGTAGACCTGGCCAGGGAAATAAAGTGAATCTACAATGTAGCGAAATATTCACATCTAATCTGGGTTGAGGGAGTGGGAAAATATCTCTTTCATGTAAAAATAATTACAAATACCAAAGTCTTTAATAACAGATCAGTGCTTTCAATCACAGAGCGCACAACATCTGACTTCAGTTTTGTTAATCAATAGATGCAATGGCTTTTTCTCAGTCTTGAGAAGCTACGTCCTAAAAGATAAGAGTCCAGCAAAGAAAAAGCATTTGTTTCACTTGTAAAGCCATCTCTCATTTGACAATTCTTATGTGGTGGAACATATTGAAGTGTTGGCAAGAGAGGAGAACCTGAAATTGATCTAGAATCTGTCTTTTAGTGTGTACATTATTAGCCTAGTTGAGCAGTGTCTCTAATAAATATGTATTTGCTGAGCTAACATTGAAACATGGATATATTAATAACAGGCAGTTAGAGAAAACTGTTCCCGAATTGCATACAAATAATGCTTTTCACCAGCCCGAGTAGCAAGAACAAGGCAAAGAGAGAAGAAGCATATCTCCTTCCCTTTGATTCCATCAGGATATCAATTATAATTCCTTGTAGAGTTCTGTTAATTACATACTGCTTGGGATGCTAGCTACGTTTCTTCAAAGGTTGTGGATTTCTAACGTCAGCAGACACTTCCAAGACTCACTCAATGACTCAGCTTGGCATGCAATGTCCGAGAGCAATTTCAATTTGTTCTTTTGACTTCCAGTTAGAAGTATTTGAATTACAAACCTAGGGCTGCATGTGGATGGTGGCACAGAAAACATTACACAAGGTTTAGTGATGGCTGCTTCTGAACTGAAAATGATTGGGGCCCCTGATTAGTTCTCCAAAGAGAACTGGAAACGGATATACCACTGCATTCTGAAGGGGGAGGGAGAGGGTTGTCTATACTAGCTGTCTTGTCCTTAAAATTACTCATTGATACTGCCTGTGAGTGCAACTGCAATGGAGTCAGCTGCCAGTCTGTGCCATGGCTCCCATTGTTGAGAAGTTTGAGCCATTCAAAGCAGGGTTATGTAGCAGGAACAGAGACTGCTGCACTGGTGGGGCCCGGCAAGGGCCACCTCTTCCTCCCAGCACCCTTCAGACCCCAGAACTGGGAATGGGAGACCCTCCACAGGCACTTTGCGGGTGCTAGGATCCATGCAGGACCTCCCTTTAAACCCCCCCTCCCCGCCCCCGGCCATATGGGCTGCAGAGAGGAGCTGGCCAGAGACTCTACCTGGTATGACAGAAGCAAGCCAAAGCTGGGAATTTCTGTCTGACCTTTGCACATTCCAGTCAAAACTGTAGAGAGTTTGATTTTCTGTCCTGTGCAGGTTTGGCTGTTTGCTCCTTTCTCTTTCCCCTCCCTCAGTCTCTTCATCTTAGCTTCCCTGAACATCTGCCCCAGCCCTCCTACCCTTTTCTCCAAAGCCCTGTTTCCTCTTCCCTTCTAACTTAACCCCCCCACCCCCAAAATCAAGGACCTAACATGACTTTTGCTGCCACCATATTGTTCACTGTCTGTGTTAGACCCCCTCCCCCGGGCTTGTCTTGTCTATTTAGGCAATACTGTCTCATTGTTTCCTTGGTCTGTCTATCCATCTGTTGTCTCTTGTCTTATGTGTAGATTGTCAACTCTTTGGGCAGGGGCTAGCTCTTTGTTCTGTTTGTGCAGCACCTAGCACAGTGGGGTTCTGGTCCATGACTACGGCTCCTAGGTGGCACGGTCATACCGTACAAATCATAACATCCCCAGCTGGATTGTCTGCAGGGATTGAACCCAGCACTTCTGGCTCCAAAAGCATAAGCCTCAGCTAAAGGATGAGAACAACTCGCCCAGAAGCACTTGCAGACTCACCAACCCCTGTCCGTGACCTAGCCAGGCGTGAGTGAGCAGGAGACTCGCATGTAAGCACAGGTTACACTAAGGCTACGTCTCTACTACGCGCTAGGGGTGCAATTCGCCTACTCATGGTTCCCATATTCCCACTAGCTCTCACTGAGCTAGCATGAGCATAAATAACAGGGTAGCGGCAGCAGCGGCATGGCTGAGCTGTGCTGAGCACATACCCCCCAGTTTCAGGCACGTTTGTACTCTGGACGTCTCAACAGTGCCTCTAGTGCCATTAGCACAGCTACACTGCTATTTGTACTCATGCTAGTTCTCATTGACGGAGCGTGAGTCTATGTACACGAGCAGGGGAGTCACACCCCTAGCTCATAGCATAGACGTAGCCTGAGATGACATGGCAGCCTCTCTTGGCTAGTGCACCCCCTGGTTCTATTACCAGTGGAGCTGCACTGAAGGTAGTGCTGGTGGGAAACTCTATGAAAATAAAGTTTAGTGTAGATGGGCTTTGGAGATATTTCCCCTCATTCTCTGTCCTGAACAAGTATGCAGTGGTGTGCTATGCACTGTTCACTTCTCCAGAGGTGACTACATGTTCATGATGGATGAAATGATCCCTACTTGCATATATAAAGTCTGTAATGTACTGTAGGAGCCTCATAAAGGTAAGGTCTTGGCAGTAGTAACGACGTATGGTACAAGGCAAGTATGGACCGAGAACAGACTAATTGGTCAAATAGAGCATGATCCACATTATTAAGGTGAGGGGTGCATGTCCCCCAGGCTCAGCTGAGACCAGCATGTCACATCACCAAGTTGAAGCAAAGCTGTTTCTTTTCTGTGATAAGACCGAAGCTCAGAGCCGATGGGTTTAGTTAAAACCAAAGATGAATTCTTGATCCCTCTTTAGCTAAATAAGAAGGATTTAGAACTAGGGTAAGAGTCAACTTTGGTAAGTTTGAGGTCTTTGCTAAATGACCTACAAGAACAGATTTAACAAAAAAAACCCTCTGGAAATTCACCAGAAAACAATAGCTGTAATTGTGTTAAGACTGGACAAGAGCTGAAAACAGCCTTTCACGCGTGAGGCAAGCCAAGTGCTGAGGTTAGAACTGCTTGGTCAAAGCATTGGACTAATCTCATTTAAATCCACAACAACAAGCAAACTATTTTTTTAATTGACTTTTTCCACCTTATAAAACAATGTAGTCTTTCAGTTGAGATTACTGGCACAGTCATGGAAACCTCTCTCTCTCTCGCTCTCTCTCCATGAGTAATAGCTTCCATAGGTACTGGCAGAAGAAGGGTTATACCCTTCTATTATTATAGATAGTATGGTAGAGCCTAGGCAGCCTAATCAAATAAAGGTCTCACGGGGCTAGGTGCTGTACAAACATCAGAGGTGGGCTCTCCCCTCTGAAAACCTTGCAATCTAAATAGGTAAGACATACAACAGGTGGGAGAAAGACACTACTAGTAGCCTCATTTTACAGATTGGGAACTAAGCGTGTATCTAGCAAGGATGCCACGATATGGGGTTCAGTGCCAGCTGCACAAGCCTGCCTCCCTGGGTATGGACTCCCTTATATCCCCAACCCTGGCATCCTCCGTTCTATTTTTAGTGAGCTAACTAGAATACCATGAGTGGAGGTATGTTACGTGACCTGCCATTCGCTCTGCTGGCTGCAATGTGCCAAAAACACCGGAGACCTGGTTTTCAAAGGGGCTGAGAATCAGCAGCTCCCAGCATGGATAGTCAGTGCTCAAGGCTCATTCCAGCACCTCACCCAAAAGACCCAGCTTCCTACTAGTTTCTTACAAGCCTAATACACGTCAAGCCAAGTGGTCGCAAATCTGAAGCTATGTGCTGCAACTTTAATCCACGTTATTTAAAAGACAAAAAAGAAACAAAACCCAATTTGAAGGCCAACATAAAGACTGATAATTAACAATGTGTTTCTCTTGACCTTTGCCTAAGGAGAGGGAAAAAACGGAAACCAATAATAGGTAAAAGACGGGCCTAATACATTCAGGGTTAGGCACCAATTATGTGTTTGTCCTTAAGTGGGGAACTAAGTGGTCCTATGCCTTGTGCTGGCTCTCTACACTTGGGTGAATGCCACCCTCAGAGTGAATGCACAAGACATTGCAATGAAAAAATTACAGAAAAATGGGCTTACTACTAATCATTATTTATATGGCACTATTTATCTGAAAATACAGTTAACCATTATTATCCCAATTACACCAGTGTGGGAACTGCAGCATAGAGCAGCTAAACAAATTGCCCAAGAACATCATCTTTTCCATAGGTAGCAGATGGAATTACTTCCTTTGAAAAAGTCTGTGCATTTTATGAACTTCATACCCTCATATCTCAATGCCTGTACTTTGACCCATCAACCCTTTACCCCCAATCGGGGATATTGCAGATTATGTATTTCTTATGCCACCTGATCTTAAACCAAACTTTGCACCCTCGATAATCTGTACGTTATTCCCTGATAACCAGAAACTTCTATGCTCAAACTCTGCTCACTTTTTTTTTAACATCCTCTTAATAAAATTTTTAAATCTGTTCTTAAAAATGTATATTATTTTTCCCACATGGCAAAAGAAAATGTCTGTCTTTGTCTTTCCAGATTTTTCCTGGCTCTTCTGTTTTTGAAATGAGAAGGATGAAGTATGACATGAAAAGGAAGATTATGAAGAGCAGTCATGGGCTCAAGTCAGATGTTTAAAAATCAGAATCTCCAGTCATGATGATTAAACAACAATATAGAATGATCGGAGAAAGTGAGTAACTGAGAAACCATTTTCATATGGTTCAAATTTAATTAAATAATGAGGTTAAGAATGTGACCTTTTTGGTTGGAGTAACAACATGCTAGATGCGATTGTGCAAATGCAAAATTATGAAGCATTGCCATGTGAGAGAATTTTAAAGGTCACCTTGGGGAGTCACGAAATCTCCCAGAATAAGCAATTTCTGGGCATTTAGTGCCAGCTTAGGAATTAATTCATGTAATTCCAACAGGAAACATCTTAAAGTGGTATGAGGCTGTGGCAAATTTTAATTGTGATAGAATCCGAATTAAAGGTGAACTGAAAAGGCAAATAATCTGTGATCTCTTTTATTTCTTCTTTATATTTTATAAGGAACACCTGGAAGGTTTATGTTTTGTTTTTAATTTAGAGGATTTGGGCTTTTGTTTTTTACTGTAGGACTTGCCTTCATTAGAAAATTACACTGAAGTAGAACGTGCCCTTGAAGAGTCACGTTAGCTAATGCAATGCTGATCGCAACTTTGCAGTCAGGGTAGGTGGCTGGCTTTATCATGTCAGTTTAGACAAACGCCGAGAAATATCAGGAATGCCTAGTCTTGTCTTCCTTGTGTATGCATGTGGTCTCAGATGGAGAACCTAGAGATGCAGAATCCTTAAACAGAATGTGTGGAGCTGTCAAAACTTTAACAAAGTGTTCTTTTCTTATAACTGGAGTAGAACTAAACAGATGTTAACACACAGTCTGTAGGGAAATCCTCTCCATTTATGAGGTATCTCTGATATTATAATACTGCTAGCCCTGAAGTTTTCAGTCTAGTCTGTTAGAAAACCAGACCTGAATTTCCAATATAAAAGAACCAAAAATTAAAACAACAAGATTAGGTCCTTTCAATATATATTAAAGAAGCAAAACAAGGGCAAATCCCCTCGCTTCTTCTTCTCCCCCAATTGAAAGGGAAGAGAATGATACAGTGGCAACCCATTGCTGCTCAAAACATTGCAATCTAAAAAAGTGTAAAAATACACAAAAAACTAGCGGAAAATACTGAGTACAATTTTGCTCTAACTCCCCACAATTATGTTATAACCTCACTGAATTCTATGATGTTGCAAAAACATGGGAGAATTTGGTCAATTGCTTTCAGTTATCCACATTTTAGCTAAGGATATTGCCAAATCTTGTTTTCTGATAAACAACAGTCTAGTCTCCTTGAAATCAGTTCATCCATGCCCCATGAACCTTGCTTTTTAAAATCATGTCTCAAAGCTCTTCTTTCTTTTTCTCTGTTCCCCACAGCTACAAAGCAAAAGAATGACACCAGCCCCATATCAGAGGAGTAGCCGTGTTAGTGTGTATCCACAAAAACAACGAGGAGTCCGGTGGCACCTTAAAGACTAACAGATTTATTTGGGCATAAGCTTTCGTGGGTAAAAAAACCACTTCCTCAGATGCATAGCCTCATTGACAGGTGCCAGATTGAGAGGCAGGGGACCTAAGTTCTATTCATGGTCTGTTGGGTGACCTTAGGCACAGAGAGGTGAAAGGATTTGCCCATTTCCTCACAGAGCATACCTACCTTAGTAGGTATGACAAACGATCAAAGGGTTTGGGTTCATACTTGGTGCACAAGAGGAGACTGCTTTGAGATGACCTTCATCCAAAATAATTAAGAGGGTCTGAAAAAGTGGAGCAAGATTTGCAGTGAGTTACACCTCCTGATGTTTGAAGATCATGCCTTGGATTCTGAAATGGAACTCTCCCCACTGAAACAGGGAGTTTGTCTTCAAAATGCATAGTGCAACGTGGCTTTAGGGAAACAAGAAACACCAGAGAGTTAGGGCTAGATTCACAAAGAAATGTAGGCAAGATGATGCTTAGTGTGACCCTGCCTAACTTTTAGGCACCTAGAAAATCATTGGGATTCACAAAGACTGAGTTAGGCGCCTAGGCTACAGTGACTGCCAGATGCTAGGAGTGGATGACAGGGGATTGATAACTCAATAATTGCCCTATTCTGTTCATTTCCTCTGAAGTGTATGGTACTGACCACTGCTGGAAGACAGGATACTGGGCTTGATGGACCATTGGTCTGACCATTCCTATGTTCTGATAGGTGCCTCAGAATGGGATTCATAAAAGCCACCATGCTAGGTGGCTCCCTGCCTAAGCTAGCCAATGGGAGATGCCAAGGCCTAAATTCTGCCCCTTCCCCTCTTGGATGCAAACCCTCTCTCCTGAGGGGGAGAAGGGATTTGAGCAGGGCGTTGCGACCTTTCAGGGGAGTGCCTTGGCCTGTGGGATATTCTGTGTGGGGAAGCCCCCAGTCTCTCCTGTTGAACTGGTTTCACTGTGAATAACTAATGAAAGAATCACTGGGGCAGAGAGATTTTCTCTCCCTCTCTTCTTTTCTTTCCCGCCTCTTCTCTCATTCTCCTTCCCTTTCTTTCCCCACCTCTCTTAATTCCTCCCTCTCTTTTACTTTCTCCTTCGCCTGGCTTTATTTCTCCCCCCCCCTCACCCCTTTATTCTTTTCTCTTCCACTGTGAAAGCCAGGGGGGAGAAGCAGAGGGTGAGTGACAGGACAGAGCGGGAGAGCGAACAGGGTGAATAAGGAGGGAGTCTTTGGTGGGAGAGGCATTTGGGGACATAGATAGGATGAGGGAGCGAATAGGCGTGGGAGAGGCTGGGCTCATGCAAAAGGTGTCGTGTTTGAGCTCTGCAATTATTCAGCTGTAAGGCTGGTTGGAAAAAATCTCTGTGAAAACTTTTTTGGTGGGAAAGTGTCCAATTGTCTAGAAAAATTTACATATTTGCCAGCAAACGTAAAACCCAAAATGGTCTGTAAATCAAAATTTGTTAATTTCTGGCAGATACTAGATGAAATTTTCCATTTTTGGCTTTTTAACAAAAAGTTTACATTTTTTCCTGGGGAAAAGAGTCTAATTTTCCAACCAGCTCTATTCAATTGTCTCACACAGAGAAAAATGGAGGGAACATCATGACCAGGTTGTTCCATTTTTGGATGCCACCTCCTTCTCTGAGCCCTCTCTCCACGCTGTGGCCCCGAAGAGCCCCTCATCCACAAGCCTCAATGACCCACCCCCCTTTACATCCTTTTTCGATCTGCTAATAAAACTTCGGGAATTTTTTCCACCACATAGATCATCATTGGAAGGGGACCTCAGGAGATCATCTAGTTCAACCTCCTGCTCAAAGCAGGATCAATCCCCTAAATGGCCCCCTCAAGGGCTGAGCTCACAACCCTGGGTTTAGCAGGCCAATGCTCAAACCACTGAGCTATCCCTTTCTGTATGTCTGCAGGTGGTTGGCTTTGGGCTGTGTGTTCGACTCCAAGAGCATGAGCTGGGAGATGTGATTCCCATCCCGTGTAGACGTTCCTGTGCTACCTCTGCTCAGGCTAGCATCTAAAAATAGTAGTGGGTCAGCAGTGACACAAACAGCACTCAGGCTAGCTCAGAGGTGGGCAAACTACGGCCCACGGGCCACATCCGGCCCTCCAGACATTTTAATCCGGCCCTCGAGTTCCCGCTGGGAAGTAGGGTCTGGGGCTTGCCAAACCCTTGTTTGTTTTTTTTAAATCCCTGTTCTTTCCTCCCCCTCTCCCTCCCTATTTCCACAGGAGGCAGCAGTATCCTCACTGCTGTTGACTGTTCTCCAAGGGATTTACCATCCCATCATGGGGCCTTCTCTTCTGCATCATGAAATAGGTTTAGGTCAGATGAGGAGAAGAAACCAGATGACATCGTTGTCTCCAGGACTATGTCCTGAACCGCTCCTGAGATGAGAACATCTAAGGTTCCTGCTAATCTTTTCCTGGTGTGTCAATTTCCATCCTCTTATTTCTCTTTCCTATCTCTCCTTTTGCCTTGTAGCTACTAAAAGTCTGGCTTAGCCAGTCTGGGCAAGTCTAATATTATAAGACTTTGCCATGACTAGGTTTGTAAACTAAAGATGATTCCCAAACAACCCAGACTCAATAAAAACTGTACCTCTGCAAGATTGGCTAGAGGACAGTAATGATAACCTAGCCAAATACTTTCCAGAGCCAACATAGTAAACACAGGGACCAGGAACGGCTGATAGAGTTGGGTGCAGTGTGCTGTTACCTATGTCCTTCCAGCAACTGAGCTGCAAGGATCTCCTGCTATTCTTGTCTCTGGATGTCTTCTGATTCTTTGAGCTGCTAACTGTTGGTCATGAAATGGTATTGACAGGGTCTTGCTGGGATACAATGAAGACCACCATAAAATATCCCTACATAACATAAATAGAATGCAGGAGATTTTGAGGTGAACCACAACCCTAACTATTGGAAGCTAGCAAGGGATGTGGTGAATTTCCATCCCTTGGAATCTTTAAATCAAGATTGAATGTCTTTCTAGACGATATACTCTAGTTCAACCAGAAGTTATGGCCTAGGTCATCACGAGGTGACATTCCATGCCCTGTGTTATCTGGGAGGTCAGATTCGATAATCATCATGGCACCTTCTGGCCTTAAGGAATCTAGGAATATAAAAATTAAGGAAGATTTGTGCATCTTCTGGGTTGGGTGGGAGGAAAAGGATAAAACAACCTAAGAGTGTCTAGGTATAATCACTTAGACCAGCTCATTCTTTGGCAATGACTAAGGTTAAGATTTTGTCATGGTTATTTTTAGGAAAAGTCATGGAGAGGTTGTGGGCAATAAACAAAAATTAATGGAAACCCGTGACCTGTCTGTGACTTCTACTAAAAATAATGGGTGGGGGGTAGCGGGCTGACGGGGGGATGACTGAAGCCTGAGGGGGGTGCAGGGGAAGGGGGATGAAGCCATGACCTCCGTGACATAATCTTTTCCTTAGCAATGACCATTTAAAACAAAAACGGGGTGTATCTGCTTACTTCATATTCTTCCTTCAGTAAATGGAAGGAACGTAACTTGACAAACACTTCATTCTAAATCTGGCAGTTTTTGTAAGGACACAGTCATCGGTCGGTGTTTTGTCTTGTCAGAAGCATGAACACATGCTAATTGCAGCTGGAAAATCTATGGTTGAACTGACTGATGGTGTCACTATACAATGACAGATGTGAAATAACATCAGGCTTAATGACTGAGCTAACTCATCTTTGCATTTTTCTTGATTGGAAAAGGAATATATGGCTGGGGAGGGTGGAACCTGTTACCTCTGTGTTAGTGGGAGCTAGAGATTCTCAACTCTAGGTCACTGGTTTGAATTCAATGTGGGTGAAAGTCATTTTTCTCTGATGGCAATCTGACCTGTGTGAAAGGATATTGGTGGTTTGGATTTGTTAACTAGGTATAGCCAATTACTTGATTACACTTTTGGTTCAATATTAAGAATATTTGAGAAACCAAATAGCGAAGCTTAGTCTGTTTATTAGTCAAAGTCAAAGCTGTACATCATGAAAAAGAGAAATACGTACCATCCTTTCTCGGAAGCAATCTTGCAGCGTTCACCTTATATAGAAGGTCTGCTTCAAAAGTATGCATTCAACTTACCTGTATTTATACTGTAGTTGTTTGCAAGCTAAAAGTACTCTGTACATCACCCAGGACTCAACCCACCAATCTGTATCAGTTTCTTGTTTTGCTGTATCTTCCTTATCTTTGTTTTCTATACCACATTCCAGGTGTCCCTGGGCCATGGAGGCACCTCCAAACTATACCAGGACATATTATTCATACATCTTATTTCTGACAGATTTTGTATTTGTGTCAAGAGCAGAGTTCAACTACATGTATTACAAAGTGTTATGGGACATACTTTAGCATGTGTGAACAAGAGTGACCAGCATTCTGGGAAAAGCAAATACATTCCTCTGTTTATACAGTTTAAGGGTACTACCTAACCTTCATACATGATATAATATGCACGGTGTTAACATTGTGCATGTAATAGATATTAGGGTGCTGTGCCACATTCATAACAAACATATATATTGGCTAACAGATCCATGTCACAATGGACAGGAGTCCACATTGCTAAGACCACAAGTTATATCTGTTTATAGAAGGGCTGAATTTGGCCCAGTTGCCATAACTCTGAAAAGGGATCCCAACGCAATGGGAGGGCCCAGTCTCAGGAAAAGACGATTGCCTTGCTTATAGGTAGGGCCCTACCAAATTCATGGTCCATTTTGGTCAATTTCACAGTCATAGGATTCTAAAAATAGTAAATTTCATGATTTCAGATATTTAAATATGAAATTTCACAGTGTTGTAACTGTAGTGGTCCTGACCCAAAAAGGAGTTGTGGGGGTTATTGTAGGGGGGTTGCGGTTCTGCCACCCTTACGTCTGTGCTGCTGCTGGCGGCAGTGCTACCTTCAGGGCTGGGTGGCCAGAGAGTGGTGGCTGTTGGCGGGAACCCAGCTCTGAAGGCAGAGCGGCTGCCAGCAGCAGCGCAGAAGTAAAGATGGCATGGCATGGTACTGCCACTGTTACTTCTGTGCTGCTGCTTTCAGAACTGGGCGCTTGGCCAACAGCCTCCGCCCTCTGGCTGCCCAGCTCTGAAGGCAGCGCAGAAGTAAGGGTGCCAATACCGTGACCCCCCCCCTAAAATAACCTTGTGACCCCTCAGCAACCTGCTTTTTGGGTCAGGATCCCCAGTTTGAGAAATGCTGGTCTCCCCCATGAAATCTGTATAGTATAAGGTAAAAGGACACAAAAGACCAAATTTCATGGGGAGAGACCAGATTTCATGGTCCGTGATGAATTATTCCTGGTTGTGAATTTGGCAGGGCCCTACTTACAGGCATACTCAAGAGGGTCAAGTTCTAGTGTGTTTCTCACTATTAGTGTTATTAGTTTAGTGCTGCTGATGTACTCCACTCTGTGCAGGGCCCAGCACCAGTGCCCCAGGGAGCTTGTAAAACGTACACAAAGTGTATATGGGAAATCCAGAGTGGGATTTTACCCTACAGGATGGTTATCACCTAGTATTAAAATGTAGAGAATAATTGATTTTTAAAATGTGGAGAACAATTGTTCAGCCTGAAAATCAAATAGCATTTAATTTGTTGGGTATTTAAACTATTTTTTTATCTGTTCCAAATCTTACCTCAAAGGCCCTGAGATCCTCTAGCACAGCCCTCTGTCCTCTGAAGTCAAGGGGACTCCACATGAGTGCAGGGGTCTGTGATGATCCCCCAGCAGGTGGTTATTTTACATTGTTCACAGCATACAAACAGAGAAGTTGGAGTATTTTATGTTTTTAGCTTTCTGGAAGATTCCAGAGTAACACTATTTTTATTTCTTAGAATCAAGAACCCTAACATAAGAACCTAAAAAAAGAGAGAGAGAAAGCAGGCTGCTCCCTAGCCAAAGAGGCACAACTCATCCCACCTTGCTAGAGGCTGGCTCTTTGCAGTCTAACTCCACAAGAGCCAGATTGCTTGCTTCCCTACAGAGCCCCCTAGACCTGAAAGCAGGACCAAGAAACCCCTTAAATTTAAAGTGACAGCTTGTAATTTTAGCACAGTTGTCACTATACAACACTCTTCACTTTGCAGACTGCAAAGGCCTGGTTCTTATGTCCATTCAGCATCCCACTCACTTCAAAGGGGCTCTGCAGAGATGACTCCCTTTGCAGGAGCAGGGCCAAATTTAAGAGGCAGTCCCTGTCCCTCAGAGTTTACAATTTGCTCAGAGTCTTTTTAAAAAAAAGAAACAAAGAAACGTAGGAGATGGAGAGTAGGGGAGGGGAAGACGAAGTCCTAAGAACACAGCTGTGTTGTTGCTTAGACCCTGATCCTCAAACATTTCCACATGTGCTTAACTTCACTACTGCGAGCAGTTCCACTGAAACCCATCTGCAAGTGTTTGAAGAATGAGAGTCCTTAAGTAGGTAGATTGTAAGCTCTTTGGAGCACAGACTGTCTTTTTGTTCTGTGTTTGTACAGTGCCTAGCACAGTGGGGTCCTGGGCCACGACAATACAAATAATTAATAAAATAGTTTGTTTTTGAGGGGCTGGATGAGGAATTTAACTTTTCAAAACATGTAATTAATTTTATCCCATATAACCCAGTTTTCCCTGCATTAACGTCAGTGCTGCAATTGCAAACACTGCCCTGGAATGTTTACTCATTTAAAAAAAAAAATTTCCACTATAATTTTTTCAGAGCCTTTCAAGGAAAGATTTCTCTCTCTCTCATATCAATCTGGGGTGACGGAGCCACTTTAAAAATGCATGTAACAATCCCAGATGTAAACGTTTTTCCATCCAAAAATACTACTGCCTCCTTTCCTAAATGGGCTATTACGACATAACAGTACAGCAGATTTTTTTTCCCCTTGGCAAGACCTAATTTAATTCATTGTTCACTTCAGTACATGAAGGGCAGTGGAGCAGGGTAGAACATGGATAGCCTAAGGTACATTCTTGCTTATTAAGTTATTTAATCTGGACATTTTGTTCTCATTGCTTTCAAAATGTAAACTGTCATCTTAAAATGCTACTGACTTGACCAGGGTACCTGACAGATTTTATTTGCGACTGTAACAAGTTCTGGCCTGGAAAGGACATATTTCTGGAGAGGGTGGGTGTGCGGTTCTTTGTGCCTTAAGCTATGGAAGAGCTATAAAAAGCAAGGCAAGGAACATCGCTCACACAACTTCAGGAACTTTGGGCAAACAGGTTTGTCTAGATCTTCCTGTCCAGAGCCTCCCCTTGGCCCTCATAAAAAAAAAATTGCTTATTGGCTGCTTTGTTGACAAACTGGTGTCCCACATTCCCTTCCCCATCTACTCTCCCTACCATCAGCACCACCATTAGAAGACTCTCACCTGTCCTTGGAAAAGTTGTAAAACCAGCTCTGCTCTAGGAAAGCAGGTTGCTAGAGGAACTCCTGTCTTTTGAAAAGCATCTAATCTCTGGGCTTGATCCAAAGTCCATTGAAATCAACGGAGGCCTTTGCATCAGGCCAGGGAGGTAAATTTCTTTACCTCACTGGAGACACACTCATGTTTCTGCCAACTTTAGTGAGTTAAAATGGATCAGGATTATTGCCGTGATGACCTTGCCATTCTATAGCAAAGCCTGTGACTAGCTATTCAATCGTTGTCAATGACGGATTGTTAAAGGCAACTTTATCGGGGCTGCAGGCAGATTCTCAAAGAAAGGATTGTCTCCCACCTCCTCCTGAAGTCTGGCCAAAGTAAAACTTATCGTTGGTTCTAGTAGTTTTGTGTCACTGACTAGAGCTGGTTGGAATGTTCTGATGCAGCATTTTTCCATGGGAACATGCTGATTCAGTGAAATTGAAACATTCCCAGGAGTAATGAGTTCCACTGACAACCCCCTGGCAGGCTGCTGTGGGTTTGGATTTCCAGGCTCTCACCAATTGGACTGCTGAGGAACTTGAGATCTGGGGGTCCCCAGCTTCATGGCAGCTTACCTGTATCTGCAGCTCCCTGAATCTACCACAGCTACCCTGGTGGGTGCGGGGTTGGATCCCCAGCGAGGTTGGTCCCTAGGTTGTCTGTCTGCTGTGCTCCCTTGAGTGCAGAGTTCCCTGGCCTGCCTGCCTAGTGTATGGGTGGGCTGCCCAACTGGTTTTCTGGCAAGTCGCCGGGGAGCTGGGTGGGCAGCCCGGGGAGCCAGCCCAGATCATTTTTGAAACATTCTGTTTTGGTTTTTCTGAAATGGATTTTTTGAGAATTCCCAGTCCCCAGGAAATCTTGCATTTCTGACTTTTCTTTCAGAATTAGAATGGGATTTTTTTTGAAAATGTGAAATTTCTTGCAGCTGGAAATGCCAGTTCCTGCCCACCTCTAATCGTGTTCTGTCTCTGTACTGCAGAGGATGGTGGGCATTGATCATAATAAATAGTAATAACTATCTATCAAAGGTACTTGTGGGAACCCCATTTCCATAATATCGAAGTGCCTCACAGTATTTCATCACACAACCCCTGTGAGGTGGGGAAGTGCTAAGGCCCCATTTTAAAGATGGAAAATTTGAGGCCTGGAGAAGTTAAGTGACTTGCTCAAGATCACCCAGGAAGTCTGAGGTGGAGTAGAGACTTGAACCCAGGTCCCCCACCAGTGCCCTAACCTCAATGGAGGCTTTTCTGACAGAGTTCTTATAGCCCAAGTTCCATGATTATATTCTTAAGCAGAAAAGTAGAAAGATACATACCTTTCTCCCTTTAAATACAGCTATAATTTATGCCACTATAATGTACTATGCGCAGGAGAGAGACCCGGTGGGTGAGGTAATATTTTTTATTGGACTGACTTCTGTTGATGAGATAGACAAGCTTTTGAGCTTACACGCAGCTCTTCTTCAAGTCTGGGAAATGTACTCCGAGTATCACAGGTAAATACAAGATGAACAGATTGGTTAGCATAAGGAGTTAACACACAATCATGGACAGGGCAAAGGGATGAAAGGGAAAAAAACCCCACTTCCTATATAAGCAGAAGAGACATTTTCAAAGTGCCCATGATCAGAACGTGACTTCATAGCTTTTAAAACGAGCAGAACAGATTACACAGTCCTGCCCTAGCGTATGTCGGGCTCAGTAATAGCTGTGAGCAGGGCACATTCAGCTCGAGTGCAGTGAAAAGAGGCATTGCGCCTGTATAAATCAGAATGGCTCCTCGTTCCTGATGGGAGCACGCAGTGGGCGATGGCTCTCCCTACATCTTTGGGGACTGCTCCCATGTGTAAGGCTGATGGTTCTGTCCCTGCATTTTGTTCCCCGGAGCTTTGCAGTCGGATTCTGACCGCCTCCTGCATGGATCCCCTTGGGAAGGGACTCCCACGTCCTCTCCCCTTCTAGTGCATCGGCACAGGGCTAGCTGCAAAGTGGGTCCCTAGGATGCATTGCCATATATCTGGGGAAAACAAGCTACTATCCATTTTTAGGTGCAGGGTTAAGAAGTGACAATGTAACAAATCCAGATAGGGCCAGAGTGTATCTGCCCATGATTGGATTTCCCATAGACTTGTGTGGTTGGTCAAACCTTAGCACCTTTTGGAATTTGTCTGAATAAGGATTCAGTAAGGATTTGTCCCTCTGGGTTGTGAAGGTGATGGACCTCACCATGTTAACCGAAGGGAACAACCACAGCTGTTTACTGCTAGCTGATTTAGCCGCATGAATTTGGAAAGAGCTGACCCAGTTCCAAAGGAAAGCTATGAAAAATCATGATTTGATAAGGTGTTATTATTTAATTGCCTTTTCATCATGGCAAGAGGGTCATATGCTCAGTCATATGAAATGTCATTTCTTCGGCCCATAGAGCTTTAAGCAGGGTGGAGGGGGCAGCCCCCCACCCCCGCAGAGCTGCACTGTAGCCGTCCATATTTCTGTGCTTGCAGTAGAGCTGGATGGAATTCTTGGACAAATAGTTTGATCACTGGAAAATGCTGTTTTGGTCAACCCAAAACTATTCAAATTTGACAAAAATATGCTGAATAGTTATGGCCAAGATTCTTGTTTTCGGTATTCAGACTCCTTTTGCACACAATCAACAAAGGATTGAATAAGGACTGGGAATGGCTGAGCCATTACAAACATTGAATCTATCTCCCCTTGTAGTATTCTCACACTTCTTATCAAACTGTCTGTACTGGGCTATCTTGATTATCACTTCAAAAGTTTTTTTTCTCTTACTTAATTGGCCTCTCAGAGTTGGTAAGACAACTCCCACCTGTTTATGCTCTCTGTATGTGTGTATATATATCTCCACTCTGTATGCATCCGAAGAAGTGGGCTGTAGTCCACGAAAGCTTATGCTCTAATAAATTTGTTAGTCTCTAAGGTGCCACAAGTACTCCTGTTCTTTTTGCACAGAAATGCGCTCCCCATAACTGGTTAGGGGTTAGAAGACTCACCCACAATGCAGGGGACCTGGGGCTGAATCCCCCCACCCCTCTGCCTGATGCGGAGAAGGGATTTGAATTTCAGTCTCCTACATTTCAGGAGGCAGCCCTAACCAGTGGGCTACAGGATGTATTCGGACAAGGCTTTTCTCCTGTTGAAGCTGTTCCACTTTTTATAACACATTATTGGAGCATGGATATGGACTTGGGGGTCCTACATTCTGGGGGAGCACCCTAACCATTAAATCATTTTCACTGTCTTTCCCTGGCCTGATGAACTGCCATTATGAATGACTATGAATAGTCACTGGGTCAGGGGGAATCAAACCTGGGTCTTCCACATCCCACGGTGAGTGCTGTAACCAATGGGCTGAAGGTCATAAAGGACTCTACTGCCACCCCTTGAAAAAAAATAGTCTTGGGTCAAATGAAACAACCCTCTCACCAAAAAAAAAAAAAAAAAATTATGCCATTTAGAATGTTCTTTGTTCATTTATTCTGGCAGGGGACATTTAGTGTTAATTAATGTTTTGTGGTATATTCTGTAAAAATATAAAAGTTGTAATAATATGAGGCCTCAGAATTGTATCCTTTGCTCCTCAGTCTTTGCTGAGATGTGGAGTCAGACAGCTGTCTGAATGACACAGTGCTAAAACTTGCAAAGGCACAGACTAACAAGGACCTACTGTAATCTAATCATCTCTCTCTCAGGCCCATGCGCCTGTCCTCTGTCTTCTGGAGTTATCTCTGAAGGTAGGTGCTCAGTTACCACAAGAAGCGAGTCAGGATAAGGGCAGCAGAAATGTGACTGCTATTGTGAGCCAAGTTAATGTACCACATGAGCTCAAATCAAAACAAAAAATCTCTCCCACACTCAGTGTGGCTAATGATAACTTAAACAATGCTATAAAGTACTCTAGAAAATCAAGCTGATCTGTTCACTATGCACTTTAAATAGAGACCACTTATCTCACCACTGAAATGCAGTCACCCTGGGGTGTGGAATATGGGAGCTATTTATCAGTGCACAGCAACACTTCATGAAAGTTCAGAACAGGAAATGAAGAAGACTCTCCTATTTAGTTGAAACTGGAGGGAACTTTAGATAAACAGAACAGGCCAATAATCTGGCCTGAGCTAGGTCACTGAAGTTAAGACTCTGTCTTTCGCATAAAGGACCATAGGATATCTAAAGACCACAGGTTGTCAGGACTTCAACCTTAAAATGTCTTACTTGAAAGAGATGACCACTACTGCCTCTTAATATCACATGGAGGTGCAGGTTTAGTACTGGCTGATTCTCCACCATCTGTCTGTTCTTCCATCCAAATATGACTAAAAGACCCAATGCCACTTAGTTTACAAGAGCCTGAAGGCTCATAATCCACTGTGGCATGAAGGTAAGAGATGTTATTCTCGGTGGTTCAGTCAGGGCCGGCTCCAGGCACCAGCTTGGCAAGCAGGTGCTTGGGGCGGCCACTCCGGAGAGGGGCGGCAGGTCCAGCGATTCGGCGGCAATTCGGCGGACGGTCCCTCACGCCCCACTGGGAGCGAAGGACCGTCTGCCAAATTGCCGCCGCAGATCGCAATCGCAATAACGGGGTTTTTTTGTTTTTGTTTTTTGGCTGCTTGGGGCGGCCAAAACCCGGGAGCCAGTGATTAAAACCCTGGACTAGGAGTCAGGAGACTTGTGATTTCCAGTTTTGCCACAATCTTCCTGTGAGGCATTAGGCAAGTCATTTAACCCCTTGATACCCCCATTTCCCTCACATGTAAAATGTAGAGCTCACTTCAACAGACTTTGAAGACTATATATAACACATATTTTTCTTTTTTGTTAAAACTTTTACTAGCTTTTTCAGATTTTCATCAAAAACTTGACAGATATTGACAAAACAGACATTGTCTCATGGAAACTTCCCTTTTGTAGAAAAGGCATTGTTCATTGCCAGATTTTGACATGTCTTCAGCAGGCTCTAGTAGAATAGAGTTAGTATGTCCCTACCTCATAAGTGTGAGGCAAAATTCAGCAGTGTTTGTGAGGTGCTCAGATACTATGGGAATGTGCACCATCCGAATGACTGCAAATAAAACACTGGCTGCTGCAGTGAAACTGATGGCAAAGCCTTGGACATGAGAACACTTTGGCCCATCGTGTTCTCTGCCTGTGGCACACAATAGCTTAGTCTCCTGGGATCTTCAATACTTCAGTCTAATCCAGGCTATTGGGCTCAATAGGTGGGATTTGGTGGCCTGTGATGTGCAGGAAGTCAAACTAGGTAATCTGGTGTCCCTCGTCTGGCCGTAAACTCTGTGACCCATGATGATAAACCGTATACAGCCACACACTTGCTAAAGCAGAGTTCCACATTATGTTTTTAAGCAGATACTCTCTCCATGATAGATACCTGCCTCGTCTTCATTCTTGGGGGTAGAGCCTGGACCTCAAGCAGATGAAAATAATTAGTTGTGAAAATATTTTCATAACCTTTTAACAGTTGTTGCTAACAATGGGATACAGTTTGCTTGAAAGAGGTTATATGGGCCACCCTGGATCAATATTCAGTGTTTCCATTCATATGCCTTAAGGCAGGTCAGTACTTAGAGTTGTTATAGAACAATAATTCCCTCCACTGCAGGAATTACTGGGTGAAATTTTCTGGCCTATGTTATGCAGGAGGCCAGACTAGATTATCAGAGTAATTCTGGCTGTAAAATCTATTAATCTATTCCTTTGTGTAATATTACCCCTCCCCCCTCTAATGTGGCACACCTTGATTGTGATTTAATTGATGCTATTACAACTCACAGGTTGATAAGCACTTCCCAGTATTCAGAACCTTCCATTCCCACACATTACAAGCACTTTTCATTCCCCACACTCCCCAATCTGAAGCATTTTTTAATCTTGAAGGACAATGGCAGGGGAGAAAAAAAGTGTTACTGCTGATTTCAATCATATAGCCTCCTTTGGAGCAATTACTGACTTGGGAGATAAAGGAATACAGCAGACAGCATATATTTGGATCACCGACAAGCATTCAGTTTAGTGCCACATAAGAAAACTCAGACAAATACTGGATGAGTACCAAATAGTTAAAGCATACCAAAGCATGGATTAAAAATGGACTGTCAGCCCTCCAAGAAGGCGTGAATGGAGAAGCCAGAGGCAGGAGTACTGAGTTTCAGTGCTGGACTAGTTTATGTCTGTCTGTGGAGGAATGTCTAGCAGTGTGGCTGCTCCACCCTTCAAAAGGTTTGCAGTGTTTGTTTTCCTGCGGATGCCAGCTAGTGTATAGGGGACGAGAGGTTGCAGGACCACAGCCACCTACAAGCATGCCTGACCCTCTTTTGGGATGTCCAGCATCTCTGGTGGTGCTATGAGCTCCTGGGCCTTTCTCCCCACTGTGGCACTCACACACATTCATGCACTGCCAGAACATGGTCCTAAATATATAGTCACACCCTTGGGGAGAGGAGAATAGAGCTCACAATAAGCTTTGTGTACTTGGGGCCAATGTCATTTCACATCAAAGTCAGATGGACTAAAGGCTTCGTGAAACCTGTTGGATTGTGTCATCTTCAGCTGTTTCGTGGGAGCACTGGTATTCATTCACACCCAGGACCAAATCTTAGGGGGTGGGAAGGTGAAATTAACTACTCGCGGTTCAAAATCAAAGGAAAGGTTCCAGTGAGCCCTTTCAACCTGACATAACTGAGTTTTGCACAGCACACACCCAGACTAGGAGAAACGCTTTGGAAAGCAGGAAGTCTGAGGCCAGGTCTACATTACAGACTATTGCTGGCATAGCTTTGTCAGTCAGATGAGTAAAGAGGTGTGATCCCTGGCTGGCAGCTCTGTTGGCAGAAATCATAGTGTAGACACAGCTATACTGGCTTTTACTGGTATAGATTGTTTCTCTTGGAGGGATAGGGAGTTTTTCTATGCTGGTACAAAGTGCAGTTGTGCTGGTGTAGCTGCGTCCACACTGGGAGTGCTTTGCTGGTATATTATATTGGTATTCCTGTACCAATAAAGTGCTCCTAGTGTACAGGGCTTTGGAGCGGAGCCCGGAGCTGGAGCACAGAGCAGCTCCGGAGCAGTGGAGCTGCAGGTTTTTGCCTGGAGCTGGAGCGGAGCCGGAGCACAGCTCCAAAGCCCTGCTAGTGTAGACATGATCTTGGAAGGACCAAGGGGCGATAGCACATAAACTATGTGATCTCACTGAGGTGCTGTTACAAAATGGACAATGGTATGCTCTATGTGTTTACAGAGGGATTCTATAGACAATCAGAGGCATTATAGTGCCACTCTACATGGTCCTGCTGTCCCTCGAATACTGCATGAAATGCTGGTCTTCAGGAAGATGTTGCAGAGAAAGGCAACAAAAATGATACAGGATCTCAAAGATAAGATGTGTGAGACAAAGGATGGTAGAGATAGGAACTCCTGGGTAAACCACCACCAGGAACAAAGGTTTGTGGCTATATTAGCATTCAACACTCTGTTGGTTTCAGAGTAGCAGCCGTGTTAGTCTGTATCCGCAAAAAGAACAGGAGTTCTTGTGGCACCTTAGAGACTAACAAATTTATTAGAGCATAAGCTTTCGTGGGCTACTGCCCACTTCTTCGAATGCATAAGAAGTGGGCAGTAGCCCACGAAAGCTTATGCTCTAATAAATTTGTTAGTCTCTAAGGTGCCACAAGTACTCCTGTTCTTTTAACACTCTGTTGGTTAACTCAAGTTAACTGGCAATTACATTGACTTATCACACATCCAGAAACTGTTGTTTAAACAAGACCTCAGTGTTACAGAGGCCTTGTCTTCACTAGGAAAAAGGAGTGTCCGTAACTCGAGTTGAGGCAAAATCCTAGTGGAAGGCAAGGCAGTGTGTAGTTTCCTCACGAGTTGGCAAGTAAAAGTAAACCCTAGGCTCCCCTGTAGTCTTTAAGTCAATCAGCTAACTTGTGTCAGCTGGAAACCAAAATAAGCTATGTTGGTCTAAGGCATGATAATACTGGGATAACTTCTACAGCAGGCCTTTTACTGGTCAGCCATGTCAGCAACAAAAATCACACCCCACGCGTCATAGTTACACCGGTAAAACTTGTAAGCGTAGGCCAGCCCTGAGAGGTGGTCTCCAGCCCTCAAATCAGTCTCGTAGCTCTTTTCTGAACCCTTTCCATGTTTCAACATTCTTCTTTGTGATAAGTAAAGGAGGCCTGCAAGGTTTTTCTCTTTTTTTCCCCCCTGATTTTTTTTTTGAAACAATAAAAATAATTCAGGACTTGTCACAAGAGAACTGAGGGAGTGAAAGTCAAGTTAATGAAGAGCTCTTTGGTCGGACTGTTTGTTGTTGTCACCCATTTAATGTCAATGCTTACGTAACACTGAGCAGAAAGTAAGCGTTTGTTAAACGATTCAGCTCACCAGCCCCTTCCATTAAGATATTAAAACTATTAATAAACAGGCTTGGAGGCCCCTAGGGGTTCTGCAGCAAAGCCAGGCTTTGAAATTCCTGATGTTTCCAATGTATAAAACAAGTAGGGGAAAAATCAATTTACAACAAAGATTCCAGGCCTGTTTTTTACCTCATAAAGAAGCAAAAGGGGCACAAGCCATTTGCAATCACCTTCAACTGTTTTGTCCAAGCAACTTTGCAAGTGAGGTTATGAAATAATGCCGGGATCTTCAGCTTATCCAACCAGCTCTGCAGAGAGCATCGTGAAGCCCAGCCCCTTAGGCCTGGTCTACACAAGAAAAGATTGAGGCTTCTCCAGGGAGCCGTGAGCATGGGTGTGTACCTGACACAGTGCACAAACTCCCTGACACCTGTCCCTTCTGTGGCGAGAGGGAGACCCTGGCGCGCATCTGTATAGGATGAGTCAGGTTGCAGCCCCTCTCCCGGCTCCTCCAGAACCTGTTACTGAGGTTCTGGGTGCACTTCTCCCTGCACCTCCTAATTCATGCCCATCCCATCTGTGGCCCCACAAAATTGCAGGACCTCCTCGTCAACCTCCTCCTGGCTGTGGCCAAGATGGCCATCAAACATACCGGGAGGCAGATGGGGGTGTGTGTGCGCTCTGTGAGTGTGGGGCCTATTTCTGGTCCCTCACCCGATCACTTCTCCAGGCAGATTTCCTCAGGGCAGTGTCTACTGACTCCTTAGACACATTTGCGGGACAGTGGGTGCTGTCCGGGGCTTTCTGCTCAGTGGCCCCCTCTGGTTCCCTGATTTTTAACCTTTGACCTCTCTCCAATAGCCGTTTCCTGTTTCATTGTCCCAGGTACTCACTTGTGAACTGGGCCTATGGTCCCTCCCCCTTAGTTGAGGGGCGGGCATTTAGTTTTGGGCAGGCCTATACCCACCTGTCCCCCTACCCACAAATAGTACAAGAAAAGGTTGAAGGTAGAAAATGTAGCAAAAAAAAAAAAAAAAAAAAAAAAAGAATCACACTCCTAATTGACAGTATTGGCACTACATACAAGCAAAAGTATCTGATGTATTATTAGTATTTGTATTACCATAGTGCCTAGGAGCCTAGTCATGGATCAGTACCCCACTGTGCTAGGTGCTGTACAAACGCAGAACAAAGAGACAGTCTCTGACCTAGGGGGCTTAGAGTTGGCCTTATAAATCACCTAAGCTATTTCCCAAAGTCTGGCTCATTCAGAGGGAGGGGGCTAGTGCACGGCCACAAAGACCTCTGATGGGCTCATACAGCTAGCTCAGAAGGAGGAGCGTGTGATGAGGTGGTACTTTGTCTGATGAGACCAAACTGAGCGTGGTGGGGCGGAGGAAGCCGCAGTCCGCTTAGTACAAAGCAGGAGAGCAGTACAATTCAGAATAACATGGATAGGCCGGGGGCAGTGGCAGACTGAGCTGAATGACATTGAATCCAGATTAAACAAAGGTGATGCTGGTGGGGCAGAGGGAGCCTCCAGAGAAGGCGGTGCGGATGTGTGGCAGGGACTTGCATTGGCATAAGTGCTGGCAGCATGACTTGCCCTCATATTTCAGATGTGGCCTGCTCGCTTATGCTAAATTCCAGCATTTACAGATCCCTAGGACTATATTTACTGCTGCTGAATACCATGCTAATGGTTTTATAAATGTATCCCCTATTCACTGTGATGTCGTCCCTGGTCAGCGTTTTGTTGCATATGGCTATCCAGGATCTAATCTGTTCCTTCTTTCGCTATGTTGCTGCCCCTAAGGCTATTTATACTTTTATAAGTCGTCTGAATTTTTCGAAACCCACAAAGCAAACTTTTGATCTCGGTGACACCAGAGTAAATCTGGACTAACTCTACTGACGACAGGGCAGCTACTCTGCATTTACATTGGTGTCACTGAGATCAGAATCTGACCTATCTAATAACCAAGTTGCAGATCAAGATGCCAATGTAATTAGGTATAACTGAAGGCAGAGTTTGGGCACCCACGTGGCTCTATGCGTTCATGCAAGCTTTGAGGGAAAACGTGGCTTTAACCTGTCTGTGCCTCATTTTAAAATGGGCACAAGACTGCCTATCTCCCAGGAGGACTGAGATGTTTCATTACCGTTATCAAAAGTACTTTTGGGATCAATAAATGAAATGTGCTATATCAATGCAAAACATTATTTCTCAATAGTTTTTTTCTCCTCTCCAGTTACCTAGGTGCTGTGACTATGGTATTTACAGAGTCACATTTAGGAAAATCTTTCATGAAACAAAAGCTGCAGAAAAGACAGCACTGACATCCATGACTAATAATAACTTTAAACAGCATGTTTTGTTTCGCTGCTGGTATAAAGGAAAAGTTCTCTAACTTGTTAAGAAGCTAAAAACAAAATTCAAAACACCAGAGAAACTGGGCTATGAAAATCTTTAATGCCTTCCTCGCGTAAAATCTTACAATTATCTCTGAAGTGCTGCCAAGACTTGAACTAGATTGGCTGTTTTTGGTGGTAAGACAAGCACATAGATCTTTGCATAAAGAACTCCAGTTTACGAAGTGTGAACAGCGGCTTTCATGTCAGAAACCTTCTCTTCATTACACCGCTCACTTGAGTGAGTTAACTTAGCATAAGTGAGAGCAGCCACACTGGGGCATGAATCAAAACTCTGCATGCAAGTAACCCCTATATTTGACAGTGGTTAT
Organism: Chrysemys picta bellii; assembly: GCF_011386835.1. Taxonomy (NCBI): domain Eukaryota; kingdom Metazoa; phylum Chordata; order Testudines; family Emydidae; genus Chrysemys; species Chrysemys picta. The sequence goes on along the minus strand of NC_088801.1, from coordinate 9,497,222 downwards.
AATGCAAACCTAGAGATGAATTTTGCAAATGGTGCTTTTTCTTTATAATGGGTATATCCAAGCCCTAGATTCTGAACAACCCCAAACTTCAGGGCATTAGAAATCCAGATGCAAATTTTGCAGTTTGAGACAATCCCTATTACATATATTTTGCCACCAAGCTCTGGAATTAAGATATTGACATAGCCAGTACTGGAGAGTTTAATTGTGGCATTATAACCTTCAGTTTCCCATTTAAAACTACAATTGCACATGCATTTGTTATCAATGAGCAAAATCTGGCTGACAAGTTCCTAACATAAGTACATTGTACGTACATAGTATTGCCAATTCCAAATGTTTAAAATAAGCAAAGAAATAAATGAATTATAAAATCATGATTCAGTCCCCAAAATCATATTAGCTTAAAATTATGAGATTTAAAAAATAGCAATGTTTGGGTTCTGTCCATCTGCCATTTACTCAGAGAAATTATACGTGTACTCTGAGAAAAAGAAGCATTTGAGGGTGATGTTGCAATAATTTTTTTTTAAATTGTATTTACTTAGACTGTCCACTTTTTAGGGCAGAGACCAACATTTTGTTTTGTGTTTGTACAGCACCTAGCACAATGGGGCCCTGGTCAGGAGCCATAAGGAGGAAGGATAGTCTTGTTGTTAAAACATGGGCCTGGGGATTAAGCAATCCATGTTCCAGGCTTGTCTCTGTCACAGGCTTCCTGTGTGATTGTGGGCAAGTCACTTAATTGCTCTATGCCTCAGTTTCCCTTTCTGTAAAAACTGCATTGGGCTGTTTTGAAGCTTAGAGTGTGGTTCTTCTCCAGAAGGGCATTGTGGGCTTCTATGTTTATCATCTCACATTAATTTCCATATTGAATTTGCTCAGTTTATAAATTTAAATAAAAGATTCTGCTTGGGATCCAAATGCAAAGGCAGATTTGTTCTGGAATGGGCATTGTTATAGAGTGGGCTGCCCCTTTAAGACTAGGTCTGGACCCTGCTCATCTCTGCAGTGAGTTCTGACCCTTTAAGAAGAGGCTCGATTGGAGTATAGGGCCAGAGGGGTCAGGTGACTGCAAGACATGCTGAGAAATCACAGCAGGACTATATAAGGCCCAGTCTATGAGAGGCCAGACCTGTTGTAGGACTCTCCACTAGGAAAGCCAGGGAAGGAGCTGCTTGGGATTTCTCCAGGTAGGGTGCCTGGGTGGGGTTAGAAGAGCCTGGAGTGATAAGAACTCTGGGAAGCAGCCTGGAAGGGTTGTGCTAATGTAGCCGGGGGGTAGAGATGGGAGCTGTAGGAAGTTACCCTGTGATGTAGGATTGTTTTAGATTGAAGGTGGAAAACCCCTTCATGGTGCAGAGTTCCAGGGCTGGGCCCCTTAGGATGCTACTGTAACATGCTGCTGGTGTCACCCAGAACTGTGAGTCACTGAGTTACCTCCCTGCCTCAAGCAAGAGTGAGCTTTGCTGGAGGTTAGACAGTGTGTCGGCTCCCTGCCCCACCAGCCTATCTTCCTCAAAGCTCTCCCAGCCCAAAGCTTGCCTAGCAGGTGACAATCCATGAATTCCAGCCCCTGAGCTCCTTAGAGATGCTTCTCTGGAATGCATAACCCCTAGCACTGTAGGTTCACAGAAGATATTAAGTTTGCTGCTCTTTTAAAGTACATTATAGCTTAATAATGGGGGTAAACACAGCCTTCCCTTCAAACACAGCACTGAGTGGGGTTATAGTAAAAATAAAACAAGATTATTAACAAAAGGACACAGGTTATGCTAAGGGATACCAAATAGAAGGAATAAAGATAGAAAGAGTAGCACACAAACAAAAGTAAAAATGTGCTTTGTAATGGTTAAGACTTAACTCACCAAGCTACAGTCTTCGTTCAAGGTAGCTTTCTTACAAATATTTCTTTCTTTCTAGCAAGGGTTGACTAGTTAGGCCCTTAACTTCTTTAGTTAGGCCCTTTAACAGAAGCACAAGGTGCTGTTTTCTCTAGGTCAGGGGTTCTCAAACTGGGGGTCAGGACCCCTCAGGGGTTGTGAGGGTATTACATGGGGGGTCACGTGCTGTCAGTCTCCACCCCAAACCCCGCTTTACCTCCAGCATTTATAATGGTGTCCTCTGGTGGAAGCTGTTTTCTAGAACACAGCAAGTATTACTGTTTTTTGCTCTTCTTTGACTCTTGCTTTTTATGACCATTAAATTCATCTTAAGAGTCTTTGACCCCTGAAGATTGAAATCTTCTCTTGATCCACTGGAAAAAATACAGTAGTGGTAGCATAAGCTTCTCTCATGCTGTCCTTCCTATGGACCTCACGTCTGTTCTGCATGGACCACACACAGACATGAGTGTGGCCAAGTTACCATGTCCGTTTAGGCTGCTAAGACTGCCATCTACATGGCTACCTATCTGCTAGTATAGTATTGAAGCCCATCAACTCGTTTTGGATATAGCCATTGGCTGGATAGTAAAATGAGGCTACCGTAACGTGCTATCCTGGGCAGACTGGACCTAGCTGAGAATGTCTCTGGCAACATTTTATATGCATGTTACTGAACTGAAATGAAAATTGATCTGGTGGAACATGAACCAATAGTGTGAAGGAGAGAGAGCTTGGGAGGGGGTGTGCAAAGGAGGGCTTGTGCTCCCCCAGCCTGGGCTGCTGTAAGTTTACAGCAAATACTCTACATGGCCCAGTTGCCGATAATCCCCAAGGGGCAGTTATGGCAGCTGTCAATTGTGATATTCAGGGAAGCCCTGTCCTGGACCCTTTCTTGGTGTCTTAAAATCCCACTTATCCTGTAGAAAGGGGGTGCCTTGTTCTCAGCGTCATTCAATGGAATTCATCCTGCAGGGCAAGCAGCTTGCTTTGGGGGCCTGATCCAAAGACTCACATTGACTTTGGATCAGACCTCAGGGAAGGGGTTTTAAGGTCCCAGGAACATGCTATCAACATAAATGACTTTTATTTTTGACTGTGGGAAAACAAAAAATGGGGGGGGGGGGTAAACTCTCCTTGACTTCAGTGGGGTTGTGTGGACAGAGGGGTATCCCTACAGAGCAGGATTGGGATCTTGCAGTCTGAGGAACCAAAAAGGAGAGGAGGTGCACCAGCCTTCCAGAAGAGGGGTAGATGGTAGAAATTACAATATCAGGGTTGGAAGGGACCTCAGGAGGTCATCTAGTCCATCCCCCTTCTCAAAGCAGGACCAATCCCCAGACAGATTTTTGCCCCAGTTCCCTAAATGGCCCCCTTAGGAACTGAACTCACAACCCTGGATTTAGCAGGCCAATGTGCAAACCACTGAGCTATCCCTCCTCCCCATGCTCATGCCTACATTAGCTCACTCCCATGCTTAGTTCTCCTGGTCCCTCAGCGTATTCATTCCCCTACCAGGGACTCCCTTAGGGTAGAACACAGCACTTTATACATCACTTTATACATCACTGCTGAATTTGGCCTACTGTCCTGTAGGCTGACAGGTAGCTGCTTGATTGAAAGCTTGAGACAGTCTCCCCACCCATTGCTTCTGTATCTGCTGCTGTATTAACTTCTGATCATTCTGAAACGAAATACGCTCTGCAGATGCCAAACTGTATGGGGCTCGTTAATAGCGCTGCTGATAGCCTGCACTCTTCACATAGCGGATAATGAAGAATCACCAAGGATGGGCATGAGAAAAAACAGGTGGGTACCGGAGTTTGGTGCCAGAATGATGTGTCGACCCCATTGTTTTCCTGAGACAAACGTTCTTATTGAATCAGTTGTTCTGGGTTTGATGGAAATGTATGCAGAGTTACATCATGGCTGTAATGTGGGTGTGAACAACACAACCTAATATGGAACATTCCCTGGCACTACTGTGAATTAGCATTCCCACAGATTTGTTCCATGGGGTTCATTGGCTCTCAAGTGCTGAGGGAGGTGGGTCTGAGCTCAGGTGAGGCATGCAGGGATGCCTCTGACGCAGCCTTGATCTCTGTGGCCTTAACCTCTGACTCAGTTTCCCCACTCATGAAAGGGGAGTGACGTTACTTGCCTACCTACACGGTACTTCAAGGATTAAAGTGCTAAATATTATGGTACCCGTACTGGTACATCAAACCCTTGCTGCTGATCTCTGCTTGGCTATTCTCCCCTCCCTGCTTTTCCCACACAACTCACTTCCCCCTCCGTCTAACCTGTTTATCATGCTCCCATCACTATCAGGCCTGAACTAGCTCCCGATACACAGCTGCTGCCTGCTTCCTATACAGGGTCAGCAACCTAACCTGAAATAGCTTCCTGTGACTTTGAGCTGCCCAAGCATCACTGCAGACTAGAATATGGGCAACGGCACGTGAAATGGGCCTGGTGGCAGACTGTGAGGCAGCCAGAGACCTGCTGCTAAAACCTCTTAGGAGGGCAGGGCTGCACACAGGAAAGGAGTGCGCAGAGCGCTGGCTGTTTGCATGGCAAGGGTGATGAGGTCTCTGGGGAAACTATTGCAGTGGGATGGCTCAGATGGTGGTTATATACATACATGGTCTGAAGAAAAGCCCCAGAACTTTGGAGGGATTTACAACCTAGGATTTCAGCCAGATTTTGTGGTTTCGATTTATCTCTAGTTACATGGAATCTCTGTGGAAGGAAGAGATTCTACCTATGTGCAGTCTCTCATTAATTTCTGGGAATTCTAGCTTCTAATGTATACAGATGTGGCAAAACTTGAGCAGCTTCATAGTCATCATCTTCAGGGCGCTGAACTCTTTGCAGTTTAGAGGAAAGAAGCATGATTGCTGAGCATTGACCAGACCCTTCCCCACTGGCAATGTGTTGTAAGATCCAGCCAATGTGTTCTGTACCGATTGAGTACCTTCTAGTGTCTGGTAATTACACACAAAAAATCAAGATGTTCCATCTACTTCAAGTATAAAGAAGCAGAGCGTCTCTTCTATTCATGTTCTAATTGTTTCCTTTAATTTTGTGACATCTTGGGTTATAACTCCTTATTGTCATGTGCAGTTAGTCAAAATAAATTAATTGTACTTCAATGACACCAAAACCAAAATGCACAAGATCCCATAAAGCTAAAAATCTGCTTGTGATGAACGGATCCATTTCAGCATGGCACTCTAGGTAAGGCTGCTGATAAAAACCACATTGCATAGTGCAAGAATTCTGTTCTCATGCTTCCTAGATAAGAGGGCATACAAATTAATTCAGCTTGTAACTATTAAAATATATTTTATGGCACTAATCTGCTATAGGTTTTGAGGTACCCACCACAGCACACATTAGTAGATGAAATACTAACATCTGATCACAGTGCTGTACAAAATGGGATGTGGAAGGTTGAAGTCTGTAAGGGAATTTGAATAATCTGAGACCCCCTCCACCATTGGGCCAGACTCTTATTTTCATGTACCTCGATGCATTCAGATACCACAATGAAGGTGCTTGGATGCCATGGCAGAGGACTATTGTTACAATAGAACCCACCCACCTGTTCTTGAGACTCTAATGACTTAAGTAATTTGAACAATGGCTCCACTTCCTTGACCAGAGTCACGCTGAGAGGCTGATCTACTTGGACTTGTTTTGGGAACTGGGAGTTCTTTGATAGACTCATAGACAGTTTATATGCCTGGACAATATTAGCCTTAAATGCTTTCCAGAAAAAGTCAAGGTCCTGATGGTTTGGGGGAAGGACTCCTGGAACTCTCAGTGGCTTCCAGGTGGTTAGTGGTCAACCAGGGATAACAGATGATAAGCCCTTCCCTTGGGTTTTATTCCTCCTTTCTTGCTGTGTCCCTTTTCTTTTGCTCTTATTCTCCACTCCAAGTTGTAGGTCTAATTGGCATCAAGCCAACTGAGCGTTGGGGCTATGGTGTCTCTTGAGCTTTGACAACGTAATCTAGCCATGTTGGATGTGGTCCCTGCCTGCTCATCCGGTGCGGCTTTGTTTGATCCTCCTGCTGTGGAGAGAGGGGACTTTGTCTGTTAAACTGACCCTGCCTCCTGCTCCCTGACTTTCAGTCTCTCTAATTGTTTATGGACAAGGACATCCCTGTCTGCTTGAGAAGAGGGTGCCAGGTTTGGCCACCCACATCAGACTGTAGCAGAGCAAGCATCTTCTTTCCCTCTGTTTCTGTCTTTGTTTGGGGGAGGGAGACGGGATTCTAAACTAACACAATTTTGGCTTTGGAAGTTAATGAACAACTTGGTTTGCAGTGTCTTAGTCCTGTTGGTCCCAGGATGTTAGAGAGACAAGGTGGGTGAAGTAATATCTTTTATTGGATCAACTTCTGTTGGCGAGAGACAAGCTCTAGCTTGAAAGCTTGTCTCTCAGCAACAGAAGTTGGTCCAATAAAAGATATTGCGTCACTCACCTTGTTTCTCTAACATCTTTATTGCCACCTGTGTGACAGTGTCCTCAGAATCTTGTTGACACATCAGTCGTGAACTCACCAATATTGTCACTGTAACCTAAGACACAAAGCTGACTTTTTTGTAAGCTGAATTTACCTGGTAGCCCATGGCTAATAAAATAGAAGGTTTACATCCTGTGTAGTTTTGAGACATTAGAGCCTGAGCTCATGGAAAAGAAACTTAAGGTACAGCACTAGCAGTGGGTTGTAAAGTAACATCAGAACTAATACTGCAACGATAACAGGGCACAGTAAAAGAACCGAGGTAGGTAGATCTAAAATAAAATCTGCCATGAGGAAGAATCAATACAACCAAAAGCCCTGGAGAGATCAGCCCATATCTTGGAGATCAGTGTAGTAGAAAGGCGGGTCGGGAGTCTCTGGAGCAATGCAGTGTGGGAGGTGAGGCAACACTCTGGATTAGGGACATGGGCAGAGGAGGCATTAACTCCAAGGGACAGATCTTCAGCTGGTGTAAATTGTCATAGCTCCTTGGCTTCAATGAAGCTACGACAATTCATGCCAACTGCTAGTCTGCCTCTCTTGGGACTACACTAAAATCAAGTCCTTGTTCAGGTCAACTAATCTGGCATGTAATTCCAACCAACGAAACAAGGCAGAAAATGGAATTATCCTGCAATGGAACATGAAGTGCATAAATATACTAAACTGCCTCTACATCAAAGAAAGATTAATACATGGTGCTGGTTATGAGCTAGTGGGATAACTGGAGTAAGAAGGGGTGGTGAATGCTGCTAGAGCATGTTACAGGCGGATGCTAGTGAGCTACAGATGACATGCATAAAGCCGGGGTGAAAACTTTGGGTAATGGTTAAGAGCTGAAAACAAAGGAGATGTGACCGTTGGCATGTGCTATAGACCCTCAGGACTAGAAAAAGTAAGAACAAAATATTCCTGGAGCAACTCTAAAGATGCCCTAACAAACAGCAGAACAATATTCATATAAGGAATTTTAAATACTTGGATACCTGTTTGGTAACAAAAGCAGCTAAACACCCATCATCAGACAGATTCTGAAAACGACAGTTTAGTGACTCAGAAAGCAGAGATGCGTGCTTCTTCCAGGTAGGTAGGAAATGGTGCCGATCATGAACACAATAGGGAAGCTTGGACCCAAAGACAAGAAGTCATGAATTTGAATATAGAAAGAAAAAAAGTTCACAGAGCACAGCAAACCAAAGGTGTTTGATTTCAGAGGGAATGAGAAGGGACAGTAAATGGCCAATGTGGCTGCATGAATGATTGTTTTATTTTATATAAATACTGTGCAGGAAACAGAGGAGGGGAGATAAGGTTTTTTGAGGGGTGAAAGTCTGAAGGGAAGAAGGTTTTTATAAATACATGATGTGGGGAATGAAGAACAAATGGCTGATAACTAGAATTGGCAGAATGCAACTTCTATTTTTTATGGTTTTGACAGTAGCCATTTATTTTAAGCGCTTTTTCAATTATCTACGCGGTTGCTGGAAATTGTGTGTGTGGTGGGGGTGGGGAGAGATGGTCAGACAAAGGGCCGGGGATCATACCATTATTTAATGACCGACGTTGAGATTGAAAAAGTTAAAGCTTCAGAACTATCAAAACACAAATTGCCAACGTCTCATGTCAAAATACGCCAAGTAAATATCCTTAAATCAGAGAGATAAAAATTGAATCCTTCCAAACCTGGTAGTAACTCAGAAGGGGTGCAGTACTGGATTTCTACCTCTTGTATAAACACATTAGGGAAAAGAAGCTACAATCTACTCTAGCTGCTAGACTACAATAATATGGACTCCATTCCCAATGACAGTTATATCCACTCGTTAATGTTGTTGTGACTAAACAATGATGCAAACAAACATGCTAAATACAACTTTAATGTTACTCTTCAGATCCAGTCCTGCTACATGTCCTTATCTCCCATTAAAAGCAATGGGAGTGGCTGCCACGCTCAGACCTTGGTAGGAGACATTCAGGGTCTTGCAGGTGGAGGCTATGAGCGGGAGGAACAAACCTTCCTTGAGTTAGGCAGCCTCTCCCTGTGAGGTATTAAGTGAGGTGACAGGGTAAGCAGAGGGCAGAAATTGCTGTGTCAGCGTTTGTTATGGCCTTAGGAGTGGAGACTTCTAAGGCAGTAGCCAGCGGGAGGAGAGGTATTTTTAGAAGCTAGTCAGAGTGAATAATAACCTGAGGGGCTCCCGGTTTGTTCAGCATTAACACTGTTAGAGACAAGGAGGGTGAGGTAATATTTTTTTATTGGACCAGCTTCTGTAGGTGAGAGAGACTGAGCCTTCGAGCTACACGGAGCTCTTCTTCTGGCAGCTGAAGAAGAGCTCTGTGTAACCTTGGTTACAACAACACTGCACACTATGGTGGCTTAGGGCAAGCAAGAATAAACATCCAGGTGCAAAATGTGCCTCCCTAATGTTGTGACAGGTATACAACACAACAATTTGTTGCTACACGGCAACTCGGTTGGTTGGCTGACAGCATAGATGCGTCTGATGAAGTGGTATTCACCCACAAAAGCTTGTGCTCCAATACATCTGTTAGTCCTGTGGCACCTTATAGACTCTTTGTTGCTTTTTACAGATCCAGACTAACACGGCTACCCCTCTGATACTTGACAGCATAGATTTAGGAACTTTGCTTTAGGATGCTTCCGTATAATGGCAGATGCAGGTTAAGTGTGCTAAGGACTCGAGCATAACATGTTGTGCTTCATCTAGAGATGATGAATGATGGGGTGGGGTGGTACAAAGGTTCCACCAGCATGAGTTTGGGATGGCTCCCCTTTCTATGAGCAATTAAAGATTCATGCAGTCATGGCTTGTTACTCTCTGAAGGGCTCTTGGGAATGACTTGGAAATAGTTTGGGTGTGAAAGTGGGCACACTTTTAAAATGTAAATACAGCAAATGTATTGTCTAAAACCTCAACTGCCTCTCCAGTTCCTCTCTGATTCCATATTGTGGGTACATTTGAACTTCACGCTCCCAAGGGATGAGGGACCATAGGGCCACCAGAGGTGTGTTATGCTGAAAGGTGCAGATGGTTACAATTGGGTGCAGTTTTGATTGACAGCCATTCACAAAAGTCAATGGGAGTGCAAAGCTCTCTATCAGATTAATTTTCAGAACAGTTAAGCCCATGTAGGTGGTGGTAGAGACAGCTACAAAGAATGCAGGGACTGCCGAAGGCAAATGACAGGTCAGAGGTACTGTGTGGCTTGGCAGTTTTCTGGTTGCAGATGCAGGGGCTGGGCAGTATTTTGCAGCCTGTGTGTGTTGGAGGCAGAAAGCCAAAAGAAGCAGTTGTGAGCATGGCCCTGAGCATCTTGGGCATAGAGCTTGCTGCATTGCAAGGAAACTACCTGCTGTTGTTTGCATTGTGCTCTGGTAAACAGGGCTTTTTGAAAACAAATGGGGTTGCACTACAGAATAATATAGCTGACTTGTTTCATTGAAACCTTATCCAAATAGAAACAACTCGCAAGGAACTAAATATTAGTTCACTGCTTGGGCCAAAGAGGCAAAAATACTAATGTCCAGACATGATCCCTGTCCGGATTGTAAATTTACTATGTAGTTTTTGTGCATTTCTTGGGCAATTCAAGGTCTGTTAGTGAGGCATTATATAGAGAACAGATGAGCCCCTAGTAATAATGCCTTGCATTGTGAAGGATCCCAGACTCTCTTACTAACTGAAATCAATAGAGAATTGTTGCCATTATCCATATTTGCTATCAGTTATTGAAATTATTTCCTATTTGATTACAGTGGAAATCTGTGGTAATGGTATCTCTTTGTGCTGTGTAGAATCTGCTGGCTTTAGCAGCAGCCACTGTGTATGGGATGAAGCCATTGCTGGGGTGGAGTGCAAAAGGCAAGAAAATGCTATGGAACTGTGACCGGTTTCCCCCCTGGGTGCCACTTGGAACTGGGGTACCACTGAGCCTGCCTGACCCACCAGCCTGGGCTCCCTTTACACTGTACTGCTATGTAACCAGTCAAACCCTTCCCCAGGCTTCAGACAGCACTTTACTAGCACACATACAGGTAGGGACACACCCAGCTGCAGCTATACACACACGTGCTGAGATCAGCTCTGCATGGGAAGGCTCAGCGAAGGCACCTCCCAGTTCCTAAGGCACGGACCCCTTTCTGGAGCGTAAACCCAAAATTATACCACCTTGCGCTGCACAGAGAACTGTACAGCGTAAACTCATGAAATTTGCCCCCTCTCTCAATGTGGAGAGAGAGATGCAACAGCTTTCTGCCCCAAGTTATAATTTCCACACACATTAGTTTTTAAACAAATCAAGTTTATTAACTACATAAGATAGATTTTAAGTGATTATAAGAGATAGCAAACAGATCAAAGCAGATTACCCTAGTGAATAAACAAAACTGCAAACTGAGCTTAGCACACTAGATAGGTAAGATATAAATTAACAAATTCTCACCCTGAGTGATAAACAGGCTGGCAGATTCTTAAGGTACAAGTTGACTTGGGTTTCCCAGGTTTTCATACACAGGCTAAAAATCCCTCTAGCCTGGGACCATCACTTCCCACAGTTCAGTCCTTCTCCCTCAGGTGATCCAGGGAGAGTGAGGTACCATCATGATGTCCTTGTCCCTCTTTTATATCTTCTTACTGCTTGCTGGGAAGCACTTTTGCTGTGACCTGGGTCAAACAGTTCTCATTATATGGTGCTATCTCTGAGAGGTTTCTATCGTGCGCAGATTTCTATCGATTCCTGGGGTAATCCTTGTGCTTGTGTGCATTTCCTTAATAAGCCATAAACATTGTTTGGCCTTTTTACTGTTGTACCTGAAAGGCTGCTTGTGGGAGTTTTCAACCTCACAACATGTTTCAGTAACACATACATAGCCAAACTTCGCATACAACGGTAGCACATACAATCAAACGAGATATTAATATCTCGCAGATCAAGACTTTTAGAATGATACCTCACAAGGCATACTTTGTAGAAACCATATCCTAATTACATGACAGTGGTGAATATTGGGTTGCCAGGATGTATCAGCAACCACTTGGAAGAAGAAGTAAAGAATGCTTAAATGCAGTTGACTCAGCAGAAGGACTTTAAATAGGCATGCAGGGCCAGCTTTAGGCCGATTCGCCCGATTCCCCAGAATCGGGCCCCATGCCTAAGAGGGCCCCACGCCAGCGCCTAAGAGGGCCCCACACCAGCCCCTTTTTAATTTTTACTCACCCGGTGGCGCTCCGGTGGTCTTCGGTGGCATTTCGGCGGCGGGCCCTTCAGTCGCTCCGAGTCTTTGGCGGCACTCAAGGACCCACCGCCAAAGACCCGGAGCAAGTGAAGGACCCACTGTCGAAGTGCTGCCGAAGACCCAGAGCACCGTCGGGTGAGTACGAATCAGGCCCCGCACTTGCTAAAGCCAGCCCTCTAGGCATGTCTATGTGGATGGTTAATGACGTAGATGGTTAATGGAAGCAGAATTAAGGGTTTAGGGATTTCTTTCTCTTTTGTGGAATTTTAACTCTGAATTTCCAGTCTTTTAGGTGTATCTGTGGGGTGTTTGTGTGGTTATCCTCCTACTTTTCAGTCATTTGTCCTACAATGTTAATAAGTTTATTGCCTTCCAATCTATCTCTAACAACTATAACTCTATCTTAATGAAGCTTATTTTCTAGTTCTGCGCTACAGAAGAGGTGGACATTTTTGACACTGACAGATGTAGCCAATGGGATTAGTCTCTGTTTCATGCTAAGAGGAGGCTGAAATATTTTCGTTTGCTTTTCTTTCAGGAAAGAAACAAATTGTGTAATCTTCTTGGTTGTCTGCTTTGGTCATTACATTTAAGGAACAAGCAAGGTTCTGAGGTCTGCAATGTGGAGGAGGTCAGACTAGATCTGGGTAGGCAACCTATGGCACGCGTGCCGAAGGTGGCACGCAAGCAGATTTTCAGTGGCACTCACACTGCCCAGGTCCTGGCCACCGGTCCTGGGGGCTCTGCATTTTACTTTAATTTTAAATGAAGCTTCTTAAACATTTTAAAAACCTTGGTTATTTTACATACAACAATAGTTTAGTTATATATTATAGACTTATAGAAAGAGACCTTCTAAAAACATTAAAATGTATTACTGGTACGCGAAACCTTAAATTAGAGTAAATAAATGAAGACTCGGCACACCACTTCTGAAAGGTTGCCGACCCCTGGACTAGATGATCATGATGGTCTCTTCTGGCCTTAAAGTCCATGGGTCTGAGGCTAAGCAGTCTTCTTTATGGATTTGTAATGCATAGATTATTAAAAGAGAAATTCCTTTCAAGTTGGCACTCCATTTTTTGCTTCTTTCAATTATAGTAGATCTAATCACCTTTTCTAGCTCTGTTTAACCCTTTTCCTAATTGTTTGATGACCTGTTCAGCCAGCTGGCTGCAAGCCAAGCAGAAGCAATTCTAATCACACACAGGGAACAGAGGTAGTGTGGTGTACTTTGCAGTGCAATTATTATGTCTGTCTCTTCGGTGGCCTGCTCTTGAAATTTCTAAGGGCACTGTTGTCTACAGAGTTGGGCAACCATTTTGTGTTGAAATCAGTGTAGATTGTTGGAGATGCACATACTGTGCTCTTTTGTGGAGACTTTATTGATTGTTTCACTTCTTCTAAAATATGGGTCATTCAAGCTGCAATGGGTTCTCTTTGTGGGGAGAAACATAAATAATAGCATGGGCTGGGGGAGCTCTCCTCTGTATTTGGGGTAACCACCCAGTAATGGTTTGCATAGAGTATTTTTGGAAATATCAGAACCCACATTCTCAGTGACATGTAGGCTCATTGTCACATAACTTCATTAAAACAATAAGGCATTGTGGTGTTAGAGAAGAAGTTTTCTCATTTGAGAGACAGAGCACCTGACCCTCTCTTATATTTAAAGATCCTGTGTCATGGTTTGCAAGCAGGGAGAGGTTGTCACCGTTAGTGTCCAGGCTAACATTCTGTGTGGACAGTTACGTGTTCTATTCTAAATATAATCAGCATGTTCAGGTGCATATGGAAATACTCTGTTGTAGAATTGCTGTGTGATGTTAAACAGCTGCCACATTCCACCTCAGAAGTGATTGCATTTCAGTTGTGGGTGAAATTATTTCCCTATATATTTAGGATGAAAACTTCCTCTCCATGTTCAAAAAAGGCTTCAAATGGAGAAGCAGTAAAATCTAATATAGGCTTTCCTTTTGTAGGCATGGGTTGTCTCTTGCTGAAAATAGGGTGGCTAGGAATCTATGGGACCTTTAGGCTCAGATGCCTTCTCCACAGCACTGGTGGCATGACTGAAACAGATTTTATGCTCTACTGGTCACCCGGCTGCAAACAGCAAAACACGTAGGATGGAACTCACAAATCATGTTGCCTGTATTATTGTTGCTCAGTGTAGCAACCTGGATAGAATCTAGAGGGAGGAGCTCTGGTTGCAGAAAGGAGGAGTTTGGAGGAGGGACCAAGAAGTCAGTCTGTGTGCACATGGCTGGAATGCTAGTTGCAGTTGTATCTCTGTAAATAGCTCTCTTAATAAAGAGACAATTTGATTTTAGAAATGTGGAGACCTCTCTTATGCAGTACATGGTGCATGAAACACTCAGAGTAACAGTGATTTACTAGGGATTTCCTTCTGGCATCAGACTATGCAACTTCTTAACCCCCACAAGAGAAAGGCACGTCTAGCATGAAGGCTGCGTGTGGTGCACAGCCTTTGTTCACTAGACCCTCCTTCCTCTTGTAGAACTCAGTTTCTCCATGTATAAGCCAGAAGGTATACAGCTGGCCTGATGGCCTTGTGGTGAACATACTATGAAACAACCTTCCCCATGTGAAACGGTTGTCTGGTTAGAAAGGAGTGGAGTTGAGGCTATTAATGCTACTTTAATAACAATGAAATGCCCCTTTCACGGGCACATTTCTCTACTGATCTATGATTAGTCAAAGATAGGATACTCTTGACTTTCAGATGAAATAAGCCATTAAAATTCCACCTCCAGAGCTGGAGATTACAGGTATTTGTTAGTGTGATCAGAGCTTTTCATTTTGGCACCAGCAATTCTAAGCATCTTAAGCAGCGAACACTGGGGAAGTCAGAAATAAAAAATCTCACCGAGCCATAACTTTCATCATGGTGTGTCCACGTTGTAGTGCTCCAGGATATTTCTGAAAGAGACATCACAGAATGATAGACCTTAGCAAAATACTATGTCTTATCTAATCTGTCCCCTGATAGTGCTTGATTATTTTCTGTAATTATTCTCCAGTGTTATAGTTCAGTCTAGCTCTAAAATGTCTTGTGTGCTATTTTAGTCTAATACCTCTTGCCACTGGGAGCTTTTTTCCTGATCTTCAGCCTACATTTCCCTTTCATTTTATTTTGCATCTCCTAGTTAGCCTACATCCCATGGTCTTCCCTTCAAAGAAACAGAATCTTACAGATTCACTTACAAAAAATACTATCCTTAGATCTTCCTTGCCAAATGAATTACCAATCAACGCAGACACATGACCTTATTGCCGACCGCCAAATCATCCCTTCCTCCTTGTGTTTGCGATCATCAAGTTATGTATTAACTTAGTACCTGATCTTGCAAATATATACGTGAATAACTTTCCTCACGTAAGTATCTTATGGTAACTTGTACACCTTTATCCCAATACCCCGCTCCTCCACTCAGTAACTTTATTTTTGTAGGATTTTATCACATCATTCTTTGGTAAGCTCTTCAGATGTTGTTTTTGGGGGTCCCAACTTGAGTCACCTTAGAGGGGCTGAGTTTTACAAAGGGCTGAGCAACTGTCCTCAAAGTTGGGTAACCAAAATTGCTGGCCACTCTTGAAAATGTTGGCCTTTATCTTGTCTGTAAAACATATCAATATATAATAATTAGTTCAGGCCATTATGGGTTTCCATTGATATCCTTTGTAAAACTCCCATTGGCAGCAGAGTTAGGCCAATATTGAGTGTTTCTGAAAATTCCACTGTGGTGTCCTGTTTATCTTTCTAATCTCTGAAGAGAATATATCATCTTTCTACCAACCATGGCACCTAGTGACCAATCAGAGTGAACCATGGCAACCATCACAACTGAAAATGGTGTGAGGCATTTGACTTAGTGACATGCCACTTAAAGCTAAACAAACAATGTCCAGCTGTGGTGATTAATCCTAGACTCATGAAGAACTGCACTACAGAGAACAGAATTATTGGTGAGTAATTTCTACTTAGTGTCACTCTTGAGAGAACTGGGTACCAGTAAAAGTGTTTTCACAGTCACCCAGAATAACGTTTTCAAGGATCATTTCCCTTTAACTTATCTTGCAAAAAACGGATTGCTCTGATAAAAAAGGCATAATTATTAACCTGTTTCAGCTGGATGCAGCCAGTCTTCTATGAAACATTATGAATTTGAAACCATGGTATGCTATTTTTGAGACCGGGGTGGGGAGGGAATTGCATGCAGTTGACTGAACTTGATTGAAGCCATGTGTGTGTGTGTGTGTATGTATGTACACATTTCCATGTATACATGTATTTACTTTCTGAGTTGAATTTTGGAAATAAGTTATTGGGAGATACATGCATCAGATCACAGCTTCCGTTTTTTTAAGAATATGCTCAGACTTCAATAGGTTTTTAGTAGTTTGTTCCTACATCCACATTGATTTTAATGTACGACTGTTAGTGCTATTCTAGGGCTTTGGGAGAGGGACTGTCTTCCTATGTGTTTGTACAGTGCCTGGCACAGTGGGACTGATCTCGATTGGGGCTTTTAAGACTTACTCTAATACATATAATGGAAGGATTTGTGCTCTGCTTCCTGCTCATAGAGGAAGCAGTGTGTGGATCCATTCAGGGTGTATATGTATTCTGCCTAGGGATCGAAAAGGGTGTCAAAATAAGCACTGAGCGAAATGTCTATTGAGCAGTCGTTCTCAAAACTTTTCTACGGTTGTAAGACATGCACAACATGTCACCTGCACGTTGGGAAATTCAGTCAGTTCCATATGTGCTGTCTTTGATCCGTTTGCAGGGTCAAATGGCGGGACAAGATTCCTAATATCAAACGCCTTAATTGTTGGAAGTCTAGCATTCAGAGCATGCTCATAAAAGCTCAGGTGCATTGGTCTGGGCATCTTGTTCATATGGCTGACTCGAGAATACCCAAAGTCCTATTTGATGGTTAGCTAAAGCAAGGCACCTGCTCTCCTGGTGGCCACTATCAACAGCACACTGAAATCAAACTTGAAAGCATGTCTGATTGACCCCAGCAACTGAGAAGCAAGCACCCATGTCAGAGCAAAGTGGCAGCCGGTTTGTCATGGTGCCATTAGCCACTTTGAAGAAGAGCATTAACACCTTATGTGAAATCGTGAACAGCAAGGATACAGCGGTCTGCAATGATCACAATCTTGTCTGTCCCACATGTAAACGTGTTTGAGGTTCTCGTGTTGGTCTGACCTCGCATATCCATATTCACCTGTCGTGTTCACTGAGTCCTCATAAGTCGACAATCAACGTGAGGACCCCCATCATGATCATCATCATACTGCTTCTTCAGCCCATTCAAGCTTTAAAAGAATGCTGTGTGTGTGATACCTGTGGTACAGACGAAATATGCGATCAGCGGTTCTCAAACTCCTCCTAGAAAGAGAGTACTAGTATTTGGAGCTTGGATTCAGGACTGAATCAGGTCTATGGATTGGGTCTGAGTTCAAATTTTACTGTGATATCATTTTGCTAGCTATTCTTGTGTGATACTGACGCCCTATTGGGCAGAATTCTTGTAAGTTATCACATTCTCACGTCTCCTGGATACATCAGAATTGGAACCACAAAATAGTTCCTGCTCAGTTATGGATCTGACCCAAGGAGCCAAAACTATATAAAGTTGGGCTCAAAGTTGCGGAGTGAAATCTGAACCTATTTGAAATTCACAGGCGTTTCAGTTACTGGTTGTGGCCCATCTCTAACATGTGCTTTATGCAACTTTTCATACAGGAGCGATCGCAGATAGCCACAGACTGGTATTTTAGAGGTACATTTTTTTCCAAAAGCCCTTAAGGACTTTAGGAACATACTTTCCATTGGAAGTCAGAAGAGCTTGTGCTCCTAAATTCCAGTAGGTGCTTTTGACCCCCACCCCCGTCCCAGCTTAATACAACAAAATTGCTCATCTGTTTGATAGCACTTTGTCAGTTTGATATTTCCCCTCTATTAGCGTATTATCTGGCTATGTACTATACTGTGAATTATTTTTTTTCAATTCATATACCAAAGGATTAAAAGAAAAAAATGCCCAACACTGAATTTAAAGTAGTCTGCTGCCTACTAGAGTTCATGCCGTTCACAAATGTCCTCTCATAAAAATGGTTTATGTGCTTCTAGGTGATGATACAAAACACAAATGCAAAAATCTTGTGCCAAAAAATTGTGTGAAACAACTTTTATGAGACACTTCAGGAATTTACGTATGCTTTTGATGACGCAGCTAACAGTCATTCCGATTTTATTTACTCCTTGACTTATAAAAAGTTTGTTCTGGGGATTTTTGTGTTCTGCTACTGTTATGGTTATTGGAGCTTGTATTTAGTCTTGACATTTTCAAGCATTTTACTAGTACAAAAAGTTTGATTAAGCTGCTAAAGCCATCTTTTTATGGGTGTTCAGGCACCAAGAAAGCACTCAACCAGATTACAGTACACAGATTAGACTCTGTGCCATATATGAAACTAAGTGATTTACATCTGTACTCCAGGTGAGACACAAACAAGATCTGACCCAGTGTGCTCATTAAATGCTTTGCTGGATCAAGGATTTAATCACGTGCTTTAGTACAGATTTAGTTTTATTGACTTTAGTGGAACTATTGGCGGGCTTAAAGTTAAGCTTGTGTAGTCATTGCTTTGATAGACGGCCTAAAATATTGAGTTTGAGACCCAGTTGTAAATCTTGATGCCCTGGCTTGACCCAGTAAATAGCCTTAGTGCAAAACACATCTGGCTTCCTAAATATTTCTTAGCCATGATATATAATAAACACACTAATGCAATAAGTACACCATGTGTACCATAGCACTGCATCCTGTAGCTCCCAGTCCTGCAGGGCTGGCTGGGCTTGGTTCTTTGCTTCGGGCTTGGCAATTTATAGGACTGCAGCACTGCTCAGGTCTGGTCCCAGTTTCCTTAATTGGAGGGAGGGGCATTGTAACGGGCACATGGGATCACAGCACCACTCACTCAAATTTGGCCTTGCTGGTCCCCCACCATCATGAGAGAGGGTGGCTGAGCCAAATGTGAGCGGTGCAGTGACCCTGTGGACCAGGTCGAAATGCCCAGAGCGGGAAGCTGAGCCCAGCCAGCCCCATAGGACCTACATGAGATGGATTAATTTCAGTAGGACTGAGCCCTTTGTTTCTCATTCCCTTGCTCTCCAGTCTGTTGCTCCTGTGGCTTACCTTCGTGGACTGTGCCATGCTGTGTGCTCCAATGAATTGCAAAATAAAATGGACCCGTTTATTTTTGTAAGCTTCACTTGGTAGAGGAGACCAGCCTATTCCTCTGCCATGGAGGCACCTGCTTCTAGAGTCTGAGTTTCTGTTGGTAATTCACTCGGTGAATTTCTGTAGATGGCCCATCTCATGACTGGGGAAGAGATTTCTCTTCTCTAAGCTCTGCCCTATCAGTAGCCACATTGAATTCATCTTTCCTGTAGCACTGCAGTGTCCAAATTCAGGAAAGCATTTAAGCATGTGCTTAGATCCAGCCCTTCTCAGAAAAGGCACTCAAGCTCTTACTGGGACTTAAGTGCTTTCTGTTGTATTCTGTTCTATTCTTGTCCCATCCTTATCACTATAATAACTGAATGCTGTGCCTTCCAGAAATGCATTAAGTGATGTGCCTAACATCTGTCATGTGTGCTTTGTTCTCCCTCATCCTCTCCCCAGGGGAAGAAATGTCTGAGGTGGGGTGTTTTGTTTTGGTAGTTTTAATGTACATGCTGCTATGTGCTCGTCAGAGAAGATGAGGTTGAAGTATGATGAAGCAGGAATGTTTTCCAGAATCCATGCCCAAATATATCTAAAATGCTGTGCCTATGGGTAAAGCTGCTACAGAAATACAGAACCTAGGAGGTCTGCCAAGTGGCATAGCACCACATTATTCCTACATCTGACACTTTGCTGGTAAAAATGGGGGGGGGGGTGCAAAACTTTAGTTTATTATACAGAAATGTTTAGTGTACGGGAAAAGAAGCTTACTGAAAATATGGCTGCCACTTTCTGAACATCTGGATTTCTTCCAAAGAACAGCAATATGATTTAGAATCGGAATACTCCCTAAATACCTGTTAGAGTGATAAATGACTTTATCACATGCTGGAAAGTAATCCTCGTTATAAGTATTTTCAGGTATTCCTGGGATGAATCAGATGGCATGTTATATGCAAATGATACAACCTGATTGCCTCCTCTGCCATTATGGCACCATGGACTTTTAGCATGCTTCTTCAGTAAATCTATACACTACAGTGTGAAAGAAATGACTTGAGGACCATGCCTTCAGACATACCTATAATAGTTCCAGGTCATCCTGTCATAGGCTGCAATACCATGTTCCATACTAAAGGTGAACTGGGGCATTGTCTATGTCGGAAAGCTTTTTCAGTATGATTTTCCTGGTAAAACTATACCAAAAGATTGTGTCCACACCAATTTGTTTATGCTGGCTTAAGTTACTTCCCATAATCATTGCATCCACGCAACTCTGCACTTCTTTGAAATAACTGCACAGCATTTGGGGCAGATAGCCCATGGTGAAATATTCCACTGTTAGACTCTATGCACTCTGGGATCTTTCTCATGGTGCATTGTGGGATGCTGACTAGAATTCTGGAACTTGGGGTCAAACTAAAATTCTCATGATACCATTCATGGTATCACATAATTCATTTGTGTTTAGTGGTCCAGCCCTATTTTCAAATTGCTGTCAGGCAACATGGAGGGAAGATTGCTGAGTGCTGTGATCTTGATGGTCATCAACTTGAACAGGCTGCTTTGGATGACTTGAAATGAAGTGGGAGACAGCCACCATGATGCTGTGCAGGTATGGTTGGAGAAGGGTAAAATTAAGCAGTTATTTCTGCATGATGCTTTCCTGGAGCTGCTTCACATAGGTCTACACTATGGGGGGGGGGGGGGTCGACCTAAGATATGCAACTTCAGCTACGTGAATAGTGTAACTGAAGTTGCATATTTTAGGTCGACTTACCTGGCTGTGAGGACGGCAGCAAGTCGACCGCTGCCGCGCCACCGTCGACTACGCTTCTGCCTCTTGCTGCAGTGGATTTCCAGAGTCGACGGCAGAGCCATCGGGGATCGATTTATCGTGTCTTCACTAGACGCGATAAGTCAATCCCCAATAGATCGATTGCTACCCGCCGATCTGGCGGGTAGTGAAGACGTGCCCTTAGTGGAGTGCCACGTCTGGGCTCAGCTTACCAGTGCTAACTGGTGGTAAGGGATAGTGCTGCAAAGCTAGGTTGTCCAGAACTTCAGGCTGCAGAAGGCTACTTCCTCCATCTGAGGAGAGCTCATCCAAGAGCTCCAGTGCCAGAACACTTACATGAGTAGCCCTCTCCCTTTCAGCATAGAAAAAACACATGACCATTGCCATCTGGAAGCTCATCAGTCACCCCTCCTGATTTCTACCAGCCAGGAGGTAACCAGTTTGGTGTTGGTAGATCAGCTGTTGGGGCTACTGTTATGGAGGATCGTGCTGTTGCCCTAGGTCATAAAGCTGAGGAATGTACAAGAGGTTATTGATGGAGTTGCATGGTTGCGGTTCTGGAATTATAAAGGGCCCATTGATGGGACCCATATGTCTATTATTTTCCTCCCCCTCCCCAGGCCTCAGAAAAGGGTATGGTGATGCTCTAGTTTATTACTGTGGTAGGTTTACCAATGTGGAGTGAAATGGGAAGGTCCATGATGCCAGGATCTTTATTTACTCATCCCTGTCTTATGCAATTAAAAATGGAGCTCTTGCTCCAGAGACCACTGTTTATTAATGGTGGTCTGATTCCTCCTGTCGTTTGGAAGATCCAGTTTAGCCTCTGCTTGCCTGGCTTATGAAGACTTTACTGGACTCTTGGAGAGGAGAAGGGAGTTGTTTATATCCTGTGTAGCTGCCCGATGACAGTTTATTGTAATACAGCACGTAATGCCTTCCAGCATCACACTATTTGGGTATAACACTTTTAAAAGGGGATTACTCTTCTTTGAGAAGAAGCCTGGGACTGATATCCGTTCTGAATTTCAGTTCAGTTCTGAATAGCAGAACATTCTGGTTATTGAACTATAAATGAGTTCAGCAGATGGATCACTTTGCTTCCGAAAGTCTACTTGCAGCACATGGTACGTAGGTGTCTCTCTTTACACTGGAGAGATTTTGCCGTGCCAGGTATTCAGCCACAGACACCATATTGAAGAGGGGCCTGCTGACTACAGCAATGAGTTGGGAAGTGTGTATGAGCACCTCTGTCCTCTCCTGGACGGAATTAAAACTGTTTTATGTGTCATAAATCATATCCTTGCAGGTAAAGGTGATTTGCTAGTCCATTTGGAGCAGGAAGATCTTGGGTCTGTTCTTCTGGTCACTGAAGTGCTGAGTGGATGTGGTGAGGTGACAACTGTGAAGTTCTAGGAGGCCACTGACTTGTTGGCATCCAAACAAATTTTAACTCGGGTATTTTGTCCCAACAAATAATAATGAACTACCATGTAGGTATGCAGCAAGAAACTTGTGTCGTTTGGAAGGTGCTTCATTGGGGAGGAAGCTTTGCACACTTCTAATGAGCTCTTGGATCTTGCAAGCGCTCCATTAAGCTCATCTTTCCAGGAACTCTACTTTAAAGAACATCACACTTCTAAGCATAGAGCATGCTCTATAAGAACTGCCTCTGGAGGAGTTTGAAGCTTTATTTGCACTCGATATTTATTGCTCCTGTTTCGTTTTTTTTTAAAGGTCACGGTATATTGTCATCCAAGCTGAATACCGTAAAAATATAACTTGTCATGGCTGATAGCTTTTCATATAGAGCATGCCAGCCTACTTGGAGGCCCAGCCTTTTTTATGAGAATACAATGTTCCTTTAAACCTTTTTATATAAGTCTGCCGAGGCAGGCGATTTACATTTACTCCTGACTCACCCCTGGCTACAAATGAATGAGTTCACTTTAAAAAAATGCAGCGAAGCTGTATTGGACAGTCCATCATGATATTTAGCAGCCGCAGATCCATGCTGCAGAAGATTAAGAGCAGCTATCTTGCTCGTCGTAGGAAACCTCTGCACAGCTCCAGAACCCACTGATGGGTTAAACTTGGGGCTATTCTATTTTTGGATGGGGCTTTTGTCACGAAAAATCAGGTGGCTTTTTTTTTTTTGTTTGGTTGTTTTGGGCAAGGTTGTGTTGCCGTCTCTAGGATATCGAGCGGCTAATGTCTCTTCCCCTTTTGATTGTTTGTTTGTATTCCTCAGCCATCAAAACAGCCATTGAAACGGATGTTGCGCACCTGTGCCAGCTTAATCATTACCTGGGATGTTTTGTCTGTTTAAAAAAAAACCCAAAAAACAAACACCCCTCACCCCAAAAATAAAACAGTAGACTTGTTGGATGTCTTAAATCAAAATCTATTTCACACCTAGGGCAAGCTAGAGGAGAAACGCTTTCAGATTTCTAAAACTTGGACAAGCTCTAGCCTTCTATTAAAGAGACAAGCCGCCTTGCTTAACGTTGGAGTAAGGTGTGTGCAAAGGTAGCACTCCTGGTTTAGAAAGCTAAACTCTGCTGAAGTGGTAGTTTAAAAAAAAAAATGCAGTTAGAATTGATACCTGTGTTTTGACCGGGTGTATGCAGTGTGGTAGCTGTGCTGGTCCCAGGATATTAGATAGACCAAGTGGGTGAGATAATATCTTTTACTGGACTAGCGTCTACTGGTGAGAGAGACACGCTCTCGTGCTAAACAGAGCTCTTCTTCGGGAGTTCGAAAGCGTGTCACTCACCAACAGAAATTGGTCCAATAAAAGGTATTGCCTCACCCAGCTTGTGCCTTTCGATTGAATGAGCAGACAAGCTATGTATAAGTAGTTCTGATTTTTATAAAGAAGATTTGCATGATCTTAGGGGTCTGTGCTGGGTGAGCCCCTTGGGCTGGGTGCTGTACAAACATTCCTTGCAGTGGAGAATTTATAATCCGAATAGACAAGACAGCCAAAGGAAAGTGGTGAAATGACCAGGACAAAAACAGCAGGTCAGTGGTTGAGCTGGGAATAGAATCCAGGTTTCCCAAGTCCCCATGGCCATGTCCCATCCACTAGACCAAGTTGCCTACCCTAGATACAAAAGGTACCGCAGAGTTCAGAGAGAGGATCCAAGTTTCCTGATCTTGTGTCCTTTGCTGTTATGTACATAGCAGAAGGTGAAAGCAATTTACGATGTACCCAAATGACACTGAACAAACAAGGCATGAAAGGTCTTATGTTGCATGCACAAAAATGTGACCCAGTTCTGTCCTCAGTTACACCCCTGTCATGCCGTTGATTTTTAATTAAGTCTTTGAGACTACAAAGGAGTTTCGGAGGGTGGTGCTCTCTCTTGTCTGGGTTAAATGTAAGGAAGAAATGGCAGGAGAGAATCCGGCCTTTAAATTAACAGGCTTTCTAAGTCTCCCCAGTGAGAGACCTTGCCCTTGCTTTCCCTTTTCCTTCATCTAAACTAGTTATTTTAGCTGAAAGGTACACAAAGGTTTTGCTCTCTGTATATAAAATGAATGGTAATGCTCCTTGACTCCTGTAGGCT
The DNA here is from genome assembly GCF_011386835.1 of Chrysemys picta bellii. Lineage (NCBI taxonomy): Eukaryota > Metazoa > Chordata > Testudines > Emydidae > Chrysemys > Chrysemys picta. Next base: position 9,472,909 of record NC_088801.1, on the reverse strand, counting down.
TTAATATCCAATTCACTGGGTATAAAATGTCATGTGACAGCCAGGAAAACTTGGTAGTCTTTAACTGAACTTTGAGGTTAGGGCTCATTGGAACCAGAAACTCAAGGCAAAAATCCAGTGTTTCATGGCCACAGGAACTGAAACCACCTGAACGGCCACAAAGAGGAAGAATAGTTAATAGAATCCAGTAGGGTGCTTTTTTTATTCCCTTGTTCACTGGTTTTAAAAACAGTCCCTGGTCTGTACATCTAAAAGCCATGACCAACCAATGTTGTTCAGAACATCTTGGCATAAAAACTTCGGTGGTGGTGGTGGTGGTGGGTGTGATGGTGGTGATCAGCTGTAGATAGAATCAAAATTCACTGTTCAGCACTTGAGTCTGACTGGGGGGGACCAGAGGAATACATCAACAGAAAAGGCTACTTTCCTATGGTTATGCAAGCATTGGTGGATCACTGGGGATACTTCACTGACATCAGTGTTGGCTGGTTGGGGAAGGTGCATGATGCTCGTATTTTTAAGAACACAGCTGTTCAAAAAGCTACAAGCAGGGACATTCTTTCCTGAGCAGTGGGTTACCACTGGCAATGTTGAAATGCCAATAGCGATCCTGGGGACCCCAGCCTACCCCTTGCTCCCCTGACTCAGGAAGCCATGCACCAGCCAACGAATGATTCATCTACCTGCTCAGCAGGTGCAGAATGACAGCGGAATGTGTGTTTGGTCGTTTGAAGGGTTGCTGGCATAGTTTACTTGCAAGATTGGACCTCGGTGAGAAAAATGTCCCGATGGGTATAGCTGTCTGCTGTGTCCTGCATAAAATCTGAAGCAAAGGGGGAAAAGTTTCTGCTGGGGTAGGGAGCAGCGGTGGAGCGACTGTCTGCTGAATTTGAACAGCCAGCTAGATGGGCTGTTAGAAGAGCCCAACGCAGAGCTATATGGCTCAGAGAGGCTTTGAAAGCCCATTTTAACAGTGAGCTGGAGTAGTGTGTGTTGTAGCATGCTCTGCCTGGCCCTGCTCTTTTGTGCCCGGGTAGGAATCATGTGGCAATTTGCTGTACATGTCGGAATATAACATTGTCAGTGCCCCTATTAATTATGTTTCTGAATGATCCTATGATTTATATGACATTGTGCAGTAACAAGTAATTGGCTGCTTTCAGAACTGCCGAGCCCTTGACAGCATGTGTGGTGAGCTAACAAAGATGAATTATGTTCTAAATAATATAATTCTCTTCTGTAACAAAATCAGTGGAAAAGGCTCTGTGCGACTTTAAACAAACACAATAAGCACTTCATAAGTTCTGTTCCCTTAATTTTTGAAGGGCAAAGAACATTCGTGTACATTTTAGCTGCACCGACACCGGCCGTGGCTTTCACAGGTCAGTATATGTGAAGCTGAGATTGTCTTTAATGGGGTGGAGTGATGGGGTAGTGCAGTGACCCCTGATGCCCCGTGGAATGTTGGGGGAAGGGGTATAGAGTGGTCCTGATATTGAGTTCTCAATGGGCTGCAGAGGGAAGTGAATCTGGGATTGTTGAACCTGCAAGAGTCTGCAGCATCTGTGTTTGCTGCTTGGGAACCCTGTTATGTCCTGGTGCATCTCCTTCTCTTTTTACTGCTGGCACTCCTGTGCGTACCTTCTCTCTGTTCTCCTTCTCCAGGCTGCCTGCAATCCTCCAGGCAATGTGCTCATGGTCTGATGTAGCACTGGCTTGAACATGTCCTCCCCAACATAGGCGCCAACTTCTCCTGGTGCCGGTGGGTACTCCTGGCCCCACCCTGACTCCACCCCTGCCCTGTCCCCATTCCAATCCCCTCCCCAAAGTCCCCACCCCATTCCTGCCTCTATTAGACTCCTTCCCCAAATCCCTGCCCCTGCCCCAGCCCCGCCTCCTCCCCTGAGCATGCCGCGTTCCCGCTCCTCCTCCCTCAGCTTGTTACGCCGCGAAACATCTGTTTCACAGCGGCAAGCACTGGGAGGAGAAACGGGGACGCGGCACGCTCAGGGAAGGAGGTGGAGCGGAGGCAGAGGTGAGCTGGGGCGGGGTGGGGAGCTTGGCTGCCGGTGGGTGCAGAGCACCCACCAATTTTTCCCCGTGGGTACTCCAGCCCCAGAGCACCCACAGAGTCTGTGCCTGTGCTCCCCAAGTCCTTTTCTTTCTCCTCCTTCTCTGGCTCAGGTGTTCCATGGGTGTGGAGGGACAGACCCTGAAAGCTGCAGTGGCAGCAGCTGAAGATAAAACACACAGAGGTGCCACTGTCCGCGCATTCACTATAGGCAGCAAAACTTAAAACACTCCACTCGCTCCCCTGAAGTTTTAAGCACCATATTCTCCCTTCTGCTTGGGCTTGCTTGTGCACAACGCCTGTCACTGCACTGCACAGTGAGGGGGGCCTGCTGAGGATAGGGGAAATGAAGAGAGAATTGCTTGGTTGCAGGATTGTAGTAGTGTAGGGCAATGGCACTGAACACTGGTATTGTTTTCCACAGGCGGTGGTGATTTTAGCTGATATCTCACTCCTGAAGGTGACACAGGCACAGAGCACAGTTGCTGCTGGCATCCTGAAGCCGCCTGGGGCCGTAGGCTGCTAGCCTGTGTACTGCAATGGTGCCTGCTGAAGTTATCGCTGGGTGGCATGGGAAATAAGACAGCCCTCCCTGGGAACCTTCAGCAGAGGAGTGCAGTGTACCTCCATGAAAGCTTCGAGATCTCTCAGGAGGATTTAAGAGACATCTCTGTGTGCATAAAAAACTGCTTTGCATCTCTCTTTCCCCTCCCCCCCCCGACCTAACTCTAGAGGGGAATGAAAAGCAGACAGCAACTCTACCTCTCTTGGTTCTACTTTGACCTCTTCTAGAATAAGTAACATAATGAAAAGTCAAAAGTTGTGTCCTGCTACTTTGGGGGTGCCATTGCTGTAGGCGAAAATAGATCGACACACTTCCTTCCCCTGCATCAGGCTCGCTCGGGCTGGACTGCAGTGGAGTGAAAAACAGGTCCTGGCTAGCTGCACACCTGGATCCCCTGGTCTCCTGTCCACCATACTCCTGTTCCTCATCACCACCTCCTCCTCACCTTGGCTCCATGGAGATATCTGTGATGTGGTGGGGAGGGGAGGATGCAGCTTTTTGTAAAAGCGGCAGGTCTGTGGCTCAGCACCGGATTGATTGATTGATTGGCCTGCCTGGCCTTCTGGTATGCCTGCTGTAGCTTCTTGACTTTCACATGGGCCTGCTGGTCCCTATCTTAGCCCTTCTCCTGCATCCCCTGAGCAATCTGCCTGGAGTAGGCAGGCAGGAGTGCGTCTGGAGCGTGTAGCTTGTATGGTCAGCTGGGCTGTTGCATTCAACAATGGAGAGCTTGTATAGTGGAGGGGAGCTGGGGTGGGTGAGCCGGAGGATTGTCTGAGGCACTCTTTATAATTCAAGACACGCTTTCTTGGGCCTCATATAATTTTTGTGTAACCCTGTTGGTGAGGAATGTGCTTTTTAAACCAATATAACTACATCAGCACGACCTCTAGAGTGGGTGCAGTTATAGTGGCATAAAGATGCCTCATACAAGTTTAGCTTCTTCCATTTCCCATTCAGGAATAAGCTATACCGGTATACACACTTATACCAGTCTAATTGTGTCCACACTAGGCTGGGTTGTACTACTTTAACTGTACTGGTATAGTTAGTGGTAAGCTTGTATGTCTCTAGATAAACCATCTGATTTCAAGGCTACAATTCCCATGGTGACATGATCCTGTTGGATGGCAACCTCTTCTCCAAAGCTGTCCATGTTGGAATGATCCTTGATGCTCACCACTCAAAGCAAACACAATTTCAGGGCAGGAGACCACTGAGCCACATATGATAGGCGGTGATCTCTTCTGCAGGTCCCTCCTGCTGTCCTCTCGTGAATCCTGGAACTATGCCAGCCTTCCACAGTACCTCCCAATCTGTGTGGTGTAAGGGTTTTCAGGACTTTGCACGCTCAATGGCTAATATGCATCCGAAGAAGTGGGCTGTAGTCCACGAAAGCTTATGCTCTAATAAATTTGTTAGTCTAAGGTGCCACAAGTACTCCTGTTCTTTTTTCAATGGCTAACGTGATCTATAAAACACTATAATGGTGTGCAGTTAGGCAAGGGAGTGTTGGCTATATGTAAAAGCTGAGGACTATGAAGCATAATTCTGCCACTGACTATTGTGTGACCTTCAGGAAATAATCAAAACCTTTCTCTGCTTCAAGGCATCCCTCTTTACAATGGGGATACTTCAAAGCTTAATGGGTTATCAGAGATCTGTAAAGTGCTTTGAGATCCTCCGATGCTGTGTGCTAAAAAGGCACAATTATGATTGCCATGTGACACCCTGTTTCTTTCTCAATCTGTTTCATGCTGGGTTTCTACATCACCTGCAGTGGTTCTTATCAGCCTGTTCAGATTGATTGAAGTCAAGGGCTGTACAGTCCTAGCTCTCTAAAACTGCATGTGCCTTGCAGCAAGGAAAAGGTGAGTATTGTTTTAACAGGAATTCAGTGGAATTCAGCCTTGAGGCCTGGTAATGTCCTGTGGGATATGTGGAAATTTCAAGGGCCAGTACTGTACCTGGTACATTCAGTAGAATGGCTGCTGGCTTTTTGTGTGTGTCTGTTTTAATTCTGATTCTTGGTGAAAAGCTGAACAAAAGATTACAGTATAATACTGAATAAATTGAAACAGAGCTGGGTGCTTATATCTATTTGTATTAGGTACCCCAATGGCATTGAGGCCCATGGTGCTAGGGGCTGTACATACACATGGTGAGGGATGATCATTGCTCTTTAGAGCTTATAGTCAAGACAGACAAGAGGTGAGGAAAGAGGAAGTCTCCCCATCCCCTTTTTACAGATGGGGAACTGAGGCACAGAGAGCTGAAGTGACTTGCCCAAAGTTGCACAGAAGTCTGACAGAGCTGGCGGTCAAACCAAAATCCCCTGAGTCCAGTGTCGTAACCCCAAGCTCATACTTCCCTTCTCTAAGTTCTAATTATTTTGAACAGTTGTGCTGCATGCATTCATATTCTTCTCCTTTCCTTTCTTTGGTCTGTGCCATTTTCTCCACCATGGGCTTGAACTAGAAGAGTGGCTGTAAAGCAGGGCACTAGCAGTTACAATGGTTGCATATCCCAGCTTTTCTGTGATGTAGGGTGAGGCATAACTGATTGTAGCTATTACAGTTCAGGGCAACTGCACCTGTATCCTTCCACCGTGGTCAACCCATTTAAGGGTTTCTGGCTCCCAGCAGTCACCTCTCTTGGGCTAAGACCCACATCTCTCTCCCTCCGGACAGAAGTTTTTCCAGGCTGCGTAGTTCCTTGCCTACTCTGTGATATCCCCAGCAACCCAGACTGCCTAAACAGGTCAGCGTCTGTGCTTTGCTTTTTCTCCAGCTCTATCTCCACAGGTTATGAACAGCCCACAGTTCTAAGTTATTACACAGCTCTTTATACTCAAGCACGTTTATTCTTAAGGTGAAAACATTCCAGAGAAAACACATGCCTACTAAAAAACTTACTAGAGGTCACCCCAGCTTCAACCTCTGGGAGGTGTCAGTCTTTCAGGACCCCACAATGGGGTTTTTCCCTGTGGTTACAAGTTCATGACTGCTTCAGAACCAGACGAACAATGTCTTTCCTTTATACAGCTTGGGCCTTTGATTTTGGCCTCCTGTAACAGGTGATCAGCAGACAATGACCCACTCCTTGGGGCATAGCTTCAAAAGGCTGTTTTTTTTTTGTTTTTTGTTTTTTGTTTTTTGCATAACCAGGGGTGGGGAATTTGCATTCACTTCCCCCTGGATAGTCACCAGAAAACCACTTAATGCTTTTTGTCTCAAGTCCATTCTTGTCTGGCACAGTGATCAGTATAGTCCTTTGGTCATCCAGGCTTCACATCACATCTGCCCCCTCCCCCCCACACTCCTCCCCGGAGAGGTTACATAGAATCCTGGCCTCCAATAATACATAAACTTTGGATTAATGCAATGCCCCCCCTATTGATAATTAAACTTAATTCAGTAAGGTTTTTCAAGGATACTGCAGGAAATAGCCCTTCTGTAGCTGGTAACAGATATGGCAATTTGGATTAGAGGGATAGTGGTGTTGCCAACTCTTGTGACTGTATTGCAAGTTTCACGATATTTAGTGTCTTTTCTTAAAGCCCCACCTCCTGGAGTCATGTGATTACTTGGCTGAGAATCTCCACTTTCATTTATCCCTCTCTCCACATAAAATAAATGTTTAGGCCTCATGATTGTGCAGAGAATGGATTTTTTAGTCTGAGGCAAATAAAAGGAACCCACCGTTTATTTAAAATCATGACAGTCTCATGAGATTTGAGGTACTCTCAACATGAGAGTACCTCAATGATAAGTGTTAGCAACACAGCAATGTCATCAGGATTCATCTCTCTTGCCCAATCTGGTCAGGGCATTGCTCAGGGTTAGGGTCCCAGAAAATGGTGGGTGTGGCTGCCATGATGGTAGCCTTCGTCTGTTCTTCTCAGCCTTTTTCTTTAAGGACCCAAAAGGGGGTGATAGGCAGAATAGCCTGTCCTCTCAGTATTTTGTCCACCAATTAGGCCTAATATCCAACACACTAGTTTTGGTTCATTAATTTCCAGACCCACATTTCCGTGTTTACCCACCACGATCTCAACATAGCCCTTGAATTATATCAAAGTAACTTTCTGCTTGGACTAATTTAGTCTGTCTGGTTCTCTTGCACTTGTTTATAACAATCTTTATTGACAATAACTTGACCTATTTTTCCATGGTAAATTCCTAAGCAGGCAAAAGTTATGTTACAACAGAAGCAAGAGGAAAATGGCCCTTGATCAGATGTTATGTCCATCACAACGAGGTCTGCATGGCTTTGATGTAGTGTAGAATGTCATAGTGGGGGGAAAGAAGCATGGATTCAGTTGAAGCAGTGCAAATAAACTGGTTGTGTCCCAGTGGGAGGAAGGCTGCGCAATACAGATAGACTCCAAAGATCAGAGGAGCAGCCATGTGCTTGAATGATGCCAGGCACAGTGCCCGTTGTCAGCAGTAACGCCTGTCTTAAGAGGCGCTCACACACCACGGCGATGGGTGCAATGTAAGAACCTGATTAGAAAATAGAAAGGAAAAGTGTTAGTGTTCTGACCTTGAATTGTGTGTGAGCTCATCTAATCCCATTGGTCCTACAGCACTTTCATGATGAGGATTACTCCAGTAGTGAGAGGCCTTCTCATGGGCCTAGCTGCCCTCTGAACCCCCACTGCTTTGTTGTCAAAGTAGCACGCTGTGAGCCAGGCAGAGGGTCTTGCCACCACTGGCAGTGGGTGGGTCACATGATCTGATACTGGGATAGAATCTGATTCACCCTCTCAGTGCTGAACAGATGCCTTCAGCGTTTTCTTAAACACATTGCCCCATTCGAGCTTGTTTGGGATGCTATTTTGATTGGCTGCAAACTGAAAGACAAAAGAGGGTTATGGATTCATAGACAGAGCCTTGTGACCTAGGCCACAAGAGACGTGTGTTCTAGTCCTGGCTCTACTGCTCAGTGATCTTGGGCAAGTCTCTTCCCTGCTCGGTGTCTGTTTCCCTCTGAGGATAATGATACTGACCTTTGTAAAGAGCTTTGAGACCTAATGATGAGCTAGGCATTATTATTCCCTGAGGCATTTATTATTATTTGTGCAGTGCCTGGCCCATGACTGAGACTCCAAAGCGCTATTGCAGTACAAACCGAACAGAAAGACAGCCATTGGCCCAAGGATCTACAATCTAAGTAGACAAGAGAGAGACCAATAGATATAGACGGAGTACAAGGAAACAATGAGCCAACAGTGGTCGGCATGACAGGCAGTGGTATCAGTACACCCGCTACTTAACTTTTTGTAGGCATTACGGCAAAAAAGAGTCATTTGGCTGGTTATCTTGAGCAGTATTTGCATACGCATACAAACTTTTGGGCTTGCTTCACTCGAAAAGAGTGTGGAAAGAAAGACCTGTTTGGTTATAGCTTCCTTATAGCAGCTATAGACTTATGGCTTGTCTACACTGATCTGGAGTTCAGACTATGGGCATGTGAATAGCACTGTGCACTAAAGTGCTGGGCTGTGCACGGCTTTTCACATCCCAGTTGTCCAAACCGTGGGCCATGTAGACAAGCCTTTAGTGCTTCTTCCTCTCTCACATTTTTTCCAGTGTATTCTTTTTCTATAGCATGTTTTTAAGAGTGCGGCTCTGTGCAAAGGAAACAGGGCTAGGAGAGAATTATCTACAGGATTCAGACAAAGCAGACCAGGGCAAAGGCCAGGAGCAATGGTGTAAACACACAACAGGACTACAGAATGGTGGCATAAAGGGGAAGAAGACGCAGATTTGAGAATATGAAGACGGAAGCTTGATCAGGAGGGGATGTTTGACCTTGGGCTTATGTGGTGGCTGGTTATCTTTGGCCACCAAGCTCTGAAATAACAGCTGGTTTCACTCACTTATTCATTTTCAAATGCAATGTCGTTCTCAAGCACATTAAATTCTACCTAGTACAATGGAGGTAGACCATGCAGATCCAAAAGCGTTTCTGACATACTAGCTACAAGATGCCTCCCATAATCGATGCTGCACCAGCTTCCATTCTAGTTGAACTCTTAATCTGACTGCATTTTCAACTTTTGGGAAAGGGGCCTTGAGCCCAAGTTAGGTGCTTTATTTGGTATCAATATTGTTATAAATCACGATAAACAAATTCCACTTGCGGAGTAAGCAGGATAAAGAGGATGACACCTTCAGAAAACTGAAGCTAACAGCAAAAATTGTGGTAGGAATATAACCACATGGTCCATCTAGCCCAGTATCCTGTGATCCAGCAGTGGCCAGTGCCAGATGCTTCAGAGAGAGTGAACAGAACAGGACAATTTATCAAGTGATCCATCCCCTGTCGTCCAGTCCGTCTTCTAGCAGTCAGAGGTTTAAGGATACCCGGAGCATGGCGTTGCATCCCTGGCCTTCTTGGCTAATAGCTGTTGATGAACCTATCCTCCAGGAATTTATCTAATTCTTTTTTGAACCCTGTTATAGTCTTGGCCTTCACAACATCCCCTGGCAACAAGTTCAATGAGTGTGAAGTGGTACTTCTGTTGGTTTTAAACATTTTACCTATTAATTTCATTGGGTGGCCCCCAGTTTGTGTGTTGTGTGAAGGGGTAAAGAACATTTCCTTATTCACTTTCTCCACACCAATCATAATTTTATAGATCTCTATCATATCTCCCCTCAGTCGTCCCTTTTACAAGCTGAACAGTTCCAGTCTTTTTAATTTCTCCTCAGATGGAAGCTGTTCCATGCACTTAGTTGTTTTTTGTTGCCTTCTCTGTACTTTTTCCAATTCTAATGTATCTTTTTTGAGAGGGGGTGACCAGAACTGCATGCAGTGTTCAAGTGGCAGGCGTACCATGGACTTATATAGTGGCATTATGGTATTTTCTGTCTTTATTAGCTATCCCTTTCTTAATGGCTCCTAACATGCGGTTAGCTTTTTTGACTGCTGCTACACATTGAGCAGATGTTTTCAGAGAACGATCCAGGATGACTCAAAGATCTTTGAGTGGTAAAAGCTAATTTAGACTCCATCATTTTGTATGTATAGTTGCAAGTGTTTTCCAGTGTGCATTACTTTGCATTAATCAACACTGAATTTCATCTGCCATTTTGTTGCCCAGTCATCCAGTTTTACGAGATCCCTTTGTAACTCTTCGCAGTCTGCTTTGGACTTAACTATCCCGAATAATTTTGTGTCATCTGCAAACTTTGCCACCTCACTGTTTACCCCCCCTTTTCCTGATAATTTATGAATATGTTGAACAGCACAGGTCCCGTCCCAATACAGATCCTTGGGGGACCCTGCTATTTACCTCTCTACTGTGAAACTGACTGTTTAAAAGATAGGTAACAAAGGATAGGAATAACCAGTTACTGAGCCATGAGAGGACCTTCCCTCTTAGCCCATGACTGCCTACTTTGACAAGGTCCTTCGTAAAGGCTTTCTGAAAGTCCAAATACACAATATCAGCTGAATCACCCTTGTCCATATTTGTTGACCCCCCCACTCTAATAAACTGGTGAGGTATGATTTCTCTTTGCAAAGCAAACTGACGCTTCCCCAACATACCATGTTCATCTATGTGTCTGATAATTCTGTTCTTCACTTTAGTTTCAGCCAATCTGCCTGGTACTGAAGTCAGGCTTACCGGCCTGTAATTGCCAGGATCGCCTCTGGAGCCTTTTTAAAAAATCAGTCTCACATTAGCTATCTGACAGTCATCCGGTACAGAAGCTGATTTAAACGATAGGTTACATATCACAGTTAATAGTTCTGAAAATATTTGAGTTCCTTCAGAACTCTTGGGTGAATATCATCTGGTCCTGGTGGCTTATTACTGTTTAATCAATTAAAGATTGATGGACAGATTGTGAATAGAGGATAAACAGAATGAGGCAGGACATGAGGAGGAAGAGACATCAGTGCAAATTAAAGTGAAAATCACCATTGGAACCCCTTACTGGCAGCCACAGCAAAAAGGTCAAGGATAGAACGGATCTTGGATATTAAACTATCTTTTCTCTGGCTGAGGTGGTGCTTCTGGATCGGGGCTGGCATGGGAGGAACTGTGCTTTAAGAAGCTCTGGCAGGAGCTCGCTGGAATTGTTATGCTATGAAGCAGCTCATGGTAAGCAATGCTGACCAGTTAACTAAGACACCAGCTGAAGCAGAGCTCTTGCAAGCATCTTGAGCACAGAGTGATCACTGAACACCACAGGAGTTGGTGGGAAGGGAAGTCTGTGCTGCTACTGCCCGTTTGGACAATGATGGAGGATTCAGGCTCCAGAACTGTCCACTTGGCCATTCACCAGCGCTGTGTTCACATGGGAAGGAAACGCTCTCAGCTGCCTTCCTAACCAAGGTACTCACTGCCATCACTGATTGCTCTCTACTCCTTCCCCTTTGCCTGCACCATGCTTCAGTCTACCAAGTAGAGCAGGGGTTGTTCAGAAGGGGGTAGGAGAGTTTGTTCTTAATTGTCTCCATCCCCAGGAGCTAGTATGAAGATATAGATGGCCTGGAACCAAACGCCCTAAACCTGAATTCTACCATTGGATCTTGGATCTGCCTGAGTCAAAAACCCTTGGTCCCCAATTCTCCCACACCGGGATTTGAAATCTGGGTTCCCATATCAGAGACCTTTTGGATTCAGACTTTTATATCCACCGACTGTAGATCCAAGCTATTGACTTGGGCTCCAGATGTGAAATTGGATCTGAACCTGTCATGAGGTTTGTTGTGGGCCAATCTCTAGTCCTATAGAGACATAATAATTATAATAACAGCCCTTAAACTTTCAAATGAACTATTCCACTGAGAATTCAAATTGGATGGTGTCAAAGGTCTAGCCTCCCTCCTCCACCCCTCATCCTGCTTGTCATTATATTGCTTATAATTTCCATGCAAATAGAGTGATTGCACAGCTAATTCTGCCTGGCAAATTAAAAGGATATTGAAGTCCTAGAGCTTCCTGGTATTTCAAGCTGCCACTGTCAAATGCCAACACCCACCTGAAATGTGAGAAGGTAGACTTCTGTGTGTTCTGTGCATGGCATCTGTTCTCAATGCAGTTGCAAATACTAGGGCACAGGCAAAACAATGCCACCTTCTTAGGATTTGCTCAGTTTCGGGTAACAGGTGCCAGAGAGGGATTAGCTACCCTTCAAGGTTGGCAATAGGGTATCAGGAAGCGTGGCAGTTGAGCACGTCACTCTGTTTGCATTTACAAGGTCAATAGTAATCCAAATTAGGTTTCCTTCGTTGGTACCAGTCTCGCTTTATGTGGGCACCCAGAACTCCAGCAAGTCAGAAATTGATTTTCTTGACACATGGACCTGGCTGAGAGTTTAAAGCCAGAATTGAGCCATCTGAATGTAGGCCCCTTAGGCAAGTCCCCCATCTAACCCATATTTGGTGCAGCCCTCTTTGGGGACCATCATCTTGTTGTGGTGAAGGGGCTTGTGTGTTCCAATGATCCTCAGAGCTAAGTTATCATGAGCTTCTTGTTCCTGGTAGGGTCTCCCAAGGTGAACAGGTCTGAGGGGAGGTCCCAGACAAGGCACGGTCCAATCCCCCAAGTCCTCAATGGTGGATCGGGCGGAAGAGGGTCCTCGGATCTCAACAGCTGTGAAAGCGGATGAAGGATGTGGCAAGTGGAGCTCTCCAGTAGTCTTGGACTTTCCCTCCCACTGGGCCCCAGACCTCCAACTTGTCATGATCGTGTGGTCGCTGTAGGTGTACCAGCCTCCCCATGTTAAAAGAAATCAAGTGCAGGCTTCTACCATAGGAAATAACATCTTTCCAACCTTCAAAGCCCTGCAGCAACAGACTAATGGTGACGGGGACAGGATTAGTGAATCTGGCAGTCCCTAGCCACGAATCTGCACATAGGCGGCGGTAGTTAGATGGTCGTCGGACACCTGGACTGAGACGGGTGCAATTCGGCAGCTACAATTGCAACTGAGCAGTCCTCTTTAGGATCCCCTCTGCTCACCCCACATGGGGAGACGGCTAGAAAAGGTGCCCTAAACCTAGGCTGTCTCATACACTACTGGCTGGATTACCGCCATCAGATTACTGCCACTCTGCCTGCGGTCGAAGGTATAAAAAGACAGCGACTTTTGCTACGTGGAATGTTTGCACCCTGGTGGATAACAAAGATAATGTATGGCCAGAAAGAAGAATTGCAATTGTCACCAGGAAACTTGCAAGGTATAATATTGACATCGCTGACCTGAGTGAGACAAGGTGCCCAGATGAAGGTCAACCGGGAGAAGGTGGAGGCTACTCCTTTCTCTGGAAAGGAAAATCTGCAGAGGACTGGCGCATTCCTGGTGTCAGTTTTGCAATTAGGAAGAAGTTTGTCAGTCATCTAATAGAATTTCCTGTAGGAATCATAAGACGTTCATTGACTCTTCGTCTTGCGCTCAGCAACAACCCGTCTGCTGCTGTCATCAGC